>NC_059164.1:5000000-5625000 GCF_019923935.1 Bubalus bubalis | reverse complement strand
TTGCAGCTGGGCCTATTTTGTAAAAGGAAAGGAAAATGGCGGGGGGAGTAAGTCCCATCCATCCAAAGGTCCATGACGCTATTACAAAATCCAGGTCTGAAGAACTCCAGCCAGGTGTGCCTGGTTCACATCCCTTCAAAGTGCCTTCTTCCCCTTCAGGAGCTTGATGTTTCAGATGATCCCCTTACGACTTTACCTCCCTGAGATCCACAGCTGGGAAATCCTACTCCCCCCAATTCTGAGTGGGGACAGTCATCTAGACCATTTATCTGTAACTCCCCTTTGGGGACCTGAAAACCCTGCTGCTGCTGCTAAGTCGCTTCAGTCGTGTCAGACTCTGTGCGACCCCACAGACGGCAGCCCACCAGGCTCCCCTGCCCCTGGGATTCTCCAGGCAAGAACACTGGAGTGGGTTGCCATTTCCTTCTTCAATGCATGAAAGTGAAAAGTGAAAGTGAAACCCTAGACCCCCATAAATCAGCTCATGGATTTGGCCTTTGTAGTATTTAACAATAGAGATAGGGTTGAAAGGGCAAAAAGGATTCAAAAGCTAACAGCACAATTACCAGAGGCAGCCCTAACCCATACACCACCTCAGGGTTACCCACCCTTGTGAAAACCCATGGTGAGGACAAGAACCAGGAAGCCTGGATCAAGCCTCTGTCTCACTGAGAAAATATCTGTTGTTTTAAGTGTGGCCAATAGGGTCACTGGAAAAACAAATGCTGCCTATATGGAAAAAGTCCACTGGGACTCTGCTTGATATGAAAATGAAAAGGTCACTGGAAGAGGAACTTCCCTCAGTCCCAAAGGGGACCTGGGGCTACCAAACCAATGATGGTAAGAGGACCGAAGACTGATGGAGCCCAGGACTTTCCCTGGCTCCCAAAGGATACCTGGTCATTTCTCCAGAGGAACCTGAGGTAATCTTTGATGTGGCAGGTAGGAAAGTCATTTTCTTACTAAATATGGGGACTGTCTACTGTGTGCTATCATGTCCCTGGACCCTTGTCTTCTCAATGTTGTATAACAGGGATGGACAGAAAGCCCAAACCAAGTAATCTACCCCTCCCCTCAACTGCTTGCTAGAAGGCTTTACCTTTGCACATCCATTTCTGCTCACATCCAAGTGCCCCATCTGCTTGTCGGGAAGGGACTTGCTCACTAAATTCCAGAAAACAGCCCAAGCTGGAGATCCTTATGGAGATGGCAGCCACCAGGACAAACAATTGGTCTTGGCCAGAGGAATCTAACACAGTCTCAAACTAGAGGAGATCACCATTCCATCCTGTCAGATACAAAACGACACCTGCCAAGAGCACTGCCAGTGCTTGGACAATGAGGGCGTCTGCCATCTGCCTCTGAGGAGACTGAACCTGTGCTGTGGCTGTTGACCTTCAACACCCCTGAAGGAGTTCAGGGTGGAGTGAGGCACTCTGTGCTCCAGGGAATCTGGTGGGGGACAGGTCTTTAGATAGTTAGATGTTTTCAGGAACTGACCTCATGATCCCAATCCTTGCATCTCTTCATATCTAGAAAAGCACTAACTCCCTTCATGAGGACCTCAGCATTTCATGACTAGCAGAAAATCTTTTATAAATTGAGTGCTTAATTGTACTGAACTTCCCCTTCACCAAAATTTTATATATTGACCTTCCCCCACTGCCTCTTGGGCGCAGTCTCTCAGAGCTATTTGAGGTGCTACCTCCTGGGATGCTATCCTCATTTTGCCCCAAATAAAACTTGATTCACTACTCTCAAGTTGCACATCTCTTTCAGTTGACAAGCCCATCTAAGCTGTAAAACTATGGGTGGCTGAACTGGTTCACAGTGTTAGGTGGTTTTCTTCCCTGCACCCAGACTCCCATTATCTATTTGCCTTTGAATGGACAAATCCAGACCCCATAGTGTCATGAATGGTTCCATCTGTGTGCTTACAGAATTCAAGCAGAGAGTGCCAATGGGAGAGGCAGTAGGCAAGCCTCCTCAGATCAAAGGTCTGAACACGAATATGCATGCTCATTCATGTCCAATTCTGCAACCCTATGGGCTGTCGCCCACCTGGCTCTTCTGTCCATGGGATTTTCCAGGCAAGAATACTGGAGTGGTTGCCACTTCTACCTCTAGGGGATCTTCCCAACTTGAGGATCAAACCCACATCTCCTGTGTCTCCTGCATTGCAGGCAGAAGATTTTTCACTACTTGAGCTATGTGGGAAGCTTCTTAAAGCCAGGGAGGATACCCAAAAGTGTTTGAAAATAGAGTACCAAAATGGGAGGCCACTGATCCAACTAAGCTAACCATGTGTATGTGCATTGCTCAGTCGCTCAGTTGTGTCCAACTCTTTGTGGCCCCATGGACTGTAGTCTGCCAGGCTCCTCTATCCATGGGATTCTCAAGGTAAGACTACTGCCCTGGGTAGTCATTCCCTTCTCCAGGGGATCTTCCTGGATAGAAATTTCAAAGAGGCCTTCTCCCCTAACCTACAGGAGGGAAAGTAAAACATCCCAACATGGGTAAATGGGTATATTAGTCCCTCAGTATCACTGAGAAGCCACCCAATCCTTTTTAAAAGGGGGGAAAAAAAAAAAAACACAAAAAACTTTGTTTTACAAATCTAGTCTTTACAGGACCAGAGGTGTAGCTCCAAAAATAATTCAAAACCCAGCAATATTTTTAGCACTCCCAAAACCTTCCCCATCTATCTTAAGAGGTTTGTAAGTACTAAACAAAGGGGAAACAAAGTTATCCTAGGAGGGATTTGCCTGTGCCTTTAAGATGCAAATATCCTACCTGGTTTTTCTCTAGAAACCTTTCTCTATGCCATCTTTTTTAAATGTAAATTTTGAAAAAGAGAGTAAATAATTTGGAACTTGTCAAAGAAAAATACAAACTTTGAGCATCCTTTCCCTAAATATTAGTGAAACGGATTTAGCTATCTAGAGAAGTGAGCTTGATTTGTCCCATCTGCTAGAAATCCAAATTTAAACCAAACTCTTGCAGACAGATGGGTTTTACATTGCTGTACCTGATTCATGGCTGAAATTTGGAAGAGGAAATATGAGGCCTCTGTGTTTGTGTGTTAATTCACAAAAGAAGCTATATTTAATTGACTTAAGGGAAATTAAATGCTTATATAAATACTCAGACATATAAAGTAATGTGGCCAGAATGAAGTCATCTGGAAAGAATTCAGTACCAAACTGACATTTGGTACTGAAGGTAGCTTAAGCTTGTTGGTTTGATTAATATAGATTAATACAGACATAATACAGTCTCAGGAGTCATCAATGTTAAGCATAATACTTTTGTTGTACGTAGGTTTACTAGACTTTTGATCTCTTGAAAATCTGTCAGCAAGAAAAGTAATTTGGTGTGGAAAAATCTTTTAAGGAAAGTAAGATATGTTTTCAGTAAAAGAAGGCATGAGAATTTATGAAAAAGTATTGAAAGAGTTATGCACGATCAGGATTTTCTCAGATTGGATTGCATTTAGTTGGGTAAACTGATTATGTTGGTAGCAAGCTAAGGTAAGGCTTGGATTAAATTTTTCTTTCTGTTAAGAAAATAAAGTTTTCTTGGAATGCCATTTCTGATAAAATATTATGTGAGGTTCTTTGCTTTTAAGTGATTCTCCGTTTACTTGTGTTATCTCTTGTAACTCTGGTTAAGAAATAAGTATTGTCTCACAGTGACTGATGATTTTTGACCAAGTGTTTTAAAACTTTTTTCACAAACGTCCCAATACCAAATTTTAATCAAAGTGGATAAAACTAATTAGATCTTCAAATTTTCTTGAATTTTCAAGACTGAAAGAATATGACCTCAATACACAAAAAACAAGCTACACCAGTAAATTATGTAATTATAAAGACAGAATAAGTGCTTATTTCTACTTTTCCTCTTTACTGATTTAAAAAGCAATTATATAAAAGAATTTGTGTGCATGATGTTATCACTGGGACCAAACATAAATACAGATTTTCCAATAGAAACAGAAGGGAAGTAGGTAGAAGCAAGGCTGTATTAGCTTAAGAAATGATTACAGATGGAAGCTTGGAAGAATAGGAACATTTTAAGAAAATAAAAAATGATAAACAAGATTATGTAAAAAAGTCTATAAGTATATACTTGTTCTAATTTCAGCTTCTCTGAGATATATAAAATTATACAAAAAATAAATATAGAAATGTATTGTTAGTTTTGGAACATTTACAGATATAATATTTATAATATACCACAAAAAGCATGGAAAAGGAACGCATCTACTTAAGTTTAAGGTTTCTATATCTCACTAGAATTAAGTTAGTAAAGATATCAAGCTGATTCTGATAGGTTAAGATATATGTGGTAATCTCTAGAGAAATTAATAAGGAAATGACTCAAAATATATAGAGTAAAAATCACTAAAGTAATTAAAATGCTACATTAGAAAATATTCACTTAATTCACAAGATGTAATGTGAGAGGTGGACTGTGAAGAAAGCTGAGTGCTGAAGAATTGATGCTTTTGAACTGTGGTGTTGCAGAAGACTCTTGAGAGTCCCATGGACTGCAAGGAGATCCAACCAGTCCATCCTAAAGGAGACCCGTCCTGGGTATTCATTGGAAGGACTGATGCTGAGGCTGAAACTCCAATACTTTGGCCACCTCATGCAAAGAGCTGACTCATTGGAAAAGACTCTGATGCTGGGAGGGATTGGGGGCAGGAGGAGAAGGGGACAATAGAGGATGAGATGGCTGGATGGCATCACCGACTTGATGCACATGAGTTTGGGTGAACACCGGGAATTGGTGATGGACAGGGAGGCCTGGCATGCTGCAATTCATGGGATCGCAAAGAGTCAGACATGACTGAGCGACTGAACTGAACTGAATGAGAAATAGAGCAACACACAAGACAGGGAAATATAAAGTAAAATGATAAAGTATATCCAATTGTATAAATAACATTAAATGTGAATGAATTATTATATAATCAAAAGGCAGAGACTGTGAATCTGGATTTAAAAAGCAATGAACTTAGTGTCTACATGAGACACACATTAGATGCAAAGATACAAATAGACTGAAAGTGATGGTGGAAAATAATACACCATATATACAGCAATCACAAGAAAGTAGGAATGGCTATTCAACTGTCAAGCAGAGTAAACTTTAGAACGAACAAAAAATGCTACCATAGATAAAGGGCAACATTTTTTTTATGATTAAAAAAGACAACCTATCAGGAAGAGAGAAAAATATAAACACACACATCTAAGAACAAAGCACTAAAATGAAGCAAAAGAAGAAAAAAAGAAATAATCAAAGAAATAAACAATTAAAAATATTGCTCAGAGAATTCAATACCTCACTTACAATAATAAACGACTATGCAGAAATCAACAAGGACATACAACACTTAAATAACGCCAAAACCTAATATACATAAATGGTATCTACAGAACTCTCCATCTAGCAGCTGCAGAACATACATTCTTCCCAAGTGCTCATGGCACATTCTCAGGATAGAAACTATTTTAAGGGACAAATCAAAATAAATTTTAAAGGACTGAAATAATACAAAGTATTTTCTTTGACTGCTACTGCTAAGTCACTTTAGTCATGTCCGACTCTGGGTGACCCCATAATATAATAAAATTAGAGTTAATAGAAAAAAATATGAAAAATTCACAAATGTGTAGAAATTAAAGAACATAATTCTAAGTAGCCAATGTGTCAAAGAAGAAATCAAAAGAGAAGTTAGGGAAAAAAAATCTGAAGGACTTCCCTGGTGGTCCCGTGGTTAAAAATCCAACTGCCAATGCAGGAACAGACATTTGATCCCTAGTCTGGTAAGACTCCACATGCTGCAGGGCAACTAAGCCCATGTGCCACAACTACTGAGATCAAGCCCTAGAACCCATGTTCTGCAACACGAGAAGCCACTGCAATGAGAAGCCCACCCACTGCAACTGGAAACTAGCCCCCACTCACCACAACTAGCGAAAGCCTGTGCACAGCAACAAAGATCCAGCATAGCCAAATATAAATTTAAAAATCTAAAAAGAATGCCTTGCAAAAATAAGTATATTTGGCAAATCTAATACAGTTATGTAAAGTTTAAAAATAAAATAAAATTAATTAAAAAAAAAAAAAAAAAAAAAAAAAAAAAATAAGTATTATATGTGTTTTGCTCTTACTATAGTTATACATAAAAAGACAGCATTACCTGGCACATAATAAATGCTCAGCAAATACTGGCTATCATTTTCCTTACTATAAATCAGCATTCATTTTAAGCACTGTTACATTTCTTAGCTTATGTGAATATACCCTTATGAGAGATTCCAAAGTATAGCTGCTATAAACTATATAAACTACATAAAATAACATATCTATATCATCAGTTCAGTTCAGTCGCTCAGTCATGTCCAATTCTTTCCGACCCCATGGACAGCAGCATGCCAGGCATCCCTGTCAATCAACAACTCCCAAAGCTTGTTCAAACTCATGTCCATTGAGTCAGTGATGCCATCCAACCATCTCATCCTCTGTCATCCCCTTCTCATGCCTTCAATCTTTCCCAGCATCAGGGTCTTTTCCAGTGAGTTAGTTCTTTGCATCAGGTGGCCAAAGTATTGGAGCTTCAGCTTCAGCATCAGTCCTTCCAAAGAATATTCAGGACAGATTTCCTTCAGAATTGACTGGTTTGATCTCCCTGCAATCCAAAGGACTCTAAAGAGTCTTCTCCAACACCACAGTTCAAAAGCATCAGTTCTTTGGCACTTAGCTTTCTTTGTGGTCTAACTCTCACATCCATACATGACTACTGGAAAAACCATAGCTTTGACTAGATGGACCTTTGTGGGCAAAGTAATGTCTCTGCTATAGGTTGGTCATAACTTTTCTTCCAAGGAGTAAGCGTCTTTTAATTTCATGGCTGCAGTCACCATCTGCAGTGATTTTGGAATCAAAAAAAATAAAATTGGTCACTGTTTCCACTGTTTCCCCATCTATTTGCCATGAAGTGATGGGACCGGATGCCATGATCTTAGTTTTCTGAATATTGAGTTTCAAGCCAACTTTTTCACTCTCCTCTTTCACTTTCATCAAGAGGCTCTTCAGTTCTTCTTCACTTTCTGCCATAAGGGTGGTGTCATCTGCATATCTGAGGTTATTGATATTTCCCCAGCAATCTTGATTTCAGTTTGTGCTTCATCCAGTGCAGCATTTCTCATGATGTGCTCTGCATTTAAGTTAAATAAGCAGGGTGACAATATACAGCCTTCATATAATCCTTTCCCGATTTGGAACCAGTCTGTTGTTCCATGTCCAATTCCAACTGTTGCTTCATGATCTGAATACAGATTTCTCAGGAGGCAGGTCAGATGGTCTGGTATTCCCATCTCTTGAAGAATTTTCCAGTTTGTTGTGATCTACAGTCAAAGGCTTTGGCATAATCAATAAAGCAGAAATAGATGCTTTTCTGGACCTCTCTTGCTTTTTCTATGAACCAATGGATGTTAGCAATTGATCTCTGGTTCCTCTGCCTTTTTTAAATCCAGCTTGAACATCTGGAAGTTCACATACTGTTGAAGCCTGGCTTGGAGAATTTTGAGTATTGCTTTGCAAGCGTGTGATATGAGTGGAATTATGCAACAATTTGAACATTCTTTGGCATTGACCTTTTCCAGACCTGTGGCCACTGCTGAGTTTTCCAAACTTGCTGGCATATTGAGTGCAGCACTTTAACAGCATCATCTTTTAGGATTTGAAATAGCTTAACTGGAGCTATATCAAGCCTATATCATATATTATAGAAAAAAACTACAACAAAAATGAAGTGTGGCTGATTATAAAGTTTAAACAAATTATTTGCCTAACAAAGTTAATATAATTTCTCATGAAAATTATGTCTTTCTTTGAATATATGGGATAGTGTTTTTTATTGACCAAAAAATGATCAAGAAACTATTAATAATTCAGCCATTTTCTGTATCCCAGCTGTGAAAATAATGGTACATTAGTTTCCTACTGCTTCCAATGGTATATTAACTTCTTAAGCTACATACATAGTCACTTAAAATAACACAAATATATTATCTTACAGTTTCAGAGATCAGAAGTTCAAGGTGAGTCTTACAAGGCTGAAATCAAGGTACATTCACTTTGGAAGCTCCAGGGGGTTCCCACTTCTCTGCCACCTCCAGGATCTAGAGATCTGCTGCCTCCTTAGCTTACGGCCCCTCTCTCCAGCCTCTCATTTCATCATATTTTTTTTTTCTGCCTTTGGCCTTCTTGCATTCCTCTTTAAGGACTCTTGTGGATGCCCAGGGCCAGTCCAAGTAATTAAGGATGCTCTCTCATCTCAAGATCTTCACTTAATTGTACCTATAAAACCTGCTACTGTAGGGTAACAGGTTTAGAAACTCTGAAGGTGAGACAAGGGCATCCTTGACAACCATGACTCTGTCTCCATATGTAGGTCCCACCAATGACAGGGAACCTCCATTCAGGCTGTTCCCCTGGCCACTCCACTACTAATTCAGCTGTCAGTCTCAGACATCAACAGATCCAACTGTTATCACAAAAGGGTTTTACACACAGTGGCAACTCATGTTCTTGTTCAGGAGGATGGCAGTGAACCATCAAAAATGATACTCAGAATTTAAAGGCAGAACAGAATACAGTATCACCCTCATACTCTGAAAACATGACTTCTCTACCATCCTGTTTTTATTCACTGTCTTAAATTGATCTGTAAAAGTCAACATTCTCCTGAAGAAAAAAGAACTTCCCTTACCACTAACTGCTTACAAAGCACTTTGCAAAATACAAGCAGGCATAAATTTTTCTTTAAGACTAAAAATAACAAAATCCCTTTAAAACAAACTTGTTAAAATATGTAAATATTTGAAAACGTTAAGAAATATTAAACTAGAACTAAAACCTTTTCTTACCATATACAACATATTTCAGTTGGAGATTTTTGATGACTTCTTCCACAGTAGGTTTATACTCCAGAAAACATGTGTAAACACCACTCATGCTTTCCTCAAAGTTCTGGAATACAAGGCTTCCTGTGGAGGTGATTTGTGCAGTGCTGTTTTCTAATAGATAAGAAGATACAGTGATCAGTGGCTTAAATAACATGAGACGGAGATAAAGTAACAAGCTATTTTCTAAACGGAGAAAAGCCATCCAAATTTACCTGCTATACATTAAAGAAGTCGAGGGAACACAGTCATTGTGTCTGGTGTTTCTTGACAGTAGGTGCCAAGATGTACTTCTGAGTATCAGAATTTCACTAATCAGAATTCATGAAGTATGTAGCTGCCTAAGTGGTAAGAGGCTAAAAATCACACATACATGATGTGCTCCTAATCTGCCTGCTGCATTGAGATGGCATGATCAACATTCATAAACATATCAAATACTATATATTTATATATACTGTCAAGTAACTATATCTATATATATGCATATAAATATTTTATAGATGAGTTATGTTCTCAGTTAGCATATAAACTATATATTAAAAGGATGAAACACTGTATCTAGAACAAAGACTTAATATAATCACTGACAACTAGGGATTGGTTGTCATTACACAGGTATTAGGCAAAAGCTGGATTACAACTCTAAGGGTTGCACAAGAAAGAAAATATAGGTTGGATAACTTCATGCCCAGAGTCACAATCAGAACTGCTGTGCTAAAAGTCAGAACTGGATGTAAGATCTCTTGCAACTTCAACATTACTTAAAGTAGCAAATTGGAGAAAGCAGTGTTATATGATGGAAAAGAAGCCTGATTTAAAAGGATTAGGACTTGGATTTGAGGTGTACCTTTCTCACAAACTGTAACTAAGGGATAATCACAATCTTTTGTGATTCATTTGTACAACAAAGAATCATAAAATATGATAATATATCTCATAGAATTGTTTTTGTATAACAAATCAAAGAACGCTAAATTACTTGAAAAAGCTGTAAGTCCTTAAGCAATTAAAGGTTGTTATTCTGAAAGTTCATAACCATGGTTCTGCAATAGAAAAATTATTAGACATTAAAACTCACTTACTTAATAATTTAATAAACCATTCATAACAATTGAAAATATTATCTCAGTAAATAATTGTTCATCATTTTCTATTTTAAGAAAATAATTTATTGCCTATAATTGTCAAATTGAAATTTATTTTGAAGCAATTACTTCAAAATAAGACAAAAAAATTAGTGTTATTATTAAGCAATTTTCATCATTAATTTTTCACTAAAAATCTGTTCAGTTTCTAGACATGAAAAGCCCTGTTTCAGATACTGAAGGAGAAATGAATAGATGGATACACCTGTCCTCAAGTGCTTTACTTAGAGCATTATGCCTTGAGAACTCCCATTTCTATATCCTGGATGAAGCTGAAAAATGTGACATAAATTTAGAATGCATTTCTATTGTATTGCCTATTTCCTCATGAATATCTTTTAATGAAAGAGTATATATTTATCATAACATATTGTCTCTTTTTTGGAACAGATAAAACTTTTTCAAGTGCCTGATATACTGTATTTCAGCAAAGACTCATATATCATATCATATGATAAAAGGTTCCCACAAGTTGTAAAGAAATTTTAGAATAATATGTCAGCAATGAGGCTATGTATTCCCTGGCATTAATTTGAAACTGAAATTTCCCCAAACAGAAGTATCAATTTAAAAATGTATTAATATATATGAATGCCTACTACAACATTAAATATAATGACAACCAGAAAATCTAGTATCATTACAATTTGTAAGAAAATACTCTCCAGCTACATTCTTATTTTAAAACATTTAAAAGTCAAACACTTTGAAGAAATGCCCAGGGATTTCACAGGCAGGAGAAGAATCCACTTAACAAATACCACTTACCAAACTGACTGTTAAATAACTAAGTTTAAATGGGATGCAATAACGTATCTCTATAAGAACTCATATAACAACAGTCAATAAATAATTGAACTAAACTCTGTACTTTTCTCTCTAGAATTTAGCTTGGTCATCTAAAACTTTAGAGTTGGATTCAATTTCTAGAAACCCATGCCTCAGAGCTCTCTAAAATTACATGGCAGAATTTAAGCACAATTTCATTTTAGCTTACTCTTT
The DNA here is from genome assembly GCF_019923935.1 of Bubalus bubalis. Classification (NCBI taxonomy): domain Eukaryota; kingdom Metazoa; phylum Chordata; class Mammalia; order Artiodactyla; family Bovidae; genus Bubalus; species Bubalus bubalis. The sequence continues at coordinate 5,613,869 of NC_059164.1, read as the reverse complement.
CAAAAAATAGGTTTATCCTTTTGCTTTCTGCTCAGATACAGAGAGTAAATATAAGAGCATCAACATCATACAACAATAAGGGAAAAGACAGACAAAGTGTCAGTCAATGAACTCTCTTGAACCTATCAAACCCCTCAGGAAGGTAGGGCCACCAATCACCTGAAATCTAGGAATGTACAGTGCCTACAAGGAGAGCCTGAACCCAAGCATTTGCTTCAAAATTGGCTGAAAGGCTTCAGTGAATTGCTAAACCCAAGTGCTAACTAGGAATCAGTGAACTAAAATGGACTGGAATGGGTGAATTTAACTCAGATGACCATTATATCTACTATTGCAAGCGGGAATCCCTTAGAAGAAATGGAGTAGCCATCACGGTCAACAAAAGAGTCTGAAATGCAGTACTTGGATGCAATCTCAAAAACGACAGAATTATCTCTGTTCATTTCCAAGGCAAACCATTCAGTATCACAGTAATCCAAGCCTATGCCCCAACCAGTAATGCTGAAGAAGCTGAAGTTGAATGGTTCTATGAAGACCTCCAAGACCTTTTAGAACTAACACCCAAAAAAGATGTCCTTTTCATTATAGGAGACTGGAATGCAAAAGTAGGAAGTCAAGAAACACCTGGGGTAACAGGCAAATTTGGAATTTGGAATACAGAATTAAGCAGGGCAAAGGCTAATAGAGTTTTGACAAGAGAATGCACTGGTCACAGCAAACACCCTTTTCCAACAACACAAGAGAAGACTCTACACATGGACATCATCAGATGGTCAACACTGAAATCAGACTGATTCTATTCTTTGCAGCCAAAGACAGAGAAGCTCTATAAAGGGAGCAAAAACAAGACCAGGAGCTGACTGTGGCTCAGATCATGAACTGCTTATTGCCAAATTCAGACTTAAATTGAAGAAAGTAGGGAAAACCACTAGACCATTCAGGTATGACCTAAATCAAATCCCTTATGATTATTCAGTGGAAGTGAGAAATAGATTTAAGGGACTAGATAGGACAGAGTGTCTGATGAATTATGGACAGAGGTTCGTGACATTGTACAGGAGAGGGGATCAAGACCATCCCCATGGAAAAGAAATGCAAAAAAGCAAAATGGCTGTCTGAGGAGGCCTTACAAATAGTTGTGAAAAGAAGAGAAATGAAAAGCAAAGGAGAAAAGGAAAGACATAAACATCTGAATGCAGAGTTCCAAAGAATAGCAAGGAGAGATAAGAAAGCCTTCCTCAGCGATCAATGCAAAGAAATAGAGGAAAACAACAGAATGGGAAAGACTAGAGATCTCTTCAAGAAAATTAGAGATACCAAGGGAACATTTCATGCAAAGATGGGCTTGAGAAAGGACAGAAATGGTATGGACCTAACAGAAGATATTAAGAGGTGGCAAGAATACACAGAAGAACTGTACAAAAAAGATCTTCATAACCCAGATAATCACGATGGTGTGATCACTCACCTAGAGCCAGACATCCTGGAATGTGAAGGCAAGTGGGCCTTAGAAAGCATCACTATGAACAAAGCTAGTGGAGGTGATGGAATTCCAGTTGAGCTATTTCAAATCCTGAAAGACGATGCTGCAAAAGTGCTGCACTCAATATGCCAGCAAATTTGGAAAACTCAGCAGTGGCCACAGGACTTGAAAAGGTCCATTTTCATTCCAATCCCAAAGAAAGGCAATGCCAAAGAATGCTCAAACTACCACACAATTGCACTCATCTCACATGCTAGTATATAGTAATGCTCAAAATTCTCCAAGCCAGGTTTCAGCAATACATGATACGTAAACTTCCAGATGTTCAAGCTGGTTTTAGAAAAGGCAGAGGAACCAGAGATCAAATTGCCAACATCTACTGGATCATCAAAAAAGCAAGAGAATTCCAGAAAAACATCTATTTCTGCTTTATTGACTATGCCAAAGCCTTTGACTGTGTGGATCACAATAAACTGTGGAAAATTCTTCAAGAGATGGGAATACCAGACCACCTGACCTGCCTTTTGAGAAACCTATATGCAGGTCAGGAAGCAACAGTTAGAACTGGACATGGAACAATAGACTGGTTCCAAATAGGAAAGGGAGTACTTCAAGGCTGTATATTGTCACCCTGCTTATTTAACTTCTATGCAGAGTACATCATGAGAAATGCTGGGCTGGAAGAAGCACAAACTGGAATCAAGATTGCTGGGAGAAATATCAATAACGTCAGATATGCAGATGACACCACCCTTATGGCAGAAAGTGAAGAGGAACTCAAAAGCCTCTTGATGAAAGTGAAAGAGGAGAGTGAAAAAGTTGGCTTAAAGCTCAACATTCAGAAAACGAAGATCATGGCATCTGGTCCCATCACTTCATGAGAAATAGATGGGGAAACAGTGGAAACAGTGTCAGAGTTTATTTTTTTGGGTTCCAAAATCACTGAAGATGGTGATTGCAGCCATGAATTAAAAGACGCTTACTCCTTGGAAGGAAAGTTATAACCAACCTAGATAACATATTAAAAAACATAGACATTACTTTGCCAACAAAGGCCCATCTAGTCAAGGCTATGGTTTTTCCAGTGGTCATGTATGGATGTGAGAGTTGGACTGTGAAGAAAGCTGAGTGCTGAAGAATTGATGCTTTTGAACTGTGGTGTTGGAGAAGACTCTTGAGAGTCCCTTGGACTGCACTGAGTCCATTCTAAACTAGTCCATCCTAAAGGAGATCAGCCCTGGGTGTTCATTGGAAGGACTGATGCTAAAGCTGAAACTCCAGTACTTTGGCCATCTCATGCAAAGAGTTGACTCATTGGAAAAGACCATGATGCTGGGAGGGATTGGGGGCAGGAGGAGAAGGGGACGACAGAGGATGAGATGGCTGGATGGCATCACCGACTCGATGGACATGTGTTTGGGTGAACTCCAGGAGTTGGTGATGGACAGGGAGGCCTGGCGTGCTGCAATTCATGGTGTCACAAAGAGTCAGACACGACTGAGTGACTGAACTGAACTGACTGAAACAGTGTGTGCATGTGAAACCTCTGAGGATCAGAGATGGGGGATGGGTAGAGGAAGTTGCACCCTCCTACAGGCTTTGTCCTTCATGAAAATCTCTGGGTGTTCAAAAGGAATATTAAAGAAACCCTGAGCAAGAGTCTCACCGGGTGCTGGCTGGAGGGGGTCCAGAAGCCCTGTCAAAACTCTACCCACATTCATTTCCCCTGCCTCTAGGTAAGGAGCAATGTTTTAACCTACAATGGGAGAAGAAACAAAAATCATTATCAAGAGCACTGGGGAAACATTTTGCCACAAGGGAAGGAAACAGGAAGGAAAAAAAATCATCCTTGAGGCAGAGTCAGCAAGAAGTACCAGGCAAACACTAAAGCTGGATGGAGGATAGGATGAAGCAATTCTGAAGGCCATACCTACAAGATCAGGGATATCACACCTGTCTAAGGCTTAATCCGAACACTAGAGATCTCCTCTCTCCCAACTGCCCATCACTAATAAGAGCCTAGCAACACAGTTAAATCAAGCTAAGAGAGTAGTAAGAAAGAGATTCTCTCTGAGGAAATCAGAAAAAGAGAAATCAAAGCCAAAGATGAGATACTGGAGATAAAAAAATTTTTAGTAACCATGGCAATAACCAATATCAAAGTCAGACAATTCTTGACTAATAAAAACTCCTAATAGTAAGGTTTAATACTATTTTTAAAAGTGTTCATCTCAAATATAACAATACTTAACTCAATGTTTACTATCTTATTCAAAATGTCAAACTTTAACAAAAATTAAGAAGCATACAGATAGGTAAAAAATGACACATTTCCAAAACACCAAGCTATGACACAGATGTCAGAAGTATCAGACAGTTTACTTAAGATAACTATGAAAGATACATTAAATAATTTAATGGAAAATTTTATAGAAAGCATGCAAGATCAGATAGGAGATTTCAGTAGAGATTGAAACTCTATGAAATAATTGAATGGAAATATTGGAACTAAAACCAAAACAAACAAAAATTATTAAAAAAAAAAAGTAATACAGATGAAGTTTTCCTCCAATGGGCTCATAAAGAGGCTTGACATGGCTAAGAAAAGAATCAATGACTTGAAGTTAGGTCAAAAGAAATTTACCAAGCCAGAATCACAAAGAGAAAAATACGTCCAAGAAGAATGAATCCAAGAGTTACAGAACAATTTCAAACAGTGTTCATAAGGGTGATAGAAACATCAGAAACAGCAGAGGAACAGGAATGAGCAGAAGAAACACTGGAAAATAAAGTGACTGAGAATTTAAAAATTAATGACAAACAAAAAAACAGATTCAAGAAGCTTGCAGAAAACAAAGAAGAATAATACAAATAACAACAACAACAACAAAATGCATTTAGTGTTTAAATCACTGAAGTGAAAGGAAAAGAGAAAACCTTGAAATTAATCAGAAAAAAATGGCATAGTGCCTACAGAGAGACAAAACAAGTCTATAGCAGCCTTCTCATAAGAAACTGTGAAAGCAAAAATAATACAGAATGCCATCTTTGGAATGCTGGAAAAAACCTGCCAGTCCAGAATTCTACAACCATCAAAAGAAAAAGATAAGCCAATTTAAGATATAATCAGAAATCAATGAAACTGAAAACAGAAAAGTACCAAAGAAAAATTAAGTCAAAAGCTGGTCCCTTAAAGTGATTGATAAAACTGTTAAGCCTGCAGCCAGAAAGACCAAAATGAAGAAGAGACACAATCAATGTCTGGAGTGAATAAGGGCATATCATAGAGATCCTGAATATATAAAAAGATAACAAGAAAATGTCACAGACTATACACATTAACTCAACAAGTTGAAAAATCTAAGATGGACAAAATTCCTTGAAAGATAAAAACTACAGAAAGTCACAAAATGGTGAGAGGGGAAAATCCTAGTCCTACCTTCCTTAGATTGCCATCTGTGTACTCTAAAGCCAGACTTCAAAGGCACATGCCTTCCAGGAAAGTACCTTGCTTTCTCAGTGCCTTCATTTTCCACATATAAAAGGGTGAAAATGGCTCCAGTTACTGCAAAGAGCTATGAAATTTAAATGACTAGTGTATGTAAATTGCTCAGAACAGTATCTGCTACATGATGAAAGTACACCTGCTCATTATTTTTATAAAAGTGAAAATAAAAACAGTAAAATAAAAACACATTTACAGAATATATCCATATATGTGTGTATGCACACATTCACTACATGTATGAATACACATGCAATAGATATATGTATGTATTTGTGTGTGTATTCATACATGTAGTAAATGCATTAAAAAGAGTTAAGGAATAATATTGTAAAAGTTTAGGATAGAATTTAGCTGACAGGGGTTGGGGACAGAAGAATGGGATTTTTAAACATCAGAAGGTTCAACAGTCTTGAGAATGGTATACCTTGGCTTCTATTCTAAGATGTTGGTTTTATTATGCTTCATAATTTATATACACACACACACACACATATATATATATATCTTACCCAGATTTGTATATATCAGATACTTCATAACAAAAATATCAGAGTAAGAAATAATCTACAATCTCATTTTTAAAAAACATAATAAAGATGCAATTACACGGTAGAGCTCAACATACATGTGTGCATGTGCTTTCATAGGTTTGTTGAATATTTAGAAAAGTGGGTAAGTCCACACACCAAAAAAGAGTTAATTCATCAGAATAGTATTAGGACTGAAGTAAGAGATACAGGTCTCCTTGTAATAAATGTACTACTTTTCTAAACCAAAAATTTTGGAAGAGAGACAGAGACCAGGGGAGGCGTGGGAGTGGGCAGGGGAGGGAAAGAGAACGAGAACTGACCAAATCTAAGACTTGGTCCCTACACTTCCAAACCATCTAAATAGTCTGGGTATTTCTCTCCAAAGGAATGCTCAAGTACATAATTACAAGTTTCTTTGGGTCAACTGGAGGAGAACTATCTTTGGAATATCCATAAAAATATACCAAGTACAGTGTAGTTTAACCTACAGTCCAAAAAGCTCTATTTTTCAGGCTTTAAGAAAAGCAGACATTTCCTAGGTCTTTCAACAATAAGAGTGATAGGGCTGAGCTTTAAAGCCAGCTGACAGCAAACTATGATATGACACTGCACTGAAAAACAAACTGTAATCATGCTGTCAGAATTCTAGAATTTTCTGGGAATAGTTTTTATAAATATAAAACCATTGCATTAATATGATTTTATCCTTACCTGGAAACAGCTACATTTTTTACATCTATTTTCCATTATGAAAGTGAGTAAAATAAAATATCATTTCCAGTTAAAGGATTACAAATTCACGTACATTCTATACACTGCAATACAAACTGCAAGACCTCTCCTGGCTTCTTAGAGAACAACGACTTTCACATCTCAATTTCCAAGTCAAAGGGGTAACAAACTACAAATCAGTAAGTTAAATGCCTCTTTTTTGAACTCTCAGAGTTTTAATATCAAATGTAAAATATACATAATGTATATCTTTTCATTATATTATGTGCTTTAAGAGAGCAATAAAAATAAAATCTGATTATATTTTCAGTATTGGATGCCTTTACACTTGGCGCATTTCATTGATTTGTATCAACTGCTCAACTTCTCAGAATTTCTGTTACCTACGCAGATTCCTTTCTATATTCTAGTACTACAGTCAGGCAGAGATTAAGTCTGCTCTTCGCATCTCCCACAAAACTCATTAGCACAATGGCATCCACCAAGTAGTCACTAGCTAAGAGCTGAATAATTCACTTTGAAGACACATCACCTAACCTAGAAAGTGGAGTAGCTCTTTAAACCTTGAGCTATTTTAGAATCAAGTTAATTTAAGTTAAATTCAAACATAATCCATATTGTCTGGTCAGGATTTTGGTCAGAATGAAATATAAGATAAGAAATATAAAATCATAACTATTAATAAAGTCTCAAGTTATCCCTATTTGGGGTTATATAAAGCAAACAAGACCAGAGTTTTAAATCTAGAGCTCAAAGTACTCATTTGTATTTTTAACAAAAGCAAGAATCATATTTGTTTCTTCATACATACTTTGTTAACAAAAGTATAACAGGTAACCAAAATGATTTTATGAAGTTTATAATAAAAGGAACATTTTTTGAAATATGAATGCTTAGAGAATTCCCAGTTTAATCATTCATTATGTCTCTATCTCAAATTAAGATCTATGAAAAATGGTCACACTATCTACATTTGTAGATTCTAACTCCAAGAACAAATCACAAGAAAAAGAAGTGCTCTACTAGATAAATGTATATGAGATAAAAATATTGTTTTTGTTCTGAGTTCATTTCATACATATCATTTTTAATTATGACAACTGAAACAGAGTCCTACCTGAAATGATTTTTCCTTTAGGCCCATGCCACTGGAATGATGGGTCTATCAGTTCAGAATTCCGCAGCCTCTGGGTTACACATAACACATGTGGACTCTTTTGATGGAGCATAACATATACTTTCACTGAAAATACAATATTAAAATGTCCCAATAATATCTTATGTTCATTCATGTTCTATAATGGCTTACATTTTTGTAGTCTGGGCAACTTGTGTTCAGAAGTTTTCTTTGGATTATTGCTATTGCTTGGTAAGAATTAAATTTAACTGCATTCCAGTAACTAGCTTTAAAAAATACACACTTATTTTATTTGTGTGTATGGGTATATCTTAATCTTAGTATAAATTATTGGCCTTTTTATTCAGAGTTCATGTATACTTATTGCACTCTCAGAAAACTATTTTAATTACAAAGTATTAAGATAATTCTATATCACGACTTATTTTGCCAAGATACCAAATCTGAAAGAAACTGACATGATAAATTTGTTTAGATCATAGGAATGATACATTATCCACAGTGATCTAACACAACATACTGAATTTTAGAATAGTAATGTGATTAAAAAATTGACAAATATGTGCTTTGATTGATTTTAATTACCAAGTATTTTCTCAATTTGCTTTAAAATTTAAACAATACTGTTCATTAAACAAGCAAAAATAGTATTGTCTAGAAGATACAAAAGGAACACAGTGAAGATTCAGTTATTTTGAATTTACTGATAAGGAAGATTTTAGAAAAGCTTCTAGCAAGTCCTCAGCAATTTCATAGCAATACTTCACTGATCAACCATATACTAAGATTTCTGTGATCCAGTAAGATAAAAATTGTTTATGAGAATTAAAATTCTCCTTGACTTTGTACAGAGACTCTCTCTAAACTTTTACCATACAGCATCGTGTGTATTGAATGCCGCTTTTAGATAGCTACCCTTGCTTAGGTTAAGAAAGTTCCCCTCTATTCTTGGTAGTATGTTTTCCTGGGACACTTACACCTATATTCATAAGTGTAATGTGCATAATTTTCTTATATTATCCTTTGTCTTTTCCAATTTGTACAAAATTTGTGATTTAGTATTTAGCATTATTGTTATTATTTAGCATTATTAAGTTAGGCATCTAAGATTATAATAGACACATAAAAAGAATTAGGCAGATTTTTCCTATTAATGTTCCCTGAAAGAATATGTAAAGTGTTTTTGTCCCTGGAAACTGTATAGTCTGGTACTTACTTTTGGCAAGGAAGGAAACAGCAAAACAAACTTTTTATTACCAATCAGGAAAATTTAATTATTAGTTTACTAAGTACTTTAATCAAGTCTGTTTTAGAAGCTTACATTTTGATAGTTATTCATTACAAGATTATTATATAAAATTATTCAGAATATTAAGCTATGATATTTAAACTTCACCATATCTTATTCATAATATTTTTATACATGAGTTATTCTTTCATGAGACAAGGCAGCTTTTAGTTCCATTCCACTTCTTCTCTGGTCTCAATTTTTCCTCTTATTTTCTACTTACCTCAGTTTAAATGTTTCTTCTTTTTTCTACTTTTAATAAATGCTTCTAGTATTAAAGTGTCACTCTTCAGCACAAGTTACTGGCCCTTTAGTAAGGACACTATTTGAGTGGGATTTGGGCTTACCCTGATGACGTCATTTTAACTTGATTACTTCCATAAAAATTTTGTCTCCAAATAAGTTCATTTTCTAGGAAACTGGGGATTAGGACTTAAACATATGACTTTACGGAGAAGCGTAATTTAGCCCACCATACTGAGACTCAATTGTTTTTCTTAACTGAAATATTAATTCATTTTAAGGATGCATTTAAGCATATCCTATAAAAGAAAGTAATAAAAAGGGAAGGTAGTTACATATGACTGTTTTATAACTCAGGTTTAAAAACTATAGCTTTAAAACAAAAGCTGCAATAAAAGTTGTAATATCAGTGAAAATGGCAGAGTAAGGAACCCCAAAATCACCCCCTTCATAAATGTAATATGAAAAATAACAATGTGGCACATACTCTTAGAATCAACATTTTTAGAACTCTAGAAATTAATCAAAGACTTGCAGCAACCCAGGAAAAATGTATTTAAAAAAACCAACTGAATTGTGTGGTCATGTATGGATGTGAGAGTTGGACTGTGAAGATGGCTGAGCGCCAAAGAATTCATGCTTTTGAACTGTGGTGTTGGAGAAGACTCTTGAGAGTCCCTTGGACTGCAAGGAGATCCAACCAGTCCATTCTGAAGGAGCTTAGCCCTGGGATTTCTTTGGAAGGAATGATGCTAAAGCTGAAACTCCAGTACTTTGGCCACCTCATGCGAAGAGTTGACTCATTGGAAAAGACCATGATGCTAGGAGGGACTGGGGACAGGAGGAGAAGGGGACGACAGAGGATGAGATGGCTGGATGGCATCACTGACTCGATGGACGTGAGTCTGAGTGAACTCCAGGAGCTGGTGATGGACAGGGCAGCCTGGTGTGCTGCAATTCATGGGGTCACAAAGAGTAGGACACGACTGAGTGACTGAACTGAACTGAATTTGAGCATTCTTTGGCATTGCCTTTCTTTGGGATTGAAATGAAAACTGACTTTCTCCAGTCCTGCGGCCACTGCTGAGTTTTCCAAATTTGCTGGCATATTCAGTGCAGCACTTTCACAGCATCATCTTTCAGGATTTGAAATAGCTCAACTGGAATTCCATCACCTCCACTAGCTTTGTTCACAGTGATGCTTTCTAAGGCCCACTTGACTTCACATTCCAGGATGTCTGGCTCTAGGTGAGTGATCACACCATCATGATTATCTGGGTCATGAAGATCTTTTTGTACACTTCTTCTGTGTATTCTTGCCACCTCTTCTTAATATCTTCTGCTTCATTAAGGTCCATATCATTTCTGTCCTTTATTGAGCCCATCTTTGCATGAAATGTTCCCTTTGTATCTCTAATTTTCTTGAAGAGATCTCTGCTACTGCTAAGTCACTTCAGTCGTGTCCAACTCTGTGCAACCCCATGGACAGCAGCCCACCAGGTTTCCCCGTCTCTGGGATTCTCCAGGCAAGAACACTGGAGTGGGTTGCCATTTCCTTCTCCAATGCATGCAAGTGAAAAGTGAAAGTGAAGTCACTAGCGACCCCATGGACTGCAGCCTACCAGGCTCCTCCGTCCATGGGATTTTCCAGGCAAAAGTACTGGAGTGGGGTGCCATTGCCTTCTCCGTGAAGAGATCTCTAGTCTTTCCCATTTTGTTGTTTTCCTCTATTTCTTTGTATTGATCACTGAGGAAGGCTTTCTTATCTCTCTTGCCATTCTTTGGAACTCTGCATTCAGATGCTTATATCTTTCCTTTTCTCCTTTGCTTTTTGCTTCCCTTCTTTTCACAGCTATTTGTAAGGCCTCCTCAGACAGCCATTTTGCTTTTTTGCATTTCTTCTCCATGGAGATGGTCTTGATCCCTGTCTCCTGTACAATGTCAGGAACCTCCATCCATAGTTCATCAGGCACTCTATCAGATCTAGTCCCTTAAATCTATTTCTCACTTCCACTGTATAATCATAAGGGATTTGATTTAGCTCATACCTGACCTAATTTAGAGCACACCCACTGTAAAAAAGGCTTTCCCCTCAAAGAATCTGTTTAAAAACAACTACAGGCTACTTAACTTTGTAAATGCCTGAAGCAGTGGGAACATCTGAGGTAAACATCATTCTAACCAAAACCTTACAAGGAAAAGCTGGGTATGACATGTCTATGGGAGCTTTGAGAAGTTCGATCACATTCCTAGGAAAAAAGAAGGCCACAAGCATGCACAGAGTAGGGCACGTGAGCAAGACTGAGCGTGCTCAGTAAGAATAAGACGCCTTAAAGTTCTCACCTCTGGCTGAAACTGAGTCTCTGCAAAGCAGAAAGTGAAGGATACAACAGAGCTGTCAACTGCCTGGCTAAATGTTTAAGGTATGCCACAACAGGCACACAAAGATTCTCAGAAAATGCTAGGAGACTAACTGGTTCAGGTGTTTAGTGTAATCTCTCTTGAACCATCTAAAGAAGCAGAGACTTCAGTGACCACAGATGGCAAAGAATACAGAATTAAAAGCGAGTTCAGATAAGTCACTAAACAAATGCTAAAGGAATACCTCGTTCTATTAGACTCTGCTTTACTGTACCTAACAGATTTTACATTTTTTATCTTCAATGGTTTATAGCAACTCTGAGTTTCAAATGATGGCTAGCATTTTTAGCAATAAAGTATTTTCTTCTCTTTTTAAAAAGATTTTATTGTAGTATAATTAATTAACAGTGTTGTATTAGTTACAGGTGTACAAGCAAAGTGAATCATTTATACATATAACCACTCTTCAAAATTCTTTTCTCATATAGGCCATTACAGAGTATTGAGTAGAAGCAGGCTCTTATTTGGGGCTTCCTTGGTGGCTCAGTTGGTAAAGAATCTGCCTGCAATTCAGGAGACTCCAGTTCAATCCCTGGGTTGGGAAGATCCACTGAAGAAGGGATAGGCTACCCCCTGCAGTATTCTGGCCTGGAGAATCCCCTGGACTGTATAGTCCATGGGGTCGCAAAGAGTCAGACAGGACTGACTGATTTTCACTTCTGGCTTCCCTGGTGGCTCATATGGTAAAGCATCTGCCTGCAATGCGGGAGACCCTGGTTCAATCCCTGGGTTGAGAAGATCCCCTGGAGAAGGAAATGGCAACCCACTCCAGTAGTCTTGCCTGGAAAATTCCATGGATGGAAGAGCCTGATAGGCTACAGTCCATGGGGTCACAAAGAGTTGGGCACGTCTGAGCCACTTCACTTTATTTTGGTGGCTCAGCAGGAAAGAATCCGCCTGCAGTGCAGGAGACCTGGGTTCATTCCCTGGGTTGGGAAGATCTCCTGAAGGAGGGCATGGCAACCCACTCCAGCATTCTTCCCTAGAGAATCCCAGGGACAGAGAAGCCTGGTGGGCTATAGTCCATAGGATCGCACAGAGTCAGACGCGACTGAGCACAGCACAGCAAAGGCTCTTACTAGTTATCTATTTTATACGTGTATGTGTGTGCACATTCAGCCATGTCCAAATTGTTGCAACCCCATGGACTGCAGCCTGCCAGGAACCTCTGTCTGTGGAATTTTTATAGTCATATCTATATGTCAATCTCAATCTCCCAATTTATACCTCCCGCCCTTATCCTCTGGTAACCATAAGTTTGTTTTCTACATCTGTGACTCTTCTTCTATTTTCTAAGTTCATCTGTACCCTTCTTTTGGTTCCGCATATAAGTAAAGTCACATGATATTTGTATTTCTGTGTCTGACTTACTTTACTTACTTACTTAACTTATTTTACTATGACAACCTGTAGGTCCATCCATGTTGCTGCAAACAGCATTTTTTATGGCTGAGTAATACTCCATTGTATATTGTATATATGTACCACATTTTTTTTAATCCATTTCTCTTTTGATACACATTTAAGTTGCTTTCGTGTCCTGGCTATTGTAAATAGTGCTGCTATTTAACAGCAAAAAATACATGAACACTGAGGTGCATATATCTTTTCAAATTATTATTTTCTCCAGATATATGCCCAGGAGAAGGATAAAGTATTTATTATTTAAGGTACATATACTGGTTTTTAACCAAATGCTATCGTACACTTAGCAGACTATAGTATAGTGTAAATATAACTTTTATGTGCACTGGTAAACCAAAAAAATTCATGTGCTTTGCTTTACTGTGATACTCACTTTATTGTGATACTCACTTTATTGTGATGACCTGTAACCAAACTTGCAATATCTCTGAGGATGCCTGTGCAACAAATAGCAACTACAAAAATACTGAGTAAGGAAGAAGAATCAGATTTCCAGAGTACTACATAATAGTACCTATAAAAATCCAGTTTTCAACTAAAAATATGAGTCATGTAATAAACTAAGGAAACATAGTCATAGGCAGGAAAAAAAAGCAACCAATAGAAACTGTCTCTCAGGAAAGCCAAAGTCTGGAGCTACTGGAAAAAGACTTTAAATCAATTATTTTAAATATGATCAAAGAACATCATGGCTTTAAAAAGGTATGAAAATGATGTCTCTCCAAACAGAAAATATCAATAACAGAATAGAAATTATCTTAAAAAGAGAAATTCTGGATTAAAACATACGATAGCAACTAAAAATTGACAATAAAGAATAAACAGCAGATCTGACCAGACAGGAGAAAAAAGTCAGCAAATTTTACTATATATCAGTGTGAGAGACAGGAAATCTGAGAGATAGAACAATAAACTGATAAAAACTGTTTTCAGAGACCTTTGGGAAACCATCAAACATGTTAGTGTATATACATATGTATACACACATACACACACATATATATATACACACACATATATAAAAGTCCCATGGAATAGTGGAGAGAAAAGGACAGAAATAATAGCACTTTCCCAAACTGATGAAAAACAATTCACACATCAAAGAAGCTCAATAAACTCAAACTAGCATAAATTAAATAGATCCACACCTTAGACACATCATAATCAACTGTGAAAATCCAAAAACAAAGAATCTTGAAACCAGCAAGAGAAAAGCAACTCACTACATACATGTGACCCTCAATAAAAGCAGCTTATATTTCAACAGAAACCATAATGAAACAGCAAGTCTGAATAGACCTAAAACTTCCTTCAAGGAAAAGTCCAGCATCGCTTGAATTCACTTCTGAATACTGCCAAACAAGTAAAGTAGAATGAATACTTCACAAACTTCCAAAAAAAAAAGAAGAGGTTTTTCGTATTTCCATACAAATTGTGAAATTATTTGTTCTAGCTCTGTGAAGAATACTGTTGCTAGCTTGATAGGGATTGCATTGAATCTATAAATTGCTTTGGGTAGTATACTCATTTTCACTATATTGATTCTTCCAATCCATGAACATGGTATATTTCTCCATCTGTTACTGTCCTCTTTGATTTCTTTCACCAGTGTTTTATAGTTTTCTATATATAGGTCTTTAGTTTCTTTAGGTAGATATATTCCTAAGTATTTTATTCTTTCCGTTGCAATGGTGAATGGAATTGTTTCCTTAATTCCTCTTTCTGTTTTCTCATTATTAGTGTATAGGAATGCAAGGGATTTCTGTGTGTTGATTTTATATCCTGCAACTTTACTATAGTCATTGATTAGTTCTAGTAATTTTCTGGTGGAGTCTTTAGGGTTTTCTATGTAGAGGATCATGTCATCTGCAAATAGTGAGAGCTTTACTTCTTCTTTTCCAATTTGGATTCCTTTGATTTCTTTTTCTGCTCTGATTGCTGTGGCCAAAACTTCCAAAACTATGTTGAATAGTAATGGTGAAAGTGGGCACCCTTGTCTTGTTCCTGACTTTAGAGGAAATGCTTTCAATTTTTCACCATTGAGGATAATGTTTGCTGTGGGTTTGTCATATATAGCTTTTATTATGTTGAGGTATGTTCCTTCTATTCCTGCTTTCTGGAGAGTTTTGATCATAAATGGATGTTGAATTTTGTCAAAGGCTTTCTCTGCATCTATTGAGATAATCATATGGTTTTTATTTTTCAATTTGTTAATGTGGTATTATTACATTGATTGATTTGTGGATATTGAAGAATCCTTGCATCCCTGGGATAAAGCCCACTTGGTCATGGTGTATGATCTTTTTAATGTGTTGTTGGATTCTGATTGCTAGAATTTTGTTAAGGATTTTTGCATCTATGTTCATCAGTGATATTGGCCTGTAGTTTTCTTTTTTTGTGGGTTCTTTGTCAGGTTTTGGTATTAGGGTGATGGTGGCCTCATAGAATGGCCAAAGCGATCTTGAGAAAGAAGAATGGAACTGGAGGCATCAACCTACCTGACTTCAGGCTCTACTACAAAGCCACAGTCATCAAGACAGTATGGTACTGGCACAAAGACAGAAATATAGATCAATGGAACAAAATAGAAAGCCTAGAGATAAATCCACGCACATATGGACACCTTATCTTTGACAAAGGAGGCAAGAATATACAATGGATTAAAGACAATCTCTTTAACAAGTGGTGCTGGGAAATCTGGTCAACCACTTGTAAAAGAATGAAACTAGAACACTTTCTAACACCATACACAAAAATAAACTCAAAATGGATTAAAGATCTCAACGTAAGACCAGAAACTATAAAACTCCTAGAGGAGAACATAGGCAAAACACTCTCTGACATACATCACAGCAGGATCCTCTATGACCCACCTCCCAGAATATTGGAAATAAAAGCAAAAATAAACAAATGGGACCTAATTAACCTTAAAAGCTTCTGCACATCAAAGGAAACTATTAGCAAGGTGAAAAGACAGCCTTCAGAATGGGAGAAGATAATAGCAAATGAAGCAACTGATAAACAACTAATCTCAAAAATATACAAGCAACTCCTACAGCTCAACTCCAGAAAAATAAATGACCCAATCAAAAAATGGGCCAAAGAACTAAATAGACATTTCTCCAAAGAAGACATACAGATGGCTAACAAACACATGAAAAGATGCTCAACATCACTCATTATCAGAGAAATGCAAATCAAAACCACTATGAGGTACCATTTCACACCAGTCAGAATGGCTGCGATCCAAAAGTCTACAAGTAATAAATGCTGGGGAGGGTGTGAAGAAAAGGGAACCCTCTTACACTGTTGGTGGGAATGCAAACTAGTCCAGCCACTATGGAGAACAGTGTGGAGATTCCTTAAGAAACTGGAAATAGAACTGCCTTATGATCCAGCAATCCCACTGCTGGGCATACACACTGAGGAAACCAGAAGGGAAAGAGACACGTGTACCCCAGTGTTCATCGCAGCACTGTTTATAATAGCCAGGACATGGAAGCAACCTAAATGTCCATCAGCAGATGAATGGATAAGAAAGCTATGGTACACATACACAATGGAGTATTACTCAGCCATTAAAAAGAATACATTTGAATCAGTTCTAATGAGGTGGATGAAACTGGAGCCTATTATACAGAGCGAAGTAAGCCAGAAAGAAAAACACCAATACAGTATACTAACGCATATATATGGAATTTAGAAAGATGGTAACAATAACCCTGTGTACAAGACAGCAAAAGAGACACTGATGTATAGAACAGTCTTATGGACTCTGTGGGAGAGGGAGAGGGTGGGAAGATTTGGGAGAATGGGATTGAAACATGTAAAATATCATGTATGAAATGAGTTGCCAGTCCAGGTTCGATGCACAATACTGGATGCTTGGGGCTGGTGCACTGGGACAACCCAGAGGAATGGTATGGGGAGGGAGGAGGGAGGAGGGTTCAGGATGGGGAACACATGTATACCTGTGGCGGATTCATTTTGATATTTGGCAAAACTAATACAATTATGTAAAGTTTAAAAATAAAATAAAATTTAAAAAATAAATAAAATAAAGAGAAAAAATAAATAAAAAATAAAAAAAAAGAAGAGGAAGGAACACACCCAAAACACAACCCAACTCATTTTATGAAGCCATTATTGCTCTAAAACCAAAATCAGACAAAGATAAGAAAGCTACAGACCACTTTTCCTGAAAAATATGTACATAATAATCCTCAAAATACCAAACCCAGCAGCATGAAAAAGTGTTATACATCCTAATCAACTCAGATTTATTCCAGAAATGCAAGGCTAGTTCAAACTACAGAAATCAATCAATGCAATACCTTATTATATCATTATAATGGATGAAAACCACATGATTATCATAGTATATGGATAAAAGCATCTGACTGAATCCAACACAATAAAAGCAGTAAGCAAACTGAGTGCATTCATGGGCACTCAGTAATGTCTGACTCTTTGTGAGTCTTTGTGACCCCATGGACTGTAGCCCGCCAGGCTCCTCTGTCTATGGAATTTTCCAGGCAAGAATACTGGAGCAGGTTGCCATTTTCTTCTCCTGGGGATCTTCTCAACACAGAGACTGAACCAGTGGTGGGTTTTTACTAGCTGAACTACTAAGAACAGTTCTCTTGCAACAGACGAGAACTTTCTTAATCTAATCAAGGGCATCTACAAAAATTTACTGCTAACATAGTACTTAATACTTAAAAATAAAACCTTTCCCAGCCCTCCAAGTCCAGGAACAAAAGGTTATCTGTTAACAGCAATACTGAACTGGAGGTTCTACCTAAAACAACTGGCAAGGGGAAAAAAGGCATTCAGATTGTAAAGGAAGAAATAAAACTACCTCAATTTGCAGATCACATGATATTATATGCATAAAATTTAAAAAAACTCCCCCTGCCTCCTGTTAAAAATAGACCTAATAAATGATTCAGCAAGATGAAGGATACCATATCAATTTGCAAATCTCAATTATATACAATTCTATACAACAGCATTGAGCAATCAAAACACTAAATCGAGAAAAACATCCTATTTACAGTAGCATCAAAAAAAAGAATAAAATATTCAGGGATAAATTTAACAAAAGTAGCACAAGACATACACTGAAAATTGTAAAACATCACTGAGGGAAACTAAAGAATACCAAGGGCTTCCCTTGTGGCTCAGCTGGTAAAGAATTCGCCTGCAATGTAGGAGACCTGGGTTCAATCCCTGGGTTGGGAAGACCCCTGGAGAAGGGAAAGGCTACCCACTCCAGTATTCTGGCCTGGAGAATTCCATGAACAAAGACATTCCATGTTCATGAATTGGAAAACTATAGTGTTAAGGTGATAATACTCCCAAAATTGATCTACAGTTTCAATGAAATCCCTATTAAAATCCCAATGGGTTTTTTCCCCAAAACTTGATAAAGCTGATTCTAGAATAACATGAAATTTCAAGGGACCCGAAGGAACCAAATCAATCTTGATAAAGAAAAAACCTGCAGTACTCACACTTGATAATTTCAAAGCTTACTATAAAGCAACAGAAATTAAGACAGTATGTGTGGTACTGGCATAAAGACAGATGTAAAACCAAAGGAAAAAAATTCAGAGTCCATAAAAAAACATACATCTATGGCAAACTGTTCTTCAACAAGAGCACCAAGACATTCAATAGAGAAGGGAAAGTTTCTTAAAACCAATGGTGCTGGAACAAATGAATATCCACACACAAAAGAATGAAATTTGACTTCTGCTGCATACCATATGCAAAATTCAATTCAAAATGGATCAAAGACCAAAATATAAGCGCTAAAACCATAAAATTCTTTTAAGGAAATGGAGGAATAACACTTTATGGCTGTTGATTTAGCAATTATTTCTGATACATGACTCCAGAAGCACTAGTACCAAAGAAAAAGTAGAAATCAGATTTTATCAAAGTTTAAAATGTGTACTTTAAAAAGCACTATTAAAAAGTGAAAACACAATCCACAGAAGAAAATATTTGATAATGCTCTACTATCCAGAACATATTTTAAAAAAACACTCTTCCATCTCAACAACATAATAGACAACCAAATTAAAAAATTGGCAAAGGACTTGAAAAGGCATTTCTGTAAAGAAGCTATCCAAGTGGTCAATAATCACATGAAGAGAGGTTCCACCTTATTAGTCAAATATGGAAATGCAAATAAAAACCACAATGGGACTCCACTTCATACACACTAGGATGGCTACAATTTTAAAATTTGGACAAAAATCAATGTTAATGTGGATGCTGGGAAATTTGAATCCTCATAAATTTCTGGTGTCAAAGTACAATAGTTCAGGCTCTTTGAAAAATAGTTTGTAAGTTCCTCAAAATGTTAAACACAGAGTTACCATATGTCCCAGCAATTTTACTCCAACGTACATACCCAAGAGAACTGAAAACATATGTTCACATAGAAACTTGTCCAGAAATGTTCATAACAGCATTTTTCAAAACAGTCAAAAAGTGGAAACTTCCTAAATATCCATCAGTTGATGGATACACAATTGTAGTATATCCATTCAATGGAATATTATTCAGCCATAAGTGAAATACTAACACATTATATAATATAAATGAACCTTGAAAACACTAACTAAGTGAAAGAAGCCAGACACATCACACAGAGTGATTGCACTTAAATGGAATGTCCAGAATGGGCAAATTCATGGAAAGTAGATTAGTGGTTTCCAGGGGCTGGAATGTGACTATTTAATGGGTAATAGTGAGGTTTTTTTTTACAGTGATGAAAATATTGTGAAATTACATAGTGCTGATGATTTCACAATCTGGTCAATATACTAAAAACTACTCAACTGGATACTTTAAATAAGGAAGTTTAAAGCATGTGGATTTACCTCAATTTAAAAAATGCAAAAAAGTTATAGATGCTATACCTCATGTTACTACTGCAAAATCTCATTAATCCAAAATCTTTATGATGTATAGATCTCATTTTTAAAAAAATTTTAGCATAAGAACTGCATATACCTAATATTATGTTTATTATACAAGCAAAATCACTGTAGGCAACTTTAATTAGATAACTTTTAGAAATAATTATTTTTGTACTTTTAAGCAGTTACAGCAAATAGAATTGGACTATATGACTCTAACTCTGTGGAAACAACTTTAATCCATTTCCACAGAAGGAAAAGGGCCATAGGAGACAATATAGGGAACATTAGTTTTTGGCAAAAGATTGACAAAATTTAAAACAAATGCCATTTACTTTCTTACACTTACTGATAATCTAATAATACCTGGAATATTTGGTGATCCCACTATTTTCACGGCATCTTGGGGTAACTGAGCACTTCTTGGTAATCGATCCAAATATCCAACTATTAAAAAAAAAAAAGACAGAAATAATCAACAGTATGGTTCACCAGAAATTTCAAAACATTCAAATAGTACACTGTCTTACAATATTTGATATTTGTTTAAGGGAAGCCATAAGTCAACATCTGACACCTGGTACCTGTTTCAGCTCCAATGAAATTAACATACCTACCGCTTCCCCTATTTATCTCAGCTCCAACTTTTTCTACATCCACTTAGAATACTTTCATTTTTAAAAATCCAAATCCCCACCCTTCAAGACACACATCATAAGTCCTTCCTCCCTCAAACCTTCTGTTTGCCTTCCTCATTCTTATCTCTTTAGTACATAATCTGCAACAATCACTCTACACTGTATCACAGTTCTTCATGCAGATACAATTTTCCTTATTTCATTATAAGCTCAAGAGTAGGATCAATGTTTATGTCAACTTATCAAGAACAGGTATTTTTTGGCTGCCTTCATCCAATTCTGCCCGCTCCCTTTCCTTTGGTAACCACAAATCTGATCTCTTTTTCCGTGAGTTTGTTTTTGAAATATAATTACTCCACAACACTATGCTAGTTCCTGTTATACACATAGTAATTTGATGTTTGTATAGATTTAAAAATGATCACCATGGTAAGCCTAGTTATGATAAATCACCATACAAAGACATTACATACCATTGCCTATACTCCTCATGCTGTATATTTCAAACCTGTGACTCATTTATTTTGCAACTAGAATTTCATACCACTAATCTCCCTCACCTATTTCTTTCCTCCCATCTGGCAAACACCTTTTGTTCTCCACCTGCAACTTTTTATGTTTTGATGTCTGTTCACTTGTTTGTTTGTTTTTTAGATTTCACACAGAAGTGAAATCATGCAGTGTTAGTCTTTCTCTGTCAGACTTATTTCACTTAGCATAATACTGTCTAAGTCAAAATCCATGTTGCTCACAAATGGCAAGATTTCATCATTTTTTTTATGGCTGAGTAAGAGTTTACTGTATGTACATATATCTTCATTATCCATTCATCTGTTGATGGGCTCTTAGGTTGTTCCCATATTTTGGCTGTTAAGTAATGCTGCAATGAACACAGGGGTTCATATACCTTTTCTAACTAGTGTTTTTGTTTTCTTCAGATAAACACCCAGGAGGGATACTGTAGGGTCATATGGTAGTTCTATTTTTAATTTTCTGAGGACCCTCCATACTGTTTTCCATGGTGGCTATATAAAATTTACATTTCTACAAAGAATGCACAGGATTCCCCTCTCCACATCCTCTCACACACTTATTTATTGCCTTTTTGATCACAGCCATTCTGACAAGTGTGATGTGATATCCCATTCTGTTTCTGACTTGCATTTCCCTGATGATTAGTGATGTTGAACATCTTTTCACATGGCATACTGGCCATCTGTATGTCTTCCTTGGAAAATGTCTATTAGATCCTCTGCCCTTTTTCTAATCAGGCTCTTCATTTTTTGATGTTGCATTGTACAAGTTGCTTGTATATTCTAGATATTAATCCCTTATCATTTATATTCTTTGCAAGTATCTTCTCCCATTCGGTAGGTGGCAGTTGAAAGGCGCAAATTTCCAGTTATAAGTAAGTGCGTGGGATGTAATATGCCATCAGTTCAGTTCAGTTCAGTTCAGTCGCTCAGTCGTGTCCGACTCTTTGCAACCCCATGAATCGCAGCACGCCAGGCCTCCCTGTCCATCACCAACTCCCAGAGTTCACCCAGACTCATGTCCATCAAGTTAGTGATGCCATCCAGCCATCTCATCCTCTGTCGTCCCCTTCTCCTCCTGCCCCCAATCCCTCCCAGCATCAGAGTCTTTGCCAATGAGTCAACTCTTCGCATGAGGTGGCCCAAGTACTGGAGTTTCAGCTTTAGCATCATTCCTTCCAAAGAAATCCCAGGGCTGATCTCCTTCAGAGTGGACTGGTTGGATCTCCTTGCAGTCCAAGGGACTCTCAAGAGTCTTCTCCAACACCACAGTTCAAAAGCATCAATTCTTTGGTGCTCAGCTTTCTTCACAGTCCAACTCTCACATCCATACATGACCACTGGAAAAACCATAGCCTTGACTAGACAGACCTTTATTGGCAAAGTAATGTCTCTGCTTTTCAATATGCTATCTAGGTTGGTCATACAATAATATAAATTATGATAAATATATGATTAATGTAATTAACACTAAGTTATGTATGAATCATTGAGAGAATAAATCTGAAGTTTACAACACAAGAAAACAATTTTTTCTCATTATGTTGTATACCTTAAAATTATACAATGCTGCATATCAACTATATTTCAATGAAACCAGAATAAAAAGTAAGTTTGTTAAACCTGGAGAAGACAGGGATGGGAAGCAGAAGAGGAAGCTGGGTGATACTAGGAAGGTTTTTGTAAGTCATTCTTTCACTCTGCGAAAACCAGCAAGTAAATAAAAGACTTAAGAAAAAAATAATAATCTGTACCAGGCACTATACCTCGCACATAGCAAATATTAAATATATATATTATGATGTTCAGTTATCCTTGAACAAGCAAATGTGATGGACACAGGTGTGTGCACAGAACAAATGGAAGAACAACAAAAAAATGCAATATGACTTGGAACTAAGTCCTCTTTGTTGTTAACAGAGAGTGGGTACAGCACAAAGAAGAGTACGGTATTCAAAGTCAGATGACCTGGATTTAAATCCCAGTTTGAAATGAGTGTTTGGATGAGTGTTTGGAAACTCACTTAAAACTCCAGGAGCTTCAGTTTCTCATCTGTAAAGTGAGATTAAATTCTAGATTTATTGTAGGAACTAAATGGACTATTGTACAAACTATAAAATGCTACATAAATGTTGCCTTCACTATTCATACCTTACATATTAAGATACAGCCTTCTTATTCTATGTCTTATACCCTCAAGCCTGATCTTGTTCTTGGATCAAAAAACACACAAACACACACAGTCGTATCTAATAGTAATATAAGATCATGGGCCATGGTCAGGAAGCATCCTTCTCCTACAGAAGTAACTAAAGGCTATTGGCTATTGTCTAGTTATACGGCAATGACCTTTGGACAGCTAATGCCAAGACTTTGGCATATTTTGTAACATCCACTCACTCCATTTCTTTCCATTCTCCTATCCCTGCCTATCTATGCAGCCCTTCGTCACTCAAATTCTTGGTGGGATTCTTTTCTCATCGCCCCTTATCTACACAACTTTTTTCTAAACACACCTCTTTTATCCTTTCTATGATTCAATTCTGGTAGAAACATTAAATATTTCTAAAAAGTCTAAAACCTGAACGCAAAATAACGCAGCCAAAACCTTTCAGATTAAATGACGACCGTTTAATTAAGCTCTCCCTTCAATATCTTAACTGTATTTTGAAAACGTGAAGTATCTCGGATTTCTGGATACAAAGCAGGAAACAAATGGCGACAGCAAAATATCAAAAGTTTAAAATCCCACGCTTTGTACTTTATAGCTAAAACCAACAGATGGAGCTCCAGGTCCATGGGAAGTGACAAAGCCGTAGGATGTCTGCTGGTTTTTGAAATATATTTAAATCCAGAGCCCAGAACATCGTGGAAAGCTGGCAAAGGACCTGTGGGCTGATTAGGGGGTTATGAACAGCCCATCTGACCTCAAGCCTTGAGCGGTGGATGTTTCAATAACCTCACCCATCTAGACATAAATGTGACAAGTCCTTGGTTCCTGAGCACTTACATCTTATTAAACATATGGGCGGGACCTGTGATACAGGCTTTCCCATCAGAGGGCGCACGTGTGATACACAAAAATCTCCGGGAGCTGCGGCCCCGCGCCGCTCGCCGCCGCCTCACCTGACGGGGGCGCCCAGAGCACCAGCGCGGAGACCACCAGGACCACCGCGGCCCGGGAGAGCGGGGAGCCCGCGGCCCGGGCCCGCCGCCAGCCCCGCCGCGCCCGGCCCGGGGCCGAAGCCTCCATTCACACGCCGCCGCCGCCTGCCGACCGTCGGCCCAGAAGGTCGTTAGGCGGCGCGCGCACCCCGCCCGCCGGAAGCTGGAGGGATGTGGGCCGGAAGGGTGGCCGGGAAGAGGGCGGTCGTTTCCGGCAGGGCGGGGCGGGGGCGGGGCTTGGCAGGTAGACTAGGCCACTGGACCTCGTCGTCCCGACCCCCGCGGAGGGTCTAAATGTTGTTAGTCTTCGGGACGTCGCAGCATCTCAGGGAATCCGAATTGCATAGGCGACCTATGGAAGGTTCTGGAGCCAGAGAAGAGCCGCGGGCCCCGCAGTTCGCGCGTGTTCGTGGGCCTAGAGACTGCTTGGCCGAATCTGAGTGTCGAGGCCAAACCCGGCCTGCGGTGTGAGGGTCAGGGAAGCGAGTGCTGGTGCAGCCCCAGAGGGCTGCCTGCTTCTCCCAACCTTGGCTGCTGCTACCTTCAGATGTACTGGCCCCACACAGCAGGCGAGAGTGGAAGTGGACCCTGAGCCCCTGGAAGAGCCTGAGTGGGAAGAACGGGAAACAACCTTATATGGAATTGACCGCATGCAACGTTATCACCTGAGTTCAGCAAGATGTATAAAACCACCTGTCCCCCCTAAGTGGGTGTTCCTTTATAGCCAGAACAAGTTAGAGTCTTCTGCATTTCTGCAGCAGAAAGATTTACTTAACATGAGCAGAGCTACAATAGAAGCAAATACGCTGCTAAGTCGCTTCAGTTTTGTCCGACTCTGTGTGACCCCATAGACGGCAGCCCACCAGGCTCCCCCGTCCCTGGGATTCTACAGGCAAGAGCACTGGAGTGGGTTGCCATTTCCTTCTCCAATGCATGAAAGTGAAAAGTCAAAGTGAAGTCGCTCAGTCGTGTCCAAGTCTAGCGACCCCATGGACTGCAGCCTAGCAGGCTCCTCCGTCCATGGGATTTTCTAGGCAAAAGTAGTGCAGTGGGGTGCCATTGCCTTCTCTGAGCAAATACGCAATTAACTCAAATACTTGGATGAATGGAGTTTAAGCAACTGAAGACATAATGCCTAATAACCATGTATAAAAGGAAGGTATGAGTGAACTAGAATGGACTGAAAGCCGTCTGTGGGTGTCCATTGCACAGGAGGAATCTCATACTGACAGCCTAACCTCCACTCTTCTTTGGTAGAGTGACTCCAGTAGTGATACCTTCGGGTGTATCTTGGTTGCACCACAGGTAGACCCCTTGCTGTCTTTCAGCTAGACTGCTTTACATGCTGTATCTTCAGAGCTAGGATTGTGTCTGTTTTGCAAATATTTTAACTTCAACTGCTGGGCTAGTTTCTGGTATAATGCAAGCATTCCAGTAGTCATACACTTTTTTGAAAAGGAAACATCTAGTAGAAAGGAGTTAAGAGTTCTTTTGAGACTAGGACCGGGACTACAATGGAGACATTTCTTAAGGACTACTTCTGAAGAAGTCCTTGGATCTTAATAGCAAAGGGAGTTGAAATTTCTGCATATTCCCTGGACTTTCTGGATATATTTATGCAGGTGTTAATAGGTAAAATGTATGCAGTACGGTTTATTCCACTGAGTAGATTCACTTCTTTAGAAATGCTTGCTAATCTGTATAAACTCCTAAATTGAATTTTACCTGTCTAGGCATGTCTTAGTAAACAGAGACCTGGATGATTTAGATCCAACCAGCATTTTGGTCAAGGTCTTGCACTTGTTTGAGCATACCTGGAAAACAAATTTCAGTGAATAGTACTCAGTAAATCACTGTGTTTGAGGATGTGTTCTGCTAAAACTTCTTTTAATTTTTATAAACAACTCAACCTGCACAACATGATTTTTAGCAAATGACCTTGGAGGGTAGAGAAGACTATCACACCATGCAAAATTCTGAACTCTCTGTTTTCTGTCTTCAAGAATTTGCTTCAGTTCACCAGTCCCTCCTGCCTTAGTCTGCTATGTAAATTTCTAATATTCAACCTGAGAATATGAAGTAATATTGGAAATCTTAGTTAATATGTGGTGTGATTCTAAAGATGAAAGCTGATTGCTGAAAATCAGAAGGTAGGTCTGTCATTTGTATTTGCATTTTTTATTCCAGTAAGGATAGTGTGAGTTTCATGCCCAAATTCTACTGTCTGGAATTCCTTTGATAGCTGTTTTCATGCAAGACCAAGTTATCTAGTTGATATGAGCTATTAAATGAAGAGTGTATTGATGTTTTTTTTTTTTTTTTTTTTTTTTTTGCATTGAGCTAATAGCTGGTGCTTACTGTAGTTTTCTTGAAATGAGTTTAAGAACCTCATTGCTCTTACTCTGTCCATCATGGTGGAAAAAAGGTAAGTAAGGCTAATGTAGGACATGTAAAAGATAAACCCATGCTTTGATTATAAATGTAAAATTTCTTTAAAAATTAGATATATTGATTTAACTATAGTGTAATATATATCCATTTTTTGCACTTTTCAGTTTACATTTGTATAGGTAGCATGTTTTGTAGTTTATTATATCTATGAGGTAAAATATTTAAAATATATGAGAGAATACCTTAAAAAATATATTGCCTCTTCATTAACTGCTTTATTTATACCCTTTACTGAATATCATTTGCCCGTAAAGTATCAACTTATGGAAAAATTGAAAAATAAATGAGCACAGTTTTCCTGAGCAGTGCTGAAGAAACTATCATGGAGGTTTTACTAACAAGTCTGTTTAATTGTTTTTCCTAAGAATTACATTATAATGTATATAGTGATACAGTGTTACCTAAGAATTAAATTATGCTGTATATAGTGATACAGTGGGTTAGAGTTCTAACTGTTGCCAAGCAACATGGGCTCTGTTTTTTGTTTTTTCTGTGCTGGTCCCTTACTTCCTTTACTGGAGAAAAAATATTTGCCTTAAAAAAAAAAAAAAACTACTCTATTGGCATTGAGAAAGCCAAATCAATAACTCTATTAGTTTAACCAGTCCTCAGTGATTAAAAATATAATAGTTTTTTAGTTAAAGAGAAAGAAGCCATCAGAAACAATTAATATACTGTCAATCCACAATTTTAAAGTTAGAGGCCATGGATACATATTCACAGCTCATACCTGGAAAGATAAGTATCTCTGAAGGATCCTTCCTTTCAAGAACAAAGGCTGTTGAGAACATAGATTACCCCCACTACTGTGCTCTCTTAAGAAAGCTGAACATGCCTTTTGTGAAAGGAGTTGAGGACAGACATGACTATGGCAGAATGGAGAAGAAATGCAACCCTACTTTTCTTAAATTTCACCCTTATCCCCCTTCAGTCCTGCCGGACTATCATTTACACTATCCATATCCCCCGCCGTATGGGCCAGATTATCCATTATTTCCACTTCGGGATGATGTACCCTTACAAGACCCCTGTTCAGGGTTTTTGAGTCCTGGTGGTGATGCTGACCTAAAGCCTGGCGTTGGCAGGACCATACCAAGCCTAGTAGATTTCAGTGATGTGAAACCTCAACATCGAGTTCCCAGGCCAGACACAGGATTTCAGATGACATTAAAAAGGAAAACAGTTTTATTGGAAGAACTGAAACAGGACAGAAGATGGAATTCCAGAGCAGTACCAGACATTTCCATCAGAGCAAGACTTGGAGGTAAATGAAGTGATATGGGCTTTGTAATTTTTAAAACTTTCAAATGACAGAAGAGCATGGATCTAAGATTCATTCAGTACTTAGCAGTTCATTTGACATAAAATTGTAAAGAACCAAATAAGGAATTCTTATTTTTAAATTACAGACTGTAAGGAAAATGTAGTAAGAATGATAAGCTTTTTATAAACCTGTTTGTAAAAAAAATGGTTTTCAAAAAGTGCATTCATTGGTGTAAGTGACAAACACAACGTGTATATCAGATAACTTATTCTAAACATACAGATAACCTAATTTTGCCACAAAGGAATATATTTAACTCTGATAATTGCATATCATGCCACCTTATCTGTTTCCCTTGAAAAAAATAACTTTGCTGATGATTATCAAAAAGTTTACACAGGCTGAAATGCAGTGAGAAAGTAGCTGAAAGAAAATTTGAGGGTCTGGTAAGAACCAGCGCTGAAGAGAGGCAACCCCTGCATAAATTACTCCACGACAACCCTGGAGGCAGAATTGATGACAGTTACTGACAGCTGCACCTTATGGATTCTCTGTAAGAGAATGTCACAAGCCTGGTCCAGAAGTGCTGAGAAACACTTTCGGAGAAAAACCATGGGCAGTGTTCCTGTATGGAATGTGTCTGACAGGCAGGGAGTGAAAAGAGATTAACACATTTGAGTTTCTGGGAAAGGAAAAGGCCGGGTGCTGTAGCAAGAGATGCTGAGCCTAGGCTAGCCTTCCGGGGCTGCGCCCACTTCCCTGCTCCTCTGGAGCACCCAACCACAGACCAGAGGCCCAGGGAGGCTGTGTGGAGAAACTGTGACATCACCATTTTTCGGAGCAGTGGGTACTCAACGATTCCTGCCGCTCCTCCAAGAAGAGAAGCCATAGGCACTTGGGACCAGGAAGGGAATATGGGTAAAGGCTAAAGGGAGTAGCAGTGCAAAGCCCCACAAGGTAGTGGTCCCAAGCTACTCCCTCTGGATGCCAACTTTTAAATGAGATAAGAGTACTTTAGCGAGAGAGAAGTGCAGGGTAATAGTTACACTTTTAATGTGCACTACAGTTGTGGCCTCAGCAGCTAAGGGGGACATTCCTTAGTTTGGAATTTTCATGTAAATAATGCATACGAGGTTCACTACCTTTTTTAAGAAAGAATTATTTTTGTTGTTGTTCAGGCACTTGGTCATGTTTGACTCTACAACCCCGTGGACTAAAGCCCACCAGGTCCCTCTGTCCATAGGATATCCCAGGCAAGAATACTAGCATGGGTTGCCATTACCTTCTCCAGCAGATCTTCCCAACCAGAGATTGAACCCACAATTCTTTACCACTGAACCACCAGGGAGGCCAATTATTTTTCTATAATTCATTGGAAAATACCATCTAGGGTAATAAGATACTACAAGAAACAAATGCACTTCACGCTGAAGGAACCACTGATGAGTTCATGTCAATCTCACAGCCATAGTACATTTTCACTGATTCTGCACTAGTGACCCAATTCTCTGTCAAGAAAGGAGCTTGAGTTCAGTCTTTTGCTAATGTTTCAATGTATAATAAAAATAGTCATTGTCAAAGACACTTCTTTAAAGGAATCAAAATTATTTTTCATTGTCCTATTTTAGACAAGTATGTCACTTTGCTTGTAAGCAGAAAATCGCAGCCTAGTGTAATTTTTAAGAACATTATTGTTGATTTTTAGGGAGGTGACTTTTTCAAAGAGTGAACTGTCAAAACATTCCAGCACATTAGAGGTTGAAGAAATAATTTGTTAAGGCTAACCTGTGACTAACATAGGGTTAACAGATGTGCACTGAGAACCAAGCATAGAGCTCATCTAGCCTCTATGTCACTGCTTAGATCAGTACAACAGAATTCAGAAGATAGGCTCTAGAGTCAGACTATCTGCACTCAAATCCTGGCAGAAAGCTTACTTGCACTATGACCCAGGAGCCATTGCTCATCTCTGTGCCTGTGTATCCTTATTTGTAAAATTGATATACTAGTTATACTTTATAAATTAATAGCGAGGGCTATTTAATGTTATTCATGTAAAAATATCTGACAGAAAGGAATGAAACAATAACATTTGTTAGATGTTAGAAAGTTAAGCAAAGTTCAGAATTTTCACTTCCTTTGTATTTAAATTTTCTTATAAAATTGTAAGAACTGAATTAGCTAAGATAGGCAAAGGATTTAGCAAAATTCATGGAACCTGGTAAAGCATTTAAGTAATAGTAGCTGTTACTAGCTTTTAACAGTTCAAAGAGCAATCAAAGTTTAGGGATTGCATTCAATATAATTTGTCCTATGCTTTCAAAGATGTTGTGGCTTCTGGAAATAATCATTAATTATAAATAATAAGTACTTTCAGATTTTAGCCAACCTAATACACATAATTTCTGATACATTCTGATAAAGAAGGATATCTTATCAGAATTAATTATATCACATTCCAGTGGGCTTTCTTAGATATCAAAACAAGATCCTGAAAGGTTATATTGCTGATTTTTTATCCTATTTTAACCTTATCTAGACATCTAACTTTGTTCAGTTGTTTTTTTGTACCTGGTTCCATCCTGTCATGGGAGCCACACCTCCATGGCCTTATCCAAACCTAATTACTTCCCAAAGGTCCCACCTCCAAATATCATCATATTGTTGATGATATGATGCATCATAAGAGCTGCACCATGAATTTGGGGTACACAAGCCTTCCTTCAATCACCATCTTAACCATTTTTAAGTGTGTAGTTCATCGATATTAAGCACATTATTGTACAGCCGTCAGAACTGTTGATCTTCATAATTTTTCATCTTGCAGAACTGAAATCTATGTCCGTTGAACACAACTCCATACCGTCCCATTCTCACCCGCTAGCAATCAGTTTACTTTCTGTCTCTGAATTTGACCACTTTACCTACCTCATATGAGAAAATTATACAGTACAGACCCGTTTATATTTTTTGTTTCCTTATGATTCAGTCTTGGTAGGTCATGTGTTTTTAGGAAATTTGTCCGTTTCATGCAGATTATAAAGTTATTTGGTATACAACTGTTGATAGTACTTTCTTATAATCCTTTTTATGTCTATAAAATAGTTTGTTCAAAACCTCAGGAGTTCCTCAGGTGAAATACAGAACTGAACCTGTACTCAAAGGGCAAAGAGGAAGAGGCAGACACCCCAGATGGGTGGGTGGCAGGTTAAATGAGCAGAGAAATTATTTATGGTGCTTGTCATAGGTGCCTCAAGATGAGTAGATCTCCACACCTGCCTGCCAGAATCCTAAAGCCTACACAGAAGACTTGACAGGGCTCGATCATGTACACTGTGGCCTCAACAACCATACTCTAGTCTCTGCGTTGTATCCTTGAAACAGCTCCAACTGTGGGAACAGTGGACAGAGCATACATTCTATGGACAGGGGAGGGGACAAGGAGCCTTGGATTGCCTGAGTTCACCTCATGGGCCAGTGGGTGGTCACAGCCTCTCAGTGACCTCCTCGGACAAACATCAGCTGTCATGTCCCCTCTTTCATTTGTAATTTTAGTTATCTAAGTCTTCTTTCTTTTTCTCTGAGTCAACCCAGCTAAATGCTTATCAATTTTGTTGATTTTTTTCAAGAACCAACTCTTGCTTTCATTGATTTTCCCTATTATTTTTCTATTCTCTATTCTGTCTATCTCTGACTTAATCTTTATTATTTTGTTTTCTTCTGGCTTTGATTTAGTTTCTTCTTTTGATAGTTTTTTTAAGGTGTAAGTTGAGGTAGTTGATTTGAGATCTATTTCTTTTTTAATATAAGCATTTATATACCTATAAGTTTTCCTCTTAGCATTACTTTTGTTGAATCCCATAACTTCTGTTGTATTTTAGTTTTCATATGTCTCAAGATAATTTTTAATTTTCCATGTTATTTCTTCTTTGACCCATTGGTTTTTTAGGGGTGTGGTGTTTAATTTTCATATATCAATTTTTAATTTTATTTCACTTTATTGTTTTCTGGTTGTGATCAGAAAATATAGTTTGCATGCTTTTGGTCCTTTTAAATTTACCAAGACTTGCTTTGTCACCTACAGTATAGACTAGAGAATGTTCCACATGCACCTGAGCAAAATGTGTATTCTGCTTGGGTGTTCTGTTGGTTAGAGTGTTCTGTATATGTCTGTTGGATCAAATTATTGTTCAAGTCCTCTATTTCCTTACTGATCTTTGTTTGGCTGTTCTATTTGTTATTGAAAGTAGAGTTCTAAAGTCTTCAACTATCATTGTACAGCTGTTTCTCCCTTCAAGTCTGTCAATATTTGCATCATATATTTTGAAGGTCAAATGTTTGGTTTATAGAAATAAAATAGAGAATAGAAAAATAGTAAAAAAAATAAAATAAAATAAACCTAAATTTGGTTATTTGAAAGTGTCAACATAATTCACCTACCTTTTGCTATATTGAGAGAGAAAATTTACGGAAAATAACTTACAAAGGGTATTGTGTGTGTGTGTGTGTGTGTGTATGTGTGTGTGTATAAGACCTAGTGTAACCATTAGAGGAGAGATAACACATGAATTTAAAAAATACATAGAATAGCCCTCAAATCTTTCTTGTAATGTTTTGGTTTCCTTAAAGGCAGCATATTATAGAAATACTTTATAATAAAAATAAAGCCTATAGGAGAATAGTATTCATGATAGACTCTTCCGGACTCATACAATTTTGGGTTACACAGAAAACCCATTCAATGTAAAAAAAAATCACAATTTTTAACTTGTTAAATATCTAATAAATGAGGAAATACCGTAGTGCTTTCCTTGACAAAAGACTTAGATATGTATTTGGTAGCATGAAGTGGGACTGGGTTTTGAAGGAGAGGAGTGTAATAGCTGTTCCCAAAAGTGCTTTTGGCAACTCACTGCCTTCTGATGTGTGCTTGCTAACTCTCTTACCATGAAATGAGGTCTGTTTCCTTCTCACCTTGACTCTGGACTTGGACACGTGAGTGGCTTTCACCAATAAGATATTAGCAAGTGTGATGCAAGTGGAAGCTTGGTAAGTACTTGCACATTGAGATTGGTCCTTTTGGGATTCTTCCCCTGAAGTTTCAGTCACTATTTTGGGAGAGACCCAATCTAGATCCATAGGAAAAAAATAACAGGCACTGGTCTTCAGGCCCAGCCTAGCTCAAGCTAATAGTCAACACCAACCTGCCAGCCATGTGAGTGAGGTCATTTTGGACCTTTCCAGCTATTGAAGCTATGCCATATCACATAGAGAGCTTCAGAATCCTAGGAGATGATGAATGGTTGTTTACATGACCAGGTTTGGCGGTGTTTGTTGTGCAGCAGTAGATCCTGAAACAGTAAAAGAAAGGGCGTCATCATACGTGTGATGCCGCAAGGTATTAATACAGTGTAGCCGTAATTCATTGCCCTGTTTACTTTTGCTGCTGCTGCTGCTGCTAAGTCACTTCAGTCGTGTCCGACTCTGTGCGACCCCATAGACGGCAGCCCACCAGGCTCCCCCGTCCCTGGGATTCTCCAGGCAAGAACACTGGAGTGGGTTGCCATTTCCTTCTCCACTGTTTACTTCTACTCTGGCTTAAAATCAGAATTTTAGTTTTCTTGTTTTTCTATTTTCTTTTGTTTTTTCTAAGCATCTGGTAAAAATGGCTTCAAATCAGAGGATACCAAAAAGTGCCATGTGTCTGCTGTTGGCATGAGAATCTTCTGGAGGATTTTCTTTGGCCAGCTGAGTCACAGAATTATCATTCTCAAAGCTGAAATGATTGTGGAAATCAGCACTGCCTCTTGGCCTCTCACCTCTGCCTCTGTATTAATTTTTCTTGCCACTGTAACAAACTGCCACAGACTTAGCAGCTTTAAATGAAACACATTTATTACTCACAAGTTTGTGGGTCAGAAGCCACTCTGTTCTTTGTTTGAGATCCAATGATGCCACAATCAAGGTGTACTCTTTGTTTATATCTAGAGAGTTGGGGGAAATCTGCTTTGGGGTTTATTCCAGTTGTGCAGAATTCAGTCCCTGACATCTGAGGCACCCGTTTCCTTGCTCTTTGATGTCCAGGGGACACACTGTGCTCCTGGAGCCCTCTCACATGGCCAGCTCCGTCTTCACAGTCAGCAGTGCTGTTGAAGGCCTTCTCACATGCTACTCTCTGACTTCCCTCAGGATCCACTGCTGCTGCTACTGCTAAGTCGCTTCAGTCACGTCCGACTCTGTGCAACCCCATAGACGGCAGCCCACCAGGCTCCCCCGTCCCTGGGATTCTCCAGGCAAGAACACTGGAGTGGGTTGCCATTTCCTTCTCCAATGCATGAAAGTGAAAAGTCAAAGTGAAGTTGCTCAGTCGTGTCCGACTCTTAGCGACCCCATGGAGCCTACTGGAGCCTACTGGGCTCCTCTGTCCATGGGATTTTCCAGGCAAGAGTACTGGAGTGGGGTGCCATTGCCTTCTCCACAGAGGGTCCCAATTCTCTGGCCCTCCATTGCCACTTCTCTTTTCAGATTCTGTCCTGAGTTCCTTGGTTAAATACTGACCGAATCTTCATCATCATCATGAAAATGATATTACTTCCATGGGTACTAATAATGTTATAGCTCCTAATTGATAATTAATAAAGTTGTAAATAAAGATGTGGACTTCATGCCAATTTGCCAGTTCCGTTAAATACAGTTGTAGTTTTTACAGCTGTGACAGCAGTCATTAAAGGTGAGGAAAAGAAGACTCAGAGGAGGTCAAACAATTCATGAGGCCACACTGGCATCTTAGCCAGGAAGTATATATGTTATTAAGCCCTAAGAATTGCAGCCCTCTCTTATAGAGCTCCACCAGATTGGGATCAATGGTAACCATGGTACTCCTGTGTTATCCCAAACCCCTCTAACTATGTTTAAACATCTATGTACTGTCCATCTAGCCCCACATTTTAACATTTTAGTTTCATCATCTGCTAAGTTAGATTAATTTATGGGGTTTCAAAGGTAAACAGTTGAAAAGTTGAAAGTGAAAGTTGCTCGGTTGTTTCTGACTGCAACCCCATGCACTGTACAGTCCTTGGAATTCTCCAGGCCAGAATACTAAAGTGGGTAATTGTTCTCTTCTCCAGGGGATCTTCCCAACCCAGGGATTGAAGCCAGGTCTCCTGCATTGCAGGTAGATTCTTTACCAGCTGAGCCGCCAGGGAAGGCCAAGTGTACTGGAGTGGGTAGCCTATCTCTTCTGCAGGCGATCTTCCTGACCCAGGAATTGAACCAGGGTCTCCTGCATTGTAGGTGGATTCTTTACCAGCTGAACCAGGGAAGCCCCAAGCTAAAAAGTAGAGGACCAAATTAGAAGCCCCCATGCAGTAGGGAAAGGATTTCTGTGGTACAACCATTATCTACACCTACACTAGTCTCCTGTCCAAACCAGAGTAATTTACAAAGTTATCAGTCTCTCTGATTAAGGACTTTGTAATGGCCATCTCTCTGAAGGTTAAGTCCAAGACTTTCATGTCGTGACTTTGGCTGACCTCTTCTGTTTATCTTCTACCATTCGCTGGCTGCCATTTCAACATGTAGCTATACCCAACCTTCAGTAATTTCTCATAAGAGTTTTGATATTGCTCAACAGGTCTAGCCTGCCATCACACATACTGTTCCTCTGTCTGGAATGACTCTACTTCTGCCACTTCCGTTGTTAACCGAGTTGTAATCAGTTGTCAAATGAAGTCGTCTTTTGTCGGAAAGATGTTCCTAACTTCCTGCAATCTGGCTGGATTAGATGTCCCTCCCCTGCACTCCCTCAGCACTCAGAGCTCAACTGTTATTAAAGTTAACACATTATACTGCATTACCTACTTGACATGTCTGTTTTTCCATTTGTTCATGAGCACCTAAAAACAGGAAACCTGTTTTCCATCTTTAAATATTCATCCTCTTTCATTTATAGGGCAGTAAATATTTGTTGAAGGCAGCTTTTATATTTGCTAGTCTCTTATTGTTAGGTTGAATCATCTACATAGTAAACTCCTTTGTGTCACCAGCATCTCCAGCATGTGTACATGCACATACACAGATTAATAGTACCCAAGAGATCTCTTACAATAATAAGTAATAAGTATCCGATAATTGTACACTATTATCATTATACTAAAATACAAATTTCAGGGCTGTTCTGTTCTCAATGAGAAAAGTTTTTAGATAACCCATTGAAAAATAAACACCACCTAAGTTCAGCTTTCTAGTAGAAAACAGTTCTGGTGGAAAAATAAATTTCTATTGCATTTTGTTTGTATGTATTTCATATGTATGTACCCAAACCACATACATTTTTGTTTTCAGGTTGGACGAGCCCACTGAAAGTTACTCCTTCCCAACCGCATCATGGAGAACACTCAATAAATCACCCATATACATTTGATGAGGAAGCAACATGTACAGTAAGAATTTCTTACTAGATGGGTTATGTAATATTTGTAATCAACTTATTTCATTGTGTATTTGATATTTTATGCCCTGTAAACAAATAGCTATCATACTGAATTGTAAGAGAGAGAAATATTGTTGATAGCACTTAAAATGATACAAATGAACTTATTTACAAAGCAGAAACAAACTCACCGACTTAAAGAACTAACAAACATATGGTTGCTAGAGGGTAAGGGTGGGGAGAGGGATAGTTTGGGATTGACATTTACATGCTATTATATTTAAAATGGATAACCAAGAAGGACCTATTGTATAACACAGGGAACTCTGCTCAGTATTTTGTAATAACCTAAATGGGAAAAGAATTAGAAGAAGAATGGTACATGTATAATGGAATCACTTTGCTATATACCTGAAACTATCACAGCATTGTTAGTCAACTAGCATATAAGTTGTTTTTTTTTTTTTAATAGCTACCATTTATAAAGTACTCCTTCCTTACCTGTCAGGCCCTGTGCAGAAGTTCACAGTCATTGTAGAGTCTCATTGTCTGTGCATCCCTACAGCAACACTATGGAAGAGGAGTGAGTAGTGGATGATGGTATGTTCAACCAGGCCCCCTCTGCTGGCAAGCGCACCCTCCCCAGTAGCAGCGGGCAGTGCACACTACGTGTCTGACGGCTGCCAGCTGGACAATACACCCTCCCTCATGACCACTCAGACTTGCCAGTGACTGACTTCCTTGAGGAAAGAATAAAGCTAGACTTCAGCTGAAACCACATTCCCATCAGCGTCCTTTCCTTGTTGTATCCTACACTTCACCTGGAGCACTCCTACCATGTATTAATTGAAAAAAAAAAAAAAAGTGTGTTCAGTTCCTGCTTCTAGACAAGACAATGTGTTTATCTCATATTATTTGAGAAAGCTGAAACCTAGTGATTTAAAGCAACTGACTTGACCACAAAGATAAAGTCAAACTTTAAATCTGGATATATTTCTGAATCTTCCTATGTGGATTTAGTAGACTCTAATTACTTGGAGACTCCTCCAGAGATACATAGATATGACATGTTTCTTTTTTTAAGCAGCTTTATTGAGGTTTATTTTACAAAATATAAAACTTGCCCATTTGAAGTATTCAATTCAGTGGGGTTTTTCTTTGGCTTTCCACTGAATTGTACAACCATTATTACAGTCTAATTTTTGAACATTTTCATCACCACCCCCGCAAAAAAAAAAAAAAATGTCTATTATCAGTAAAGTTATGGATATCTTCAAGGAATCTATTTCCATTTTTGTAACTCTTGTATTTATTCCTTCCTAAAGTTGATCTGCCTAAATTTATCCGTAGTTTTTCAAGTTGATTTCTCCTTTTCCCACCTCTCCCTTTGCCTTTTCTAATTCTACCACAAAGAGAAATGGAGCATACCTCCCACAGGTCATCAGGTATACTAGGGTGTATGGCCATGGAATAAAAAGGTTACTCAAAATATATGTCACCTGTGTCTCCTTTACTCAAGATACCATCCACCCATGCCAGGACTTCATGTCTATTCTTGTCTGCATTTTTTTCTATAAGAAAATCGTGGCATTAAAATGGAGGAGATTTTCCCTGTTTTGAACTATTCTAAATTCAGATGAAATGGAGAATTTGATTTCAATAGTAAGGAGAATTTGTATGTGTTAATTTTGCTTATTCCATCTCCAGACTCTTCAAAGAATCCATTGCTCCTTCTGATAAGTCCTGTGAGAGCTTGGAAAGGGGACATTATTATTGAAGGCACTGATGCATTTTTTCCCCCATCGAAGGCTGTAAATTTATGGCAAGGCTATATGCTTTACCTAGCTATCTATTTTAGAATTAGAATTCTGAAGTTCTTGTCATGCAAAAACTCATAAAGCATACTTATTTAAATTTAAGCATAGAGTTTTATGTCAAGATAAATCTTGATATTTTCCTACCAGTAATGGAAGCTAACTAAGTAACATGGGACAATATTTCCAATGGAAATAACTAGATTAATATTTACTTTTTTAATATCAGAAAGCTAATGGAGAGAAATTGCTGAACCAATGAAAGGTTAGAAACTTTAAAATGTAAGCCAGCACTTAGGGTCACTTTGGCCTGATAGGAATTTGCTGCTCTGAAAGGGGAAACTACTCTTAACTGAACATTTGCTAGTCTCATAGGTATAAGTCATCAAAAATTAGAATTGATCTTTGAAAACCACCCACTATTTTGAGCTAAATGCCTGAAGGCTGGCACCTTAAAGGTAAGGGTAGATCAATAGTAAAAAAAACTACAACTGGCTTCAGAATAAATGAGAAAACTTTAAGTCTTTAACCAGTGTTAAAGTGACCCAAGATTGCTATCATTTCCAGGCAGATACAAAGAAAACTTATTTGGAGAAAAATAATATACTAATTACTAAGCCTTAAATTATTTCTGTCAATAACTTTTAAAATATAGTGTTTAATACACAATCAACTGTAACCAAACACAAAAAGAGAATGGACACCATGAGTGAGAACCAGAAAAAATGAGAAAAAAACAAAAAGACTCACAAATTGATTATGGACATTGGAAGTAGCACAAAATGTTTGAAAAGAAAAAGAAATGAGCTAACACTTTAGTAAACAAGTTGGAAATTGTGAAATGCAAAGTTCAACTGGAAAATAAAACAAACAGAGAACATAAATGGATCCTGTAGTGAATCAGACATGGTTAGAGAGAGAATTGGAGAACAGTGGATAAAAGAGAGGAAACTACTCTTGATGCGCAAATTTATAAAAAGATGGAAAATACCAAATTGTTTACTTTTATGGGAAAGTAAAAAGCATAGAAAATACAGTGAAAAAGAACATATGTTTATTTGGAATCCCAGATGTGTATAAGATTAGTATAGAAGCAATATATGAAGATACAATTATTATACCCACTGCTGTTTATTTCTGGAGTTCCCTGGGGCATCCCCTCACAGTGTCTGCTGTACATTAAGGGTTAGTTATGGTTCCATACAGAATGCCAGACATGACAGCAGAAGCTGTTGGTGTCAGCCAATAAACATGGCAGCAAAGTCTTAAAGACAAAGCATGGAAGACACAAAAGTGGAAAGAAGTAGAGAGTTTTTGAAAGTTTTTTCTTCATATTGTTTACAGTAATCATATTGTTTAAAAATCTGAGCATTAGTTGTTAACTTTTGTTAGGTCTTGTTCAACATGAAGAAGCTCTAGGAAACTGAAACATTCGTGATGATGGCGATGGAAGATCTTAATGGAATGATGCTCAAGTATTAGCACATAAAGAGGTCTCCTTCAGTGTCATCAATCTTGTCATAGAATCTAAGAAATTAGATCTAGAGTCATTAGTATAGGTCTCCATTGAATCAGATTCCAAGAACACCAAAGATGAAGTCAAAGAGCAAATTTAATCACTTCTTTATGAAATAGTACACGCAAAACAATCAGAAAACAGAAGTAGAAAGAAGATGCACCCGCAAAAGAATAGCTACTAGAAAATGAATGTTTATTAAGAAATGATGTAGATTATGTAAAGTTGAGGACCTGGAAACTGAAATAGTTCATAAAGAAATTGAAGATACATAACATAGAAGTGTTGTCTTACAAGACTAATCAGGAAATGGAAGAGATTGTGTATTTGAAAAAAATCCAGTTTCCAGTGAAAGACTGTGCATGATACCAAAGATGTGATACACCAAGATGACGATGGACACTAATAGGGATCACCAGAAAGTGAAGAGGCATAATTTCAGACCCTGTTAGCTATCTTCTTAAGAACAATAAGAAATGACAGATTTCAGAAATTTTGCACTAAAACTAGAAGAGGACCAGTCTTAGGTACACATCACTCACCAATTTTATCAATAATTAGCCATGGGAAACAAGTTAATTGTGACAGATCTTGTAAATTACTGAAAAGTTCACAATCTAAAATATTTTAAATGAATTATAATTGTAATTTAGAATGCTTTTTAGAAATTGAAAAAATGATCTGATTTTGTATTTTTCCATGCCTCGTTTTTAACTGTAGATCCCATTGGTTTTACTTGTTTGTTCCATCTCTCAGTTCAGTTCAGTTAAGCCACTCAGTCATGTCTGACCCTTTGTGACCCCATGGATCATGCAGCAAGCCAGGCCTCCCTGTCCCTCACCAACTCCTGGAGTTTATTCAAACTCAGGTCCATTGAGTTGGTGATGCCATCCAACCATCTCATCCTTGTTGTCTCCCTCTTCTCCCACCTTCAATCTTTCCCAGCATCAGGGCTTTTTCCAGTAAGTCAGTTCTTCACATCAGGTGGCCAAAATATTGGAGCTTCAGTTTCAGCATCAGACCTTCCAAT
Source organism: Bubalus bubalis (assembly GCF_019923935.1). Lineage (NCBI taxonomy): Eukaryota > Metazoa > Chordata > Mammalia > Artiodactyla > Bovidae > Bubalus > Bubalus bubalis. The sequence continues at coordinate 5,573,324 of NC_059164.1, read as the reverse complement.
GAATATTCAGGACTGATTTCCTTTGATCTCCTTGCAGTCCAAGGGACTCTCAAGAGTCTTCTCCAACACCACAGTTCAAAAGAATCAATTCTTAGGCACTCAGCTTTCTTTATAATCCAACTCTCACATCCATATATGACTACTGGAAAAACTGTAGTATGACTAGAAGGACTTCCGTTGGTAAAGTCATGTCTCTGCTTTTTAATATGCTGTCTAGGTTGGTCATAACTTTTCTTCCAAGGAGCAAACATCTTTTAATTTCATGGCTGCAGTCACCATCTGCAGTGATTTTGGAGCCCAGAAAAATAAAGTCTCTCACTCTTTCCACTGTTTCCCCATCTATTTGCCATGAACTGATGGGACCATCTCTAACACAGCTCTTATTCTTTCCTATGTGTATGGGTCAGATGTAGAAATTATATTGAGGTAGCACCAATTTGTTTGGCATAAATTTCGTATTTGTTAGTCATGCATAACACTAACAGTGTTGGTTTGATTTTGGTGACTTCTGCGCTAAACATGGATTTTTATCTGCAAAGGCACTGAAATATTTGCTGATGACTTGCTAATATGAGTCATCATAAACTGTGCTGATTAACATGACAATGGGATACTGGGGAGTATAGTACCTAGAGATAACCTAGAACTATAAACAGTGTAATAAAACAAAACAGTTAACAACTTGATCTAATAGACATACATAAATAAATATTTTTGCAATAATCATTGATAAAAATTACTACATATTACCCATAAAACAAGTCTAATTTTTTTTAATGTTTTAAACCATACAGAATATATTCTTTGCCTACAAGACAATTAAATCAAAATATACTTAAAGAGTATGTATTTGAAAATATAAAAATATGTTTTTCAATGAGTTACTGACCAGAGAAGAAATCATAAGGGAAAAGTAGAAAATATCTTGAACAATAATAAGATATCATACAACACAAGGAATATAACCTGTATTTTATAATAACCTATAAATGGAGTATAATCTTTAAAAATTGTGAGTCACTATATTGTACACCTATAACATATAATATTGTACATCAACTATAGCTTCAGTTAAAAATGGAAGTATTGTAGCAACATGTGTGGGAATGCAATTACAAAAATCTCTGGAGGAAAATATATAATCTTAAAAAATACAGCAGAAGAAGTCCTGGAAATTTAAGAACTATGCAAGCATCCATCTCAAAAAGTGAGAAAAAGAGGACTTTTTTTTTTAACTGAAGGGAGGATATAATAAAGATAAAATAAGAAATTAGGGAAATAGAAAACAAACACATTTTAAAAGATCAGCAGTGCCACAAGTTGGTTCACTGAAAAACATTTGATAGTTATCTGTCAGTGCCAGTCAAGAAGAATAAAAATATAACTTTGGGGGAGCCAGTATAATGGTGGCCACATAAAACTGGCCTTCTGCACAGAAACTCAGAAACAATTCATAAGACGACAAACAATAGTTTTCAAGAGCCTATTATACACAGTGAAGTAAGTTAAAAGACAAAGATAAATATCGTATACTAACACATATATACAGAATCTAGAAAAATGGTACTGAAGAATTTACTTACAGGGCAGCAATGGAGAAACAGACATAGAGAAGAGACCTATGGACATGGGGAGAGGGGAGGAGAGGGTGAGATGTTTGGAGAGAGTAACATGGAAACTTACATTACCGTATGTAAAATAGATAGCCAATGGGAATGGGCTGTATGTCTCAGGAAACTCAAACAGGAGCTCTGTATCAACCTAGAGGGGTGAGATGGGGAGGGACATGTGAGGCAGGTTCAAGAGGGAGGGGATATATGTATACTTATGGCTGATTCATGTTGAGGTTTGACAGAAAACAAAAAAATTCTGTAAAGCAATTATCCTTCAATAAAAAAATAATTTTTAAAAATCAGCATAACTAGAAGACAGAGAAACTCTAAAATTGAAATTACTGGAAGTTAAAAATAAAACAGGTCATGCCTGAAGTTCTCAACAGAAAACTTTTTATGGTAAATGAAAACAGTCTTGCAAAAATTACATGGTAAATAGAAGGCAGCCTAAAATTGTGTTTGTTTGTTTTAAAAAAAAAAAAACCTGGATAAATAGACTAAGTCTCTGGTGATTTAGACAGGAATCTGCCTGCAGTGCAGGAGACCCAGGTTTGATCCTCAGTCGGTAAGATCCCCTGGAGAATGGAATGGCCTCCCACTCCAGTATTCTTGCCTGGAGAATTCCATGGACAGAGTCTGACAGGCTGGGGGGTCACAAAGAGTTGGACAAAATTGAGCAACAAACATTACTAAGACTGAAATATAAATGATGCCTAAACCTAAAGTCTAAGTCTACAGAGAATGAGTTAAAATAGCACATGATTTGTGATGGCAGTTTCTGAAGGGAATTGTTTGTGTAGGAGAAGAAGATTAAAAGGAATGAGAGTCACTTTTTGGAGGTTGGGTGACAAAGGGTCAAAAAAGGAAGGAAAGAAGAAAATTTAAGATCCTGAAAGGCAAAAAGAATTACTTAATTGGAGATTACACAGCCCATCTTCTAACAGTCAAATAAGATTTAAAAAAAAAAGAAATTGTACTTGGCTACACTGACAAAAGAGGGCACAATTGAACTTTAAATTTTATAAACCACATGAAATTCACAGATTGAATTAAACTGTAATAAAACAGAAAACAAGAATTAGAATACTTCAGTGAAGACAATTACTCCCCAAACCAACTATAAAACAGAAGAGCATTGTAATACACTCCGAAGTTTGTTATATATTTTCAAACAACCATTTGGGGATGTGAAAAAGTACAGAAATTTCATACAGAAATTCAAAGAATAATTGCAAATAAAATTTTAGGTAAAATAAAGATTCATTCAGAAATTATGACTTCATTACATGAAACCCAAGAAAAAGGCAATTAAAATAAAAATTTAATGAAAATCATCCAAGAGAATAAAAAGGCAATAAAGAATTAGTTCAAAATAGCTAAGGGAAAATGGTTGAAAAGGAAGATATGCAAAGAAGAAAGAGTTCAGTTCAGTCAACTCAGTCGTGACCGACTCTTTGCAACCCCATGGACTACAGTAAGCCAGGCTTCCCTGTCCATCACCAACTCACAGATTTGCTCAGACTCATGTCCATGGAGTCAGTGATGCAATCCAACTATCTCATCCTCTGTTGTCCCCTTCTCCTCCTGCCTTTGATCTTTCCCAGCATCAGGGTCTTTTTCAGTGAGACAGTTATTCGCATCAGATGGCCAGTGTATTGGAGCTTCAGCTTCAGCTTCAGCATGAGACCTTCCAATGAATATTCAGGACTGACTGGCTTGATCTCCTTGCAGTCCAAGGGACTCTCAAGAGTCTTCTCCAACACCACAGTTCAAAAGCATCAATTCTTCGGCAGAGCTTTCTTTATATTCCAACTCTCATACCCATACATGACTACTGGAAAAACCATAGCGTTGACTACATGGACCTTGGTCACCAAAGTAATGTCTCTGCTTTTTAATATCCTGTCTAGGTTTGGCTTAGCTTTTCTTCCAAGGAGCAAGTGTCTTTTACTTTCAGGGCTACAGTCACCATCCATAGTGATTTTGGAACCCAAGGTAATAAAGTCTGTCACTATTTCCATTGTTTCCCCATCTATTTGCCATGAAGCGATGGGCCTGGATGCCATGATCTTAGTTTTTTGAATGTTGAGTTTTAAGCCAGCTTTTTCACTGTCACTTTCATCAAGAGGTTCTTTAGTTCCTCTTTGTTTTCTGCTATAAGGGTGGTATCATCTGCATATCTGAGGTTATTGGTATGACATCTTGTACTTCATCCAGCCTGGCATTTCATATGATGTACTCTGCATATAAGTTAAATTAGCAGGGTGACAGTATACAGCCTTGACGTACTCCTTTCCCAATTTGGAACCAGTCTGTTGTTCCCTGTCTGGTTCTAACTGTTGCTTCTTGACCTGCATACAGATTTCTCAGGAGGCAGGTTAGGTGGTCTGGTATTCCCGTCTCTTGAAGAATTTTCCAGAGTTTGTTGTGATCCACACAGTCAAAGGCTTTGGTGTAGTCAGTAAATCAGAAGGAGATGTCTTTTTTTGAAACTCTCTTTCTGAAACTTTCTGTGATCCAGTGGATGTTGGCAGTTTGATCTCTGATTCCTCTGCCTTCTCTAAATCCAACTGGAACATCTGGAAGGTCTCAGTTCACATACTACTGAAGCCTTGCTTGGAGAATTTTAAGCATAAATTTTCTAGTATGTGAAATGAGTACAATTGTGTGGTAGTTTGAGCATTCTTTGGCATTGCCTTTCTTTGGAGTTGGAATGAAAATGGACTATATCCAGTCCTGTGGCCACTGCTGAGTTCCCCAAATTTGCTGGCATATTGAGTGCAGCACTTTCATAGCATCATCTTTTAGGATTTGAAATAGCTCAACTGGAATTCCATCACCTCCACTAGCTTTGTTCTTAGTGATGCTTCCTAAGGCCCACTTGACTTTGCATTCCAGGATGTCTGGCTCTGGTGAGTGATCACACTATCATAGTTATCTGGGTCATTAAGATTTTTTTGTATAGTTCTTCTTTGTATTCTTTCCACCTCTTGATATCGTCTGCTCCTGTTAGGTTCATACCGTCTCTGTCCTTTATTGAGCCCATCTTTGCATGAAATGCTCCCTTGGTATCTCTAATTTTCTTTAAGAGATCTCTAGTCTTTCCCATTCTGTTGTTTTCCTCCATTTCTTTGCACTGATCACTGAGGAAGGCTTTCTTATCTCTCCTTGCTATTCTTTGGAATTCTCCGTTCAGATGGGTATATCTTTCCTTTTCTCCTTTGCCTTTAGCTTCTCTTCCTTTCTCAGCTATTTGTAATGCCTCCTCCAACAACCATTTTTCCTTTTTGCATTTCTTTTTCTTGGGGATGGTCTTGATCACTGTCTCCTCTACAGTGTCATGAACTTCCGTCCATAATTCTTTAGGCACTCTGTCTATCAAATCTAATGCCTTAAATCTATTTCTCACTTCCACTGTATAATCATAAGGGATTTGATTTAGGTCATACCTGAATGGTCTAGTGGTTTTCCCTACTTTCTTCAATTTAAGTCTGAATTTTGCAATAAAGTGTTCATGATCTGTGTGCAGTCCGCTCCTCGTCTTGTTTTTGCTGACTGTATAGAGCTTCTCCATCTTTGGCTGTAAAGAATGTAATTAATCTGATTTCAGTATTGACCATCTGGTGATGTCTATGTGTGGAATCATCTCTTGTGTTTTTGGAAGAGGGTTTTGCTATGACCAGTCCATTTTTTTGGCAAAACTCTGTTAGCCTTTGCCCTGCTTCAATACTCCAAGGCCAGACTTGCCTGTTGCTCCAGGTATCTCTTGACTTCCTCCTTTTGCATTCCAGACCCCTATGATGAAAAGGACATCTTTTTTTGGTGTTAGTTCTAGAAGGTCTTGTAGGTCATCATAGAACTGTTCAATTTCATCTTCTTCGACTTTAGTGGTTTGGGCATAGACTTGGATTACTGTAATATTGAATGGCTTGCCTTGGAAACGAACAGAAATCATTCTGTCATTTTTGAGATTGCAACCAAGTACTGCATTTCATACTCTTTTGTTGACTATGAGGGATACTCCATTTCTTCTAAGGGATTCAGTGGAGTAGAAGGTCATACACTCATCTTCTCCTATGAGAGCTCCAAAATTGCAGCTCTCTGCTGAACAGCCATTGATGGGAGAATGTTGGATCCCACCAAAAAAAGATACCCCATATCCAATGGCAAAGGAGAAGTCCCAGCAAGACAGTAGGAGGGGTGAAATCATGTTTAGAATCAAACCCCATTCCCTGCAGAGAGGGCTCAAACAAAACCTGTGAGCACTAGGCCCCAGAGACCCCACAGAGAATGAGCCAGACCTGCCTTTGAGTGTTTGAGTGTCTCCTGCAGAGGCACCAGTCAACAGTGGCCTGCTGTGGAGACAGGGGCTCTGGCTGCTGCAGACCTGGGACACACAGCATGTGCAGAAGCCCTGTTGGAGGAGGTCACCATTAGCCCCACCATAGAGCCGCTGAGCAGACAACCACAAACTGCAGAACAATTATACCAAAATAATTTTCAACATGTTAAGAAAGTTCTAGGACCCACAATAGATTTCCCAACCTGGGAATTTGGCAAAGGGACTGAGAAACCCCAAGGAATCTGACTTTGGAGGCCAGTGGGATTTGATTACAGAACTTCCACAGGACTGGAGAAACAGACTCTTGGAGGGCACAAACAAAACCTTGTGTGCACCAGGAGCCAGGAGAAAGGAGCAGTGTCCCACAAGAGAGTGAGCAAGACTTGCCTGTGAGTGTCCAGGAGTCTCTGGTAGAGGCATGGGTGGCCTGCTGTGGGGTCAGGGGCACTGAACACAGCAGCATGGGCATGAGTCCTTTTGAAGGAGGTCACCATTCTCATTACCTCTGCCATGATTTGGCTTCAGGCCAAACAACAGGGAGGGAATGCAGCCCCACCTATCAACAGAAAATTGGATTAAAGTTTTACTGAGCATGGCCCTGCCCATCAGAACAAGACCCAGATTCTCCCTCAGTCAGTCTCTCCCATCAGGAAACTTCCACAAGCCTCTCATCCTTAACCATCAGAGGGCAGACAGAATGAAAGAAGAAACAATATATATATAATTAGAGTCCCTGAAGAAGAGCTAAATAATAGACTTAGTATAATATGTCAAACCAGTGTTTCTCAACCTTGACACAATTGGCGTTTGTTGGTGGTGGTGGTATTTAGTGGCTAAGTCATGTCGGACTCATTTTTGGCCCATGGACTGTGTAGCCTACCAGGCTTCTCTGTCCATAGAATTTCCCAGGCAAGAATACTGGCGTGGGTTGCCATTTCCTTCTCCAGGGGATATTCCTGACCCAGGGATTGAACCCACATCTCGTGAATCAGCTGGCAGATACTTTACCGCTGAGCTACCAGGGAAGCCCCACACTGACATTAAGGGCTGGGTAATTCTTTGTTGTGCGGGACATTGTGTGCATTGTAGGATCATTAGCAGCTTTCCTAGTTTCTCCCCACTAAACACCAGTAAAACTCTCCTTGCTGAATTAATATACCTTCTCAGAAAGCTAGAAAATGGGCAGCAAAGTGGAGACAAAATAGACAAAATAGTGACAGTTTCCAAACCACAGCCCAAGGAAGGGAAATCATACAAAGCTTTTCATGCTTATGCAGTTGAGGAAACTGGAGTTGCAGGTGACTAAGTCAAGCAAAATGTGCATAGTAGGATATCAGGGTGGAGGGAGCTACATAGAAGGGGCTCTGGAGACCTGGGTGTGGGGCAAAGAATGCACAGGTCTCTGAGTGTAGATCTGCATGTCCTTAAGAGGAAATTACCAAAGCTGGGCAAAGACCTATTGTAAAGAACTTCATAATCATTCTCTTGACACTCAGACAGTCAGAGGATGGTTCATGTCCCCACAAAGAAGGAAGACACCTAATACATGGGATATCAGTAGATGTTTCAGAAGGATATCACCTCTAGTCAGGTCAAGACAGTCCTCTAAAGGTTCCTCTGGACTTGAACGAACAAAGTTTAAAAGGAACCCTCGAAAGCACCCAACTGATTTCAATTATTGAACTTTGCACTGAAATAGAGTCTATTACTGAGTATAAAACTACTTCTAGCAACCAACAAACTAAAGTGCAAAATAGACACACAATAAAAAAAATTTATTTTTATGCAGAGAAGAAGAAAAATATTACCCTAGTCAAGAGAAAAACAAATCAATAATACCAGACACAGGAGTGACAGACATGAAGAAACAACAGGAATATGTTACAAATTTGTTCCCTACATTCAGGCTGTGGAGGAGACCACAACCATGACAATGTGCAAAATTGGCTGCACAAACAAGATGCAAAAGGATTTACAGAGAAAAATACAGTGTCTAAAATTAAAGATAAACAGCTCCAAAAGCAGATTAGACCCTGCAAAATAAAAGAATAATGAAAGACATAGGAATAGAAACTGTCCAAAATAAACACAGGGAGAAGATCTGCAGTCAACTGTGGGACAATTTCAAGCAGCCTAACATACATGTAGTTGGAATCCCAGGGGAGAAAAGAAGGTGGGAAAAATTATTGGAAATAATAGCCAAAATTATTCCTAACGGATGGAAATTATAAATCTGCAGACCCAAGAAATTCAGCAGATGCCAAGCTGAATATAAATGAACCCATGTACATCAATCACATTGCTGAAAAACAGTGATAAAAGAGAAGATCCTAAAACAGGTAGAGGAAGAAATGTATATACAAAGAAGCACATATAAAAATGGCAGAGGCTTCTTGTTAGAATCTGTACAAGCCAGAAGAAAATGAGGACACAGTAAATTTTTAAAAAGTCAACTAAGAATGCTTTAACCAGCAGTTACAAATATTTGGGAACCCTCTGGCAAAAATACAAAGTGTATTGAGAAAAATTAAAAAGTACCCAAATAGAGCAATTTGCTCTCATCTGGATTGGAAGGCTCAGTGTTAAAATTTTTTTAGACCTTTCTAAGTTGATTTTTAGTCTTAGTGCATTTCCAATCAACATCCGAGCTTTTTTTTTTTTTTTTTTTTTACCTTTTACTTTTTTATTTTTGTTTCAGATGATTGGATGAGGCATCTACATTCTAGCACATCTTCTTAATCACTAAACAAGTGAAAAACAGCTTGCTGCTGCTGCTGCTAAGTCGCTTCAGTCGTGTCCGACTCTGTGCGACCCCATAGACGGCAGCCCACCAGGCTCCCCCGTCCCTGGGATTCTCCAGGCAAGAACACTGGAGTGGGTTGCCATTTCCTTCTCCAATGCAGGAAAGTGAAAAGGGAAAGTGAAGTCGCTCAGTCATGTCTGACTCTTAGCGACTCCATGGACTGCAGCCCACGAGGCTCCTCCGTCCATGGGATTTTCCAGGCAAGAGTACTGGAGTGGGGTGCCATTGCCTTCTCCCGAAAAACAGCTTACTTACATATAAAAAGGCTACTTACATATAAAAAGGCAACGGGAAAAGGTCATGATTGTCTAATAGGGGACTGGAATCCCCCAATAAATTATCTTACAAAAATATCAAACTTACTTTTCCACTTTTCTACTCTTAAAAATGGAAAAAAAAATCACATTAAAGAGTAGAGATCTTAGGCTGGTAAATAGCAAATAATCATGTTTACATCCAAGTCCTTCAAATAAATATTTTAAACAGATTTGTTTCCCAAAAAATAGGTCAAGTATTTAGCCTACACTTGTTTGGTCCACTAAAAGACCATTCATGAAATGGACTGCAACTCAGACCCTACCAAGAGCGACATGCAAGTCACTGAGGCTGGATATGCACCAGTGCATATTTCATACATGGGACATAGCTATTAATAACACTGCTGTGCATACTACTCCCATAAGTAGTTTTACCCTGTAAAACCCCTCAAACCCAACTGGGAATGGAATTGCAAGGAAAGAACAAAAGAAAACACTTTGCCTGTTGTAGACATTTGCTCAGTAATTTTTAAAACTTATCACACTTTTGGGACTTAAAGATTACTGAACATGAGATGAAATTCAATACTGCTTACAAATCCCTGAAGTTGAAGAGCATATTCAACACTCCTGTGGAGAGCACACAAGGGAGTGTCCGTCACAGCATACATTATAGCATATTCTGCCTGGTCTAGTCCTGGCTTTTCATTCTAAAGTCTTAAATGGCCTTGAATCTTTAAAAGATGGAGACTTAATAAAAAATGATGTTATGTTGCATTTTTCTGTTCTTACAATCAACTTTAGAAGTACAGTGGAAGGGTTCATAGGGCTTTCTGTATCTCCTCATACTTTAAAAGCCAATTTTAATGTGTTAATTGGAATATGACATCACAATAAAAATCAAATTGGCTTTTAAAGTATGAGGAGATACAGAAAGCCCTATGAACATCCAAGCTTTTTGCAAATTGAAAATTTCTTTATAAAATGAATACAGAAATCTAAGAATCATAAATAACCAAGACTATTCTTAGCAAGGGAGTGGAATCAATATTCATTTTTAATAAAAGCTATGGACAGATTAGATTTATAAGGGGACTTCGTCAACCTGATTTTGGACATCTGTGGTACACTAAGGTTAAAGTAATGATAAAAGACAATTTTCTTTCCTTAGAATCAGGAATAAGAAATGCCTGCTCTTGCCATTTTTCATTTCCATCTCATGGAGGTAATAGCTATTAAAGTAACATAAGGAAGAGAAGTAGAAGTCATAGATATTGGAAAGGAAGAAACAAATCCATCTTTACATAGATATTATATAGAAAACCCTCAGGAATCTGCAAAACAACTACTAAAAATAATAGCTGAGTCAATTAAAGGCACAGGTTTATTGTTTAATGTACAAAATCCAATTGTATCTTTACATATCAGAAGCAAACAATTGGGAAATGAAAATTTAAGATTATATTTTACAAACCAAACCAAAACTAACATAGAATTTTGTCCCAAACATATCCCAAAGAAAGGCAATGCCAAAGAATGCTCAAACTACCACACAATTGCACTTATCTCACATGCCAGTAAAGTAATGCTTGAAATTCTCCAAGCCAGGCTTCAGCAATACATGAACCGTGAACTTCCAGATGTTCAAGCTGGTTTTAGAAAAGGCAGAGGAACCAGAGATCAAATTGCCAACATGTGCTGGATAGTCAAAAAACCAAGATAGTTCCAGAAAAACATCTATTTCTGCTTTATTGACTATGCTAAAGCCTTTGACTATGTGGATCACAATAAACTGTGGAAAATTCTGAAAGAGATGAGAATACCAGACCACCTGACCTGCCTCTTGAGAAACCTATATGCAGGTCAGGAAGCAACAGTTACAACGGGACATGGAACAACAGACTGGTTCCAAATAGGAGAAGGAGTATGTCAAGGCTGTATATTGTCACCCTGCTTATTTAACTTCTGTGCAGAGTACATCATGAGAATTGCTGGGCTGGATGAAGCACAAGCTGGAATCAAGATTGCCAGGAGAAATATGAATAACCTCAGATATGCAGATGACACTACCCTTATGGCAGAAAGCGAAGAATAACTAAAGAGCCTCTTAATGAAAGTGAAAGAGGAGAATGAAAAAGTTGACTTAAAGCTCAACATTCAGAAAACGAAGATCATGGCATCCAGTCCCATCACTTCATGGCATCCAGTCCCATCACTTCATGGCAAGTAGATGGGAAAACAGTGGAAACAGTGTCAGACTTTATTTTTCTGGGCTCCAAAATCACTGCAGATGGTAACTGCAGCCATGAAATTAAAAGACGCTTACTCCTGGAAGGAAAGTTATGACCAACCTAGAGCAGAGACGTTACTTTGCCAACAAAGGTCCGTCTAGTCAAGGCTATGGTTTTTCCAGTGGTCATGTATGGATGTGAGAGTTGGACTGTGAAGAAAGCTGAGTGCCGAAGAATTGATGCTTTTGAACTGTGGTGTTGGAGAAGACTCTTGAGAGTCCCTTGGACTGCAAGGAGATCCAAGAAGTCCATCCTAAAGGAGATCAGTCCTGGGTGTTCATTGGAAGGACTGATGTTGAAGCTGTAACTCCAATACTTTGGCCACCTGATGCGAAGAGCTAACTCATTTGAAAAGACCCTGATGCTAGGAAAGATTGAGGGCAGGAGGAGAAGGGGATGAAAGAGAATGAGATGGTTGGATGGCATCACCGACTTGATGGACATGGGTTTGGGTAAACTCCAGGAGTTGGTGATGGACAGGGAGGCCTGGCGTGCTGCGGTTCATGGGGTCACAAAGAGTCGGACATGACTCAGCGACTGAACTGAACTGAACTGAACTGATGCACATTTTCTTCCCTGAAACTAGAGTAGTATACTGAGTGAAATAAAGAAGACCTAAATAAATGGAAAGCAAACCAGGCTTATAGACAGAAAGACTTATTAGTGTTAATATGCTAGTACTTTCCCAGTTGATCTGTAGATAGTTTAAATGCAAACCCCATAAAAATCCTAAGAGGCACTTTTGAAGAAATTGGCAAGCTGATTGTAAAATCAGTATACAATGGAAACCTAAAATAGCTAAAACTATTTTGAATAAAAAGGACAAGTTGGAGGATTTATTCCACCTGCTTTCAAGTCTTACTATAAAGCTACAATAATCAGTGAATGAGTGTGAGTGAAGTTGCTCAGTCGTGTCTGACTCTTTGCGACCCCATGGACTGTAGCTACCAGGCTCCTCTGTCCATGGGATTTTCCAGGCAAGAGTACTGGAGTGGGTTGCCATTTACCAATAGGCAAATGATAGACATACAGATTAATGGAACCTAAGAGTCCAGAAATACAGCCACGAATGTGCCAAACATTTTAGTGAAGAAAGGAAAGTCTTTTAATGTATTACAGAAACAGCTGGATATACCATTAACCTGTACAAAAAATAATCTTAAATGGATAATAAGCCTTAATATAAAATTAAGATTATAAAATTTTTGAAATATTTAGATTTTCAAAATGCAGTATTAAAAAAATGAATCAGCAAGCCTCATAATGGGAAAATATTCACATTCATATAAATAAGAAAGGATTTGTTTCTAAGATGTATAAACATCACTTAAAATCAATCAGGAACAAGATGAACACCCCAAATGAAAAATTTTGAAAAGATCTGAACAGACACCTCAGTAAAAAAGATAAGAATGGCTAATGGGCACATTAAAAAATGCTTGATGTGCTGAGTCATTAGTGAAATACAACTTAAATACAGTATATCTCAATAGCTAAAATTTAAAAGACTGAAAATTCCAACTGTTGACAAGGATCCAGAACACTGGACCTCTCACACCCTGCTGGTGGGAACGTGAATTGTTACAAATACTGCAGAAACTTTAACACTTTGTTCAGAAGTTGGACACACACCTATCAAGTGTCCAGACAAGCTACTCTTAGATATTTACACAAGACAAATTTGAATATATGTCCACACAATGACTTGAACATAAATACTCAGAGAAGCTTTATTCCTTATTGCCAAAAAGTGGAAACAAATTGTTCATGTGCATGTGAAAGTATGAACACATTGTAGCATATCCATACAATAGAATAATATCCAGCAAGTAAAATCTGTTATTCTAATACATGTGACAGCAGGAATGAAACCGAAAATCATTATACTGAATGAAAGTAGCCAGAAACAAAATATTATATATTAGCTGATTCTATTTAACTAAAGCTCTAAAAATGCAAAACAGCATAGAGTGACAAAAAGCAGATTACTTGTTGACCTGGACTGGGAACATAGGGATATATGGATACAAAGAAGCATGAGAAATGCTTTTTCAAAATATAAATACTCTGAATCTTGTCTGTTGTGGTGGTTTCATGAAAAAAAAATATATATATATATAGCTATAATATCAAATCATATGCATTAATCAGATTTAGTTCATTAAAGATCTCAATATAGTTTATCTTTTAATGAAGGATATGGTAAACAACTTTATGTCAGTGAACTTGACATTTTAGTTAAAATGAGCAAATTCCTTGAAAACACAGCTTATCAAAACTGACATAATAAAGTCTGAGTGACAGAGGAGCCAGAGATCAAATTGCCAACATCCATTGGATTATAGAAAAAGCAAGAGGGTTCCAGAAAAACATCTGCTTTATTGACTATACCAAAGACATTCACTGTGTGGATCACAAAAAACCTGTGGAAAATTCTTAAAGAGATGGGAATACCAGACCACCTTACCTGCCTCCTGAGACATCTGTATGTAGATCAGGAAGCAACAGTTAGAACTGGACATGGAACAATGGACTGGTTCCTAATTGGAGAAGGAGTATGTCAAGGCTGTATTGTCACCCTGCTTATTTAACTTATACTCAGAGTACATCATGCATAATGCCGGGCTGGATGAAGCACAAGCTGGAATCAAGATTGCTGGGAGAAATATCAATAACCTCAGATATGCAGATGACACCACCCTTATGGCAGAAAGTGAAGAAGAACTAAAGAGCCTCTTGATGAAAGTGAAAGAGGAAAGTGAATAAGCTGGCTTAAAACTCAGCATTCAAAAAACTAAGATCATGATATCCAGTCCCATCACTTTATGACAAATAGATGGGGAAACAGTGACCGATTGTATTTTCTTGGGCTCCAGAATCACTGCAGATGGTGACTGCAGGCTTGAAATTAAAAGATACTCGGTCCTTTGAAGAAAAGCTATGACCAACCTAGACAGCATACTAAAAAGCAGAGACGTTACTTTGCCAACAAACGTCCGTCTAGTCCAAGCTATGGTTTTTCTGGTAGTCTTGTATGAATGTAAGAGTTGAACCATAAAGAAAGCTGAATACTGAAGAATTGATGCTTTTGAACTGTGGTGTTGAAGAAGACACTTGAGAGTCCCTTGGACTGCAAGGAGATCAAACCAGTCAATGCTGAAGGAAATCAGTCCTGAATATTCATTGGAAGGTCTGATGTTGAAGCTGAAGCTTCACTATTTTGGCCACCTGATGTGAAGAACTGACTCACAGGGAAAACACTGGATGCTGGGAAAGATTGAAGACGGGAGGAGAAGGGGACGACAGAGGATGAGATGGTTGGATGGCATCACTGACTCAGTGGGCATAAGTTTGAGCAAGCTCTGGGAGTTGATGATGGACAGAGAAGCCTGGGGTGCCTCAGTCCATGGGGTTGGAAAGAGTCAGACACAACTGAGTGACTGAACTGAGCTGAACTGAGTAGCCCTTTATCTACTAAAATAGTTTAATTGATTATTAAAACACTTTTCACAGAAAAACTCCAGGGTTAGATAGTTTTACTGATGAATAAAAGGATGTTTAAGGCAGAAATAATATCATCTGACCCAAATAATATATCTGAGAACAAAAGAAGCCTGTCATCAAAATGTGAAAAAGATCCTACAACAAAAATTAGTCTGATATGCCTATGAACAGGCATATGAAAAATATTCTTAGCAAAATTTTACTAAATTGAATTTGCATGTTAAATCGCTTCAGTCATGTGCGCCTCTTTGTGACCCTATGACTGTAGCCCACCAGGCTCCTCTGTCCCTGGGATTCTCCAGGCAGGAATACTAGAGTGGGTTGCCATGACCTTCTCCAGGGTATCTTTCCAATCCAAGGATTGAACGTGCATCTCCTCAGTCTCCTGCATTGGCAGGTGGGTTCTTTACCACTCGCACCATCTGGGAAGACCAATTGGTGATATATAAAAAGGATAAGACATTAGGACTAAGTGGGGATTATTCCAGGATTGCAAATTTGGTTCAGAATTCCAAGTCAGTGACTATAGTTTACTATATGTGTTCTCAAACTACCACATACTAAGTCGCTTCAGTTGTGTCTGACTCTTTGTGACCCTATGGACCGTAGCCCGTCAGGCTCCTCTGTCCATGAGATTCTCCAGGCCAGAATACAGAATGGGTTACCATTTCCTCCTTCATGGGATATTCGCTACCCAGGGATCTAACCCACATCTTGCATCTTCTGCGTTGGTAGGTGGGTTCTTTACCACTAGCAGCACCTGGGAAGCCCCTAACTACCACAGAGTTAAAAATAAATAATATAAGATGTCTGGGAAAGCATCAAATATTTTAAAATGAAGTACCACGACTCTAAATAATTCATGGGTCAAAGAAGAAATCATAGGAGAAATTAGAAAATGTTTTTTTAACCTAAATTATAAATTTGAAAATAAAACTGATAATTTTATATAAAGGAGTTAAAAGTGTTTAGGAAGAAACAATTAGTCTTTTGTGTGTATATTAGAAAATAAGAAAGGTCTAGAATTAATTATATAAATTACAATCTTAAACTAAGAAAATGATTAAGCCAAAAATCAGGGAGATTAAAAAGATAAATAGAATAATATATATTTGTAAATTTTAATGTAATCAGTAGCAGTGTGTGTGTGTGTGTATGTGTGTGTGTGTAAACAGTGTAAATTTTCAAGATAATAGAGGACAGTAGGAAAGCATTAAATCTGGTTGATCCAAGAGATGCTTTGAAAAAAGAAAAATGCAGAAAGATGAGAAAAGAAATAATGATGAATAGAAAACGTTAGCAATTCTCATTTATATCTTATCTTTTTAACATTATTCACCCCTTCTAGGATAATGAAGAACCAGTTTTACAATCAAACAAGAAATATAGTGCAAAAGACTCATTTTACAAGTCCTCTACACAAAAGTAAGCATTTTTTCCTAATAGAATTTGATTTAAAAATATATTTCTATTTATTTTTTCTTTAATAACACATCTCCTTCCTGTGCACAATATTCAGGGTCCTGCGAGGACTTCAAAGAACTTCAGACACAATTCTTTACTTACTTACATTGATTGATTGCTAAAATAAACAGTTGAATGGAGGAAAACCTACATTTAATAGAAAAATAAAACCAGAACAGAAAGGAAATGGTCAGAGAGAGAGGATGAGATAAGGGTACAGCAGCATAGAAAAAGGAGAGCAGAGAAGTTTGAAGGAGAGAATCATACAAAGTATCTATTATGTGTCTACACCCCAGGCTGAGGTTCTCCAGTGAGTACTCACTCTAAAGGGAGATGGACGCTAAGCTACAAGCCTAATAGGTAGACAGATCATATCTTAGAAGGTAATAAGTCAATGCAAAAATGAGAAAAAAAGTAAAACATGATAAGATCAGGAGTGCCCATGTGGGGTAATAGGCTTCTGGAACAACTGAGAGGTCTGGGTGGGCCTCCTTGCACAGTGAGATTTGAGCAGAAACTTGGAGGAGATGAGGGGATGTGAAGATGTCTGGAGGGACTGTTTTCCAGTCAAAGGGATTACAGAGTAACAGCCCCATGTCAGACATGTGACTGAGGTGTCTATCAAGGAAGAACAAAGGTCAGGGTCTGCAGCAGAGTAAGGGGGCGGTAGTGGAAGAAGTCAGAAAGTGCCAGGACCCAGATCTCATGGGGCACATTAAGAAACTGTAAATAGTAGGGCATTGGCAGTGAAGTGGCCAGATCGGGTGTGTATATCAACAGTCATGGTGGCTGTTGGATTCAGAGTGGATTGAGTGAGAGAAGAAGCTGGCAGGCCAGTTAGAAGGCTGCCACTGTCATCTAGGTCAGAGGTAAAAGCAGGTAGGAGGTCAGTAGGAAGTTTTAACAGTTATTGGCCTCTGGATACATTTTCAAAGCAGAGCCAACACAATTTCCAGGCTGGAGGGTATGAGTCTGAAAGAAAGAGGCATGAAGAATGATTCCAAGGTTTTAGGTTCTGCAGCCGCATGGACTGAAGCCATTGCTTGTCACGGTGAAGGCAGGTAGAGAAGGTTTGGAGTG
This sequence comes from Bubalus bubalis, assembly GCF_019923935.1. Taxonomy (NCBI): domain Eukaryota; kingdom Metazoa; phylum Chordata; class Mammalia; order Artiodactyla; family Bovidae; genus Bubalus; species Bubalus bubalis. The sequence continues at coordinate 5,555,970 of NC_059164.1, read as the reverse complement.
AAAGAAGAGAGGTCAGTTTTAGACATGCTGAATATCAGAGTTGCTCATTAGGCATCTTAGTGGATATATCAAGTGGGCTGTGGGTCTGCAGTCTGTGGGGAGAGGGCTGGGCTGGAGGAATACATATGGTTGTCATGATTTATAGGCAGGGATGTCAAGCCACAGCATTGAATGAGCCAAAGAAGAGCAGAGCTTGAGTCTTGGCATGTGTACATCAAGGAAAAGGAGAGAAGGAAGCCCGCAAAAGAGACCAAGAGGAGGCAACAGGTAGAGGAGGAAGAAGATGCAGAGATGGCTTTAGGGAGGAGGGGGATGAACTGCTTCACATCATGTGAATATAACTGACCCTTCAGAAGCCAGTAATCGAGATGGGAGTCCTAATTGACCATCAGTGGCTGAGTGACCTCAAGCAAACAAACTCAGTTCTCTAAGCCATAGTTTATTTATGTATTAATGTTCTTCTTGTCCTGCTGCAGAGACCAAATGAAAAAAAAAAAAAAAAGTGTGTAACAGATTACCACAATGTACCAGCTTTAAATCATGCCCATTTATCGTCTCACATTTCCATAAGATGAAAGTGCTGGCATGTCTACACTGTGTTCAATGCTCAGGGTTTCTCAGGCTGGAATCAAGACATCAGTGACAGTTGGGTTCTCATCTCCCAGGATCATTTGGATTGTTGGCAGAATTCGGCTCAGTGCAGCTGCGGGACTCACTGGTTTTGTTTAAGGATAACTAAAGAGTGTCTGCTGCTGTTTTCTTGCCTCTTTTAGGGCTCACCTGTTTAGGTTAGAACCACTTAGGATGAGCCACCTTTTGATTCACTCAGATTCAGCTGATTACAGACCTTAATTACATGTGTGCAATCCCTTTTGCTTAAAGCTCAACATTCAGAAAACAAAGATCATGGCATCTGGTCCCATCACTTCATGGGAAATAGATGGGGAAACAGTGGAAACAGTATCAGACTTTAATTTTGGGGGCTCCAAAATCACTGCAGATCGTGACTGCAGCCATGAAATTAAAAGACGCTTACTCCTTGGAAGGAAAGTTATGACCAACCTGCTGCTGCTGCTGCTGCTGCTGCTAAGTCGCTTCAGTCGTGTCCGACTCTGTGCGACCCCATAGACGGCAGCCCACCAGGCTCCCCCGTCCCTGGGATTCTCCAGGCAAGAACACTGGAGTGGGTTGCCATTTCCTTCTCCAATGCATGAAAGTGAAAAGGGAAAGTGAAGTCACTCAGTCGTGTCCGACTCTTAGTGACCCCATGGATTGCAGCCTACCAGGCTCCTCCATCCATGGGATTGGGTGCCATTGCCTTCTCCATATGACCAACCTAGACAGCAGATTAAAAAGCAGAGACATTACTTTGCCAACAAAGGTTCGTCTAGTCAAGGCTGTGGTTTTTCCAGTGGTCATGTAAGTATGTGAGAGTTGGACTGTGAAGAAGGCTGATGCTTTTGAACTGTGGTGTTGGAGTAGACTCTTGAGAGTCCCTTGGACTGCAAGGAGATCCAACCAGTCCATTCTGAAGGAGATCAGCCCTGGGTGTTCTTTGGAAGGAATGTTGCTAAAGCTGAAACTCCAGTACTTTGGCCACCTCATGCGAAGAGTTGACTCATGGGAAAAGACTCTGATGCTGGGAGGGATTGGGGGCAGGAGGAGAAGGGGATGACAGAGGATGAGATGGCTGGATGGCATCACTGACTCAATGGACGTGAGTCTGAGTGAACTCTGGGAGTTGGTGATGGACAGGGAGGCCTGGTGTGCTGCGGTTCATGGGGTTGCAAAGAGTCGGACACGACTGAGTGACTGAACTGAACTGAATCCCTCTTGCCATATAAATTTGCCGTAGAAACTGTCATAGGAGTGGTACCTCTCACAGCCATTTGCTCTGCTCACACTAGTGGTTGTGTACAGTGTGTACATGAGGGGCAGGAGTCTTGAGGGACATCTTCCTACTACAGAATGCGATATTGTTAGGAACCATGCTAGTTGGATATGTATGTTTCACAAAATGTCATTATTTAATAATTTTATAGAGCTTATGAAATGGTTCCTTGGGACAAGATGCTACCACCAAAACTTGATCCAGAAGAAACAACAGTGGAAAAAGCCGCTGACCCTGTTTCACATTGTTTTACACTGAAAAGATACGAAGGATTGCCAGCAATAACACAGGTCAGTGATTAGGGACCTTAATTATGTGTGCACAATCCCTTTTACTTTATAGTTACATTTTTTTGAAATAATGCATTTATTACTGAACCAGACTTTAAACCACAATAATATTTATTTTATTGTTATGAAAAGAGCAAAGCAAATACATACATTCATGGAACTGAAACTTCCATAATCATAAGTCATCAATAACCTCAAATGCATTCATACCTATATTGAAACTTTTCAAATTTCATTTAAAGACCACCTCTTTCTCAAAAGTTATTTTCAAATACTGTGTTTACTTTAAAAATTGCAAAAGAAGGAGTAAGTAATGAAGACAGAAATATGATTATGATTCCTCCAGAGAGCCTATGCTGAGAACAGTCCTTAAATCCAGAACTTAGCTCTGCACTTTTTGAGGCAGAATGGAAAAATCCATGAATCATAAAGCTTTTGTGACAGGCATACCCAATTATTGGTAGAGATGTTCATTGTTTTCATTTCTGACATCAAGAACTTATCATGGGGTAGGGGGAAACTCATCACAGGGATTATTATATCCACATAAAAGCCAGGGTGCTTTCCTTAAAGGATGAATCACTCCATGTTACCACACTGATTAAAACCCATCACTTTCTAGAAGGTAAAACTCATCCTCCTTGCATGGCACATACCCAGGTCTCTGTTATTTGCCCATGACCTCCATCTTATCCTCATCTCTCTCATCTCTTCCTCTAGCTTCTGCTCCACCACCGACATCTCACCCTCCACATTGCACGTCACGTTCTGTGCTGAGCTGCTCTCAAATCTCCGAGCCCACCTGCTGCTTCCTCCAGCCTTGTCTTTTGTGGATAGTGGTCCGCTGCCTTCACCACTGTTTTCTCTGGGCTATATCTCGAGAACCATTCAGTTCTTCCTTTAGGCCTCACAGTTGCATGGGATGTCCTTGCTCTGTGCTTGCAAAGCACCTTCTGCTTCCCTCGATTCCCTCATCTTTTGGGGGAAATCTGAGCCCTGGGACCACCTTTCAGAATGAAGTTTTTAGTATGTAAAATACACGGGACTATAAAAGAGATCAGCTATACATTGAAATACAGTTCTAAACATGGACTCCTAAGAGGTTCATGAGCTACAGGTTAAGAAGTCTAGATTATCTTGAAACACTTCAGCTTTTATAGTGAAAAAAATGATAATAAGAGGAGAAAATAAAGCATTAGTATAAAATCTCAGCATGTGATTTGCACACAGAAATTAAAACCAATTAAAGGACCAAAAATATGTCTGGATTCCTAAGTATTAATATTTTTAAGGCTCTCTCAACTCCTTTAAAATATTTTATACCTTGTGAGAGCTGGTCTTTTATTACATATTCTTTGGTGTTGAACTATACTTGTGTCCAAAGTCCTTCACGGCAGGATGAGATTCAGAGCTCAGGCTCAGGGTGGGAGAGACTATCCTGAGGCTGAGAAGCCAAGAAAGCACCGTCTTGAGATGAGAACTCAAGTCAGACCTTTAACAAGGGCTTCGGTCCAGAGGACGTGGCTAATGAGTCAGAGTCCAGCTCCTGAAAACAGAGTTGACGCTGAGGGCCTGAGGGCGAAGCAGAGAGCAGGAGCGGTTCCGGAGCAGCCCTCTGAGTAGGTGACAATGCTCCAGCTGTGCCTCCACTAGGTACCCTGGGCCCGCGCCTGTGATAGGAGGGACTGAGCTTGTGTACTAGGAATTACGGTACTTGAAACTTACATACCAGAAATCGCAGCAATTGAAATTTAAATACTAGAAATTACAGTCACTTTGTTAAATACTTGTCATTCATTTTGATGATTTTAGATGGTTGGTGGACTCTGGGACAGATTTCAAACAAGATCTTTCTCGGCCCCAGTCAAGCCAATTAATTTGTAAGTTTTATCTCCTAATGTTCTCATCACTGTCACATATTTATCTTTAATCATCGGATGCTTTAGCCCAAGGGTGAGGAGCACATCCTCTGGAGAGTATCCCAGAGGCCCTCACACTTCGTCCTTGTGGCTGGAGAGAGAACCCAAATCCCAGTGCGTGTTCCAGCTTTCTCTGGTTTTCCCTTAACCCTTCTTAAAGTGTAGACTATCAAATATACCACAACCACTTAAAATTAGGAGTGTTTTTATATCATTTGATATGAAGATTTATAGTGTTGTAAAATACCTGGGCTTCAAGGGATTATAAATTATTTTCCATCAACTTTTGTATCTTATAGTTATTTTGTGTTCTGTTAACACTAAAAGCAATGACTTTATTACTAACCGTTCCACAAATATAATTTTATGCATTTAGTCTAAAAATACTTGGTATTTCTGTCTTTGAAAATGTCACTGTTTTGGGTTTTTTTTTTTTCTTCTAATTTTAACTCACAATCCAGCCATCACCTGTTTTTATTTTTTTTATTTAATTTTGAATATTTCCTATATAAAAATGTAAAATAGAAATATGATATAACCTGTGTATCTACTTCCCAGCTTTAGAAACAAACCATTACTAATACCCAGAAGCCCCTATGTACTTCTCTCCAAGAAGATGTGCCTTCCTCAGGGATCACAGTATTCTGGACTTGATGTTTCATATATTCCTGCACCCTTAAAACATATATGTCATTCCTAACTAAGATATGAAATTGTGTTCCATATGTGGAGACTCAGTATAAGTGATATCAGACGTACAGTCATACAGCTTAACGTTTTTGTTCCTCGTTGTGTTTGTGAGACCCACACATGCTGGCTTCTCTAGGTATTCACTTTCTCTGACACACAGTCTTCCAGTGAATGGATATACTGCCATTTAGTCGTCCATTCTCGTAATTTAATTTTTTGTCTGATTTCTCTTGCAGTTGGAAACAATGTCCCTGCATCTTTATAAAGTATAAAGATATTTCTGGGCTTTATATATGCATCCTTACATCTATAATTGCTGCATCTAGAGATGTGAACTCCTTTATGTTCTTAACATTGCAGCATTATTCTCCAAATGAGTTTTGCCAGTGGACCAACCATCAATAATGCTTGAGTTCCCACTGCTGCATTCTGTGGCCTGCATTTGGAATTTCCAAATTTTAAACATCTAACTTTAAAAGTATAAAATTGTGCTTCATTATAATTTTAATATTCACTGTTACTAATATTTTTTTGTAAGTTGTGACTTACTTGCATGCTCATGTGTATACATTACCTTGTCATATATTTTGCATCTGGGTTATTTGTCTTTTACTTTTTGATTGTAGAAAGTTTTATGTCTGTTATTCTGGATAAAAATCCTTTATTGGTAATATGCATCAAGATATCTCCTTCTAGTCTGTGACTTTTCTATTTTGTGGTGCCCTTTGCTGAACTGAAGTTTTTAATTTTAATATGACTAAAGTCATCAATATTTCCCTCAGTATATTGTTATTTTCTGTGGAATTTTAAATAGATCTTTCCCTGTCCAGAAGTAATAAGGATATTATCCTTCTTTACTTTTTTCCTAAAACAATTAAAATTTTGCTGTTCACATTTATTTCTTTAAACCTTTTGAAATTGATTTTTACTTATGGCCTGAGCAAGGAACCTATTTCTCACCAGGAGTAGGCAGGTGTCCTGGCCCAGTTTAGTAAGTAGACTGCTGAGTAGTGGCCTGTTGGTTGCAGCCCATTAGTGGAGAGTCACAACCAGAATTTTTGTGAAAATTAAGTAGAATAGAAAATATAAGAATGAATCACATGGAACCTTAAAGAGATAGTTTTATTTTGCAACAAATACTGTGGCCAGTTATGAAGAATAGTGTGAGACAGATAATGTATAAGAAAAATACATGTGCCCACAGTGAGATTATCCCATCTTTTGTTCCCTGGAATTTCATCACCTCAGTGGAAGGGTGTTAACCTTGTACATTTAACTTTATATTTACCTAATCCACAATTCGTTGTAAAGCAAAGTATGGGAGATTTTAGCCTTAGCAAAATCAGTAAGTTATTGAAAAATTTAAGTTAGGGAAAAATAATATCAAAGTGATATTTTTCAAATATTTTAACAATTTTATCACTTCAATAGAGCCAACATAAATTTCCCTTTATAGCAGGATTTTTTATTATTATAAGAAAAAAGACTAATGAAGTGGAAACATGCAAAATCATAATCAGGTTTAAATGCTGAATCTGAAGTTGCAAACAATGACAGTGTTGAAAAAAATAATTGAGTCTCATCAACAAACAGATTTTATTGAGCCAATTCTAAAAATAATCTGTTAAGTTCTAATAACGATTATTTAAAAGATGGTTTTAACATGTGTAAAGCACCCCAATAAAAATAATAGATTCTCATGTATAAATTGAATGGTAATAATGTAAATAATGCAGAGTACATCATGAGAAATGCTGGGCCGGAAGAAGCATAAGCTGGAATCAAGATTGCTGGGAGAAATATCAATAACCTCAGATACGCAGATGACACCACCCTTATGGCAGAAAGTGAAGAGGAACTAAAGAGCCTCTTGATGAAAATGGAAGAGGAGAGTGAAAAAGTTGGCTTAAAGCTCAACATTCAGAAAACTAAGATCATAGCATCTGGTCCCATCACTTCATGGGAAATAGATGGGGAAACGGTGGCAGCCTTTATTTTCGGGGGTGCTCCAAAATCACTGCAGGTGGTGACTGCAGCCATGAAATTAAAAGACACATACTCCTTGGAAGGAAAGTTATGACCAACTTAGACAGCATATTAAAAAGCAGGGACATCACTTTGCCAACAAAGGTCCGTCTAGTCAAGGCTATGGTTTTTCCAGTAGTCATGTATGGATGTGAGAGTTGGACTATAAGGAAAGCTGAGTGCTGAAGAATTGATGCTTTTGAACTGTGGTGTTGGAGAAGACTCTTCAGAGTCCCTTGGAATGCAAGGAGATCCAACCAGCCCATTCTGAAGGAGATCAGCCCTGGGACTTCTTTGGAAGGAATGATGCTAAAGCTGAAACTCCAGTACTTTGGCCACCTCATGCGAAGAGTTGACTCATTGGAAAAGACTCTGATGCTGGGAGGGATTTGGGGTGGGAGGAGAAGGGGACGACAAAGGATGAGATGGCTGGATGGCATCACTGACTCGATGGGCGTGAGTCTGAGTGAACTCTGGGAGTTGGTGATGGACAGGGAGGCCTGGCATGCTGCAATTCATGGGGTCGAAAAGAGTCAGACACGACTGAGCAACTGAACTGAACTGAATGTAAATAAAAGACTGAAACATTCAAAATTTAAGATCGTTTAAACATAGCAAGCTGAAATAGTTGATAATCTCACTCAAACATCTTTTAAGAGAATAAAGATATAAATTATGGGTACTAACTCTTAATGTTATGTGAGAGCTAATGAAAAAACCTTTTTTTGCAGGAATTCGCTAGAGTTTCAGTTGTTGGGACTAGGTGCTTTCACTGCCGTGGGCCCAGGTTTGATCCCTGATAGGGGAACTAAAATCTCACAAGCCATGTGACATGGCCAAAAAAGGAAAAGAAAAGAAAAGAGTTTATAAACATTTTTTTTTTATTTACATGTCATGTAGTGAAACAGCAAATAGCTCACCCAGTTTCTATGGATCCATTGCATTTACTGTTTTAATGATGAATCATTTAATGAACTAAAAGCCATATATCTTACCAGTTCTGTCATGTCTCAGAACTCCTGAGGGTTCCACTCACCCTGGAACCTTTATCTAGCAAATGCTGCTCTCGTGAGCAACAAAAATCTATATGTGAATGCCCATAACAGCTCTATTTATATCTTCAAAATCTGGAAACAACCAAGATTGCTTTCAAGAGGTGAATGGAAAACATCTAGTAGATGAAGATACTAGAGTAGAGCCAGGAATACTATTCAGGAATGAAAGAGAATAAGCACAGCACACAGCTCACAAGTCAATTTTCAATGCATTTTGTTCAGTGGAAGCAGCCAGACCCAAAAGCCTCATACTGCACAATTCCATTTATATGACATTCTAGAAAAGGCAAAACTACCAGGGTGGAAGTGGGTTGGTGGCTGCCAGGAATTGGAGGAGAGGGAAAGAGCTGCAGACAAAGAGCCTGTAAACTAACATTAGGGAGATGGGACAGCATGGTTCTGTGGTGCTGGCCACAGGACACTCTGTCATACCCACAGAACTGTATACCACAGAGAGCAAGCTTTACTGAACACAAAGAAAGACGTAGATTGATAGATACCATGACAGTGGGAAAATCTAGATTGGGATGCAGATGGTGACAAGTGAATCTGTGTTACAGACAAATGACATAACTACATTTAAGTGGATGGAGAAAATCAGGAGTGGTCTTAAATTTGAACCCTCATAATCTTGGAAACAGTGTTTGGACCAAAGACTGTAAGATTCAAGACAAAAAGAACTGTATATAAGTGCTATCTATACTCTATTTGGTAAATGTGTTTCTCACCAGAAATGGATTGGCAGTTTTAAAACTTCTTACATGTATGCTAGGTTTGAACAAAAAAGTAGGCCTTTGGTAGATGGCTAGAGTCAGGTTTCATACTGTCAGAGAGAAAAGGTTAAGATGAACCCTGTGGTTCTGTTTAGATCTGGGGACATTCCAGGAAGCTTACGTTGACAGGCACACCCTCCTTTTGTTGTACTTCAGATACTGTGATTTTGCTTTTGATTTTGTGGGTTTGTTCTTTTTTTGTTTCATTTTTTTTACAAATTGAAGATTTGTGGGAACCCGGCATCTAGTGAGTCTTTTGGTGCCATTTTCCCAACAGCATTTGCTCACTTTGCATCTCTGTGACACATTTTTGTAATTCTCACAATATTCCAAAAATTTTCATTATTATATTTGTAATGGTGATCTGTGATCAGTGATCTCTGTTAATAGTGGGTCACGGTCTTCATAGACCGGGACCTGGGGTCTGGAGTCGACGAGAAGGACGCAGGGGACCCAAGTCTCTTGTGAAACAAGAGTACTTTATTTGCAGAAATTAATGCTTATATATCTTCATACAAGGCAGCTTTAGGCAGTAAAAAACAGAGCCAAGCAAATAACAATCTTCAAGGGGCCAGAAAGCATTCCATATCCTGAGTAAGAGGGGCATAACTGAATAGATTACTTTCAAGTAAAAGGTCACTGAAGGGAGTCATGGAAAGAAATCCAAGCAGGTGCTCTTTCTCATGATCTCAGTCTTGAGAGCTGCATGCAGCTCTACTCGCTCCTGTTTTCCAGGAACTGATAAGGAACAGAGAGTCCTTGAGAAATGGCACACAAAGAAGAAAATGACATATTGGATCCCTTAAAGTTGAACATCCCCTGACAATTCCCCCTTTTTTATTTTTTCATACTTGGGGGTGACTGTAGATACTTTTGTGAAAAAGGCCCTGACCAGTTGAGTTTGTTTAGTTTGAACAATTTTAGTTGAAAGGCATCGGTATAGTACAAATATAATCACCAGGACAATTATCAGCATTATAGTTCCAGATCCAAAACTGTGTGTAATTCTTTGAAACCATCCTCGAGGGTCCAGCCCAGATAATTGATCCGTTAGCTGTTCAGCTAAGGTTTCCAAATTGTTGGAAGAGGGTAGACTCTTAGAGAAGGTTTCAAAGATTCCCTTTTGCAACAATTGTACTTTTAAGGAAGCATTATTATGTATATCTTGCAAATGAAATCTGATTTGTTCCCAATTGTAAGCACTATGGTTGAACCGAACAGGAGAGATACAAAATTAAGTAGAATTCCAATCACATTTTAATAATACTTGATTTTGTAAATCTATTCATTGATCTCCAACCCTTTGGATGGCTGTTTCTAATTCCTGAATTTTATCCTGAACTTCTTCATCTGTCTGAGCCTGAGTGGCCCATATAGTATGAGCATCTTTAGTCCAATTTTGAATAAAGTTTTGTGTTTGAATTGAAGTTTGGAAAGCAGTGCCTGCAACAGCAGCAGTGGTGCAGATGGTGCACAAAGTGGTGCAAATTAACCCGAAATGCCAAGAAGTAGCCATCCAACGAATCGCTTAGGTCAGCGGAGCAATTTAGTGAGTAACCGGGAGGCAAGTCCTGCCATGGGACTCTCTTCCTAGGGTCGTTGGAGATCTACTGGCAGCCACAGACTACGTCGAGATTGAAGAATCAAAAGGGATTCGTTTTTTAGAGAAATAGAGGAATTAAGACAAGCATACAATTTGCAATCTATACAAGTCACAGAATTTAAAGTCTTATTAAATTGTAAGTTCCCTATGGCTATAACAAAAGGAAGGGGAACACAAGCTTGTATAAAATATGAATGATTATAACGGAAGGAATGGTTACTATGACTATGACTGGTCCCTGTGAAATATCCAGCCCAAGTTCCAAGTTTTCCAGTACTCACAGCAAGTTTCCAAATGTCTCATTGTTCAGGCCCAATCCATTTATTGAGGACGATTTGAGGGCGAGGAGTCTGCCATTCCACCATCAAGCCAGCCAAGGAGTCCTTTGTCATGGAAGTGTTCCCTTGAACTGTTGGTAGCCTTCCATGCTACTTGAGTAACATAATCACACATAGTACTATTAATATCATCTGAGCAGTTAGATAACCACATACCATGGGGTCCCCAATCAACAATGGTGTAATTGGCCACAAACATTAATTTTCCTGATTTAGCTTGACCATCTATCCCAATAAACAGGAGTATATTTAAAATGCTTATAAGTAAACCCCTTACATTCCCACTTTTGTGCTTTTCCTAGAGTTTTGGTAGTATTGACATGGTTCTCATAAAAAGACAGGGCAGCAAACAGTCCAAGCAATGTGTGGAAGTTCTTTTTTGGAGGCAGGACAAAAGCCCACCTTTGTCAACTAACATTAATACATAATTCTGCTGGGCCTATGCATAAAGGAAGGATTTCATAGCCTGCCAAGTCACTTCAGTCATGTCCAACCCTGTGCGACCCCATAGACGGCAGCCCACCAGGCTCCCCCGTCCCTGGGATTCTCCAGGCAAGAACACTGGAGTGGGTTGCCATTTCCTTCTCCAGTGCATGAAAGTGAAAAATGAAAGTCAAGTCGCTCAGTCGTGTCTGACTCTTTGCGACCCCATGGACTGCAGCCTACCAGGCTCCTCCATCCATGGGATTTTCCAGGCAAAAGTACTGGAGTGGGGTGCCATTGCCTTCTCCGATTCATAGCCTAGAGAAATGTTAATTAGTCTTCCTTCTTCCTCAGGATTAGAGGGCCCCTCTAAGCTCCAAGGAGGAGGCATATGTACTGAGTCATTAGAGGATACGACCAGTCCTATATCTGTCCATTCTACAACCTGCAATAAAGGGAGGTTAGGTATATAAGCCCAATAGGTGTGATTAATCAAGTCAGCCTGAGTGGGGGAAGCAAAAACAAGCAAAGCAAGCATAGCAACAAAAATACTTTCAGGATTCTGAGGCATTCCCTGTTGAGAAACCAGATTTTCAGCTTGATTAGTAAGGGTTTTTTATCTGTCCCCAAGTAGGGAGATCATAAGGTGGATGACGTCGAGTGTGGCCTTTCTTGGAAATTTTTAAAGCTGCCATGGCTTGTACTGGAATCTCCTCCTCCTGGGGATTTCTTCTCTATCTTGAATGCCAGTGGCTCCCCTGGGGTGGATCTTCTGAAGAGGGAGCCAGCTGATTTCGTTGGATCCATCCGAAGAAATACAAGCATACCCCTTCCCCTGTAATATTAATTTTCCAGATTTCCATTGTTTAGTCAACCCGTCTTGATACCAAATGGGCAGAGGAAGGGAGGTGTCCTTCAATGCCTCAAAATGTTTTTCTACTTTTGTCAAAATATCTCCTTGTGGTAGGTTTAAAAAATTTAAAACAAGTAAAGCTGTATTAAAAATAGTTATAGGATTAAAAAATACATTGCATTGGAATCTAGTAAAGTCTGCTCTGGATAAGGAAGATAGACGTGTTCCTGTGTATTCCCCCTTTTTTAATTTATTTGTAGTTTCAGTGTGTGATGTGCTTGTTCAACTATGCCCTGTGCTTGTGGATTATAAGGAATGCCTGTAGTATGTTTAATAGAAAATGATTGTAAAAATTGTTTGAATTGCCTAGAAATACAGGCAGGGCCATTGTCTGTTTTTATAGAACTAGGTGTTCCCATTATGCAAAGCAAGCTAACAGGTAGGTTATAACATGTCATGTAGCTTCACCTCAGAGAGGTGTGGCCCATATAAAAGAAGAATTTGTATCGATTGAGACATGTAAGAAGGAAGAGGGAGAAAGTTTAGGGCAGTGAGTTTCATCCATTTGCCATAGTTCATTGGGTTGTAATCCTCAAGGATTGATGCCTTGTGCAATGGGTCGAAGATGTAGGGGCCTACAAGTAGAGCGATCGTTAATGATTTCTTTAGCATGTCAGTATGGAATTTTCCAAATTTGATGTAATGAGCCAGCATTATTGTGTAATAGAGCATGTTGCTCTTCAGGAGTAGCAAAAGAGACAAGTTTATCAGCTTGTTCATTGCCATGAGCCATAGGGCCAGGAAGACAAGAATGTGCTCGAATATGGGTAATAGAAATGGGGGAAGTGTGGTTCCTAATAATAGATTATAGTTCAAGGAAAAGTTGTTGGATAATAGATTGATTCGAATTTATGGTAGAAGTTTCTATATTTCTTAATACAAAAACTGAATATAAGGAGTCAGAAACTATATTAATAGGATAAGAATGTAGGTGAATAACCTGAATGAGAGCATATAATTGTTGAGCAGAGTGAAATTTAGTATAAAAGACTTTATATTCTTTGAGAGACCAGAATGAGGCTTTGGCGTTTTTAGTCCCATCTATATAGAAAACATCACCTTGAGGTATAGGTTGTGATGTGACAAGGCGAGAGATAAATTCAGTATTTTTGAAGAAATTCCAGTGTTTGTTAGACGGATAATGAAATGAAATTTCTCCAAAATATTCCAGAAAGGCTATTTGGAAATCAGTAGAAGTTTATAATGCATTCTCAAATTAAGATTTATTAATAGGTACTACAGTTTTATGTGGATCGGAGCCAATTAGAGTCTTAGCTCTGTTTCTTCCATTGATAATGATTACAGTGATCAAATCAAGATTGGGTGTAAGTGACCTTGTCCCTCTAAAATGGGTATAGATCCATTCTATCCGGTATTATTGTTGGGTAAGAAGTCCTGTGGGAGAATGGAGAGAGGGGAGTATAAATAACTCTAGAAGTAAATCAAGTCTAATACGAGTAAGAAACTGCTTTTGCAATTTATTTTGTACTAAACAGAGTTCCTCTCCTGCCTCTTGTAAAAGTGAACGAGGGCTATTTAAATCGGGATCTCCTTTTAAAGTGTTAAATAAATTAGTTGATAATTTGCAATGCCTAAAGAGTGTCTAATCCAATATTTATCGCCTAAAAGTTTTTAAAAATCATTCAAGGTGATAATTTATCAATACAAATCTGTGTTAGTTGGGGAGTAATATGTTGTCTATTAACAACAAATCTTAAGTAATAGTAAGGTGTAGATGTTTGAATCTTTTCAGGGGCAATGATTAATCCAGAAGCTTTAAAGCATTGTTGAGCTATGTCAAACACCTGCTGAGTTTATAAAATAGATGGAGCTGAAAACAATATATCATCCATATAATGAATAACAAGAAAGTCAGGAAATTGTTTTCTCACAGGTTCAAGGACTTTGGCTACATAATATTGACACATGGTGGGAGAATTCATCATTTCTTGAGACAACACAGTCCATTGATACCGTTTATGAGGCCTGATATGATTAGGATAAGGAAGAGAGAAAGCAAATCTCGCTCGGTCTAGAGGGTGTAAAGGTATAGTAAAAAAGCAGTCTTGTAAATCTATAATAATAATATGCCAGTTTTGAGGAATAGTGGTAGGTGATGGAATTCCTGATTGCAATGCACCCATAGGTTTCATAGATATATTAACTTTTCGAAGATCTGTTAAGAGATGCCATTTGCCAGATTTCTTTTTTTTTACAAAAATGGGAGAATTCCAAGGGGAACAAGATTCTTCAATATGTTTTAATTTCAATTGTGTATCTGTAAGTTCCTTAGCAGCTTCTAATTTCTCTTTTACAAGGGGCCACTGCTCTGTCCAAATAGGCTCGTAATTTTTCCAAGTTATTTTAATAATTGTATTGTTAATTAAATGAGCAGTGGCCCCTAGGAAAAATGTGGATTATATATTTGAGTTTGCCATTGCATAAGTAAATCTCTTCCTATTGAGGGGTGCATCTATCACATAAGGTCATAATGTTGCAGGCTGGCCTTCTGATCCCTCACATGGATATATTTGGACATTTTGATAAACCTCTTGTACTTTGGTTTGAGAAACTCCTGCAATTTGGCAAGAAATTCTCTGTATAGGCCAAGATTTGAGCCATAAATGTTTGGAAATAATAGTAATATCGGATCCAATGTCAAGAAGACCAGAAAATATTTTGCCATTAATTTTGATATTTATATTTGGTCATGCATATTCAGATACTATTGATGTCCATAAGGATTGCTTTTGATCTGTACTACCAAATCTACCTGTCCGTATACCATTAGAGGAGTTAATAGAAATGTAAGGTAAAAGAAGTAATTGGGCAATTTTGTCCCCCTTTTTGAATTGCCATAGTATCTGAGATGACATGATAATTTGAATTTCTCCCTTATATTCTGAATCAATTATTCCAGGGTGAACAGTAATTCCCTTAAAAGTCAGACTAGATCGGCCAAGTATAAGACCAAAGGTTTGTGGGGGTAGGGGTCCATAAGGTCCGGTAGGTATTCTAGAGGGGACTGCTTGAGGAAAAAGGATAAAATCATTTAGAGCTGGTATATCGACTGCCGGATGTTGAGGGTTTGAGGGAAAAGATGGAGTTTGCCCCTGGTTTTTGTTGATGGGGACCCAGGGAGTCCCCATCTTTGAGTTTCCTGAAATAGGATTTCCCTCAACATCATATTTAGATTGACATTCTTTAGTCCAATGTACCCCCTTACGACAGCGAGGGCAGACTCCTGGCGGTTTTTTAACAGTTTTAACTTTTTCTGTGCGTTTTTTAGGGCAGTCCTTTTTTAAATGGTTCTTATCCCCACAAACAAAACATCCTTCATTCCCCTTTTTAAAGGCAGCAGCCATTGCTTCAGCTAACATTTGCATTTTCTGAGTTTCTGATCCTAAGTTGCGACAAGCCTTCAAATAATCAATATTCCTGGACTCACGAATCGGAGTGATGGCTCTCTGACACTTCTGATTCGTATTCTCATATGCAAGCAGTTTTTCTAACTGCACTCTGACTTCCTCTCCGATAACACTACAGGAGATAGCAACTCCCAGTCTAGCTAAAAAATCAGCATAGGCTTCATTAGGCCCTTGTAATATCTTTGTGTAGCTACCTTTAGGTTCCCCTTGAGGAGTAATTCGATCCCAAGCTTCAAGGGCAACTTCTTTCAATTGCTCATGCAACAAAGGAGGGCATTGTATCTGAGCTTCCACTGAATCAAATTGCCTCATACCAGTTAACATTTCAAAAGTAATTTGGTTTTGGGGAGTGCCAGCTCTAGCATTAGAATTGGCACGATCTTGGACCACATCATGAAACCACATTATCCATTGAAGATATTCTCCTGGTTTAAGAAGAGCTTTTATCAAAATTCACCAATCATAAGGAATAAAATTTCCAATAGAAGATGCCATAGCGTTTAGAAAAAGGTGAATGAGGGCCATACATAGTTGCAGCCTTTTTCATTTGTTGCATGTGAGAAAAATCAATGCCTTCATATTGAGGTATTAGTTGTCCTTGAGCATTAACATTTCTTAACACAGGAAGGGCAAAAAGATCATTGGCCTCAGAGACTCGAGATTGCAAAGCCAGTAAATCAGAAGGCCTTCGTCATGAAGGAGAAGGGGTGGACCGTCCGTTTTCATAAATACGAGTGCGTGTTAGGGGTTTATCATTGTCATCAAAAAAAATATTGTTGGCTTTAGTGTCAAAGAGAGCATCAGAAGAATCATTATCAGATTCATTTTGTCCTCGAATCCAGGAGACCTTCGGTTTCGTGCCCATTACAAGAGGAGGAGGAGTGCATGGGACAGTTGGAGCAGGGATGGTGGGAAAGTTCTGAAACATTTTATGTTGCTCTAACTGGGCCTTTTGTAAAGTCTCATCATCTAATTCATATTCATATAATGAGCATTCTGCTTGTTGACGAATATCAGGGGGGCCAGAGTTGCCTTGAAATGGCAAGATCACGGCTTTAATGAGGACCCATAAGGGCCAGAAATCTATTGGAATATTTTTTCCCCGTCTTGTGGCTCATTCAACATTCTCTTTAGCCCAGTTACAAATTTCTAAATCGAAACTGCCTTCATCAGGGAACCAGGGGTTATATTCAACCACTCTTTGGAGACAAGCCTCCATCCGTTGACATGAAACCAAAAGTCCCTGAACCTTAAATAAATGCTGAAGTAAAGTAGAAAAGTGGTGGGGCTTTCCACCCATTTGTCCTATAACCCTGCACTTACTGACCTCCGTAGGTCCTAATAGTCACTCCATCCGCTTACCAAGGGCGTTCACCACGTCCGTTTGGGTGCCAATTGTCATGCTCTTCGTAGACCGGGACCTGGGGACTGGAGTCGATGAGAAGGACGCAGGGGACCCAAGTCTCGAGTGAAACAAGTGTACTTTATTTGCAGAAACGCATGCTTATATATCTTCATACAAGGCAGCTTTAGGCAGTAAAAAAAAATTTGAGCAAAAACAGAGCCAAGAAAATAACAATCTTCAAAGGGCCAGAAAGCATTCCGTATCCTGAGTAAGAGGGGCATAACTGAATAGATTACCTTTAAGTAAAAGGTCACTGAAGGGAGTCACTGAAAGGAATCCAAGCAGGTGCTCTTTCTCCTGATCTCAGTCCTGAGAACTGCGTGCAGCTCTGCTCGCTCCTGTTTTCCAGAAACTGATAAGGAATAGAGAGTCCTTGAGAAACGGCACACAAAGGAAGAAAACGACATATTGGATCCCTTAAAGTTGAACGTCCCCTGACAATCGTGCAACAATTTGACAACTTGCTAAAGGCTTAGAGTATGGTAAACATTTTTTAGCAGTTAAGTATTTTAATATTAAGATATTGACTTTAGGCATAATACCATTGTACACTTAATAGACTACAGTATAGTATAAACATAATTGTTATAGGCACTGGGGAATCAAAATATTGGTGTGACTCACTTTACTGGTGGTATTCATTCACTTTTATTGTCGTGATCTATTACCAAGCTCTTAATATCTCTGTTGTATCCCTTTATTTTAATACATGTATATGTGTGTGTGCATGTATATATAAGTGTGTGTGTGTGTGTATATATATATATATATATATATATATATATATATATTCAGAAATATATGTAGACATGTAGGTACACAGGCTTCCCTGATGGATCAGACAGTAAAGAATATGCCTGCAATGCAGGAGACATGAGTTTGATCCTTGGGTGGGGAATATTCCCTGGGGAAGGGAATGGCTTCCCACTCCAGTATTCTTGCCTAGAGAATTCCATGGACAGAGGAGTTAGGGCAGGCTACAGTTCATGGGGTCACAAAGAGTTGGACATGACTAAATAGCTAGCACTCTCACTTCCTTTTCAGGCACACACGGGTTCATATACACTCATACATACATTTGAAGCATATCCAGCCCCAAAATGTTGGTTTAAAATGCCCTTCTCCAATAGAAGACATTGTAAGATCCTTGGAGAAATGGCTAATTCTGGGGTTGGAGCAGGGAAAGTACAAAATAAACCCTAAGCTCCCTGAAGTGCCCTAGGTAACTGTAGTCTTGTCTGAGACACCGAACTTCTTTGGGCCACGGAGGCTTTCTCTCCACCATGGAGGGTTACACCCAAGGCTCAGTCAACTCAAATGTCTGCCTTCTTTGTGTCTCTTTACAATCCCATGGATTGTAGCCTGCCAGGCTCCTCTGTCCCTGGAATTCTCCAGGCAAGAATCCTGGAGTGGGTTCTTCCCAACCCAGGGATCGAAGCCAGGCCTCCTGCATTGCAGGCTGATTGTTTACTATCTGAGTCACCAGAGAAGCCCCTAAGAAAACTAGAGGTCAACTTTGCCAATGTAATCATTGAGGATGAAAACAGCAAACAAAAACTAGGAGAAGAGGCTTTGGAACTAAATCATAGGAGTCAGCAAGGATTTACTCATCCTTGGCTGTTCTGTGTTTGCTTTTCATCACGTAAAGCTACATTTTCAAGTCTCTTCTGTTGTTTAAAATTACAAACTTCTGGAAGCACATTCTTTTGAGATATATCTGAAGACTTAGTAAGAGAAGTACTCTGACAACCTAATTTTTCTTAACGTCAGTAACTCAGTCGCCCATATTTTCTTTTTTTCTAAGTGTGAGTCCAAGTTCCAGAAGCAAATACATCCCTCTCTATACGTAAGTAACATTTCTTAATGTTTTAAAAATTACTAGATTTACATCTGTATTGTAGTTACTTACAGCTCAGTCACGTTTGTAACCCACTCTTTAAAACAACATACACTTTCTAGCAGATTTGTAATGTTTTCCTAGCATGGTGCCCGTCGACAGTTTCATCAAAAATGTGTTAAAGATTTTGATAAAAGAAATAAAGCGTTAGCATTTTTTTCAGTTTTCCCAAATTGGTTATTTTATGAAGTAAAATACCTTGGATACTGCTCATATTAGGTGTTGTCAACCAGAAAGACTTTTACAGTTGACGTGGAAGCTGTAATGGGGCTCACATGCTGAAGGGCAGGAAATGCGACCTCTCGCTTTTCTAAATTTAAATCTGACTTCCCGTGGGTGGCAGAGAAGTGCGTCACCCTCCACTCGGGTCTTCTGTGCTTTATACTGGAGAAACACCTTGTGTTTTAGAAGTCTTGGGGTGTTGGCACAGCCCGGCACAGACTGGGGCTGATAACAGCAGACGTTTATTTCCTGCAGTTCTGCAGTCTTGACAGCGGGGATGGCCCAGGAACGGCCCTGGTCACACGTTTGTGTCCACAGGAGGTGTAGGGAATGAGGGGCTTGTGGGGTCCCTATTATAAGGACACTAATGACTCAGGTACCTCCCGCCTCCTGATACCATCACCTTTGGGTGTTAGTATTGCAGCATATACATTTCGTTGGGGGGACATACACATTCAGATCACAGTAACTTGGAACAAAGAAAATCCAAGAAGTGGAAGAATCTGGGCCTTTCATCTTTACCCCCGCTCCCCCCGTTACTCTAGCCTCTTCTGCTCCCCAGCTAAGTTGACTCCTTTTTCTATGAGTGGCCCCAGAAATGCCTCCAGGACACCCTCTCACTTCCACTGATGGATTGGGCCTTCTCTCAGGCCCGGAGGCACACTGCTGGTTTCCCAGAACCCCAGGCCTGTTTCCGTCTCCACAGAAGCCTCCTCCACTCTGGGACACCACTCCTGCCTGCCCCAGGCCATCTCCAGGCTCCAGGGAAGGACTTGGCTCATGGCTGCAGACAGCCTACTTCTTTGCTCAGTAACACAGGCCAGCTGTTACTCACTCTGGCCCAAACCGAAGATCAATTCTTACTCTAAAAAGGAAAATCTCCTTACTTTATTTTTTAGGGCAAATTGTTCCATCACTGTGGTTAATGTATTACATTTTGAATTTTGATCTGTTTTGGAAAGATTTCCTTTGCAAGTTAGGGTATGTTCACCTATGTTTTCTATGTTTCTAATAAAAACTATAAAAAAGTCTTTGCTTCCCAACAGTGGTTGCGTTCAGTCTACAAATGCTGATGACATTGACAACCGCTGTGGAGACGTCACATCTCTCGCCAAGCCTCGTAGCTCTGAAATCCTTTATACAAACTCAAGTCGGTGAGTTCCACCTGTGATTATGCCTCTTACGTTATTATTAAGGAAGAAACGTGGTCATTAAGGCTTTTCAGTGAATGAAGCAATAGAAAAATGGCCTTGAATAAACAAGTTCCTACTGAATAGTGCAGGGAACTATATTCAGTGTCTTGTGATAAATTCATAATGGAAAAGAATATAAAAAAGAATGTGTATATAACTGAGTCACTTTGCCATATAGCAGAAATTGGAACAACATTCTAAATCAACTGTACTTCAATAATTAAAAAAACAGAAAACGGCCTGGTACTGACCACAACTTAAGAAGAAACATATTGTTTCCTGAAAGAACTATAGTTTCTCACAAAGGAGATTACAGTTTTGAACACTGACTAACCTGGGTTTACATCCAATGTTGTATGAATATATATATATATATATATATATATATATATATTTGCTTTCACCCATGGAAATACTGAAGCTCAGAAATTGCTTCATTAGGATAATTCACAAGACACACTACAATAAGCCGATGTTCTGTGTGGTTTTTTAAAAAAATTTGTTGAAGTAGATTTACAATGTTGTGTTAGTTTCTGCTGTACAGCAAAGTGAATCAGTTATACATATATATATATAT
The DNA here is from genome assembly GCF_019923935.1 of Bubalus bubalis. Taxonomy (NCBI): domain Eukaryota; kingdom Metazoa; phylum Chordata; class Mammalia; order Artiodactyla; family Bovidae; genus Bubalus; species Bubalus bubalis. Next base: position 5,535,328 of record NC_059164.1, on the reverse strand, counting down.
ATATATATATATATATATATATATTCCACTCTTTTTTAGATTCTTTTCCCATATAGATCATTACAGAGTGTTCAGTAGAGTTCCCTGTGCTATTCAGCAGGGATTGTATTAGTTATATATTAGTTATATACTTCATATATAGTCGTGTCTGTACAAGGGCTTCCCAGGTGGCTCAACAGTAAAAGAATCTACCTGCCAAGCCGGAGACTCAAGTTCAATCCCTGGGTCAGAAAGTTCCCCTGGAGGAGGGCATGGCAACCCACTCCAGTGTTCTTGCCTGGGAAATCCCATGGACAGAGGAGCCTGGCAGGCTATAGTCCCTGGGGTTACAAAGAATTGGACAGAATCAGCGACCAAACAACAGCAAAACAGTATGTGTATGTTAATCCCAGTCTGCTGTTTATCTCTCCCAACCCTTATTCCCCAGTAACCATAAGTTTGTTTTCTGCGTCTGTGACTCTGTTTTGTAAATAAGTTCATTGGTACCATTTTTGTTTAGATTCCACATGTAAGTGATAGCATATGGCATTTATCTTTGTCTTCACTCAGTATGACAATCTCTAGGTCCATCCATGTTGCTGCAAATGGCATTATTTTGTTCTTTTTCTGGCTGAGTAGTATTCTGTGGTAATCATGGACCAAATTTTCTTTATTAGGCCCTGAGCTGTTGCACATCACTGCTGGTACACCTTCAGTTTCTGTGATGACTGGAAGGCTTGCAGGAGAATGTAAGCCTATAGTGTGAATCACCAACAGTATTTTAAATGTCAGTTGCTCTATTTTTTTTTTAAACATCCGTTTTGCCAAAATAACAAACCAGCTCAGTTTCACATTGGCTGTCCTTCATACCTGCTCTACATCCCCTAATAATTTTGAATTTTCATGTGTTACACATTCTGACACCCTAATTCTTTTGACTACTTGACCAAAGTAAACTATCTTTCAAAAGTAACTTGGGTTTTAAATTATATTTCTACAACTTAATGCATTGAAGAAATAAATGAGTTGTTATATTTCAACCAGTAAGAAATAAAGGAAGAAAAGAAGAGAGAGTACATAAAGTATCCCAGGTACTGTACCAAACACTTGGCCCTCACGTAGCTTGCAAGCCTGAAGGGCCGGTGAGCTCCACACTCCAATAATGATAGTATAAGGCAGGATGGGGTGAGGCTCCTGAGAAGCAAGTTTAGTGTTCTTGATCTTGGTTGTATGGAGAGGTCACTTTTATCCACAAGCCTTGAAGGCTGTGATGTTTTAGCTAAGTCCTAAGAAAGGATTTGTCTGTTATGATTCTTGCCTAATTTCTGCAGGGAAAGGATTGCTATTAAAAGTAGAGATTGTAAAAAAAGAGTTTAAGAATGAACATAAGGATAAACTCAATTGAAAACCTGCTGGCATCAAATTTTCTAGTATTTTTCCTTTGAAATGTACATTTGAATTTTGAAGTGTTTTATGAAACATTCTTGCTGAAGAATAGAATATATTCTTCTGGATCACTCTTCAAGGAGAGTAAAGAGCAGTCTGGCAGCATTTTAAAAATTTGATGTATAACATACTGTTTAACTTGAATAAATTTGGGAGCATGCCCTTCTACCTCATCTTGATGTTAGTGTTTTTAAGAAAAGGAAATTTGAGTGGATCATGTAGAATTGGACATTAACTGTACTTACTTAAATTGGGCACTAGAGGGCATCCAAGGTTGCAAAGTTTCTTCTTTGGATGAGGTTTCAATTTTTAATAGAATTTTAATGGAGCATAGGTGGTTAGTGGTAGAGTTCTCACCTGCCCCACGGGAGGCCCGCGTTGGATTTCCCACCCATGCAGCCGCAGCGTCCCCTTTAAGGATTCCGTGGTGGCTCAGACCCCTTTAGGGCTTCCCTGGTGGCTCAGACAGTAAAGAATCTGCCTGCAATGCAGAAGACCTGGCTTTGATCCCAGGGTCGTCAGGAAGATCCCCTGGAGAACTGAACGGCTACCAACTCCAGTATTCTTGCCTGGAGAATTGCATGGACAGAGGAACCTGGTGGGCTACGGTCCATGGTGTCACAAAGAGTCAGACGTGACTGAGCAATTAACACTTTCATTCACTGTAACGTTTTAACACAGAAAAAGACTTTCTGTTTTTATTATGAGAGATAGATACAAAATATGTAGTGTCATATTTAAAATATAAAGCAAAATAACAAGGAAATGCCTATGTCCCAGGCCTAGCTAAGGAAATAGTATTTTATTCACATCTCTTACACTGCCTGTATACCCCTTACAACCTCGTCTCCTGAGTTTCCTTCCCCAACCCAGAAGTCATCGCATCAGTCTTCGTGCTTATCCTCTGCTTGCTTTGCTTGGTAGCTTTGCTACATATACTTGAACCTCTAAACAAAATTCTGTGTTGTTTCCTCAGTACCGCACTGAGCCAAGTACAGAAGACGCATGCAATGTGATGTCATCTACGTGAGGTCCAAACCCCAGAAACAGATAAACTTACTTTGTGCCCAGTAGAATACCATCCTACTGGAAAGCAAAAATGACTCTTCCTTGGTTTTCTCACCTTAAACTTTCCTAAAGGGAAACGTCTTTATGAGATCATCTTTAAGGATTTCCTCGTAACCCATGACACTTAGGCCAGGAACACTGCCTGCCCCGCCCTTTCAGTGGAAGCCGTATTTCAGACACAGTCAAGGCTACAGACTCTTGGGTTCAGTGGTTGGAATCACCAGTTTCCGCAAAAGGTGAATGCTTTCAAATGTTCCTTATTCATTGATTTTGTATTCTGGGCACCAATACATGCCCAGTGGATTGGTGGTGATTATGCTAATGGTTTTAAAATTAACTTTTAAAATTGTAGGACGGAATCTGATCATTATAGAAAAAAGTACAGAAAAAAATTAATGATAATAAAAATATAACTAAACTGTCACATAAAAACATAGCTGGTATGAAGATTTTGGCATATTTCCATCTGTCATCTGCATCCTTCATCTTTCTTGTGTGTATTTATACAGCTATAATGATGCTACATATGTAATTTTTACTGCACTCACTTTATAGCATCATCATGGGCACATGTTATTATGAACTCATCATAATATTTTATTTGTGTAGACCATAATTTTTTTTATTTTTATAGATGTACTGTCATTGACTTCCAGGGGGCTTCCCTGGTAGCTCAGCCAGTAAAGGATCTGCCTGCAATGCTGGAGACCCCAGTTTGATTCCTGAGTCAGGAAGATCCCCTGGAAAAGGGATAGGCTACCCATTCCTGTATTCTTGGGCTTTCCTGGTGGTTCAGATGGTAAAGAATCCTCCTGCAGTGTGGGAGACCTGGGTTCAATCCCTGGGTTGGGAAGATCCCCTGAAGGAGGGCATGGAAACCCACTCCAGTATTCTTGCCTGGAGAATCCCAAAGGACATAGGAGCTTTACGGGCTATAGTCCATGGGGTCTCAAAGAGTTGGACATGACTGAGCAACTAAGGAGAAGGCAATGGCACCCCACTCCAGTACTCTTGCCTGGAAAATCCCACGGACGGAGGAGCCCGGTAGGCTGCAGTCCATGGGGTCGCTAGGAGTCGGACACGACTGAGCGACTTACGACTGAGCGACTTCACTTTCACTTTTCACTTTCATGCATTGGGGAAGGAAATGGCAACCCACTCCAGTGTTCTTGCCTGGAGAATCCCATGGACAGGGCAGCCTGGTGGGCTGCCGTCTCTGGGGTCGCACAGAGTCGGACACGACTGAAGCAACTTAGCAGCAGCAGCAGCAGAGCAACTAAGCACAGCACACGCAGCACTGTCGTTGACTAGCGTCTAGGTTACATATGTAAATGTTTTCTGTTTCTTACTATGATAAATAATGTTGTCAAATACTTTTTAAGTGAATCTTTTCCATAACTTGGAGTTATTTACTAAAGGGAGACTTCTTGCAATGGACTATGAGGTCAAAACATATAAACATATTTGCAGTGGAACCATAGTTTACGTCTAGTGTGTGTCCTCACACCTTCAGTGCTCGCATTTAAGCTCACCAGATAGCACCTTCTTTTCCTTCCAAATGTGTTTATTATAAAAATAATTCAATTATATTTGTAAAAAGTAAATTACCTCTTCCTTTCAGTCTCAGTGTTGAAAGTTGATGCATATTTTAGACTTTGCTGCCAGGCCTGCATGAATGTCTGTGTGCAGGCAGCTGCACATCAGTGTGTGTGCAGGGGGGCGGTGTGGAGAGGAGTGAGATTGACAGGTGCAGTGGACACGCTCCTCAGCAGTGGGGGGGCTGTGAAGATCCTTTTTAATGGCTGCATGATACTCCACTGCAAGGTATAGTTTACGTGGGCCAAGTAGTTATTGAAATTTTTTTCTGTTGTTAAAAAAATACAGCAACAAACCTCCACATTATCTTTGCACAATCATGCACACATTTCTTTTAGAACAAATCCCTAAAAGCAGAATTCTTGCATGAGTTTTGCATTAAAATATTTTTTGATTCGGCAGGCATGACGTATTATTAAAGGATATTCAGAGTTAAGGGATTCAAGACAGTAATTCAGTCTCCACTGAAGTTCCTAACTTCTAACTTGAGCCTCCTTTGGGAAGTAGAATCCATAGTATCCGCTAGATTCAACAGGAGTTCTGGAAGTTCAGGGAACTGAGTAGGAATTTAAAAAAAAAAAGATACAAAGTCACTCCTCACTTATAATCTGTGTCAAGCAAGCAAGGGAAACATAAGGAACCCCCAATTTTTACCAAATCTGTTCTTTACCTTTCTCCTAAATACTAGAGCCATATTCTTTGCAAGAGCGTAATGAACAGGGTGGAAGAGAAGTTTTTTTCTGTTAGTACCTATCTTGTGGTTCCACATGGTTTCAAAACAGCAGATCTGTGCCAAGTCAGGACCCCAAAGCATGGAACCTTGCCCTTTCCTGAGAAAAGGGAATGGGGCTTTCTTCTGAAAGGGACCACACGGGGTCTCGGTATGTGCATCTCAGCTGGCCCAGCCCCTCCCTTGTTTTACCAAGGAGGACAGGAGGGGGCACATCCAGGTGACGGAGCAGAGCCCGCGCCCTCTGACCCACACCCAACCCCACCACACCCGGTGCTTTCCAGACCACCGTTTCCCAAACCCGCTTGGTGCTTCCACCGTGCCGTCTTCCACTAAATCTCAATCTTTTAGTTCAGGACTTCACCCAGTTTCACATTCGCTGTGCCTTTAGCTCAGTTATCTCTCTGATGAAGTATTTGCAAATAACACGTAACTGTCCAAAGTGATCCCAGGGCGGCCATGGGCTGAGTCCTGAGCCGGCAGAGGGGACCGCCCTGCCCTCCTGGGTGTGCTGCACCTTTAACAAAATCTTAACCACAGCCCAGCTTCAAGCCAGGCTATGAATAGCAGTTCCTTACATTGGCCCACACTTCTGCCTTTTCAGAGAACTTTCACATCGACTCTCTCATTTGTTTTTCAAAGTAGTGTGATGAGGCCAAAGGTGGGGGAACAGGCTCTCTCCCCACTTTACAGATGAGGAGGCTGAGGCAGAGTAAATGATTAAAGAGCCCCAGACACTCATTTTGTGAGCAGTTAAGAGAACAGGGCTCCCACTCCCCTGGGCCACCTGCGGCCAGTGAATCCTTCCTGGGGCCTCAGCCCTGCTCTGGTCGGGGCTGTTGGCTCATTTCTGTGTCCCTTTTGGACGGAAGAGGTAAAGGTTCCCTGAGAACAGAAGGAGAAAAGCATGTCCTGTAGAGCACAATGATGATAAGAGTGAAACTAATTTTTGAGCAGATCCTGGGGCCACAGTATCTCATTATATTCAGGGACGCACAGCCCAGGGACCAGAAGCATGCTGGTGCTGTTAGGACTTCTCAGCGGCTCCCTCAGCCTTCCCTCCCCTTGCCCCACCTTCCCAGGCCTGCCTCCTCCTCTCCCTACTCTTGCACTAGGCCAACACTTTGCCCAGGTACCCTGACCCCACACTCCCTGTAAGGGAACTGTGAATTTCATCACCCCAACTTGGGGAGACGTCGTCCTGAAAGACCCGGTCCAGGGTCACAGGGCAGGGGTGCCACCCTGGAGGCAGATGCCGGCCCCCAGCACACTCAGCGCAAGCATCTGGCTGCATCCCTCTCTGATGCCCCCGCTCCTAGTTCGCATCAGTCGTCTTTGCCCCACTTGGGTTCTGTTCCTCCTTAATGTGAAAGTGATCAGGAGCCTAGCCTGTTTGAGTCCTGACATAGAATAGCTCTCGATAAACAAGGCTCCAGGTGACAGATGCTGCTCAGCTGGGAGCCTGGGTTTCAGGGGTTCCACCACCCGCCAGCCTTGTTGTCTCTGGGCACATGGCTTAGACTTGTGCTCAAGCCTCAGTGCCCACATCTCTACCATGGCATGGTCCCAGGACCAAGGACATGGAGTGTTGGGAGATTAAATAAAGCAGCCCACGTAAGGGTCACAAAGGGTACGGGCTCCTGAGGATTATTCGGGCCTGTGTTACAGACAGACAGCCTGTTCCTGTTGGCATTCTCATCCACGTATGCATGACTTATAATCTACATATAACATGGTTTTCTCCATGTTTCCTTTATTTTTCTATTTGTCTTTTAATTATATGCCATCTGGGCCCCTTTTTCTCTAACTGATTTACTAAACTTCCTTATATTTTTCAAGTTATTTAATTTCTATTTTATTATGCTTTGTTGAGAAAAGCCAGTTAGTTATAAACTTAGGCAGTAATTTATTCAGTTACCCATAGTGGACCAACCCTAGGCTTATTTTGGGAATTGGGTGCCACAGAAGGTGTTCAGAAGACTAGCAACTATGGAGCAAAGACAGACATGAAGACGACTTATTTTTAAATGGGTTCCTGCTTCCGTTAGCTTTCCTTAAACGAGGGAACGGGTCTGATCATGCAGCTGACTTGGAAATTCTCTCAGAGCCTGTACTTTTCAGTGTCTTTCATCTGAAAAAGCTTATCACCCATCAGCCATGGGTCTATAGAGCATCCCCCAGAATCTGCTCTCCTGTAGTCTTGTTGCACTTAAGATGGAAAAAAAGTTCCCCTTTGTTGTCCCTGAAAAAGGGTTAAATGGAATAGATTCTAGAAGCAGCGTGGGTGAGGACTTTCATTTTCAAATAGGTGGCAGTTTATTATGCAACTGCATTCATTTCTCAAGCCCAAGCAGCTTATCATTAATACAGTCCTCTAGTTCATGTTTGTTATTTTTAGACATGATGTAATATAATCTCATTATTATAACATGACGTAGAATACTATTTAACATCAGTAACCTGTACGCCGCAGGTAAAGCACCGATAGTCGGATGGTGTTTTAGATCCAGCCCTTGCCGAGCTTCCATCTTGGCTTCTTACTGCTCTGATGGAAGGCTGTGACCTTAGAGGCATTTTCATTCTGCAGGTGTTTTAGAGGCAGTGGAAAAAAACTCTCACGCAGAGGACGGGGGTTTCCTTCATAACATGCATGGAACCTTTGATGAATTCGGGGAGAGATATAACATATGAATGACTCTGCCCCACTTTTTGCTCCCACTCTGACATACAGCTGCAATTCTAGGAGAAGATTCCAAGAAATCCTGAAGGGTCCTGCCTAGAATTTGGCAGCGGTGGTTCACTCACCCAGGGCCCTCCAACAAACTTGAAACCTGAAACAGAGACTTCCAAACTTGACTGCCCATGAGAGTTATCTGGAGAGATTAAAAAAAAAAAAAAAAAAAACCAATTTCCAGCTCACAGCACTTACCAATTAAATTAGCATGTCTGGTGGGTGGGAGTCAGGCGTTGGTACCTTTGAAAAATCCCCGAGTTGTCAGGCGCAGCAGCGTCGGGAAACCACTGTCTTTACCTCTCTCTCCAGCTGCCTGTCCCGGATCAACTGCATTCTTCACTGCCAGGCTGCTGTTTCATACATTTCTTATTTCTTTGAAATCTTGTATTAGGACTACAATTAGTTGAGCACCTACTAAGTGCTAAAGACTTGCCAGCTGCTTTTACCTTCACTGAATCCCTCTGACCCTAAGGGCCTTGGGAGGCTGCGTGCACTCTTGGCTGCAGCCGCCCAGGGCTCTCCCCGCTTAATCTCACAGCTGCTGGAGGGGTGGAGGCAGGCCTGGCTCCCTGATTTCCCAGCCTACCGTATCCGTTAACTTGCACCGCTCATTCTGCTGTGGCCCTTGATGTGCTTGCCCTTCCCTTTGTCTGCATTGGGTCTCCTATTTTATTGCCTGAAAGCCGGCTAGTCACAGACTGACGTGCTTGGAAGAGACACAGAATGTTTACTGGCGCAGGCCCTGCCCTGTATGTCCTGTCCCCTCGTGTGCTAATGCCCGGAAGGATCCCAGAGGACCTGCCTGCCCACAGACACAGGTAGACTCTGGCCTCCCTCTTGACTGCAGCCTTGAGCTTGGTCCTGTCACCCTGCTCGTAGCCGAGGCAGCGAGGCTTCCAGGGGCGTAGTCTGTGTGCGGGTCTGCGAGTCAACAAGCAGAGTCAGAGGCCCAGGTCTGAGTCCCAGCCCCTGAGCACTCACCATTCACTGCCCTGCCCCGCACTGCCTGCTCATCGCCTGCCACTGCATGTGTATCCTCTCTGAAACTGAGTGTTTTGACGATTCCTCCAGCCATCAGTGGTGCTTGGAGGTCCCCTTATTGGACATGTGGACAGGATGGGATCAAACCAGGGGCCCCTCAGAGGAGCCGACCCTGCGCCTCCCATGGGACTCAGTCCTCGCTGCTCCTTACCTTGTGTCTGGGTATCCATGGCAGGTAAGGGCCCTCGCCGAGGGATGTCCCGCTCCCAGAGGAGGGACCAGGGAGTGGCCGGGGCAAGCTGACCTTCCTCTCTCCTTACTGTGGCACCAGGAGGACCCTGAGAGCTGCACTTAACAAAGACGGTGTTATTTGAAGTGCCCTGTGATTGCAGAGAGCATGTTTCTGCTCTTTGAGATAGTCTCAACCCCACATCTTCCCTCGCACCCAGGGATGAGGTCCCGTGTCTCAAGCAGCACTCGGACTGGCCCCACCTCTTCCCAGAAAATGATCCGTGGAAAGGGTTTTGTATGCTGTAAAAATGTCAAAACAGTAGTTATTATTCACACACCTCTGAATTACCCAATAGAATATTTGTTTTGGATGTTTGCTTGCCTTCATCAAGACGAATTTCATACCCACACTGAAAAACCTGCCATACATTCTTGTGTGTTTCTTTTACTCTCTCTGGAGGAAAAGGGCCATGATCACAGAGGAGTATGTGGAATTGTGCTAAATTTGATAAACTGTGTGAAGTCAGTACATTAGTGGTGGCGAGAAAGAAGTATTATTTAAAAATCATGCTGTGTGTCCACCAGCATTGGAGTCGGCACCGCAGAGCTCTGTTCGGGAGCCAGGTCTGCTTTTTGGTAAGGAAAGCATGTCCACCTTCCTTAGGAAACAGAGCTCCATGGTGGATCAGGTATGAAAAACACATGCAAATTCAAGCAGCAGAGAAACATGGACTTGAAATAAGCTTCTTCAGTCTGAGAGGAAGGCTGTCACCTACTCATCTCTGCCCCCTGCCTGCATGCGTTCCTATCTGGCAATCCGACTTCCAGACCTTCACGTGGGACAAAACCCTTAGATTATGTCCTTCTTTATGTTTTCATAATTGGGTGCTGGTGACCGTGACTCTTTGGCAGATTGTTGTGTGCATTTCCTTTCTTCCCCTCTTTTCACTCTTTCCTTTAGCTCTGCAAATATTCCAGGATACACTGGTAAGGTTCATTTCACAGCCACCCATCCAGCAAATTCTGATCGTCCATCAACGACCCCCTCACCAGATTCAGAAGTGCACCAGTAAGTATGAATCCTATTACTCAACATGCTTGGATATATTGGGGAGGGGGAAATCCTAATGATGATTATTCCATTAAAGAGCAATTAAGTATTAGGAGTAAATTTACATTGTTTAAAAAATAGGGTGTCAAGTCCAAAAAGACAGAAGAGTTCATTTTCCCACTGTTGTTGCTAGAAGGAGGGCATTAAGAGATTGAAAGCATCTTAGCGGACAGCATCTTAGCCTCTTGGACTCAACTCTGCATACTTATCACCCTTCTGCATTATCCTTAGAACATGCATAGAACATACTACATGAGACACACGTTCACTTATTGTGGATAGCCATCTTACTTTTCATAAAAGACAACATTCTGTTAAAAGCCATATATATATATATATATATATATATATTAAACACCATTTTGCAAATTGAAAACAGGAGGCATTTGATGGGAGGTTAGTGCAGACTCCGTGCTTTGAAGCTGCCAGTGAGAAGCAGGGGGTTATTGCTCATTATATCTCAAATTTGAAAACATTTGATGAAAACCCTGCCTTGCCAGTAAGGTGACACAGCTCTGAAAATGCAAATGCATCTAAGCCAGGTCCAGAGACTGGCCTCATGTAAGTATAAGCTCTCGAGTTAGGTCAGTGTGCATCTGGGAGGAGAAGGAAGGCAGTCCCCCAAAAGGGTGCCTTTTCTCCTTTGTTGGTGAAAGGTGGAGAAGCCATTCATTTCTCAAAACCAGAAAGGTCCCTTTCCAGTCTAGAAAGATGACTCTACCTCTGGGCAGCCTCACACCCTGAGCCCACACCCCCAAGGCTTTGTGTGGTAGCTGTTGGTTACTCATTGGCCTCTCTGCAGCTTCACCTCCTTCTGTCTGTATTTTCTGTCTTCTTGGCACCAACTGTAATTCTAGGCACAAGATAGATTTTCAGCCTGTGATATAATGCATAGTATGCAGTCAATGAACTGAATGCAAATAAATGAAATAAAGGAAACAGGACTCACAAGGATTAACCATTCCACCCTCTCTCTGTTCTGTGCATCCTTTTTCTCTCTCCCTCTACTCCTATCGCTTTCTCTCTTCATCTCTCCCATTTGTGTATCATTAGTTGGAGAATACATGAGGTTATATGTCTCACTTTATTTCACATGTCTTTTTTTCTCTCCATTTTGTTAGTGTCTTACGGAAAGGAATGGCAGTTGACCTCTTCCGTCACCAGGGGCCGCTCTCTCGAATGGTCACAACTGTGACACCCTACGATCCCTTCAATAAGAAGGATAAGGAAACTACAAGCTACTGAAAGGGACCCGCCCTGAGTGACCCCCGAGCCTGGGAGAGGTGCTGGGTGTGATGTGATGGGGAGGTAACAGAAGCCAAATAAAGGCACGTTCTCAGTGTGTCTGGCGGGGCCTTGACCAAGCGGAGCTCCAGCTCCAGAACCACGTGGTCATGGAAGTGGACTGTGTGAGATCCCTCCATCCTCTCACATGAGGTTGTATTTGTATCCACACGGCTGTGGATCCCATGAGCTTTCATAAACCTTAGCTCGTTCGCCCTCGCAACCCCGCAGTGGGCATTTTGCGACTATCTTACTATTTTATGAATAAGAAGGCTGAGATTAGGAGAAGGAAAATATTAATCAAAGGTCACACAACTCATAGTGGAGTTAGAACTAGAACCCAGCTTTCTGAATTTAGAAACCTTTGCTGCTCTTTTTCGCTGCTATAGATCAAATAACCTTCCCTGAGTTATTAAAAAAAAATTAGAGACAGAATGCCTCTTCTCCCAAGAGATTCAGAATGAGCTAGGGATCCCGCAGAACTCCATGCAAATGTGTAAATCCTTCGGAGGTAGTTTGGCCTTGCTTTCCCATCAGAAGGGCGAAATCAGATGTTTTTGCTTGAGGATCATGTGTTGCCTCAGCTGACCCCTACACAGACTTGGGAGCTGACTGCCGCCCTCCCTGGCTGCTGCCTTCTGCCAGGATACACAGGAAGGCTGCCGTCCACCCTCCATCTGTGCTATGGAGCTGATCGGCCTTCGCAGAAAAGTAATGGCTTCTGAACCCAATCTTGTAGCCTTAATTATTTTCAGAAAAGAGCAATTCTGTCAAAAAATCTGACCAAAACAAAAATCTTCATCTCTTGGAAGATTCTCACCCAGACACAGATGGGAATGATGAGCCCTGTCCAGGGAGCAGATGAATGCAGGGACCTGAGATTACATTTTGCAGTAAACATCCCTGGCAGGCCACTTTGTCAGGAGGCACAGCTGCCCCAGGTCCGAGGCCTTGTTTATCATTCTGGGCCTTTCTGAGCAGGGCACCAGTGGCACCCAGTCCTGATGCCCCTCAGCCTCAGGCGACCGTTCACACCCTCCATGCCGCCGGCCCCTGGACACTATCCAAGGACTGAGCGCCTCCAGAGCTGCTCCTGGAAGGATAGTGGCCTTGTCTGCAGAGTCCCAGGGCCACCTCCAGGAGAGGTGAGGTGGCAGCTCTTCATTTTCACTGTAACCAGCTCAGACTTCTCATGCGTAAAGGTCAAATGCAAACCCTGCTCACCACGGATCCAGAATTCTGGCCTGACTGACTACCAGAACCTCTGAGTGTTTTAAGTCCTGTGACCTGGGTTTCCATGGTCAGCAGTTCAACTGAAAATCATAAAAGTCAAGGAAGAGAGCTGCAGGGATTTCCATCTGCTCATCAAGTTCTGAATTGGGTCTTGGTTTATTCCAACGGGCTGGGAGCCAACATCCCTGTTCCTCCTCAGGGCAGCCACTTGGCCTCGGCTCCTCTCCCCAAGCTCAGTCTTTCTGACAGTTACTGCCTCAGCTTTTATTTATCCCCAGGGATAACACACACAAACACACACACTCACACACACACACACACACACACACAGAACCTATGCGGGTTTTGTAAAACATAGGCGGAAGACGGTGTCAGAAATCACTAAATAATTCACTTGGAAGAGAAAATGCATTCTAATGAGCTTATTCTTGCAAATAAGGATATTACAACATAATATTGTAAAAATATTACACAAGTACTATGAAGATATGACACTCGTGGGAGAGCAGAAGAGAAAGTCTAGAAATGGACAGATAATCATTTTAAACCTGAGCCCAGAACAGATTTTTTTTTCAATTGATGATACTGTTAGGTAGTTAAAACAGAAAGTGTGAGGTGAAAGTCGCTCAGTCGTGTCCGACTCTGCGACCCCACGGACTGTATAGTCCATGGAATTCTCCAGGCTACAACAGTGGAGGGAAAGGCCTTTTCCAGGGGATCTTCCCAACACAGGGATGGAACCCGGGTCTCCCGCATTGTGGGTGGATTCTTTACCAGCTGGGCCACAAGGGAAGCCCTAGAATAGGGAAAAGGAGTCCAAAATGGTGGTAGCTGAAGGCAAAGAAAGGGAAAAGCCTGTGAAAAGGGAACAAAGGAAAAATCCACAGACCAGAGTAAGAACCTCAGGTGAAACAAACACATCCCCTTCCTGGCCCGCCCTAATTTGCATAGGGCAGGCTCATGGGGGAGGAGACAAAAAAAGAAGGAGCCAAGATGGGTGGAGGCCTCTCCTTTGGGTTGGCCTGTCCTCATACCTCAAGGGTGTACTATCCTTTGTTTGTGAATAAAACGCTGAGCTATAACCGAGCTGTAACTGGGCCACCATTTCTGTTGCTGCAAAACAGAACCAAAGAAATTACACACTCTCCTGTACAGAGACAACTGTTTGGAAACAAAACAGAAAGGAAGATCCAGGTCTCAGCCATAAGAGAAAGAGAACCGCTCTTATAATACAGCTTTAAATGGATAATTTACAGCCTCAGACAGGTGACCTCAAAATTCAGGAGAATTGGTTTATAACATGTGGATAGTGGAAAATTTTTCCAAAGAGGCCACTGAAGCCAGAAATTATGAAGAAAAAGAAATAACTGCTTTTAACATCAAAAATGCCGCCAATTTTTTTTTTTTCAGACTATTGGGAAAGTATATTGAACAGGAGGTTCATATCCTTACAAAAACAGCCAATGACAAAAAGTAGTATACCAATAGAAATAAGTCAAAGGATATTAACAAATACATTAAAAATATCAATGACCAATAAATAAGTATTTATATCTATGGAATATTAGAAAAATAGGGTGGTATTTCTTTTTTTACCCATGGTCAGTGCTCATGGGAAGAGGTCTGTATCTTTACCTTCCACTAGTTGGTCTTGACCTTGCTAACCCTTTCCATTTGGAAAAATGTCTCAAGAGTTTTTCCAGGTGATAAAAGTTCAGACTTAGCAATTTCATTCTTATGATTTTTTCAAGCAAATAATTTCACCAGTGAGCAAATATATTTTACAAAGAGATTGAAGGCACAACATTTCATAACAGAAATTAGCAACAACTTCATGCTCATCAAGAGAAAAGTTAGTAAAGTGCTGTCCATGAATATATAAGAATACATGTATTAAAAGACGATGGAGTTTATTATCTGTGTGTTTTGTTATCTCTGTATTATTATGTTTATCTCTGTGTATTTATATCATGGAAAGACATACATGCAATTATTGGTAAGTGCCAAAATCAGATTTACAACAGTATGTATTTTGTTATCTTAATTTTATATATGAACATATAGAATAATGTAGGAAAATATTTAAAAAGTTAATAGTTTTAATTCTATATTTTATACCATTACTATAGTAGACATGTATTTCTTTAAAGTTGAAAATTTTGAAAAGTTATGAAAAGACTATCTTTAAAACTTTGAAATCCCTTATAAAAGAAACTATCCCCTGACACACACACACACATTTCTTCTATGAATCGAGTACCAGGAAAACATTTGTCCCTCTTGAAGAACTGGTGTCAGAATATGAGAATTATGTTAGCCATTTGCCTCAGTATATTCTAAAATTTGATGATTTTTAATATATACAGGAGTGAAATTGCAGTTCCCATAAGTGGAAATGCTGAAATGAGAAGTGCTCCCATTTCCCCATGCCTGCCAGGAAGCTCAAAGCCAAATTAGCTTAGAGCCCAGGGCAGATCTGAACCAGGCGCCTGGTTCAACACGCACGCAGGCCCCTGCAGTTCTCTGGCCCATGCCCAAGTCTGAGACCACTGATTCTGTGGGACACTGTACCTGCTTTTCCCTCTTTCCATGTGGGTTCAGATTTTTCTGTTTCTACCGAAAGAGACTTATACTTTAGGGAGATGCCTTCACCCTTGGGGAAACTTCTAGGATATACATTACATTAAGTGTTTAATGTTTCTCCATTAGAGTTTCATGCAAAAAATAAATAAATAAAAAGAGCACTGGCTAAGGAAGGAAAAGCCCAAGCTGGGACCGAGTGGTCAAAACTGTCCCAATTGCCTTTGTTGGGGGCACCCTCCAGCCCTGTTGGTCCTGCCCAAAGCAGATTGGTGGCAGGTGAGAGTCAAATCACCCTGCAGCAGGCATGACCTGGTGACCAGGACTGTCTTCTAATAAGTGAGAATATTCCACAGTAGATTCATTCCTTGCCCCTTGGCCTAGAGTAGACTGGGTTGTCTTCATCTTTGGGAATCCAAGAGTTCTGCTTTGTGATCTATAAACTAGCATATAAAAGGTGAATAAGAAAATGCAAAATAACTACGATGAACTAAGATGCGTTTCTCTGCAAAATACATTTTCAGGGTTGATTTTTTTTAAAAATCAGCTTTAAAGATGTTGTTTTTTCATCTCCATTCATCTGTAAAGCCAGGGAGGAGACATCCTGGCTACAAGCATGGGTTTGAGAATCAGCCTGGATGGGGTCCAAGTCCTGGTTCCCATACTGTCCACATGAGCTGCTTCCTGGCTCTGAGGCACACTTTAGAAAGGGAAGGAGAATAATATGTTCCTGTATTCATAGGAGGCTTCCCAGACAAAGCAGTGGTAAAGAATCTGCCTGCCAGTGCAGGAGACACAAAAGACATGGGTTTGAGCCCTGGGTCAGGAAGATCCCCTGAAAGAAGGCATGGCAACCCACTCCCTGGAAAATCCCATGGACAGAAGGAGCCTGGCAGGCTACAGTTCATGGGGTTGCAAAGAGTCAGACACGACTGAGCACACACTTTTATTCATAGGCAATAGAGGTAGTGCAGTGATTGCAGCCACACACCTGGGTATGATGGTAGCCACAACAGTGCTGAGAAGCTCGTTCTCTGAGACAGTGAAGGGGATGGCTGTACTCGTCTGGTGCACATTCATCATTCAGCAAATACTCTGAGGTGAAACATCGTGTGAGATGAGATGCCTGAGGTTCGGGAGCTGTGGCCCTCACCCAGCATTCACACCAGCAAGCAAACAGGAGCAGTGGAAAATGTAAAAACGTGTTGATTGTGCTAAGGAGGCAGATAGTAGCCATGTGCTCATCTCAGCTCAAACACGTGCACAAATTAAATCCTTATTGTCATAAACTGAGTAATCTTTCTTCAAAAACACTACTTTGCATTTTTAAAAATAAAAATATTTCCTATCGTCAGGCATTCTTGTATATACGCATACACGCAAATACACGTAAGGGATCATCTAGTGGAATGAATCTATCTTTGCCATAAAAAATCTTGGTTTATCCAAATCACTGCTGTTCTTGAAAATGGGAATAAATTATATTAGCTTTGGGGAGGGAGGAGATAGAAACTTCTAAACTGTAGGAGTACTAGGTATCCAGTATGTTCCGTTAATTTTTTTTTAATACAGTTTCATGCACGGGCAGTATCTGGACGCCCTGATTTTTAGCACTTTTTTTTCTGACTTTGACTCACAGTCAGTCCTGTGTTCTATCCAAATGGTTCGCACACTGCACTATGGTTTCATTTGATGTGCTTGTATTTTCTTACTATGGTTGGTTTTGAGTACACTCGCTGTGATCAAAGCAGTTCGTCTCACCCCCCAGCATAGGTTCCCCACACCCTGGTGGAAATTGACATGAAAGGCTGCTCCCGCCCGGCACACCTTCTCATGGCAGGTGCACAGGAAGAGGGCCGCCCCCACAGGGCACTCACCCAGGGTGGGTGTGAAGGGCAAACCCCACCGCTTCAACTTCTAAACTGTGAATGCAAACAACTTTACTTCCTTGCATTCCCACTTTGGAAATAAAGTGTCACATTAAATTTACAGAAATCGTCTTCTGTGGGCAGGGCCAGGACGCAGCAGACAGACCAGCCTTGGTGGTGTGCCCTGGGTGGGAGGCTGCTGAGGAGGAGGGCAGGCGGGCACGGGTCCTCGGGGTTGTTGGGTGTTGGTAGGGAGAGCCCCAGGGACCTGTCGAGAGGACAGAGCAGCCCTGGGCTCCCAGCAGGGCGGATCTGGGGAGGGGGTGGGCAGCAGGGTGGGGCTGCCCTGGCGAAGCAGAGTTGAGGAAAAAGGAGACCTAAACAGTGGTCCCATGGTCTAATTTATGCAGATCAGAGATTTCAAGCCCATCTCACTAGATGGGGTAAATATTCTCTAGCATTTACTGTTTTAGGGCCACTCTCTCATCTCAGCTAGTTACCTAAGCAGACAAACACAGCACGTCTTCCCGGAAAGCGTCACTGAAAGTCACACTGTTTTGAGCCAGATGTCTTAGGGGTCCTTACTGAGACAACCAAGAGGCTGCTGCAGACCCTAGTCCAACATGGAACCTAGGCCAAGATCGCAAGGTTGCAGTCAAGAAGGACCCTTGGCTTCCAGAGACACTTTGGCCATCGGGTCCCCTCTGCTCCTATGACCTCGGCTCTGCTTACAGGGTTTCATTCCCTCAGCCGAACTCTGCTGGCAGTGTGGACGTGGCAAGAGGGGGCACTGCGGCTCAACTGCCTGGACCCAGTAGGGTGCAGGTTCTTGCAAAATAAATTAGATGTTGAGGGCAGGTTCAGTCCTAGAGGTGCTGACAGCCGTGAGCAGCACTGATGCAGACAGAGGGACTTGCGGCTGTGCCCTGGAGTCACGGCTGCCGTGCACCCTGATCCCTGGCTTTCTCTCCCACCTGTTCTGTCATCCAGGTACTGATTAAGTGTGTGTGTGTGTTAGTTGCTCAGTCGTGCCCAACTCTTTGCGACCCCAAGGACTATAGCTGGCCAGGCTCCTCTGTCCATGCGATTCTCCAGACAAGAATACTGGAGGGGGTTGCCATTCCCCTTTATGTGATCCTTTAAAAACTCAAGTAAGTTACCTGACATATAACAAGGAACTGTTGTATAAAGCACCACAGCACATCAAAAGATGGAACTTAATCATGTCTGCAAAACATTGGAATCATCTATTTATCTGTCATCTATCTGATAGCATCTGTTGAGTTTCTGTTCCCTTTGGGAAAAGAGTTCTCTCTCTTAATTTGTTTATCAAACTAAGGTCAGTTCTATGCACTTTAGGTGATCCGTTTTGTTGCATTTGCTATTTAAAAGAATATGTCTCAACTGCCGTCTCATAAAGGTCACAGAAATCTTAATGTACTTCTAAATCCAGAGGACCCAGAGGCTCGGCTTTCAACACAGGTTAAAGTGTGGTGATGCAAATTGCGGGAAATCAGTGGCCTGTATCTCTCTAAGAATTATTTAATGATGAACCTACCAGTTGAAAAATAAAAGGATCTCTCTGAGGTCAGTGGGGAAATAGACAAGGGGCTTTCAAAGAGACCTTCTGACACCAACAGGGGGACAGGGGGCTAAGGTCCACATGCCCTGCGGGTGAGTGAGCGAGACCTGATCCAAGGTACTGGGGGGCCAGAGCAAGCCAGTCTCCTGGAATGGGGTGTGTGTGTGTTTCTGTGTGCAGAGGAAGACTGTGCAGGGTGCATGGCAGGAAGTTGGGTGTAGGAACCTGTCCCCTCCTGAGGGGCAATCTGGTGGACAACACCCCACCCACGTGCAGTTTTCCCCAGCAGACCCAGATGGGGCTCCTGGCCACCCGCAGAGGTCTGGGTGCTGCGTGTTTGAGGAGAAGAACACTGAGGTGTCCGCGGACCCCTGCAGTTGGAGATGGATCTGCAAGGGCCAACGAGGGAGGCTCTGCCTGGGCTGTGGGTGGTGCAGCCGTCCTCCTGTGGGCCTGGAGAGCACACCCTCGTGCCGGGTGCTGGGTTGCCTTCTGAGAGGGCCCCCCATGACTCTGGGGTGGAGACCACCACACCATGGAGGTGGAAGCATCAGACATTTCTCCAAAGCCCAGGAACCTCTGCAGAACCTTTTGCCCTCTTCTGCTCAGAAGGTGAAGTTAGTGAAGGCGGAGGCAATGTTTGTGTTGCCTGTGGTTTGATCACAGTTCCTTTGAATTCTTCATGGCTCACCCTTCGTGGTGCCTGAAGCAGGCTCCTGAGAGAAGCTGCTGTTCTTCAGAAATCCTCAGCCCTCTTCAATCACGGCCACCACACCCCTCCCTTCCCCGCAGGCCGCACCACCGAGAGGTAAACCTTTCCATCAGAAGCACCTCTTGTGAGCAACTTTTCACTTCCTGCTTGAAAAGAAAGCAAGGTCTGAACTGGAGGGAGACTGGGAGAAACAGGAGGACAGGGCTTCCCTGGGGTCCAGAGCAGAGAAGCTATCCTAGGTGTGCAGGTGGGGGACCCCAGATTTCCAAAATTCACATGCATATCCCATGAAGACAGTGACCTGTCCCCTTGAAAGGCGGCTTTGAGTCCATGAGACCCCTCCCTCACAGCCAACTCTCCAGCCCAGGTCGAACTCAGTGTTTCCCCAGAGCAGGTGGGCTTGGGGGAGGGAGACTGCATGGCACCTGCTTTGATTTGTGGCAGGAAATTCGTGTCCTCACATTTCTCATTAAGGAAATGCTGGGTGGTTGAGGGTTTCAAAGGAGAGAATATTCTTAGGTAACTGGTGCCTTAGAGATATTGAATAATACTAATAATTATTGTTATTATGAAAAGTAACATTCCTCTTGAACAAACCTTAGCTTCCCTTCTTAGACTGGAAGCACCAATCACGTAATAACTGGCCAGTCTCCCGCCACTAACCATGTCCTGTGGCTTCCAACCCAACTCAGCCTCCGTGATTTCAATGAGCCAGTGATTCCATGACTCACCACAAGTTGAAGCTGGAAGCTGGGAGTCATCGTACATCCAATTTGAATTCTACTTGTTCTCTCTTTTGCTACAGCTCTCAAATGAGCCCTCCTATTTCCATGCCTGCTAATATTGTGTTACTAAGATTTTGTATGTAATGTATTATAGCACCTGTCACGATAGGATCTGTTTATGTGTTTTCCTTTTCCATCCCTTGAAGTCTAGAATTGTGTTTTATTTATCTCGGTGTCAACCAAGTTCTATACCTGAAAGTGAACGTCGCTCAGTTGTGTCTGACTCTTTGTGACCCCATGGACTGTACAGTCCATGGACTTCTCCAGGCCAGAATACTAGAGTGGGTTACCATTCCCTTCTCCAGGGGATCTTCCCAACTCAGGGATCAAACCCAGGTCTCCCACATTGCAGGCAGATTCTTTACCAGCTGAGCTACCAGGGAAGCCCAAGTTCTATACCTAGCCAGGCACTTACTAAGTAGTTAAAAATATCTACATAATAGTGAATGAGTGGGTGGACGGAGGGAGGGATGTATGCATGGATGAATGATGGATAGTTGGATGAATGGGTAGATGAATGGATGGGTGGATTGATGGATGTACGGACAGGCACAGGGATGGATGGATGGATGGGTAATTGTTCACCCCGTACTCTGAGCAGTTCCCTTAGCAGAAGGTGAATTTGACCCTACAACCAATAAAACTGAAAATCAGGATTCCTTATACTTTTTCTTCTCTGGCTGTACCTCCACTTCCTCCCTCCTTTTGTTTCCTGTGTTTCCTCCCTCAAACCATTTTCCTTTACCTTGTGCTCAGGTGATCATCCTTCCTACTCTTGTCTTCTGCTTCCCTCTGCTCTCCCCATCCCTACCTCATTGCCTACAATTTGAATCTGCTGCTCCATCCCCATTAGGGAGCATTTGGCGAAGCACTTAATTTCTGCTTATTGCTGAGAAGAGGTATCAGCATGTCTCCCTTCCCAGCTGGGGGACCTTGAACTTTCTGAAATCACATGTATGCAAGCATGCACACACATCTGGGACACAGAACAGGTTAAGTTCTTCTATTAGCTTAAGAATCTTGATTAACCGTATATCACCAAGGTCTAAATTATATACTGCAAAGTATACATATGTTGGAGCTTCAGAGAAAAACTTTCAGGTCAAGGAAATTGAGAACAACCTTGAAAGATGTGGAAATGGGTGAAAATAGAAAAGAATTGCAAAAGTCAATTTTAAAGGTTATTTTTATCCAGTACAATCTCACTAACTCGGACCCTGGTGGCTCAGAGGTTAAAGCATCTTCCTGGAATGCAGGAGACCCGGGTTCGATCCCTGGGTCGGGAAGATCCCCTGGAGAAGGAAATGGCAACCCACTCCAGTACTCTTGCCTAGAGAATCCCATGGAGGGAGGAGCCTGGTAGGCTACAGTCCACGGGGTCGCAAAGAGTCGGACACGACTGAGCGACTTCACTTTCTTTCACTTTCACAATCTCAGTAACTCGGACCCAGTCATCAGGATTGTTAAATAATCTTACTATACTTTCTCTGAATTTGTGAAGTGAAGAGGTAAACAGCACTGTAAGAGGAACGATGAATGTGGACTGGAGACCTCACCTTGAGTTAAGTAAAACTGGGGGAGCAGACAGAAGGGAAGGGAAGCAAAGGGGTGAAAGTGTCGCCAGCCCCGTCTACCCTATGGGGGACAGTATTATTTCTTGCACGTTGCAGACAAGGAACTGAATTCAGACAGGTGCCCAAGGCTACACCCTGCTTCTTGGTGGCATGAGGAATCTAGCTGTTGTTTGGTTTCCTCAAAACACTTGGCATCTGTAGATCTGCTACCTCTAACCCCCTCAGACAACTGAGAATTTTTTTGCAACTTGTGTGTGCTAAGTCACTTCAGCCATGTCCAGCTCTTTGGGACCTCATGAACTGCAGCCTGCCTGACTTCTCTGTTCACAGAATTTTCCAGTCAAGAAAACTGGAGTGGGTTGCCATTTCCTATTCCAGGGGATCTACCCAACCCAGGGACCAAATTGGTGTCTTCTTACATCTCTTGCATTGGCAAGCAGGTTCTTCTGCAAACTATATTTAATAAAGCACCACTCATTTTAATTGTCAGTGAAGGAGAAGAAACTATTTCTTGGAAATTACCCTGTAATTCAGATTTTACTTTTCAGATGGAACTGCCAAATTCCTTCAAAAAAGCAGCACCTCACTGCACGTGTATGTTCCATTCCAGAAAAAGTGACTGTCCTCAGCTGTTTCTCTGGACATGAGATCCACTTTATTGAATGTAGAGACATCCACTGTCTTTCTTTTGTATCAAGCTCCTTGTACATCTCTGTCTTCAGCATGGATCTGAATGTGCTGTGCCAACTGGTCTGGTTCCTCAGCTAAGGCATCTCAGGTTGGGGTCTCACTCTAGCAAAACTAGGTTCTGGAGGGTGGGTGAAATGTGGCCCAGTCACAGAGATAAGTAGTGTGAGGGACAGCAATGTCCTAGATATAGCTAGGGAGCTATTAGAGAGGAATGGAAAACAGACGGCGCTTTGTGGGGGTCCGTGACTCTAGCGGTTCACTAAGGGAATGGGAAAGGAGACTGTTCGAGGCAGAGAGGAGGCAGAGCACAGGAAGAAATACACATCTGCATCTGAGCAGACTTCCTACATCATGTGGACTGGCAGTCCTCAAACATTTGAACTCAGGACTCCTTGACACTCTTAAAAATGATGAAAGTCACCAAGGGCATTTGCTCATCTGGGTTATGTCATTCATGTTTACTGTTTTAGAAATTAAAACTAATAATTTTAAAAATTTTTATTCATTTTTAAAACCACAATGTCATTACATGTGACTTCTTATGAAAATAACTATATTTTGCAAAACAACAAAAATTAAAGGCGTTTCATTGTTTTAATTTTTGCAAATCTCTCTGGTATCTGGCTTACTGGCAGACAGCTGGATTCTTGTAACTACTTCAGTGTTGCCAATCTGTGGCAACGGGTGCTTTTGGTTGAAGTATGCAAGAAGAGTGAGGTCTCACATAGGCGGTTGGTAATGAGAAGCAAGTCTTAACAGACTTGTTAGACAAGTGGAACTATTCTTCTTTGATTCTATGTAAAAAGTGAACCCGTGGTAGTTTCCTCAAGCTTAATTACAATGTGGAAACTGAACCATACTCACACTCTGTGATGGCCACTCCCAGAATTCCTCGTCTAGTGTGTTTCCTGTCAGGGCAAGGTAGAGGGAGATTTTCTCCTCAGAGTTAAGGTGGAAGGGAGGCAGTGGCATTTTGGAACCCTGTCGTCCAGATGCTCAAAGACTAGTCCGTCAAACACAAGGAGTGGAGGCCATTCCGCCAGCCTCCCTTCCTGGGAGTGTGAGTGTGGTTACTGAGGAAGGACCTGACGTTCCCAGGAAACCTCACCACTAAGAGCAGAGGCAGCAAGAACAGGCACAGCTTCCCTTGGGTCCTCATAATGCTCCAGCTCCACCTGGGGGTTCCAGCCTGCTCACAGTCATTCGTCCTGATGGCCCCCAGTGGGCTCGGGGCTCCAGCCTCAGGCGTGGCACAGCCTTCTGTATTGGGTTCATTGAAAACGGTGTGTGTGTGTGTGTGCATGTGTGTGCACGTGCTTAGCTGCTCAGTCATGTCAGACTCTTTGCAACTCCATGGACTCTAGCTCACCAGGCTCCTCTGTCCATGGGGATTCTCCAGGCAAGAATACTGGAGTGGGTTGCCATGGCCTCCTCCAGGCTGTGTGTATGTGCATTTGTACATATACATCTGTATGAAATTGAAAGTTGCCCAGTCGTGTCCAACTCTTTGTGACCCCAAGGACTGCATAGTCCCTGGAATTCTCCAGGACAGAATACTGGAGTGGGTAGCGTTTCCCTTCTCCAGGGGATCTTCCCAACCCAGGGATCAAACCCAGGTCTCCTGCATTGCCGGCAGATTCTTTACCAGCTGAGCCACAAGGGAAGCCCATACATCTGTATATCTACATACAAATATACAAATTATCTACATACAAATATACATACACACACACACCTATATGTGTATACACCTACACATATACATATATGTTACAGGTTCTGCTTTTCTGGTTTGTTGACTAAAAAAAATCACAGCCTAGAAGTTGAGAATGATGTTTTATTCAGTGGACTTTTTTTGAGGACTTAAGCCCTAGACACAGCCTCTCAGATAGCTCTGAAGGACTGCTCTGAAGAACTACGGAGTGGGAGCAGCCAAAATATATAGGAGTTTTTGCAACACAGACCAGAAAATCACAACATGAAGAGATGACTATTAATTAAAGAAACTAGACACCTCAAGTTACAGAATGTAGTGCTTTTCTATATGTGGGAAAAGGCAGGAGGCTGGGCGCACTGGAATCATCCCTCTGACTTGCACCTCAGATACCCAGGCCAGTGCCCTGTGTTTCACGTCCCGAGTCTGCTCAGGGTACACCTTGGGGAGGGCGGCGACTGCAGCGGATGATGGTTAAGTGGGTTTGGCAGCGGGCAGTTGGTTTCTTTCCCTTCTGAGTTCTCTCTGGGCTCAGCATCTGGTGGCTGTAGTGTGATGGCTTGACGGCTGCAGCATTCTTGGTTTACTGATAGGGCAGCAGCATCTCTCGTCCCTAAGACCTCCTTCATTCCGGGTCTGATATTTCTGTAACATCCTCCAGTGTGTTCTGTCACCCTCTCTCCTTCATTCTGTTTCTCAGTGTTGCTCGAGGAAAACTTCAAACAAAACTTCAAACTTTAACTTTTTTTTCTAAGAGTCCATCTACCTTCAGGAAAAATCCTAACAAATCCCAGAACAGATCCTCAGCCTTTAGCAGGGCATCCACGCTGTTACACGGCACAGACCCGACCTTTCTTTCTCGGATCATGTTCTGCCTGCCTCCCGCTCATTCCACATCACCATCACAAGGTGGCCAGTTTTGTTTATACCTCCTTAAGAACTCTCTAAATGAAAGTGAAAGAGGAGAGTGAAAAAAGCTGACTTAAAAATCAACATTCATAAAGATCATGACATCCGGTCCCATCACTTCATAGCAAATAGATGGGGGGAAACAGTGGAAACAGTGGCAGATTTTATTTTCTTGGGCTCTAAAATCACTGTGGACAGTGACTGCAGCCATGAAAATAAAAGACACTTGCTCCTTGGAAAAAAAGCTATGACAAACCTAGACAGCATATTAAAAAGCAGAGACATCACTTTTCCAACAAAGGTCCATCTAGTCAAGGCTATGGTTTTTCCAGTGGTCATGTATGGATGTGAGAGTTGGACTATAAAGAAAGCTGAACACCAAAGAATTGATGCTTTTCATCTGTAGTGCTGGAGAAGACTCTCAAGAGTCCCTTGGACTGCAAGGAGATCCAACCAGTCCATCCTAAAGGAAATCACTCCTGGGTGTTCATTGGAAGGACTGATGTTGAAGCTGAAACTCCAATACTTTGGCCACCTGATGCAAAGAGCTGACTCATTGGAAAAGCTCCTGATGCTGGGAGGGATTGAAGGCAGGAGGAGAAGAGGGTGACAGTGGATGAGATGGTTGGATGGCATCACTGACTCAATGGACATGAGTTTGAGCAAACTCCTTTAGTTAGTGAAGGACAGGGAAGCCTGGCATGCTGCAGTCCATGGGGTCACAAAGAGTCAGATAAGATTTAGTGACTGAACAACAGTAACAGGAATTCACTTGCTTTGCCTGGAAGGTCTGCCTTTCCTACAAACCTCCTCACCCCAAACCTAAAGACTTAGTACTAATATTCCAGGCCCTGCTAACCCCTAGAGGAATTAATTATTCTATCGTTTTAATTGCATTTTGTACATATATCTATTTACTTAATAAACTTCCTCATAATTGTTAAGCTATATGCCTGTTTGTCCTGTAAGGCTGGAAATTATGTCCTGCAACCCCACTCCAGTACTCTTGCCTGGAAAATCCCATGGGCAGAGGAGCCTGGTAGGCTCCAGTCCACGGGGTCGCTAAGAGTCAGACACGACTGAGCGACTTCACTCTCACTTTTCACTTTCATGCATTGGAGAAGGAAATGGCAACCCACTCCAGTATTCTTGCCTGGAGAATGCCAGGGACAGAGGAGCCTGGTGGGCTGCCGTCTATGGGGTCGCACAGAGTTGGACACGACTGAAGCAACTTAGCAGCAGCAGGGTAGAAACATTGCCTAGAGTATACTGAGAACTCAATGGGTGTTGGAAGAAGTAAACTGAGATTCAGGCATGTGAAGAGAGATTGAAAGTGAAACTGTTGGTCGCTCAGTTGTGTCCAACTCTTTGTGACCCCATGGATTGTAGCCCACCAATCCATGAAGATTGTAGAAGAGCTGTAGCCCACCAGGATTTTCTGTCCATGGAATTCTCTAGGCAAAAATACTGGAGTGGGTTGCCATTTCTTTCTCCAGGGTATTTTCCCGAACCAGGGATAGAACCTGGGTCTCCTGCATTGCTGGCAGAAAGAGAGATCATGTATTCATTTATAAGTCTACCATCTTATCTAACATCTTATCTACTCCTAAGATGTTGAAGATGAGAGGGGAAAATTGCAAACTCATTTACTTCAATCTCTCACTATTTTAGGAAACACCAAAAACTTACAATAGCCCAGGAAAAAAGTACCCTGTGTTCTACCTCCAGATAGAAATGAATAAAACAGAAGCATTTCCCCATCTAGTCCGGCAAAGAGAGCTGGTCAAGTAGGAGAGGAAATGATCGGGACAAATGTATTGGTTCTGCCATGTGATAGTGAAATTTGATCCAGCTCTACTCCTCAAGGATTTCTACTCCTCAAGGATTTCTACTCCTCAAGCATTTCTACTACCAGCAAGAGTCCTTTGCTCACATCCAGGTCACTGACTGGTTCAGGTGGGAAAATATGCCACTGAACCGTCTCATATCCTTCCCCTGTAAGACTGATTTTCTGCTATCTTAACTCAAAAGAAATGTTTCCATCTGTTCATTAGCTGTAAACCTACTTCCTCGATTTCATGTCCCAGGTGAGATCTCTGTCTAACATCCCAGATAATTCCTGAGTTCATTTTGAAGCACAGTTTCTGCTTTTCTGCTATTAATTTTACTTACAGAACACCTGGGTACTTTGTGTGGATGACCATCACGTCAAAATGTTTTTCTTAGGCAACTGAAGTATTAAAACTTAGGTAAATAGCCCATAATTATTTAGGCAAAAGTATTTCACATAATCATACTTTTATTTTTATGATGACCTCAGAGCTTGGGCTTCCCTGGTGGCTCAGTCAGTAAAGTATCTGCCGCAATGTGGAAGACCTGGGTTTGATCCCTGGGTTGGGAAGATCCCCTGGAGGAGGGTACAGCAACCCACTCCAGTATTCTTGCCTGGAGAATCCCCATGGACAGAGGACCCTGGTGGGCTATAGTCCATGGGACTCACAGAGTCAGACATGATTGAGCGGCTGAGCACAAGCACACAGCACATAAATAATATAATAAATTTTAATAAAATTATAATAAAATATAAGAATTTTCTTATATAATGTCAACTGGTCTATAAGGAGCTGTGGAAGCAGAAATAACTTAGAAAAGATATTGGGACAGTTGGCTTCTGCCTTTGATCAGCTGCAATATGTCAAGGAGGTCATATGGCATCCTTGGGCCTCAGATGCACCCCCCGTAAGTTAAGGTTTAGATTTCAAGAATTTCTAAGCTCTTATCCACCTCTTCAGAATATTGTGAGTAGCTACAAACTTCATGACTGTATCCGGAGAAGGCAATGGCAACCCATTCCAGTACTCTTGCCTGGAAAATCCCATGGACGGAGGGGCCTGGTAGGCTGCAGTCCATGGGGTCGCTAGGAGTCGGACACGACTGAGCGACTTCACTTTCACTTTTCACTTTCATGCATTGGAGAAGGAAATGGCAACCCACTCCAGTGTTCTTGCCTGGAGAATCCCAGGGACGGAGAGCCTGGTGGGCTGCCGTCTATGGGGTCGCACAGAGTCGGATACGACTGAAGCGACTTAGCAGCAGCAGCATGACCATAGCAGCCAGCTGTGAAGCACTTTGAGGACCATGTGGGCTACTTTAGAGGCTTGTTGGGTTTATATGATTCCTTAGATCTCTGGGTCCTCATTTGACTATTCACTTACTGCCTAAACAGAATCGTGGAGGAGGGTTCACACAAAGTACATTGGGTATAAAGCTGGACCATGCGGTTTTGCTAACTTTGGCCTTCAGCTCCCAGTTCTCAGGGTCTAGGTCCCTATCTTAAGGGTCCTAGGTGCCCAAGCTTCACCCAATAGCATTTCTGGGTGGGGAGTGTGTGGGATGAGATGGCAGACAGAAAAGTGACCCAACAGCATTCTGTCAGCTTCTGTGGGGTGACTCAAGTTGCTCCAGGGATCCTTGCCCAGCCCTGGAGCCCAGCTTGGCCAAGCCCTTCCAGACTGTGGTGGGCTTCATAACCCACTACTCCAGGTGCACCTCGCTGCATGCAGACCAGACCTCTGAGGCGGCCTTGGCCATCTTCCCAGGACCAAGGCTGGGCCAAGGACTTGTCGAGGGTGTCAAGGGTCCATGGGGTTCACAGTGGCCACTGTGTGACCACGTTACCTGCCCTGCTGTGCGTGTACCTTTTTTCACTTCTTCCCTCTCAGTCTTCTTCATGTTTAGGTCCTCCTCCAACACTCTGGGAAATTTGTATTAACTCTTCAGCTTCCAGAACCGTGGCTTAGATCAGAGCCATGGCTTGGATTTATTGGGTGTGTTGTCCTATTTCAGACCTCCTGGAAGAGGGTTCTCTCCCTCTTGTTCTAAACCCATCAATGGTGGTAAAAATGCTCAGCTGGTAGAAATGCCAAACGAAGGAGCATGATTCTGGTCTAAATGCAAGGAGTGCACACAGATTAGGCTGAGGCACAAATTCAATATTCATTAACCGTGAATGGATTACTCAATTGACAAATATTTGCTAGATTAGGTGTTGGTAAACACAAATATAGCAGGACAAGATTGTCTTGTATTTTAGGATGTTTTTAGGCTTTAACCTTCCCATTCCTTTTAACAAATAAAAATCTTGTTAGCATAAAACATGCTACGAGAGAAGATTGATCCTTGACTTACTTACATCATATCAAAAATTTCCTCAAAATGGATCAAACACCTAAATATAAGACCTAAGACTAGAAAAGTATTAGAAGAAAACATAGAGGCAATGCTTCATACATTGAACTTGGCAATGATTTCTTGGATTTAACACCAAAATCATAGTCAACAAAAATAAAACTGGGTAAGTTGGACTATGGCACTAAAAACTCCTGTAGATCAAAAGACATGATCAACAGAGTGAAAAGGCAACGAATAGAGTAAGGAAAGATATTTGCAAATTACAAGCCTGATGAGGAGTTAATAACCATAATGTATAAATAACTCAGAGCATAACAGAGAAGGATAAATAACTCAATTAAAAATGAACAAAGGACTTGAGTAGACATTCCTTCACATTAGATAGACAAATGGTCAACAAGAATGTGAAAACACTCTCAATGTCACTAACCCTTTGGGAAATACAAATCAAAACCACAATGAGATGTTACCACATATCACTTAGATTACTATCAAAGGAAAAGAAAAAAAAGAAAAGAAAATGCCAAGGGTTGGTGAGGGTGTTGAGAAATTAGAACTCTTGTGCACAGCTGGTAGAAATGTAAAATGGTGTGGCCACTATGGAAAATAGTATGGAGGTTCCTCAAAAAATTTAAAATATGATTCAGCAATTCCACTTCTGGTATAAATCTGAAAGAACTGAAAAAGGATCTCAGGGAGATATTTGCATGCCCATGTTTTGTCAAGATTATTCACAATAACAAAAGACTGGAAGAAACCCAAGTGTCTACCCAGGGATGAATGGACAATAGAACAAGGTCTGTACAAGGTCTGTACATAGAATAAAATATTGTTCAGCTTTAGAAGGAATAAGAAGCAAATTCTGACATGTGCGACAACATGAATGAGCCTTAAGGACATTGTATTCAGTGAAATGAGCTACACACACACACACACAAACCCAATACCAAATACTGTGTGATTCCATCATATGAGCTATATAGAGAAGTCTGATTATCAAGACGGAAAGCCAGATGGTGGTTGCCAGGAGCTGGGCGGGGCAGAGGGGAAGGGCAGTATTTTCAAGGGAACAGAGTGCCATTTTTGCAAGATGAAAAACTTCTGGAGATTGCCCAATGATGGGAATGTACTGAACCCAAGCTTCACACTTAAAAATAGGTACATTTTGTTATGTGTATTCTAACACAGTTTAAAAAAAATTCTTATGCTATGAGAAATGGTCAGTATTGGCAACAGGAAGAAAGAAGGGAGAAGACTAACAAGAGATGAGTCATCGGATGCTCCAGGGATCCAGGTCTGGAGGGACAGCAGCTCTCTCAGTCAGATTGGTGCATATATATTTTGCACCAGTCCTTGTGTATACCTTGTATATTCCTGGTCAACTGACAGTTAGGTGGTATTCTTTGGTGTTGGTTTATGCCAGGACAGGCTTCCAGACCGTTGTGGGCATACAGAGAATAAACATATACCCCATACCTTTAGGTAGCTAGGGAGACAGACGATATTAGCCAGCACGATAATTTCATCAGTGCTCTTAGGGGCATATAAGCAATGTGTCCTGAAAGCAGCTCCTTTTCCCCTGAGAACATTAGAGAAGCTGTTATACGGAACGTGAACTTCAGAACAAGACAATGAAGGAAGGTGCCGACTGGGCAACAGCACAGAGATGCTGAAGGGACCACTGCACGTGCTGAAGCAGGCTCTGGAGACCTAGCCGTGAAGTGCCTCAACGGGTAATGAAGACAGGCAGGGCTGGCTGCAGTGGCCATCTGAGCTGGACAGGCCTGGCCTCCCTGCTGCACCCCACTCCCGCCTCCAGCTGTCCCCAGAACTCCCCTCAGGAAGTGCCATGTGCATCCCTGGAAAATGAGATGCGTCTCGGTGTAAACCAGGTTCTTGAGGGCATCCAAATGGAGGAAAATTGAGGCTTCAAACTTGAGTTTTCACTCAAGACTGCAATATTCCAATCCCCCACGCCTGTCATTCAGCCATCATGTTAAAGTACCTACTATCTGCCAGCATTTGTGTTAGGTTCTGGGAATGTAACAAAAACCAAAGCACATTCCTCACCCTCGGGAGTGCAGGAGAGAACAGAAGATGGACACACAGAGGTGGCTGGGAAGCCAGGAGAATCTGCAGTTGTTTGCAGAAACTGCACTCCGGTTGGAATGTGCCAGACCAGCACTGCCTTGATGCCTCCATAAACCCAAGAGGTGGTGCTGCCATGAGAAATCCCATTTTACAGATGGGAAAACTGAGGCCTGGAGACATTCAGTAACTCAGGGGAAATGGTGTGAAACCCATAGCAGAGTGGGGGAGTGGGACCAACACTCTGTCATCACAGTGGGACAGGGGCATCCTTGGAAATCAATGGACAGAAAGACAAGCCCAGACCAAGACACAACCAGGCTGGTGGCAGAGATGGTATCTTGCAGATGGGAGGGTGGGAGGCATGGGGCAACTGATGCAGCACCTTGAACACCAAGTCATTCATTTTTCCTCTGTGCCCAGAGATTGGGCAGCTTTCCTCTGGGTTCCACTGGCAATTCTGCTTTTGCTTTAGCCTTAGACTTCATTAAATGAATGTGCTGGCCGTGATAGCCGTGCAATTATATGCCCTGAGCGCCTTCACACATGGCTGGGCTTTATGCCAGCAGATTAACAACCTGGCTGCCACAGTGCCTTCAGCGAGTCCAGCCCAGATCCAAAGGCTGTCTCTGACCAAATGAGCTTCTGAGGGGTCCAGACCACAGAGCTGGGTCTGGGGGCCTAGTGAGCCCGGGAGGAGCCCCTGCAAGACCTGGTGAGTTCCAGCTCAGAACAGCCCCGTGGACCCCAGGCATGCCAGGGGCAAAGGCACAAAGCAAGCACCGGGCCTAGTGATGCCCATTTGTCAGACTTTCCAGGGAAGGGATCTTGTCAACTTTACCAAGTTCCCCCTCTCTCCACACACTTCCATCAGAAACGCGTTTTTGTGTATAATAAATTGCTTCTCCCTGGCGGAAAATCATTTCTTGCTGTTATCTCTGCGATCGGTAACTTCTGGTGTCCTTTAATGGACTTGCCCTGATTATATGGCTAGTCATTAAAAGCTTAGTCCCCTGCACAATGGTATCTTATGTAGACTGATCCCTGAGAGCTTTGAGGGGCTCACCAGCCGCGGCCTTAATTTTACTCATTCGTCTTAATTTTTTGTAATCATTTTTTGTAAAGAGGGTATAATGTCAGGCTTGCTTCCCTGCCTCTGACAGATCCAATCTAGCAGATAATTACCATAAGGAAATTGATGCTTTAGAGTGCAGGAGAGGATTTAATTTACTCAGACATCCTACAGTACAATGCATTCCAGAAGATATGAGGATTTAAGTTTTTAAGAAATTAAATTTTACTATTTAACATGATTACTTATGTTGAACATCATTAACTAGCTTTTTTAACTGTTTGAAATAATTACGAGCTCACTTGCTGTGTCTCAAATCCGGAGGCTGCATTAAATATGGGGTAAGGATCCATGAAATGAAAAGAATATCCCGTCCTCTTTTCTTCTCTCCAGTCTTCCAAATTCTGCTCTTCAAAACCCATGGAGGGGGGCCGAGAAGATGCCCTCTTTGAAAAATATATATCCTTTACTGCATGAAGTTTCAGTGCAGACTTTAGTAGAAGTATCATAGTAATGGGTCTGGCCTGGGGCCATGTTATTGGTATAAAAGTTTGGAAGAAAGAGAACAGCATTCGGGGATGGAGTGACCACAGTTACTCAGGCACTTTGCAGAGCAGGCTGTGTTGTAGACGTGAGCCACTTACAGTATTTCCTGTTTTTCTTTTTTTTTTTTCTTTTGAGACCTGGAGGAAGAAAAAAGCATCGACAATGCCAAGTGCAAGCTCAGGACCACCAGCAAGTCGAGACAAAAAGGCAAGGCGTAAAACCACCTCCTCATAACACAACCTTCCACCCACTGTTGGGAAGCAGCGTCCCAGGCTCTGAGGAGGGGCTTGGGTGGAGAACGGCTTTTCTTTGAGTCTAAACCTTTGTTAACTAGATTCCCAAGAGTTCCTCAATCCTTTCCTAAACGTGAAGTGAAACACTTGACAGGAAATTTCTGGACGAAGCCAGCCCAGAAGTTCCCTTTATCCAGCACCTCTGCTCGATCACATTTCCTCTCAGGAGAAACTTTCAGAGAAGCCCGTCCTGTGCTTGGTCCCAGACAGACCCTGTGACCGTTTGGGTAACAGCGGGGGATTGCCCAAGGGTCCCAACCAAAAAGTCCCCCAGTGCCTGGGCTGAGGAAGCTGGGGGCCAGCTGACCTCTGCGGTGGTCCTGCTGTAGGGGCTTCTGGGATCCACGCTTGCAGCCTCAGCCATCTTGGCAACATCCTCCTGGGATTTCAGGGAGGGATGTGTAGGTTTCAGACGCATGCTTGCATGCATGCTAAGTCACTTCGGTTTTGTCTGACTCTTTTCGACCCCATGGACTGTAGCCCACCAGGCTCCTCTGTCCATAGGATTCTCTAGGCAAGAATACTGGAGTGGGTAGCCATTCCCTTCTCCAGGGAATCTTCCTGAGCCAGGGATCAAACCCTTGTCTCTTACATCTCCTGCATTGGCAGGTGGATTCTTTACCACTAGCTCCACCTGGGAAGCATTGACTCCTGGAAATGATGCTTCATTGGGACTGATGAGGCCCCTGAGATGGAGGGCCATTCCATAAACCAGGACCATAAATGCCAAGATTTACAAACCATGTTCATCAGGTACAAGAATGATGCATTCTGTCCTTACCTCTCTCTGCTAATTGCTAAATCATTTGAAACCTTAATTATCATTTTATTTTGGAACATATTTGCATTCTGTGTATGTACTTTTCAGCTATGAGGGACAAAAAAGGAAGCAAAAATGCGGGCAATACAAAATTGTAACTGGATGGTCTCGGTCTGAAACAGTCAAGTGATAAGGGAAGTCTGGGGTCAGATTCCATCTGCCTCATTATTGCATTCATCTTTTACAGTCCTCTCCTCCTGCAAAGGAGATAAATGTTTATACATACAGTCAGAAAATGTGAAAATTGGAACTTAGACTACATAGGTGTTCAAATATATACAGCTGCCATTACAACTAATAATACTAGCTAATAATTTCAGACACTTAGCTCTGTGCTAGGCATGGTTCTAAGCATCTCACTTATGGTGGCAGAGTTCACACACACACAACACACACATACACACACACATACATGGTACTATTATTGTTCCCTTTTACAGTTGGGGAAATCTGCATATGGAGAGTTAAATAGCACACTCATGGCCTCAGTTAATAAGTGGCAGAGCTCGAATTTGAACCTCAAACTAAACAGGGTCCATGAGCTTAACTACAAGGCTATGCTGAGGGAAAGGGTACAACAGATGATGAGATGATTGGATGGCATCACTGACGTGATGGACATGAGTTTGAGTAGGCTCTGGGAGTAGGTGATGGACAGGGAAGCCTGGAGTGCTGTGGTCAGTGGGGTCACAAAGAGTCATTCAGGACTGAACGACTGAGCAGAACTGATAGTGAGGAGAAAGTGGGGTGGCTCACAAGCCTAGATCCATCTCCAAGGCACCAAACACAACTTCAGCACTCAGTATTGCTATTATAATCAAGCTTCTACCATTTCTCCACTCCCTCCATCAGCCAGGCTTTTATTCTCAAACACTCACTGACACCCGCTCTGAGCCAGATGCCAGACCATGAGGATGCCAGATTAAAACCCCCCATCCCTCTATGTCTGCCTAGAGACATGTGTTCACATCCTCCCTTAGCCTCTCAGACCGCCGTGTTTGTCGTGGAGAACAGGACTGAGTCCCCCAAGCCCGGGCAGCCCCTTGTTCAGCTCCTGCTTCGTCCTCCCCAATCCTGACCACACCAGCTTCCTCTTTCTACCAGGGCAGCTCTTCCCAGAGTGCCAGCTCCTGACTTCTGCCCCGTGGAGGCACACATCACTGGGCAGTGCAGCTTACCCAGTTCATGAGTGGACTCAGTCTGAAGTCTGGTCTACCGCCCTTAAGTTCTCTGATTGTCTGAAAAGCTCTATTCTGAGTTCTAAATCAATGCAGCATCCTGACCTGTATCTATAGCAACACAACCAGCCTGGTTCCCTAGCTGATGGGAGACAGGGCCCCTGATACTCACTTGCTTTGCTCAGAACCTTCCCTGAAGGAGGGGCTGAGCCCAGGTAGGGGGCGTCAGGAATGCACTGGGCAGGGACCAGATGCCACAGACTTATGCTCATGTTCATAAAACGTGCCACGCAGCAGTTCTAAAGTCATCACTGTGATGTACCAGGTACGTAAGCAGAAAGGGCTTCATTTAGGGACCAAGATTGCCCACCCACCTTGCCCTCCTGCTTTTTAAAATTTCCCATGATGGAACATGGCAAGGGTCACAAATGGAAACCATCTCCAAGTCCAGAATTGTCAAGGAAAAGTTTTCAGGAGTTTAGGAGCTAAGGAGACTCCAGGAAGCTTCTAGCAGGTGATAACCAGGGGCCACCCCATGTGTTATCACACATGTTATCACACATGACAGTGCTTCCTCCTTCAGCGACTCCTCCAGTAATCAGGCTTGTTCACTGACGACCGCTTCCAAGACAGTAAGTTCCACAAGGTGATGGGTCCTCTCTCGTCCATTACTCTGGTCCTGGGGCCCAGCACAGACCTTGGCACACGGTGGAGTTAGGTGAGTGAATGATTGAAAAGATGGTTGCTTTGGGGTTTTCCAGTTGATCGGTTTTCCACCCTTGCTTCTCCTCCTATGACCTGTGGACCTTTTTATTGAATTATCGTTGATTTAGAATGTTGTATTAATTTCAGGTGTATGGCAAAGTGATTCAGTTATACATGTGTATTCTTTATCAGATTCTTTCCCACTGTGGTTTATTACAGAGTGTTGAGTAGAGTTACCTGTTCTATACAGTAGGGCCGTGTTGTCTAT
Organism: Bubalus bubalis; assembly: GCF_019923935.1. NCBI lineage: Eukaryota > Metazoa > Chordata > Mammalia > Artiodactyla > Bovidae > Bubalus > Bubalus bubalis. The sequence goes on along the minus strand of NC_059164.1, from coordinate 5,499,360 downwards.
CTATTTCACATATGGCGATGTATATATGTTAATCTCAACCTCATAATTTATCCCTCCCACCTTTCCCCCTTTGGCAACCATAAGTTTGTTTCCTATCTGGGAGTCTGTTTCGGTTTTCTAAACAAGTTCACTTGTACTATTTTTTACATTCCACCTATCAGTTCAGTTCAGTCGCTCAGTCATGTCCGACTCTTTGCGACCCCATGAATCGCAGCATGCCAGGTCTCCCTGTCCATCACCAACTCCCGGAGTTCACTCAGACTCACATCCATCGAGTCAGTGATGCCATCCAGCCATCTCATCCTCTGCCGTCCCCTTCTCCTCCTGCCCCCAATCCTTCCCAGCATCAGAGTCTTTGCCAATGAGTCAACTCTTCCCATGAGGTGGCCAAAGTACTGGAGTTTCAGCTTTAGCATCATTCCTTCCAAAGTACACCCAGGGCTGACCTCCTTCAGAATGGACTGGTTGGATCTCCTTGCAGTCCAAGGGACTCTCAAGAGTCTTCTCCAACACCACAGTTCAAAAGCATCAATTCTTCGGTGCTCAGCCTTCTCCACAGTCCAACTCTCACATCCATACATGACCACAGGAAAAACCATAGCCTTGACTAGACTGACCTTTGTTGGCAAAGTAATGTCTCTGCTTTTGAATATGCTGTCTAGGTTCGGCATAACTTTCCTTTCAAGGAGTAATAAGTGATATATGGTATTTGTCTTTTTCTGTCTGACTGACTTCACTTAGTATGACAATCTCTAGGTTCATCCATGTTGCTGCAAATGGCATTTAATTCTTTTTTACGGCTGAGCAGAATTCCACTGTATAAATGTACCACATCTTCTTTGTCTGTTCATCTGTCTTTGAACATTTAGGTTTTTCCACGTCTTGACTACTGTGAACTGTGCTGCTGTGGACACTGGGGTGCTTTGAGTCTTTCCAAATTAGATTTTTCTCTGAACATACACCCAGGAGTGGGATTGCCAGATCTTATAGTAGCTCTATTTTTCGTTTTTAAAAGACTCTCCGTATTGTTTTCCATAGTTGGCTGCACCAATGTACTTTCCCACGGACAGTGTAGGAGGGTTCCTGTTTCTCCACAGCCTCTCCAGCACTTGTTGTGTGTGGACTTTTTGATGCCAGCCATTCATCATTGTACCTCATCCATCATTGTCCTAACCAGTGATTCCTCATTCTAGTTTTGAACCTGTGGAACTTTTCAAGAACTCAACTCCCTAAATCAGAAGCTAAGGAGGTGTGGTCTATAGCAGACATATTTGCTGAAATCTTTCAGCAAAATGTCAGTGAGGAAACTGATCCTCACACTCGGCTTAGTAACTGCCAGGGCTGGTCTACAGTCCTGGGTTCACAGACTGTGGGTTTGCTGTCTGCACGTCCACACACAGGGTACCTGACTCCATTCGTAGCCTGGTCCTCAGACCCTGGTGGTTACTGGGGACAGGGCCCTCAATGGGCTCTGTCCTCAGAGAGCTGGGTCCCCAGGTCGACACCCTCCTCCATAAACTGAAAACCTCTATCTCAGGGGAACTTCCTTTTCAATTGGAGGGAGGGGGGCGGTTAATTCTTAAAATCAGTTTGTACTTTACAGTCAGAGATGCTATCCATGCACTAAAAATCTTTTCCACTCATTGAAAAATTAGCTGGTTTGGCTTGCTTCAGGCTCATCTTGCCCTTTTCTAGACGGGAAGGCAGGATTGCAGTCTTGGGGGGGCACTTGATTAAACGCCACCCCATCCTCTACCAAGTCCATTTAACAAGGGACCCCTATCCCCTCCCTCACTTCCTGTGGACACATGTGTTTGTCTGACCTAATAGCATGTGGTCACAGTTGGAGCCAAAGAGACCGGGTGAAATGGAGCTTCACTCCACCTGCTCTCATTAGCAAGACTGGAATGGAGGCCTTTCAGCTCTGAGGCAGGGATTTCACCTCTTCATAACTCCGTGTTATGCTAACTAAACTTCTTGAGACAAAGTCCCTGTTTCGCTTAAGTGGGTCATTTCTGCTGCTTGCCATGCAGACCGTAACACCCTGTTACCGTCCCCACCACGTGTGCTCATTCTCTTGTCACTGAGTACTGATGATTCTACCCGTGAATGAAGCCTCATCCTGCCCTGCCTGGACCACCAAGGCAGCCCCATGACTGGTCCCAACACCCAGCTCTCCTGCCTGCAACCCACCTTGCTCCTGTCACACACGCAGCCATGCAGTCAGCCTAACCCAGACACTTGATGGCCCAACTTCTGGAGTCCCTGCCTTCCTTGAGGGCTCCCCATCATCAGCTGGACCAAACCCCCAGCACTGCAGGGCCTCAGGGCCCACTGTGATCCGCCCCACCTCCTGCTTGCCACTTCCTCTTCTCTCCCTATATCCTGCCCCGCCCATCACCAGGAAGTCAGCTTCAGTAACACTGCATGTGGTTCCCAAAACAAGAGAGGACCTTGACCTCCAGGCTTTGGTGCAGACTATTTCTTCAACTGGGAATTTTCCTCTCTTCTTGTTCACTTGGCAAGTTCTCACTCAAGCATTGAGATTCCAGTCAGATGGTGCTTCCTCCATGCAGCCTCCTTGGGTTTTCCCTTTGTGCTTTCTGTCTTCCTTCCACTCTGGAGCCCCGTGGAGTGGTTGAAATCTCGCGGTCTGTGGTCAGACTACAGAGACGTACATACTGATCCTGTTTCCTGATGGTCGCATCACCTGGAAGAGGTCATTTACCTCTCTTGCCCTCAGTTGCCCCACATGGAACATGGTCCTTCATAGGATTCACTATGAGGACTGATCCACATTGAGCCTGTTGGCACCTAGGACAGAGGCTCAGTAAAGTCCAGTACTGTCATGGTCATTACCTCATTATCTCATACACTGCGCTGCTCACACCTGCATTTCTGCACTAAACTCTAGGCAACTCCTTTCCTACCAGAGGCTAGATCTTTCCACATACGTGTGCCCAGCACTCAGAGCTCTGGCACAACTTGCTTTGGATAAATGCGTTGGCTCAATGCCCAGCTGCAGCAGAGCCTGGCTGGCTGATGCTGGCAGGTTTTGAATGCACTTTGCACTTTGTTGAACCAGAAAAGGAAGACTCCCTGGGGGGAGTCTGCGAGACCCACTTCTTGTGGTCTTTGCTGTCAGTAGAGACCTTCAAAAGCACCATCAATGAAAGACAAGCCCCAATGTTTTAGTTCTCGTGATGCTTCCGAAGCATTGCCCTTGAGAGCTGAGGGCAGAGGTGGGACTCACCACATCCTTGATGGCTGAGGAAGCACCCAGGAGTCTGTTCAGGGAAATGGTCATGGTGGCGGGCTCTGGTCTCCACGGTGAGGGATGCCTGAGGAAAAGGGAACTGAAAAGGGCAGAGGTTTCTGACACAGCAGGCCCAGCTGGAGTCCCTTTTCTCTGCTGGACTGTGGGGAGCGTCCTGCGTTGGGCCAGGTGCCGCCCAGGCCCCCATCAGTGCAGGCATCAAGAGCTTGTGCCACAGCGCCAGATGAGACTTCAGCTCCATCGCTTAATAGGCACCTTATCTATGCATCTGGGGACTTTCTAACATCTTCAAACCTCCGTATCCTCAGATGCAAAGTGGCAAAGGAATGCCTACTCTATGGGGCCACTGAGAGGACTGGTGTTCTACCACCTAAGAAAGATTTTCTAGTATTCCTGTCCTGTACAGAAAGTGCAAATGAGGATTGTGATGAATATGCATTCTGAGACATTTACTGTATTTTAACACATATTCTAGATCCAGTGGGAAACTCCGAGCAGTTTGGAGAACAAAAAGCAATATAACTTTTGGAGAATAGCAGCAAAAATTACAATCTACATGAGAAACGGAAGCTAATCATTGAGTCCTTTTATGTCCCAGGCAGGATGCTAGGCACCTCATGTTTTGTCTTGTTTATTTCCCCGGCATCCAAGGGTTACACACCAAAGTGTTTGGAAGCTTCTTCTTCCAGAGATTCTTGGGATGGGAGACCCATACCGCGCATCCAATGGGAGCGGATGAGCATCTGTATTTGAACATCTCTGTACATTGATCAGCAATAACGGGGTTAATGATGCTCTTATGCAAAGAGTCTCAATTATGTCTCAACATTAACACCCATTAAGATGAATGACAATGCATTATAAGTAGCGTTTCAATTTGAAATTGAAATTGTATCAATTAGCCTTTAAACTAGCCTAAATAAATTCCGTTTGTTAGCTCAAAAATGATTCAAATGCCATGGTTTTGAATAAGAGGTTTTAAAAAAGTTTTTTTTTTTAATTCTCTTCTAAAAAGTCATACTAATAATCATCATATCTCTGTGTATAGTCTCTTAAGAGAGAAGAGGAACAGGGACCATAGTCAGTAAATTATTCCAGTTGATGAGGGGTGAGCAGTAGTTATAAGAAGGGTGACTTCCCGGGGGGAAAGAAGCGCAAGGAACGAGAGTCCCTCCCACTGCTGCCGAGGGAGAAAAGTCTTAAACTCTGGGAAGCGGGGGCCTAGAAGTTCAGTGGGTCTTATGATGCCACAGCCTCTCAAAGCCATCCTGGGTCCAGCCTTCAGTGCATCCTCCACCCCAGGCAGGACCACACAGGGCTGTGGCTCCGAAACTAGAAGGTATTCCTGTTCTCAGTTCCCATCCGGCCTCTCCCGCTGCTTCCCTTTGATGATGCACACGCCTGCCTCCCATCTGAGCTCAGGCACCTCTGAAGGCATCAGTACAACTCTGTTCATCTCTCCAGCACCCCCAACCCCTTTACCTGGCAGACATGTGCTCACAACACGTGGTCATGTCAATCAGTACTCTATCCTTTAGCCAATGGGCCTGCTCACTGATGTGTACACATATTCAGTGCTTGCCTCTTGATGAAACTTCAAAAATGTAACACTTCACTAGCTCAGACCAGAACGCTCCTCTCTGTATTCAAGCCCAGGGGTGGACTTTGGCAAAATGCAACCAACATCCAGGGCTTCTGCCTGATGGTCATGAGACCGGCACAGGGTTGGACATAAGGGTCACAAAAAGGAAAGTGTTCAGGAATTACCAGCTCTGGCCCCCTGCAGGCTGCAGGGGTGTGGTGTTCACGGGCTCCTGCTGTTGGGAATCCAGCTTCTCCTTCCGGTCCTGGAACGAGGAGCAGCTGGGGCAGAGGGATGAGCCCCTTCCTTATCCTCCTAGTTGCTGCCCTCAGCGTAGCTTACCTGACCCTCAGCATACCTGGGAAGTTGGACGAACACAGCCAGTGTGCAGAGGTGCCCATGTGTCCTGGCCCCACGCTGGGGACATCATCACAGCACTCTCCTCCGACTCACCATCACCAGCCCATCCACCCTGCTGAGGGTGACACTCAGCTCCTCTCTGCTGGTGCAGGTGATGATGCCAACATTTGAGGACGGGCAGTAGAGCATGCCACTCGTGCCCTTGGCCCGAGTGTCTTGCCTCCCTCCATACACACACATACTTTTTGAGAATAATGACTACGAAATTTTTATTAGGGATTAATAGGCCAGACAAAGGCTTGTCTAGTCAAAACTATGGCTTTTCCAACAGTCATGTACGGATATTAGAGTTGGACCATAAAGAAAGCTGAGTGCTGAAGAATTGATGGTTTTGAACTGTGGTGTTGGAGAAGATGTTTGAGAGTCCCTTGGACAACAAGGAGATCAAACCAGTCAATCGTAAAGGAAGTCAGTCCTGAATATTCATTGGAAGGACTGATGCTGAAGCTGAAGCTCCAATACTTTGGCCACCTGATTCGAAGAACTGACTTACTGGAAAAGACCCTGATACTGGAAAAGATTAAAGGCAGGAGAAGGGGATGACAGAGGATAAGATGGTGGGATGGCATCATCAGCTCGATGGACATGAGTTTCAGCAAGCTTTGGGAGGCGGAGATGGACAGGGAAGCTGGTGTGTTGCAGTCCATGGAGTCGCAAAGATTTGGACATGACTGAGTGATTTGAAAAGACCCTGATGTTGGAAAGGATTGGGGGCAGGAGGAGAAGGGGATGACAGAGGATGAGATGGTTGGATGGCATCACCTGACTCAATGGACATGAGTTAGGGTAAACTCCAGGAGTTGGTGATGGACAGGGAGGCCTGGCGTGCTGCAGTTCATGGGGTCACAAAGAGTCAGATACAACTGAGCAACTGAACTGAACTGAACTGAATAAGCCAGAGTCTCATGGTTGAAGTCCCATTAACTGCATGAGGCACAAAGTAAACCAACTGACTGACAGTTGGTTCTCTTTCCAAAATTTTTTTAATTGAAGTATAGTTGATTTGGGCTTCTCTGGTGGCTCACTGGAAAGAATCTGCCTGCAGTGCCAGAGGTACAGGTTCAATCCCTGTGTCAGGAAGATCCCCTGGAGGAGGGCATGGCAACCCACTCCAGTATTCTTGCCTGGAGAATCCCATAAACAGAGAAGCCTGGCGGGCTACAGTCCATGTGGTTGCAACGAGTCGGACGTAACTGAGCAACTAACACATACATAGTTGGTTTACAATGTTTCAGGTATACAGCAAACATATATATAAATTTTTTTTTTCCATTGTAGGTTATTACAGGAAATTGAGTAGAGTTCCCTATGCTAAACACTAGGGCCTTGTTCATCTATTTTACATATAATAGTGTGTATATGTTGAGCCCAAACTCCAAATTTATCCCTCTCCTCATCTTCCCCCTTTGATAATCATAAGCTTGTTTGTTGTGAGTCTGCTTTGTATTATATTTCTATATTTCATGTATAACTGATACCATGTGATATTCGTCTTTTTCTGTCTGACTCACTTCACGCAGTATGATAATCTCTAGGTCCATTCATGTCACTGCAAATGGTGTGACTTCATTCTTCTTTACGACTGAGTAACCCTCCACTGTGTATCTGTGTCCCATCTTCTTTATCCATGCACCTGCATGTGATTCGAGAGGCTCTCAGACCACTGAAGCCACCGTTAGGGAAGGACACGCCCTCGAGTCTGCTGTGTTTCTTCCCTGGAAGGCGCTGAGAGGCGCTGTGGGCCACAATCTGTCTCCGTGTGGTGAAACTTCTTATCCTTTTGTAAAATTGCCTTATATCGGAACCCCCATAAGGCCTTTGCTTCGTAAACGTGTTATGGAATATTAACGAGCTCTAAGTAGCTTGTTTTTCAGGACAGGACCAACCAAGCCTCGCTTCAAGACATTCGCTTCCTTTCTCCTTGGACTTCTTGTTTCTCTCGGGTACCTGGGCCAGGCTGGAATCTCAGCTCCAATGCAGCTTGGCCTTCTATCCTTAAGCATACTTAGTTTTCGAATGAAGTACAGCTGATTTGAGGAGGGCATGACAACCCACTCCAGTATTCTTGCTTGGAGAATCCCATGAACAGAGGAGCCTGGCGGGCTATAGTCCATGGGGTCGCAAAGAGTCGGACACGACTGAGCGACTGAGCACAGCAGAGCACCTCGCCGATTTACAATATTGTATTGGTTTCAGGTATACAGCGTAGTGATTCAAAATTTTTGTAGAGTATACTCTGTTTAAAGTTACTATAAAACCATGGTTGCTTTTCTCTGTGCTAAACAATATATCCTTATTGTTTATCTATTTTATTCATAGCAGTGTACCTCTTCATCCCATGCTCATAATGTGTCCCTCCCCCTTCCCCCCTGGTAACCATGTTTGTTTTCTCTGTCTGTGAGACTGTTTTTGTTTTTAATCTTTGAAAGGCTTGGTTTCTTTGTCTATAAAAGAGGTACGCTAATAATACCCATCTTGACAAACAAGACAACCCTGGAAAAGAGAAATCCTCACTAAGCAGAAGTGCATTTTATGACCATGACACCTGCCCCAGCCCCATGGCCACAGCCCAGAGACAGCGATGCTGCAGCAGGAGGATGACGGGCTCAGTGGACACCCCCATGCTTCACGAGCACTGGTTGTATGACCTGGACAAACAAGCTCCTCTCCAAGGAGGGGTGATGTCTGTCTCCAAGTGTCTTCCATCCTTGCTGTCTCCAAAGGCACCATGGAACTGGGTCTGAGCAGGGCCTGTTAGACATGCACATCTGAGGAAGACCCCACCTCCGGGAGCCCAGGCTTGTTTATGAGACGGGGACAGCAGTCCCCGCGTGCTCAGCACTGCTGGGAAGACAACACACTCTCTGGCATACGTGCTTGGCATGTAGCACTCAGGAAAGAGACATGATACATGAACCGAGGCAGTGTGAAATCTGTGAACCATCTTCACGGCTCTATTTGTTTTGTGATGACATGACTATAGGACCGTCTGGTGCAGATGCAAAATGGAAAGAAAGAAGAACAGTGAGTGTCCCCTCTTGGGAGAAGACCTAAGTCCCCACTGTTCCTCTTCCTGGGCCCCCCACCCCCACCATTTCAAAGTGCACATGTGGCTTCATAGACCACATGCCGGGGGCCAGAATAGATTTTATTTGCAGAGAGGGCTCAGTCATGTCTGGGGAAAGACATGTATGAGTATCCACATTGTGTAATCATGTGAAACAGTGAGAAGTTGAAGCTGTTAGTAAAAGTAAAAAACTCTGAAATGGGCCTCCCTTACTTAACAATTGAGTAGCCCCTCGGGACATCTGTTTCCTCCTTGGTAAAATGGGGCTCTGAGCACGGACTAGCTCGTGGCGCTCCAGAAGAATTGGGTGAGATACTGTGTATGGATATGCTTGGGAAACTGTGTTTGTCACTCAGTCATGTGCGACTCTGCGACCCCATGGACTGTAGCCTACAAGGATCTCTGTCCATAGAATTCTCCAGGCAAGAATACAGGAGTAGGTAGCCATTCTTTTCTCCAGGGGATCTTCTGACCCAGGGATTGAACTCAGGTCTCCCACAGCACAGGCAGATTTTTTACCACTGAATCACCAGGTAAGCCTGGTAAACCATAAAGCTCTGTGCAAATCTAACAAGATATTACAGGTCCAACCTAGAAAATACTCTTGGAGATTTTCTGGGATAGTACCCTGGGGCATCCTACAGCCAGGAGGAGGCCACCCTCTTGTAGAAGAGAAGCCCTTGATTAAGCGCCCACCGTCGTAATGCATACGCACAGGCTCAGACTCCTCCCTGTCTGGAAGCAGACCTGTGTGCACCGGTTGTGTCCCGGCTCCCCTCCGCGGGCGCCTGCCTTTTCCTCCAGCCATGGCCTGTGGCTGGTTGTCCTCTGGGCTTGCTGACGGCTCTGCGACCACACACAGAAAGGACCCCTGTCTGCTGGCCTGTCCTCCTCAGAGGCAGATGCTGAAGTTGGGCCCAACGAAGAGTGTGAGGGGTGAAGGCATCAGGGGGTGCTACTCCTCCCCAGGGCTGGAGCCAGAGGACAGATGCCCCTCCTCTGTGACCCCAGGAGCATAATCCTGGGTGCATCCCACCATCCCCTCCAAGGGCCCTGACTGGATGGAGCCCAGCCCCCGAGTCGGACTTTGTCCCTTCTCTCTTCCCATCCAAAATCCTGGGTACCAATCCCTGCCCACCGGCCCTTGCCTCCCTCTCTGTGTTGCTGGGAACCAAGGCTTCATCTCTGAGCCAGGGGGCTGCCCCCAAAGAGGACTCGTCAGTCCCCCTCCCATGGCACCGCTGGCCCCCCCTGAGCTCAGTTGGGTCGGAGCTTGATGGAGCTTCCACCCGGCTCGCTGAGGAGACAGCTCAGAAAGGAGCACAACTTGGCTGAAGCTTTTGCATCCTTGCCTCCACACTGGAGGCAGGAGTCTGGCAGAAAGAGCAGTGCTTAGGAGTTAGAAAGTAAGGCGGAAAAACCAGCTCCATGAGTGACCTCTGGGTGAATCTGGGCAGGTCACCTCAGCTCCCTAAGCCTCACTGCTCCCAGCTGTGAAGCTGGGGTAGTAAGCCCGGCTCACTGCACACATGGCGATGGTTACACCAGATGACAGGCCAGAGCCGTCACCTGACGCCTGCTGGCTCTGATGGGGACAACTCGCCGCAGTTTGTTACCCAGTGCTTTCTGAGTTTGCTTTCTCTGTATAAGGATGGAGAGTCTCTCCTGTATAATCCTCTCCCTTGATATTTTAAGGCAGTAATAAAAAAATCTCTGACTCCTTTTACCATTCTTTCTGAATTTGTCTCTTCTCCTCTCTTCCCTGGAGCCTTAATTGACCCTTTATTATTCTCTTGCTCCTTCGTTTTCCATTTCCAATATAGTTCCAGGCGGGTAACTCTAAAGCTACCGCGTGAACCTGTCTAACCATAAATACAATTTGACAAACTATTTCCAAGCAGCCAGTAACACGAGAAGGGAGGCAGCCCTCGCTTCTCATCTCATTGAGCCTCACGCATCCTTTCAACGTCCCCGCAGAGCCCAGGGAAATGGTATGATTTTGCTGAGATTTCAGACAATAAAAACTGATCATCAAACTGGGCACCGATTTTCAGACTTGCCTCCTTTCTTTGCTGCTTAGAAAAGTCACGGCCATTATGAGATGGATGGTACAGGTCCAGGACAAAGAACCCCAGAACCTGCAACTGGTGTACACGATGTCGTTTGTACCAAGAGATTGATGGGGACTTGGTTTCTCATTATAAGGCCACTGAACTGGATGAGGGAGGGGCATCATCAGGGGAAGAGATGAAGGCAAACAATAACAGAATTTTTAAAATAACTTGTATTGGAATATAGTTGATTTATAGTGCTGTGTTGGGTTCAGGTATACACCAAAGTGAAGCAGTTATACGCATACATACATTCCACTCTTTTTAGAATTCTTTTCCCATATAGGTCTTACAGAGTATTGAGTACAGTTCCCTGCACTATTCAGCAAGTCCTTACTAATTATCTATTTTATATATAGTAGTGTGTATATGTCAATCCCAATCTCCCAATTCTTCCCACCCCTTCTAACCCTCTGGTAACCAGCAGTTTACTTTCTACATCTGTGACTTTATTACTGATATGTAAATAAGTTCATTCGGACCATTATTTTTTAGATTCTACATAATAACAGCATTTAACCTTTGCCAAAAATTTTAGAATGCCCACAGATAATTCCTTCATGTGATATACAGAAAACACCAGGGTATTGACTTTCCATCACTTTTTCTACGGGTTGTGAGCAACAAGGATCCATTAGCTGTGTCTGGAGAAGTCAGCTATTTTTACCTACTCGAGTGAAAAACAGTTTTCTCTCTTGATATCAGTATGTGATTTTTTTGTGAAAAAATAAAATCACATTTGTTTTCCTTATCATTTGCCTAAAGTCAAATGAGAGGTCGCTCTATCTTTTCCTGCCTTTTGAGAGATTTAACTCAAATGACTACTTATCTATTTAACAGACTTCCTTTCCAAGGTGGATTTCTGCTTCTGCTACACAAAGTTGCGGTAGAAGTAATTAAATGAATACAAATTTAAAACCAGGTATTCGTTGTTTAAACACTAGTACACCTGATGTGTAGAGAAAATTAAGCTCTGTCTTGTTGGTGCCCCCTTCCTGGCTTCTGCAGTTCCAGCCACCTCTGTTGCCGTCTCACACTCTCGCAGTAATATTCCTGGTGCCTCCCTGATTGGAGTCCCATGAACATCACCTGTGCGGAGGTACGTCCACCCTGTTTCTCTGACCACCTTGCACTGCAGCCGTACCGGGCTCCTCAGCACAGCCCCAGCTCCCCACCACCTCTGCCGTGCAGAACGCTCAGCGGAGACATCTCCTTCAACTTGGCAGTTCCTTCCATGCTCTCCAGAGCTTGACCAGAAGCAAGAGACTTCCACAGGGGTGTTTTATGGCAGCCAATGCATGTAGTATATTGAATGTCTCAAGGGGAGAAACTCTAACTCTGATTCTTCATTTGTTTAATGGGTCTCATGTAAGGCCAGGCTGTAGAATGGGATACAGGACAGGGCTCTTTAGGGAATGAGGAAAGACACAGAGATGGGGCAGGGGTGGGATAGAACCACAGCTGGTCGTGACTGTCCTTCCCCAGCATCTAAGCCACCAAAACACCTGAAGCACTCAGAGAGCAGCCTCCAGCTTCAGGCAACAAGACATCACGGGGTAGCCCGTGCTTCAGCCACAGGGTCACAGACAAACCCTACAAAGGGGAACAATATTTCATGCTGCTCATGCCTTTTCCCCACAGCTACTGAAATCCTCTCCATCCTTCTAACACCTGTTCAAACGCCAAGTCCCAGAAAAACTTCCCCAGATTTGCACAGCTGGCTCTGTAGTTCTTGGAACAGCAAGGCATCAGCTCGGGGTGTGTAACAGATGCCACAGACTGGAGCCTAAACCACAAGCATTTATTTCTCCTGGTCCTGGATGCTGGACATCCAAGGTCAGAACACCAGAAGATTTGGTGTCTGGCAGAGGCCCGCTTCCCGCTTCGTGAGAGTGTAAACCTGCTGGCCGCTCAGTCATGTCTAACTCTCTGTGACCCCATGGGCTGTAGCCCACCAGGCTCCTCTGTCCATGGAATTCTCCAGGCAAGCAGACTGGAGTGGATAACCGTGGTTAAGATGCCAAGCTTCCACTGCAGGGGGTACAGATCCGATCCCTGGTCAGCGAACTAGGGTCCCAGTTGCTGTGCATCACAGCCAAAAACAAAGCAAAGCAAACAAAACAGAGAAGAGATGAAGGGCCAATACACACTTGACGTGGAAGAACCTCAAGAACACTGTGCTAAGTGAAAGAAGCCAGACACAAAAGTCCACCTATTACATGACTCTGTTTCTATAAAATGTGCAGATTAGGCAAATCTACAGAGATGTAGACTATTGGCTGCCAGGGGCTTGGGGAGGTGAGTTGGGGTGGGGATATGGTGATTACTAGCAGGTACAAAGTTTCTTTTTCGAGTGATGAAATATGTTAGTTCATGGTGATAGCTGCACGGTTCTGTGAATATATTAAAAAAAAACACTAAATGGCACAGTTTCAATGGGTGAATTTTGCTGTATGGAATAATATATCAATAAAGCTGTGAAAACTTAAATAGAGAAGAAAATAAAAAGAGAAACCTCATACCTATTTATGGGCTGAGCAATGGCATAGATCTGTTTAACGAGACAGGAATACCCATTTCCTGGTGGTGAGAGCTAAGAGCTCGGCCTGACCATGATAGGATGGAAAGACACCCACACAGACAAGCTGACTATGAGGGTGGAGGTGAAAGCCTGGATCTTCAGGGAGTGGCCAGACCAGCAGAAACAGAATTGGGGTAAAGAGTGCAAGCACAGTGTTTGAATCCACAGAGCTGGATGAGGTTCAGGTAAGGGCAGGTGAACAAGAAAGAGGCCCAGATCAGGTTTGCTGCGCCCAGCAATGTCTCAACACTAAGCAGAGAGACAGAAAAGAAGCAGAGATCAGAGGAAGAAAATAGGGTAAAGGTCCCCAGAGGCCTGCAGGAGAAGCAGATTTAAAAAGGAAATGGTGCTGAACACTGGCCGGAGGTTGAATTAGATAAGCTCTGAATGTGTCTTTTGGGTTGTGGCCTGGAGCTCCTCAGCACCCCAGCAAGAGCTGCAGGGGCTAGGGGACTGGATAAAGCACAGCAGGGCTGGATACCCAGGAACCTCCCTGAAGGGAGCTTGGTTGGACAACCAGTAGGAAAAGGGCACAGGAGCAGGAGAGGTGATATGGGACCAAGAGAGGGATTGTTTTCTTCTTCTTCTTTTAGGATGCCAGATCCTAAAACATGTATGTATGTGCATATTCATGATTTAACAGAAGAGTAGTGTGTGTGGCAGAATTTCTTTTTCCTCAAGAGATCTAGTCTTTGCTCTGAAGACCTTCAACTGATTATATAAGGCCCACCCACAAATGGAGGGCAATCTGCTTAACTCAGTGCCTGCAGATTTCAATGTTCAGTTCAGTTCAGTTCAGCCGCTCAGTCGTATCCAACTCTTTGCGACCCCATGAATCGCAGCACATCAGGCCTCCCTGTCCATCACCAACTCCCAGAGTTCACTCAGACTCACATCCATTGAGTCAGTGATGCCATCCAGCCATCTCATCCTCTGTCATCCCCTTCTCCTCCTGCCCCCAATCCCTCCCAGCATCAGAGTCTTTTCCAATGAGTCAACTCTTCCCATGAGGTGGCCAAAGGACTGGAGTTTCAGCTTTAGCATCATTCCTTCCAAAGAAATCCCAGGGCTGATCTCCTTCAGAATGGACTGGTTGGATCTCCTTGCAGTCCAAGGGACTCTCAAGAGTTAATCTCATCTAAAATATAAACAAACAAAAACCCTTCTTAATAACATCCAGAGTGGTTGTTTGGCCAAAGACTGGCCACAGGAACCTAGCCAAGTTGACACATAAGATTAGCCATCACACCAAGTGAAGATTAGGCATTCAGTCTGGGTGTAGGTGGACATGGGTGGACCAACTGATGTGGGTGGACCTGTCAGTTGGCTGAGGCCATTTTGCTAATATTTAGTATGGGGTAGGGCTTCCCTGATAGCTCAGTTGGTAAAAATCTGCCTGCAATGCAGGAGACCCTGGTTCAATTTCTGGGTAGGGAAGATCCACTGGAAAAGGGATAGGCTACACACGCCAGTATTCTTGGACTTCCCTTGTGGCTCAGCTGGTAAAGAATCCACCTGCAATGTGGGAGGCCTGGGTTTGATCCCTGGGTTGGGAAGATCCCCTGGAGAAGGGAAAAGGTACCCACTTGAGTATTCTGGCCTGGAGAATTTCATGGACTGTATAGTCCATAGGGTCTGAAATAGTCAGAAATGACTGAGTGACTTTCACTTTCACTTTAATATGGGGTAAATTCCAATCCAGACAGCCTCCACGGCCCCGGCTGGCCCTTTCCCTTCCCCTGAGGTCTTTGCCTACACACCTCTACCTCTCCATTCTGGCCTTGGGGGTCTCTGTGTTTCTGGATCACATGTATCTTCCCAGGATATGCTCTTAAGCTTGCTTCTTTGCCAGAATTATATGTGAATAGATCTTAGATTGAGGACAAACTGAGATTCAATTTATAATAAATTTCTTCTAGAACTGCACTAAAATGGGGGAATTTAAGCGTCACCTGACCACCTCTGGGGCTTCCCTGGTGACTCAACTGTAAAGAATCTGCCTGCAAGGCAGGAGACAGGCTCGATCCCTGGGTCACGAAGATCCCTTGGAGGAGGAAATGACAACCTGCTCCAGTGTTTTTGCTGGGAAAATTCTATGGACAGAGGAGCCTGGAGGGCTACAGTCCATGGGGTTGCAAAGAGTTGGAGGCCATAGAGTATGCACACACAGAAAACGGTGTGTGACCACCCCCAGCGGCCCTGCCCTTCCCACCATCGCCACAGTCAGCTCCAGGCTGACCCATCCTCCAAGCAGCCCCCCGAGGAGCTCTCACTTCCCCACAACCATCCTGGTGGGGGCTGTCAGCTCCTGTCCTGCCTCCAGTTTTCTAGAAGCCTCCAGCCAGCTCTTGATGAGATCACTGTCAGAACTTATCCCTTTTAGGCTCAAATCACAGCTACACTCCAGACTGTCACCTCTAACGACTCTCCTCAGGTTTGAGGCTAACACAGGGGATTATAGTGTAGAAGGGAGGCATGTCAGCTAGTCCTGCTCCTGGCATCGCTCAGATGCTCTTCCTGCAGCCCCTCCTGAACTCAATTCAGCTGCGGTGGTGCTGGGGTTCCCCCCTTCTTCCTCAGGATGTCCCCCCAGACTCCAGCTCCATCGCTGCCTCCAGCCACAGCCTCAGAACACAGGTGGACTGTGTCAGTCAGAAGCCGCTATGCAACCAAAAGGAGCATCAGATCGCTCTGCGCCCGAGAACAGAGAAAGAACCTTCCGCCAGACTGATTCAACCCCCCGAGACTGTCTCCAAGTAAAAATAACTTATTCGTCTTTGAACCAGTGGGTCCACAAGGCCTGTAGGCTGTGCTCCCTAGTCACAGGAGAAGCTGGGCCCTGGGAACCCGGCACCGCAGACGCATAGCCAGGGAAGAGGCAGGGGGGTTACTGGAGGCTCGGTGTCGGTGAGTCACACCATCGAGCCAGCCCCATGTGGGTGACAGATCCCAGTTCCTCTGACTCACCGCCCTCCGTGGGCACGGGGCACCTCCTGCCCACCTTGGTGGGCGTATGGAAATGATGGGCTGTGACTAACAGAGGCACTGCCATTAGCCTGGGCACTTAGTTGTCCAGAGAGAAGTGATGTTCCGGTTCGAATTTCTTTTTTGAGCTTAACATGTTGCTGGATATGTAAATACAGTTTGAAAACCTTACATGTAATTTCCAAATCGCTGAGAATATATTTGAATCACAGAATAAGAAAACAAGACAGAATGTGTCTATTGTATCTTTATGAGTAAGAGTATATAGACTCACTGATGTGAAAAACAAACCTATGGTTACTGGGGTGGGAGGGAGGGATAAACTGGGAGATTGGGATTGACATATATATATCGCTATATATAAAATGGATAACTAGTAATAATAAGGACCTACTGTAGAGCACAGGGACCTCGACTCAATACTCTGTAAAATCCTATATGGGAAAAAATCTTAAAAAGAGTGAATATATGTATAACTGATTCACTTTACAGTACACCTGAATCTAATACAGCATTGTAAATCAACTATACTCCAATTTAAAAAGAAGTCTTTTTCCTATTTTGCTTTTCACAGAAAGAGAATTTGATGAGCCTGCCATGAAGCACAGTTCCTAGTTATTAAAATTGACTGTAAGGAAGAAAACATGAGCTGAAATTTCTCTCCTGATCTTCCACTCTTAATGAGTAGCCATGAGCAAATGTAATTACAACCTTGCCACCAGTAATGCTATGTCTGTAGGACACAGTTTTCCGGGATGAAATGATGAATCCCCCCGTTCAAATCTGTTAACTGCCAGGCATCTCTTTACAATGGACGTGTGCTGTAAGAAAACCTAACTTAACCGGAGGAGCCCCCTCCTCACTCTGAACTGCAGCCTCTTGTCCCTTACACCCTTTGCCTCCTCTGTTTCGCCAGCCTCAAATCTCAACCATGCCCACCTTTTCTTTTTGAACTTTAAAATCCACATTTTATTTAATTTTTGGCATAGGGAGAACAGTGTCTATTGGCAACAACGACCCTCGTTCATCCATTCTTCTGTTGACTCTCAAACAGTACTAATACGAAGTAACCCGTTCAAATCTTAACCTCTATGGGTTCCTCATTTGCTGCTTCAAGTTCACATTTTCTTTTCCCTGAGATTTGCAAAGACCTTTTCCTTTCATTGTTTGGCTGTAACTCATGTCTTCCTCTGCTGAACTCCTGAGCGCATCACCAGCAGGCTGGGTGTTTTGTGCACCTGATCTCTTTTAGGTTTAAGGTGACATGTGGATAGCTCATGGTGGGGCATGTGGGGGGAGCTCTGGGCACGTGCTGCGGGAACTGGAGAGGGAGGGGAGATGCTATGGATCTCTCATGGACCCCGTGGGCAGGGCCTCAAAAGGTGGGAAGGATGCGGACCTGTGAGGGGTCAGCACAAGGCAAGGAAGGGAGCCGGGAGCGGCAGGCCTGTCCAGGTGTGAGGGCGGCAGGCATGGCTGCCAGAGACGAGGCGGGAAGCCCAAGAGGGCGGGAGTCCGAACCTAAAGCCAGGGGATGCTTTCTGCGGGATGGAGGAATTTGAACATTCACCTGTTATAGTAATAGTTCCAACTTTCCTGTGAAACAGGGGCTTGAAAAAAGTGTCACTGGGGGAGCTATATGTGTGTTCACATTTGTTGACTGTTAGGTGGGGGACGCTGGATCAGTTCACTCACCTTTTCTGTGCCCCCAGGTCTTCTGGGGTGAGACAGGGGTATGAACATGCATTTCACAGGGTGACATGTGTGTGAAATAGGAGGACACAGGCAAGTGCCCGCAGATTGCACGGTAAATCTCTCTGCCCAGCCTAGCCTCCATGCCCGGGCCGTGCTGCCTGATAGCAAATTGCACCGAGGAAAGAACGTGAGGGTTAGCCTAGATAAGCCAGTAGGGAGACCAGATGTCACTTCTGAGGGTTTTTGAACTGAGTGGAACTTCTTTTGATGCAGGAAAACAAGGTAAAAATTTCCCAAGGGGTTTCTACGAGATTTCCAGCACTTCCTAAATTAGCCCCAACCAGTAAAACCACGAGCGAAGACCTCCTGGCAGGGCTGGCACGGCCATTTCCAGGCCCAACCGAAAGCAGGAAGCCTTGAGACAAGTCATAACTCATCTCTTCAGTTGGCTTCCAAAATTATCCACATTTAGATCCCTGGGCATTTACACCAAACGTCAGGAAGTATTCTGATTTTATCTGTTTCGTGTTATTGACTTGTTTTTGATCAAACCAATTTCAGATTCCCTTCTAACCACTGGTGATAGTTTCACCTCTGCCTCATCAGCGATGCACGTTGAGCACAGATCCCCATGACGAGCTGTTTCCTGCAAATGGCAAGAGCCCCTCTAAGCCTGAGCTGGTGTGTGGTGAACCGGGGAAAGGAGTGAAAGAAAACCCTTCCCTTTGGATTCAGAGCTCTGAGCGCCATCCCCAGCCCTGCAGCTATTTGCAGGCTGACCTTAAGCAAAGGCTTGAAATGTGCTAAGTCTTCATTTCCTGTTCTACTAAACAAAGAAGCCCCACATTATCCATTAGGATAACCACTATTAAAAAAGAAAGTGTTGGTGAAGATGGGGAGGATGTGGAGGGACTGGAAGCTTTCGTTGCTGATGGGGATATAAAATGGTGCAGTCACTCTGCAAGATGGGGCAGCCATTTCTCAGAAGATTAAGCAGAGAATCAAGGATGATCAAGGACTAACCACGTGTGGATATATGCTCCAAAGAATTAGAAGGACAGTCTCAAAAATTATTTGTTGATCCATGTTCATAGCAGCATTATTCATAACAGCCAAAAAGGTAGAAATAACTCAAGTGTCCCTTGATGGATGAATAGATAAACAAATGTGAGATATATAGAGATGTATGTGTGTGTGTGTGTGTACATATATAACAAAATGTATTCATCCTTCAAAAGGAAGGAAATTCTGACAGTGCTACAACATGGATGGACTTTGAAGACATTATGCTCAGTGAAATGTTTGATGCAAAAAACAAATTCTGTATGATTACACCATATGAAGCATTTAGTCAAATTCATAGAGTCAGAAAGGAGAATGAGGGTGCCACGGCTGGTGGAGGGATAGAGGATAGTGCCTTAGTGTTGAGTGGGGACAGAGTTTCGGAGGAAGTCCTGGCAGCATCATGGCAACAGCTGTACAGCACTGGGAATGTGCTTCACGCCGTGGAAATGTATGTGTGTGTGCTCAGTTGCTCAGTCGTGTGTGACTCCTTGTGAGCCCGTGGACTGTAGCCCCTCAGTCTCCCCTGTCCATGCAATTTTCCAGACGAGAATACTAGAGTGGGTTGCCATGCCCTCCTCCAGGGGATCTCCTGATCCAGGGATAGGACCCGTGTCTCCTGCACTGACAGGCAGATTCTTTTAAACTGAGTTACCGGAAAGCCCATGAAAATGTGTGGAAGTTTCTTAAAAAACTAAAAACTGAACTACCATATGATCCAGCAATCCCACTCCCGGACATATATCCAGAGAAAGCTCTAATTTGAAAAGATATATGCACCCCAGGTTGGCACTAATGGTAAAAAAAAAACCTGCCTGCCAATGTAGAAGACGCAGGTTCTATTGCTGGGGCCCCCTGGAGGAGGCCAAGGCAAGCAATCCACTCCAGTATTCTTGTCTGGAGAATCCCATGGACAGAGGAGCCTGGCGGGCTACAACCTACAGGGTCGCAAAGAGTTGGACTTGAATGAAGCAATTGGGCACACACGCACAATTGCACTTCTATGTTCAAAGCAGCGATTTTCACAATAGCCAGTATATGGAAACTACCTAAATGGCCTTCGTCTGATGAATGAATGGAGAAGATATGGTACATATACATGATGGGATACTCCTCAGCCACAAAAAGGAACGAAATAATGCCATTGGCAGCATACGGATGACCTAGAGATTACCATACTAACTGAAGTAAGTCAGAAAGAGAAAGACAAATATTCATATGACATCACTTACAAGCAGAGTCTAAAATATATCTACATAAATAAACTCATTTACAAAACAGTAATGGACTCACTGACATAGAAAACAGACTTGTGGTTATTAAAGAGGAAAGGGTATTATGCTGCTACTGCTGCTAAGTCGCTTCAGTCGTGTCTGACTCTTAGAGACCCCATGGACTGCAGCCTACCAGGCTCCTCCGTCCATGGGATTTTCCAGGCAAGAGCACTGGAGTGGGGTGCCATTGCCTTCTCCAAGGGGTATGATAGGGAGGGATAAATTAGGAGTCTGTGATTGACATAGGCACACTACAGCATATAAGATAGACATCAAGGTCCAACTATATAGCACAGGGAGCTACATTCAGTATTTTATCATAACGTAAGGGAAATGAATCTGAAATATATAATACATAAACATATATGAGTCACTGTGCCGTACACCTGAAACATGATATTGTCAATTAACTATACTCCAAAAATTAAATATGTTAAAGAGTAATTTTATGTTATAGGTATTTTAACACAAAAATTTTAAATGGAAAAGCTCCTTTTTTCATAAACACTGTTTAGCCATTACGATCCTTCCGTATGAGAAATCCTGCTCTAATTCACCCCAGATTCTAGGCAGAGCACACACAGACATTCAAGGCGGTCCCAGTACACACTGTCTAGCTGACCTGACAGACCTCAGGGTACAGAGAGCTCTGGCTCTGTCTTCAGTGTGCAAACCTCTGGCAGGTGTTGGGTTGCAGCGATCCAGTGCCTGAAGGTCACTCCAGCCTCTGGACAAGTGGACCTGCAGTTTTCTAGCTTCTCTGGGAGGGAAACTTAAGCCTGGAGACCAGATCCTCTTTCACAGAGAGCCCTTCCACTGAGAGTTTGGAGCAGACAGTCTGAGAGATGATGGTGACTGGCAGGCTCCCTCCCCATTTTCCCTCAGCTAAGTTCTTGTATTGTACTCTTCTTTCTCTCTTTTCTTGCTCCTCTTGTTTTTTGTTGAATGATTCTGCCTCCTGCAGTTCTTTGATCAAAGACCAGCAAGTTGAGTGGGGAATGTTTCCATCTTTATCAAATAGATTTAGTTAAAATAGAAAGCAAGGAAAGGCTGGGTAGCACTTGGTGCCACAGAGGAAAGGGCCATCCTGGCAGAGGAAACACCCTTTGCAGTGAAGACTTGAGATCATAGAATTGCCAGATTGTTGATCCGAAGGCAATGCCTCCATTTCCCTTTGGAAAATGTTAAATCCTTTAGAGGCTGGCGGAGACTCACAGGCATTTAGA
This sequence comes from Bubalus bubalis, assembly GCF_019923935.1. NCBI lineage: Eukaryota > Metazoa > Chordata > Mammalia > Artiodactyla > Bovidae > Bubalus > Bubalus bubalis. Next base: position 5,478,080 of record NC_059164.1, on the reverse strand, counting down.
AAGGTGTGGATATTTTCCAGGGGGATGAAATCAAATGACATACTTTTTCTTTGAATTATCAGATAATTCCTTCACTTCTGTTCAAATCCCACAGGCATACAGACTTTACATGGTCACTCTGCAGGGTCACAAGTCACTAAGCTGTTTGTTACTGGGGCAGAGATGATCAAACTTCCTGCAAATACCTGGGAACATTGCTGCTAGTATTTTATCCTGTACAGGAGTGGAGGTGGCTGTAACAACCCTGGGTCGAACCCCATGAACCCCACCAACCCCCCTCTTGCATCCCCCACCTGATTAAGGGCTCCCTAGATTCAGGCATAAAAGGTTTTTATTCTTTAATTAATTTATTGATTTTAATTGGAGGATAATTACTCTATAATACTGTGACGGTTTCTGCCATACGTCAACAGGAATCAGCCATAGTTATACACGTGTCCCCTCTCTCCCAAACCCCCCCTCCTCTCTCCTCACCCCACCCCTCCAGGTTGTCACAGAGCTCTGACTTTGGGTTCCCTGAGTCATTCATCAGGTGCTGACTTTCCTTCATTCTCCCTCTTCCTCCCTGACCAGGCGATGGATTGAATCCTCCCACCATCAGCCACATGCTTAGACCTGCTTCAACCTCTTCCCATGGCTGACATCCTGCAATGTTAGCTGACAACTTCACTGAAATCTTGTCTCCCTTGGATTTCTTTAAGTTGCTAAACTTGGGGACAGCTTGTTACCCAGCAGACGAGCAGTAGATCCCAATACCACCAGTGTTTTCTTCCATTACATCCTCAAGTTGTGCAGCTCTGCAGAACAGCCAAGAGTGTGGGTCTCAGTCACGGTATTTTTTGACTCACAAGAGTTTTTAGTTCTTGTTCAGTAAAGCCAACAGAACCAAGCCCATCCCTTCTTCTCTGGGGTCCTGGAGGCCTTGGTGCCTTCCTTGACTCCCCATTTCCTGTGACCAGATGCAGCAGACCTAGACAGGAGCCGCTGTTTCCAGAACTTACCACGCTGTCTGATTTCATCTCTGGTTGGTGACAAGTGAATGAAACCAGGTGAGTGCAGGATGCAGGCCAGGTAGACAGTGCAAACATTAGCTCTGCCACTTACTGCTTTTGCACCATTTCTGGGAGGCTCAGTTTCCTGATCTGTGAAATGGACAAATAAGAGCCTGGCCGGGTTGTTGTGAGGATGGGCGAGATGATGCAGGATGAGTTCCTGGTGTGAAGAGCATGATGTTGCTGCAACTTACTGATGCATAACCAACCTCCCCAAAGTTCAGCAGCTTCAGACACCAACGAGTAAGATTCCTGAGGGCCATGAGAATGGCTGCAGCTCCAATCCTCTGGCCTCATCTCATCCATTCAGCTACCTTCAGTGTGAGCTCAGCAGGGCTGGGCTCACACGTTGGGTAGTTGGTCTTGGCCTTGGTTTTTCTTGTGTGATCGCTTGGCCTCCAGAAGACAAGATAGGCCCCCCTAGCTGGTGGTCTCAGGGCAGAGTTTCAAAGGGTCAAAAGCAAAACCACCAGATCTCCAGAGGTTTAGACCCTGAACTTTCAAAATCCCATTTCCATCAACTGTATCAACACTAGTCACAACTCCAGATGGCAGGGCTCAGAGATCCACGCCCCTTCTGGATGGAAGAGCCACAGAATCACATTGTCAGGCGATACCGGTGCACTTTAGAAGGAAGCTCTGCCCATGTGGCTCAAGCAGTAAAGAATCTGCTTGCAATGCAGGACTCACAGGAGATGTGGGTTTGATTCCTGGGTCAGGAAGATCCCCTAGAGGAGGAAATGGCAACACACTCTAGTATTCTTGCCTGGGAAATCCCATGGACAGAGGAGCCTGGTGGGCTACAAAGTATGGGGTCACAAAGAATCAAGTACAACTGAGGACGCACACACTGCCCATATTCTGCAGGTTCCCACAAGCGTGCAGGAACCTGTATCTGCACAATCACCCCCCACCCCGGGGTTCCCAGGCAGGCATTAGAAAAAAGCTCTGGAGCCCGGTGACCCAGGGCTGCGCCCTCCATGACAGAGTTCTCTGTGAGGCCTCAGCATGGTTACTTAGCCTCTCTAAGTTTTTCTTTCTTTATCTGAAGTTTTTTTCATGCCTCCATTGTCTTCAACCCTTATACTTTCACCCTGAATGCTATTTCACAGTCCGACTTCAAAAATCAACACAACAGAGACAGAAGTGGTGATGTCCCCAAATGCCTCTGGAACCTTGGGCCCGGGGCCCCCTGAGCCTCCCACGCAGCCTCAGCAGAACCCCATGTGTGTCGGACCCTCTGAGACACGTGGACTGTCTCCAGGGGCACCATCTGCCTAGACCCAGGAGAGAAGGGGATGAACCCCGTTCCATCTTTGGTTTCCTCCACCTCAACCTGTAACATCATTCCTACCGCTGGGACGGTAAGTGAGGACAGGTCCAGCAAGTAGGAACAGTTCCAGAGATGAGAACCAGAGCCACGGAACGAGAAAGCAGGGGTCTGTTTCTGTCATGTCTCTCAAATGGTCCATTCATTATGCCTGGACTTGAGCAATCCAGAGACATCCTCCTCACTGAAGCTGAGGGAGAGGAAGTGAAAACTCAGGAGGAGCTGGGAACATCCCTGGGCTGGAGGCCATGTCCTAAGGATGGGGCAGAGGACTTTTTCATTCACTCAGCAAACACTGAGCATCCATGGCAGCTCAGGCGCTGCTCTGGGTGCAGACACCCCCGTCTGGGAGGAGCCGCGGCTCTCCTTGCACATCCTCTGAAGGAGCGTTGGACAGCCCACCTCGCGGTTCATGCAGCTGTCTGCTCATCTCCCCCAGGACAGAAACCACCCAGGGCTCACTGTGCTTTCTCCCACGGGGCCCCCAGGGGTTGGGTGGGGGACCACAGCCCAGCAGCCCCCTGCCCCAGCTCATGACTTCTTTCAGATCCTCAAAGAGGCCACTCTGCTTCCCGCCCCGGAAACTGAGCCTCGGCACCTCTGTCGGGGCCATCCCTCCTCTACCTGTAACTGAGGTGCCTCTCCTCTGTCTCAAGTTCTCTTCCCCCTTCTTTGGGGAAGCCCATCGGAGCCCAGGATAGGCGAGTTTCTTAGCTCCATGTTGTCATGTACAAAGTAGCATTCTCCATGTCACCTCACACCCATCACGTGATATTATGGTGATTTTCCATCTCCCTCTCTGAGAACAGAAACCATAGAGGCTTCATCTTAACATCCTGCCCCCGCCCCGGGTATGATCCTTGGCAGTGAATGCTCAATGATTACTTGATGAGCAAGTGAACGAATGAATGATGGTGGTGTGCAGAGATATCCCACGAGCCTGCAGGTGGCCAAGTAAGGTCCCAGGACAAGCTTTCACATGGGAGTAGGGTCCTTCCCAGGAGACTCGGCCCGCCTTCGTCTCCTCCTCCTTCATGTCCTCAACCTGGAGCCTCGTGACTTTGCTCTGTTCTGAGAGTCCTTCCTGTTATTTCTCCCAGAATGACTGGGGACACTCCTGTGAGCCTTCTCCTGGCCCCTCAGATACTCCAAACCCAAAAGTCAGGTCCCATCCATGCCTTGCTGCAACTCGGAGACAGAGAAAACAGAAAGGCTTGCATAATGCAAGATTCTACAGTGCGGATCTTGGGCATCTTAACAGCCACCTGGTCCCGGGGCACAGGTGAGGACACAGGAGGATCAGGGAAGGCAGAAGCAGGAGCGTGAACGCGCGAAGAGACACCTTCACCCAGAAGACACACAGACGCGGCTTCCTGTGGGCTGCTTGCCTGGACAGCCTGCCCGGGCTGATGGCAGAGCCTGGCTTTTAGGAGAACTCGATGCCCGTGTTTGAGGAGTCAGGTCGTCACTGCAAGGCCTGAGGACAAGGACACACGGTCACCATCTGCTGGAATGAAGGTCCTGACGGGAGGATGCTGACAGCCCAGAGGGGCGCTGCTGGCGGTCAGTGCTTCCTTGCTTCATGAATGATTGGAGGCACAAGGAAACGTAAACCAGCTGGAGTGGCTGGTCGGGCCTGGTATTTAATACACATTTTTAAAATGATTCATTTTGGTTGATGCGCAATCAGTGCTGTTGAAGGCCTGGAGACGAATTTAACCCAGGCCACTCTGAACTCCCACTGGAGGTGGGACAGACATCCTCAGTTCCAACGCACTCCTCCCTCAGGAGCTGTCTGTGGGAAGCACACATCTGGGTTTGGTGGGAGGTGGGAGAGGAAAGCAAGGGGAGGAGATTCTGGCCCTCTCACCCTAGAGGAAGGCTTCTTCCCCTAAGATTAGGGAAGGAATGATTGCACCAACCTGAAGATCAGAATTACCTTGCTGGAGCTGAGCCTGCAGATGAGGTACCTGGCCAGCAGGTGGCAGTAGTGATGGGTCCCTACACCTGTGGATCAGAGCCCAGCCCAGACCTGGATGAGAAACAGGCCCACCTGGTGGGTAGCGCTCACGCCTGCGGCTCCCGGTCAGCTGGGCAGCAGCTTGGCATCTTCCCTCTCTTGGGCCAAGTCTGTCCCTTTGCTACCTCAGCTCTCCGTCCCGCATCTGGGGAGCAGGACTAGTCCTGCAGGGATCTAGGCCTGGGGTCTGCAGGGGGCTGCTGTCTGCCTCCCCCAGGCTGGGGGCAGGTGCTCCCAGGAGGAGCCTGCCCCAGAAGCCAGCCTTTGGGGGCCGGGAGCGTGCAGCCTAAGGTCGTGCAGGCGGGGTGGGTGAGGAGAGGTGAGAAGCCAAGAGGGCAGCTGGGTCCTTCCTGCATGGGACAGGACAACATCAGAGTCCACTCCTGAGACTGGCCACCCAGGCTGACATCCCTCTTGGACTGAGTGACTGGACCAGGACTTCAGGTGGGGCGGGAACGAGGCAGGGATGGGCCTAGAGGAGTCCACGCACACTCGCACCACCCAGGTCTGAGCCGGGGTCCCCCACGAGCTCCACAGTGTCCCCTGTCACCTCTCTCTTACCAGTGTCCCCGGGGTCACCAACTAACATGTCTGTCGTCCCCTAGATAAATCTGAGAGCTCTGTAAACTGCTAGAAAGATGCTCCAGTGCTCACATCAGCCTCATCCTGTTGATAGTGCTACCCACAGCAGTGCTCGGGGGATGGTGCAGGAGGGGGTGGGGGACAGAGCTGTCTGGGGAGGCGGCCACACTGAGGAGGGAAGCAGGAGGAGACATGGATGCCTCGGGTGGTGGCCCCAGCTTGTGTCTGGCCCAGGACACTCAGGTCCAGGAGAGAAGTCTGGGTACAAGCCGAGGGGCTCAGGAGAAGCCGCAGTTGGAAAAGTGATGTGTTGGTTGGAACATCAAACTCAGCCACTCAGTATTGCCTGGGCTGAGTGCTGGTGGTAGAGAGGGGAAATAAAGGGACCACATCTCCCACAGGGAGCTCAGGCAGAGATAAAGTCAATGCAGCTATTTTCCTCCCAAGGGTCCGGTGGCGGCTGGGGGTTAGGGCACCCGGGTGACTAGGGGATGCCTCTTTGAGGAAGGGGCTTGAGGAAGACCTGGGTCCTGAAGCTGCCACTCCAGGCACCAGAGGAACAGTGAGGAGGGGAGAGGCAACCCAGCTCCCCTGGGACCTGGAGGCCGGGCAGGAGGTGGGGATTGCAGCCAGCAGGCACCTCAGGTGGGGCACCCAGGTGGGAAGGGAGGCAGGTTTTCCTCCAAGAACAAGGGAGGCCAAGGGATGTATAGGTGGAGCTAACAGAGGCCAGAGGTGAGTACAGCTGTCTCTCTGGTCTATATGTGGAAAGTGATTAGAGGGCAAGCATGCACGTGAGGCAGTGGTGGAAGGCCACAGCCGTGGTCCAGGGAGAGGGGGCAGGAGTTTGCAGATGGGATAAAGAGAAGCGTGTAGGTGCAGGATGTTAGAACTGAAGGCAGAGGCGTGAGAATCTGCTGATGGAGTAGATGTGTCAGGGCAGAAAAAGAGGAACAGAGAAAGGAGACTTGGATGAAATGCCCTTGAAAGATCCACCCTGTGACATTGGGGCGATGCGGCTGCAGATAGTGACATGACATTATCAAAGACTCGGCAGCTCAGTCTGAGGTTTCTGGTGAAAGCCACCTTTCAGTTGATGCAGGATTGAGTGGGAGTAGGGATGCTCAGTTCAGTCAGTCAGTTCAGTCGCTCAGTCGTGTCCGACTCTGCAACCCCATGGACCGCAGCACACCAGGCCTCCCTGTCCATCACCAACTCCTGGAATTTACTCAAACTCATGTCCATTGAGTCAGTGATGCCATCCAACCATCTCATCCTCTGTCGTCCCCTTCTCCTCCTGCCTTCAATCTTTCCCAGCATCAGGGTCTTTTCAAATGAGTCAGTTCTTCACATCAGGTGGCCAAAGTATTGGAGTTTCAGCTTCAATATCAGTCCTTCCAATGAATATTCAGGACTGATTTTGTTTAGGATGGATGCTCATTTGGGTACCGAATAGTAAGTGGGAATGTGGATGCTGACTTGAGTATCAAATGATGGCTGGGAATATGGATGCCGACTTGGGTACCAAATGGTGGGAGTAGGGATGCTGACTTGGGTACCAAATAATGTAATGTGTGGGAGTATGGCAGCTCACTTGGCTATCAAATAATGAATAGAGAGACTTGGATGCTCACCTGACTCCCCCTGGCACCTCTCTCACCAGCACACACCATGGGCTGGCACTACCTGGCTGCTGGTCGTGCCCTTGGTCCTCATCACAGACTCACGCTCCTCCGCAGGCTGGTCACTCAGTCCAGTTAATTGGCCATAAGAAGCTCTGCTTTCTGTGTTGTCAGCCACCTTTCTCCAGCTTGCCTGTGTTATTTTGTTTCTTTATTTTCTTAGCGCTGATCAGCGTGAGGTCTCCCACCTCCTTATTAACTACAAAAGGCATCCATATGTCCAAGTCCTTCTGACGAAAGCAGATAGAATGAGGCCATAACTGAAGTCATAGAACTGTCTTGTCAGATTAGAAATTGTTCTCTTCTTTCTTCAAGAAGAGAAACACGGCGTGGAAGACAGAAGCCATTTCTGTTAAGGAGCCCCAAACTTTCACGGTGTTACCATAACCATGACAGAGGTGTCCCGCATATGGGCAACATTCAGAAATTATTTTATGTTTCCCTGAAGAAACTGTCCTCAAGTGTGAAGGTCTATTGGTCATCACAATACTTTTCAAGAACAAAATATTTTCAAGCATTTACACAGAATCTTAGGCTTTAAAGCAGAAAATTAAGTTGGTTTCCTGACAAAGGGAAAGAGTAAATCCATATATTGAGATTTTTTGGTCCCAAATATGTGTGTGTGTGTGTATATATATATATATATTTAAAACATAATACTTAATAGATTGTTTTTTTAAAGCTACCATCCATAATTTGATTGCTCTAAACTAACAGGCAGTTATTTTTCAAATGAGAAAACTTCAGCATTCATCCAGGAGCACATGACTTTCCAAGGCAGATTTCAGGCTGGGGTGTAGGGGTGGGTTTCCCACTGACCTCTATGACAGCCCATGTGGAATCCGGAGCAGGGGTCGAAGAGTCACAAGGCAATGGGCGCATTCACAATGCCTGCTGGAAAGAATGTTTTCCTGGTTTCCTTCAAAGAACATTTTGAAGATTTTGAAAACCTTTACTGCAAAGTCTGATGGATGTAAATTCACATATTTTCAGTGAGATGACAGGCCAGGCCAGCAGCCTTTGGACTCAAACAGAAGCATCTCTTAGCCAGGAAAGGAGTGGTCACGTGCAGGGGCCCCGGCCCTGTGTGCCCGGCTGGGGTCTGCGGGTCGCTGGCTCTCCCTTTACCTCACTGCCCAGAGTCTGCCTGCTGGACATTCACCTTCTGTGGTTCCTTTGAGTGTAACTCAGATAACCCCCTGTATCTTCCACCCCCCCACCACTGGCCCTAGACAGACCCGTCCCCTTTCTAGAGGGAGATCTGAGATGGAAGAGACTCCAACACAACCAGGCCAGCCCATCTTCTTCAGATGGGAATAGGGGGCCTGGGATGAGAGCAGAGTTGTGACCTGGATGTCATCCTCTTGCTAATGAGGACTGTAGCCCACCAAGTTCCTCCATCCATGGGATTCTCCAGGCAAGAATACTGGAGTGGGTTGCCATTTCCTTCTCCAGGGGATCTTCCTGACCCAGGGATCGAACCCAGGCCTCCTGCATTGCAGGCAGACGCTTTAACCTCTGAGCCACCTGGGAAGCCCTTGCTAATGAGAGATGCTACCAAAAGTACTTCTATCAGTCATACTCGTCGAAGTAGCAGATAAATTAGATGATTCTTGAGAGAGTAGGAGAGGTGGTTCCTGCAGTTCTGCAGGGGGAGAAAGACAGTCTGTGCTTACAGGGCTCTTGCTCTTGCTCCTGCACGGCGCCCTGTGAAATAAACTCTGTCTGGGCAATGCTTTTCCCCGCGGTGGAAACCAACACCCAGAGCACTCGCCGGAATCTCACAGAACTAGCTGGAGCTGGAGTCGGGGGCTTTGGGCCTCCAGATCACAGATTCCTAACCTCGTCCTGCTGCTGATCCACGTGGAACATTCCCTGGACACCAGCTAGGCGTTGCACTAGCCACGAGGTCACTGAGTTAGCAGGTGGTGTCCATGGTTTTCACTGAACTCACCCACCAGCGAGTGATTTCATTGGGTCAATTGCGAGTGTGTGCACACCAGCTGGGGAACTTCGCAAATCTCTCCTTATCTGGGCGGCCTCCGCTGTGCAATAACCGTGTCCCCAGCGCAGGCCCAGAGGACACCCGGTGGCTTCACTGAGAAGCACTTGTGCAACCTCTGCATCCAGAGCCCTGTTACCCAAGACCACTGTCAGGGCCAGGGTGTGAGAACTGGGAGGCCGTGGGGCCTCAGCCCAGGCGTGGGAGGCCCCGGCTGGGGATAGGAGTCCCACCCACTCCTCTCGCTGCTCCCAAGGCTGGGCTGGGCCCAGCCAGCCCCGGCCCCAGTGTCCCCTCTTTGAGGTGTTGTAATAAATGCCTGCCCATCCTCCTTCATAAGAGAGTATCAAATGAGCGGAAGTTACTCAGCAGATACAAAGGGATGGAATTTTACTCATCATCATACCAGCGAGCCCATCTGTCTCCCTGGGTCGCAACTGCAAAATGTGAGACATCACAGCCCTGGGTCTGGAACACCTGTTGCCCACAGACATCAGGGTCGCCTCCTGCCTCTTCATCTTAGTTTCGTCTCTTTGCCATCCATCCCTTTCTTCCCCCTGAAGCCACTTTTAATCTCATATTTTGTGTCCTTAGAGCATGCACATATCAAAATAAATTCCTCCTTGTGACTTTAGTTTTGAGTATTTGTAGCATCTTTTTGGTGAAATGAGAATGACATTACCCACATCACAGGGTGCGGTGGAGTGCGAGTGAGGTGATGGATCAGAAAACCAGATGGTAGAGAAGCAGACACATTTACGAATTGTGCTTAGTCATGAAATTTTTTTTTTAATAGTTTCTGTTTGCTATTTTTTTTAGGAAAGGACATAATTTATAATAGTTTTTCATATAAAAATCTGTTTTGTAGTATTAAATCTCTATCTCATAGAATTAAAACATAACTTGTATTTCCCTGGTGGCTCGAATGGTAAAGCGTCTTCCTACAGTGTGGAAGACCTGGGTTCAATCCCTGCATCAGGAAGATCTCCTGGAGAAGGAAATGGCACCCCTCCCCAGTGTTCTTGCCTGGAAAATCCCATGGACGGAGGAGTCTGGTAGGCTATAGTCCATGGGGTGGCAAAGAGTTGGACACGACTGAGCAACTTCACTTCCTTTCTTTCTTGTATTAATATTTATCAAAGAAAATTACATAAATCATCCTTAATCAGGATGAGAAGAGTTAACAAAATGAGTAATTCTGATGGCATAGCTTCTGGGAGTGACATAAGGCATACCCATCAATTACGTGAGATGGAGAAGCAGTCGGCTGCTGGCCGAGGGTGGGGGCACTCGAAGGTGCTTATTCTCTTCACACCCCATGCGTCTGCCTCTCTGTTCAGTCCCGAGCCTTCCTGGTCAATACAGCCAAAAGGGCACCAGTGGATGAAAAGAACTGTTTCATCATCCTTTGTTTCATTTATTCATGTGATAACCATCACTGAATACCCACCAAGTGGCAAACATCATGTTTGATACTGAAAATGTTCATAAATGACTCAGCAGAGGTCCAACACTAACTCATTTGGGAGGTGGGGTTTCTGTGGCCATGTTGATCGCATTGATACACGTGGGTGCATCCCTAGGATGGAGCGGTGGGCCAGGGGGGGATGCTGTGGGGATGGGAGCTGGGTCATTCCCGATGCCTTCCTCCACCGGCAGCCTCGCTGGATGGAGCCTTCGCTTTGGGGCAATGCAGCCATGTGGACAGAGAGATGGGACATCAGCCAGGCGTGTTCCAGGCCCCACTCAGAAGCCCCGGCAGCTGAGCTCAGACACTAGCTGGCAACAGGAGGCAACCACGGCCACACCTGTTCTGGGCTCATGGGGCTGGGGGCCAGTCACCACCCTCCCCAGGCCCAGGCCACTTCCCAGGCTGGGGGAAGCTGAGCGTGGGCCAGCACGGCCATGTGGCACCCTCGGGGTGGATGCCCAGGGCCCAGCGGTTGGCAGTGCCTGTCCATACCCTCCCACGTGCCCCCGGCTTTTCCCTCCTCACCCAGGCCTGCTGTCCCCTGCGCTGTCCTTGCATCGTGGGGTACACAGTTCACAGTGCAGTTTGCGATGCATTTTCATGCTCTCGGTCCTGGTTAGGGTGCGTTCGGGATGCCGGAGGAGAGGCGGGCAGAGAGGGTGTTTGTGTATGTAACTTACAAAGGCACCTATAAGACCACGGAGGTGATGAAGTCAGGGAGACATGGCTCCGTGTTTGAGGCCACAATATATTGGGTATGCAGATGTGCTAGGAGATGGTACTGGTAAAACAAGAAAGGGTGCTGATGAGGTGCCCAGGGGGGTGGCCTGGGCCTGGGCTGAGGAGCTGGAGCGATGAGGCCTAAGTAGAGACTTTGCTGACGTCCCCTACTCAGCGGGAGGCCAAGGCAAGGGCAGCCTTGTGCCCTTTGAAGGGGAGCAGATGGGCCAGACTGGCCCTGTCTAGCCCAGGGATGAGCCGGGCACAGGGCATTGCTGCAAAACCTCTTACAAGCAGGACCAAAGCTGGCAAGTGTCTCAGGCATACCCCTGCTAAGTTCTCTAAGCCCTGATCCAGCCGCTTCCTGGAGCACCGAGAGCCCAAGGGCCTGTATGTGGCCATTGGACAGACAGATCACCAGGGCTCAGCCGGGCAGGGGCTCAGCTGGACAGGGGCTCCAGGCCAGACTGGAGGCAGCAACATGGCTTGGGGTGGTGGGCGGAGGGCAGGGCCAGAGAGAGGGCGCCAGGGAGGCAGCAGACACAGGGGAACCTGGTCGATGGGGAGCACCAAGATTCTGCACTGGGCACTCCCTCCCCATCTTCGTACCAGACCAGCACTTATCTCTAAATCAAGCACACAGGCGGCCAGGATGCATATCTTCAGGGGCCTCCAGAGAGTTGGAAACCACATCCGTACCTTGGCTTCGACACTAGAGGAACTGCCCCATGCTGGAGAGCCCCTGGGCTCCGCCAGCTGCCTCCGCTTCCTCCCAACAGCCTCTGCTCTGCCCGGTGGGAAGGGGTCTCCTCCCCGCTGGAGCAGGCTGCTATTCTTGGCTTTTCCACATGTGCACGCTCTGCCCTCTGCATCCCACTCCCCCACACACAGAGCCCACACACACTTAGTTCCCTTTCCAGACACACGGCCATCACTGGGCCAAGCCTGGCCTTCTGATCCCAAAGCACGTGGCACTCAGGGCTGGACAATGCTTGAAACAGGCCTTGGCTCCAACCTAGGTGCCGCAAGGAGGCGCTGGCCTTATCTGGGCACTTTCAGGGACCCCAGCTCACTGAATGTTTTCAGCATACGCCTCCTCAGATCCCTCACAGGAGTGGCTTTTACTTTGCCAGCAAAGAGCCCAGGAAGGACAGGAATGTGAGGTCAGATCTCAGGAGCGGTGGGGATCTCAGGGGACTACTTCCCAGGATGTAGGATGTGGCCTCCGTTTCCCCATCTGTAAAACAGGGGATCCTAAGAGGCTTGGCACGTGAAATTTGGAAGTTATCTGTTTGCCCGGCTCAGAGCTGCCCCTCCATTGACAGGCACAGTGGGCACTTTAATTGCCTGGTCTGTGAGAGGGGACACAGCTGCTCCTGTCTTGTCAGGCCTAGACTTCATCTCCAGACCCCGCAAGGCTTGAGGTGCCCAGAGGGAAGGAGTTCAGGTTGCAGAGGGAAGAAGACACACAAAGCACCAGCCAGCAGGGCTTAGCCCCTGGAGGGTGTGCAGGCCAAAAGGGAAAAGTCTTCTGGAAAGAGCACGATGTCAAGTGGCCAGGTGGCTGCGGAGCTCTTTGTAGCGCTTCCAGGGACCACCCAGGCTCAGCTATCCGCGTAGCCTTAGCCGCTGCTGTCTTCTCCTGGGGAGCTTGGGGGATGGGGCAGAGCTCTGGAGAGCCACCCCCAAGGACCTGCTCCCACATGTGGCCTGGGGGTGTCTGGCTTCCTCAGGCCTCGCCTGTGCCCTGGGAAGCTGGAGGAGCCCACCAGGCCCGGAGCAGCACGGTGAAGCCCCCACAAACCTGGCTTATGCCGGGCATTGATCGGAAGGTCCACAGGGCAGAGGCAAGTCTGCAACAAAGAGAAGATGGTACATGGGAGGGTCAGGGTCTGGCTCCAGGCTGGCCCGCCCCACCCAGCTGTCTAAACGTCTCTCTGTTTCTGTCTGATCTTTTTCCCTTAAGGCCTGTCCTTTCCTGGATATTAGAAGTCACAAAATTCCCCTTATCTTTCCCTGTGGTTCCCCAATTTTTCTTTCTGTCCCTCTGAGATAATCTGCAGAAGACGTTGCAAGAGGCAAGCACAGAACGGCCAGTCAACCAACACCAGTCAACCCAGCCCCCAGTCCCGCCTTGAAATTATGAGCCTCAACACCAGCCCAAACGAACCTCCTGGCGTCTTTGTAGCAACGGTTACGAGGACAGGATGTGAGTGTGTGCTAAGTTGCTTCAGTCGTGTCCGACTGTTTGCGACCCCATGGACTATAGCCCACCGGGCTCCTCTGTTCAAAGGATTCTCCAGGCAAGAATACTGGAGCGGGTTGCCATTCCCTTCTCCAGGGGATCTTCCAGACCCAGGGATCAAACCCAGGTCTCCCGCATTGACAAGCGGCTTCTTTACAGCTGAGCCACCGAGGGAAGCCCCAGGGATGTGAATGTGCATCACTTAATTTCCCAAACAGCAACCAAGTTTTGTGTGTCCCAGAATTCATGAATTCACTCATCTGTACAAGACCCACCAGTCAGGATGGAGAGATCAACTACCTCCAGCACTCAGGCTCCCCTCACTCAGCGACAGACTCAATTCCTAGCACAGAGAAGTCAGATATCCACCTGGGTCTGGATGCTCTGGCATCCGGGGGTGGAGGACCACACACCAGCTCTGCAGGATCAGGGGTGCCAGCAAGAGTCGGGGGCTGAGCACACAGCCAACTGTTCTGGAGCTCATGGCTCTGCTTTAGGATTGAGGCTCCACCCCAATCCTGCAGATTTGGCCCCAGGGAGTCTCAGCAGGGTTCAGAGTAGGAAGAACAAAGTTCGATTTGGAGCCAAATGCAGAGCAAGGATTCAAGAGGAGGAGCTGGTGACAAGGAGAGAAGTTCGGGATCATTTCAGAATCTCGTGTGAGGAGGAAGCAACTCAAGATTCCTGGATCCTCAGCAAACACTTCCTGCTGTCTCAGTTTCCAGAAGGTGCCCCTGCCAACCCCCACCTGTGGCCACAGGTGAGAAGCAGGAACTGACACCTTGAACTTGGCATCAATTTGGGCATAGAATCAAAAGAGTCTTGGGGTGTCTGGATTTAAGAATATTCTGCCCCTGCAGTGAGGAGCCAAGAATGTGGGTTTACAGAGAAAGAGGAGTCACAAGTGAGTAGCAGCTTGGGGTGTGTGTGTGTGTGTGTGTGTGTGTGTGTGTGAGACAGAGAGAGCTGAAACACCTTTGGTTCCGAGAGAAGCATCTGTGTACAATGCCATCATAAACTTTCCTACTTTGCCTCCGCTTCCCAAAGCTGACCTTCGCTTCCAGTCTTCAGCCCGTCCACCTAACGCTCCCCGCCCCACAGCCATTCCCCAGGGCGGTGTCTGCACTCCCATGTCAGGCCTCATAGGGGGAGTGTGCAGGCCTTGGGTCCCCACTCCGGCTTGGCCGATGATGCTCTGAGTGACACTGGGCAAACCACTTCCCACTTTGGCCCAAACTTCCCCTTCTCTGACATAAGGGCTGAGCTTGGATCACACCCCGGACCCAATTCAGCCCTCAGGCCCCCGCAGCTCTGTCCTGATGAGCCCAGATCTGACCTCTGATCCCTTGGATTTTGCTGCCTCCCAGGGTATTCACTCTATTTTATCATGCTTTGGCGCCCTTTGATCTTGGTGTACATAAATTAGGCTGGATGATAGCTGCTTCCAAGCATGGGCAACACTTGCCTGCCCGCCCCCCACTGGGCTGTGCATTGAGTAATTCCAGAAGTCACCCATTCCATGGACCACTCTAAGAAGGTGGTTCTTCTGGGTGTCCTGGTGGCCTCACTTCCGTCTCCTTACTGAACACTTCTCTTTACAACAGCCATGAGAGCAGAGGAAGGGCCAGTTAGATGTAGCATCAGAGTTTGTGTGGTACTATCCATTGAACAGAGGTCAAGAGACTTGTCCCAGCTTGTGCTGTGTGTTAGTCACTCAGTTGTGTCCAACTCTTTGCAAACCCATGGACTGTAGCCTGCCACACTCCTCTGTCCATGGGATATTCCAGGCAAGAATATTGGAGTGGGTTGCCATTCCCTTCTCCAGGGGATCTTCCTGACCTAGGGATCGAACCCAGGTCTCTTGCATTGCAGGCAGATTCTTTACTGACTGAGCCACCAGAGAAGCCCGAAGTTTTTCTCAGAAGTGCAATGTCCCAGCTTAGCACAGTTATGGGCTTTCCTACCTTGGGACCAGTTCTGAAGCTGTGGAAGTTGGAGGTGGTCTCCATGGCACTGGCTGGCATGGATTCTGTGATACAGTGGGTCCCCCACATATGAATCTTCAAGCTGTGAGCTTTTGATGAGAATGTGCATTCCATCAAGGTCAGGAGTGAGTGAAACTGCAGCTGGCCCACCGCCTCCTGTTGCTGATGGTCCTTCAGCTCCACTGTCTCCTACCTTCCCTTCCTCCTCCAGTCAGTAACCCTTCTGGCCTGTTCACCTGATGCCAGCCCCTGTGTGCCTGCTGTTGCCCTGCACCATTGTACTTTTCAAGGTACTATGCTGCAAGATGGAAAATCTTTTTGTATATTTGTTTTTGATGTATTGTTTATGTGAAAAGTATTATAAACCTGTTACAGTACAGAACTATATAGCCGATTGTGTTAGCTGGATACCTCGGTTCAGTTCAGTCTCTCAGTCATGTCCAACTCTTTGCAATCCCATGGACTGCAGCACGACAGGCTTCCCTGTCCATCACCAACTTGGGTTGGGTACCTAGGGTAACTTTGTTGGGCTTAACAAACAAATTGGACTTCAGAATGCACTCTCAGAGTAGAACTCATTGGTATAGAGGGGACTTACCTTAATGACCACTCAGGATAGAGACCTCATGGGAATCTGGACTTTGAGTACCATTGCCTCTCTGATTCGTTGGGGAAATCATTCACTGTGCCAAATTTCTCACCAGAAATCCTACCACACATCAGTTGGCTGGGATGTCCAGGAAAATATGCCAGAAATTATGTTTAATGTTCCCAAGCAGCTGCTCTGTAACTCACACATTAAATATTTTTATGGTGGGCTCTCTCTATGAGTCATGTGTTTGAAGCCTGAGCCCACTAAGACTTGAATGCAATGAGTTCCCCCATGGCTTCCTTGGGCATCAGAATGCACACATTTCAGATGTACAGAAATAAGCAGGCCAGCTTGGATGCTTTAAGTTGCTTTCAAACCTGAGAGGACGTTGTGCTTTATTGGTGACAATAACAGTAACTGGGCAATCTCTCTGTTTTTTTCACCGATTGCTGGAAGAGACAAAGTTTAAATGCCTGAGAGAAGCACCGCCTGTGAAGATGAATCGGGAGGGCTATGATGCAAACTCCTTATCGGGGTTGCATTGCGTGCTTGGCATCTATTTCATTATCTCCCGTTTCCTACTTATAATGTAATGACCAGCCTTTTCCTGTTGCCCAAGGGTAGCAATTTCCACTTTAGACAACATATTTCTTACATATCCTTTGGTAATCATGGACACCTTGGTGATTTCCCCTTGTTCTCTCGACAAGAGTGCCCTGCCCTCTTTCAAGCAGAAATGCCAGACTCTCGTCTGTCCTTTGCAGGCAGGAAACCAGTGACCTCTAGTCAACAGTCTGAGATTTCACAGCTCACATGGCGATGAAATTGAAGTCGTCTATAAATGCTAAGAAAATAGCCGCTTCTGAGGGTGCCACCAGGTCAGCCAGCCTTTGGAAGAAACTTTTCAGAGGGACAGTCCATCAGAAGAACAAAACATACTCCTAAAATAAATGTAGACCCCATCAAGTGTAGAAACAAGATTTTCTCACCACATCCAAACAGCAGCCTTGCTGGGTGAAAGAGGTGAAAGACGGCGACTGCCCTCCCTGGATGATGTCACAAAGTGCAACTCAGTCAGATGCACTCAGAACTCCCAGGCTCAGGAAAAGCCCATGTGTCCTCTGGTCCAGGGGCCAGAGGAAGGGTCACCACCAGGTAAAAAGGGAGCTGGGGCCAAACCAAGGGGCTAGCTGCTGCCTGAACAGGGTGAATGCTTTTGAAAAGGTCCTGGAACAGACGTACTGAGTCTGCCTGGTTGGATCACACAGAGAGAGACCAGAGACTGGCTGGAGGAGAGACTTAGATGGGCTGGAAGGAAACAGCCCGGTTACAGAGCATTCCTGTCCTCTGTCCCCATATGAGGCAGGGAGGCAAGGAGTGTGCTCCCCCAGTAGACACAAAACTGGGCTCAGAAAGGGAAGGAGTTTGCCCAGGGTCGTGGACTGACAGTGGAGGAAACCTAGACAGCCACTCAGGACAGGGAACCTCCAAGGTCCACCTTTTTGACACTAGGGCCTCATTACTTGAGGTCCTCAGACCAGCAGCACCTCAGTCTCCTGAACGCTTGCTAGAAATGCCCTGAGCCCTGCTTTGAATCCGAGTTGCCTTCCTGTGGTTCGTCTTCAGGTCCTTTAGAGTCAAATCTCAGCACCCAAGTCAGGTGGTGGCACATTCCCAGGTCAGGAAGGGGCTGTGGAATCTCTGGAGAAGAAGTTCTATGAAGCAGAACAAGCGAAGTTGCCCTGAGAAGCCAGTGTTCTAATGTGCAGACCGAAAGCGATGATTAAGTGAAAGCTCGTGAAAGATTAAACAATCAGTAGATGCTGCCTCTCTCATTGATTTCGAGATTAGGAACTCTGTCCATCTCTGCATCCAACCATTCACCAAAGTTACTGAGGGTAAAAAGTCTTATAAGGATATAGGTTATGTCATACTAGTAACTTATTTTGCCAGCTTGGTCAGTACAGAGGAGTTAAAGTAGCATGTCTTCAGAGTGAAGCTGAGCTTCCAAGTTTAAATTATCAGAATTCTCACCTAATGGAGAGGATCACTCTCCAAGTCTTTAGGAGACGGAGACAGAGCAAGATCATGCAGGAATCAAATAGACTGAGAAGCAGCAGATGGTTTAGGAAAGAGAGGCAGGGGGTGATGCGGGTGAGTGCTTGTCTACAGTACCACCCCTCCCCCCAAAATGAGCTGATATTACCATTCAAGAGACCTAAGTAGTACCAGCAATTGTCCTGGGACTTTTCCCAGGGTCCTCAAATGCCATCCATTGTCCTGTACCCTGAATCCTAGCAAAATAACTATAATTTGGCATCTTTTGAGTTGTCATGAGTTCAGGAATATCATGAATTCATTTCTGAGAATGTGGGCACTTCAAGATTCACAAAGTTGATCCTCTCCAGCCTGAAAACCTTTGCTGACATGATGCTGTAAACTCGCTACCCCATATCTGTCCCATAACTTTAAACATATTCATTTGAATAACCACTTGTACCCACATATCCACTCTCTATCCCATTCTTAGGTCCCGAATCAACTTTCTGAGATGCTCAGTACTTAGTATTGTCCTCCCCATTCAAGCAGGGAGAATTTAACACCATCACTGTCCTCACTAGGTTGAATGAGAAGCTCCTGTTCTGGTCCCTGGGTGCTGGTCCCTGTCCTGTGGGCACCCCAGTTTGCGGACAATTTCTTTGAGTCCCTTTTGCAGTCTCCATCCCTCTGGCAAACTCCTTGTTTGGGGCAGAGCTCACGCCCCTAGACTTTGAAGCCAGGCCTCTGGACACCTCACAAGATGGCTAGGACTTCACCTTTGGAAATCAATTTTCCAGATGCTTTCACCCCACCAGGCATCACGTATTCAATACACTGAAAGTCTACACTCCATTTACCACTGGGATCCTATCACCTCCTACCTATCATAATCACATTCTTAGCGTTGACCCCTGACTGAAACGTGCCCCTTGGACACTGTTGTCCAGCCTCCCTTACCCCAGGCAGCATCCTCAGCCCTGTGGGTTCCTCCAAACTCTGTTTGCTTGCCCCGGCTGGCAGACTAAACACTACGTAGACCCACCAATGTATTTCCCTCCATGGCTGAAGATGGAATTCCTTCTAAAAAGTTCACTTAATTTCAAGGCAGAGGAGCTCAAAGGACCCACCAGCATGGAGGAAGCCACATGGTAGAGTTTAACACACGTCATGAAGATGAATTTAGGAAAGGGGTAGAATAGTACCTCCAAACAGAGGAAGTGGGGTAACGCTGGCAGGGACTAGGCAATCACCAAGCTCAGCAGGAAATGGAAAGGAGATTGGTTTGTGGGGAGGCACCCAGATGGAAAGTGGGGAGGGGTGTGGCCGCCTGGAGCATGCAGCTCTCCCTGAGAGCTCGAAGCCCCTCCCCTCCGGGAGGAACGGTGGGGGGAGACCACTTCTGTGCTGAACATTCACTTTTAGCATACAAGAAAAAAATAAAATAGCCGAAGTTAAGATTTCAGGGCTCAAATCTATGTCAGACCCGCTATGAAACTATAAAACAATCTAAGTTGAGAAATTGATTTTCATGTACCATTTCACTTTTTAAGCCAGTGAAATTTTGATGATAGACTTAAACTAACTTGATTATCTCTGTGCATCATCTCATAATTCCCACTAAGTGTTCAAAATAAAATTGCATTTAATCATATATGGAAATAAACATATTTATATATACAGTATATATAATACATATATGTGTATATACAGACACAATTTATTGGGGAGAAATTAAGTGAATAATGCCATGTAGTTACAAACTCAAAACTGGCAGTATTATAATGTTGCTTTCCAGTCACTAATTCCAGTCAATGTAGTGATTAGAAAGGCATGCTAACATCACTGGAATCTGACTTCAGCCAAACATAAAGAGATAGGCTTATGCTATTTTTAATAGACTTTTCATGATAATCCCACAAATATAAAGAAACAAACAAAGGGATTGGGAAAAGTCCATTCAAAAGCACATTATATCCCTGATACAAATACAAAACCTAACTCCTCTCTTTGGCCAACTCAAAAATTAGCTATGTAAATGGGATAAAATGGATTAAGACAGCCTTAGTATAAGTGTCAAAGATAGACATAAAATGCAATATATCCTTTCCTGCTCATTCTGCATTGTCTTGTCATCTGAAGAAACTTCTCTGGTTGGTTAATAGCCTTGAATCACTTGTAATCTACCCTTGCTCTTTGCCTTCTATGAATTCTAAAATCCTTATTGTCACCAGAAAAAGGAAATGTCTTTTATAAATATAGATGCTGAAACTGTGAACAAAATACTAGCAAAATCTACCAACATATTAAATGAATTACATAACATGTATAAACACCAAGTAGGATTTATCTGAGGAATGCACAGTTGGCTTAATATCTGAAAATCAATTCATGTAATATAACATATCAATTTAAAAAAGGACAAAGAAACATATGACCAGTTAAATTAATGCGGGAAAAGCATTTGACAAAAATCCAACCCCTTTCCTGATTTTAAAAAACTGAAAACAAAAACAAGAATAAGTGATGTATTCACCCTCTAGGGCTGCCATAACAAAATATCATGAAGCTGGGTGCCTTAACCAATAGAGATACATTTTTCACAGTTCCTGAGACTAGAAATCCAAGATAAAGTTGTCAGAGTTGGTTTCTGGTGAGGTCTCTCGGGTTGCAGGTGGTGGCCTTCTCATTATGTCCTCACACAACATTTCCTCCATGTGTGCATGGAAAGAGAAGGAGAGAGAACTCTAGTGTCTCTTCCTCATCTTATTAGGACACAAGTCCTATAGAATTAGTACCCCACCCTTATGGCTTCATTTAAGCCTAGTTATCTCCTTAAAGGCCCTATCTTCAAATGTAGTCACACTGAGGGCCATTATGGCCTCTACCTATGAATCTGGCATGGACACAATTCAGTTCATAACAAATGGAAATATCCTGAACCCGATAAAAGGTATCTATGAGAAACCCACAGCTAACATCTTACTTAATAGGAAAAGACTAAAAGCTTTTCCCTAAGATCAGGAATAGGACAAGGGCTTCTACTTTTATTGCTTCTATTCATCATTTCACTGGAGGTTCTAGCTAGAGCAATTAGGTAAGAAAAGGAAATAAGTATATTCATATTGTAAAGGAAGAAGTAAAACTATCTATTTGCAGGTGTTATGATTTTGTATATAGACTGTCCTAAAGAATCCACAAAAAGATATTTGAATTAATAAGTGAGTCCAGCAAGTTTGCAGGAAACAATATCAATATGTAAACATCAGTTGTAAGTCTATACGCTAACAATGAACAATGCAAAAATGAAATTAGAAAAAGAATTCCATTTACAATAGCATCCAAAGAATAAAATACATCATAAATTTAACAAGAAGGGGCAACACCTGCACAAGGACAACTACAAATTACCATTGAAAGAAACTAAGGAGATATACATAAATGGAAAGACACATCGTGTTAATGGATGGGAGAGTTTAATATTATCAACATGGTAATACTTCCTAAGGTAATCTACAGATTCAGTACAGTCCCTATCAAAATCCCAATAGTCCTTTTTATAGAAATGGAAAATTCAACCCTAAATTCCATATACAATTGCAAGCCACCTTGAATGCCAAAACAATCTTGACAAGGAAAGAAGAACAAATTTGGAACATTGCTACTTCTCATTCTTGAAACTTACTACAAATCTACTCCTTCAGTGGTAGTGGCATAAGGATAGACATATAGGTCAATGGACAGAATTGAGAGTCTAGAGATAAACCCATATACCTATGGCTAATTGAGTTTTGATAAGGGTGCCAAAACCACTCAATCAATAAAGAACTGTCTTCCATAAATAGTATTGGTGCCATTGCATACCCAATATGCAAAAGAATAAAACTGAAGCCTTATCTCATAAAATATACAAACATTAACTCAAAATTTATCAACAATTTAAATAATAAGGACTAAAATATTACAACTACTTGAAAAAAAAAAACCTAGGAATAAACATCCATAACGTTGATTTGGCATATTTCTTAGACATGACACCAAAACACAAGCAACAAGCAGATATATTGGGTTTCATCAAAGTTAAAAACTTTTGTGCATCAATGAATACTATCAAAGAGGGAAAAAACAACTCACAGAATGGGAGAAAATAATTGCATCTTATATCTGATGAGGGTCTATCACCTAAATTGCAGTTAAAGAACTCTTACAACAGAAAGACAAACAACCCAATTTAGAAATGCACAAAGGATTTGAATGACATTTCTCCAAAGATGATATACAAATGGCCAAGAAGCACATGAAAAGATGCTTAGTATCTTTAGTCATCAGGGAAACTGAACTCTAAACCACAATGAGACAGCACTTTATAGTCACTGGGATGGCCAAATTAGAAAGTGGAAAATAACAAGCGTAAGTGAGGATATGGAAAAACTGGAAACTAATACTCTGCTGGTGGGAATGTAAAACGGTACAGTTGCTGTGGAAAACTGGCCATTCCTCAATAACTTAAACATAGAATTATCATTTATTGCTCTTGTTCAGTTGATAAGTCATGTCCGACTCTGCAGCCTCATGGACTGCAGCATGCTAGGCTTCCCTATTCTTCACTGTCTCCTGGAGTCTGCTAAAATTCATGTCCACTGAGTCAGTGATGCCATCCAACCATCTCATCCTCTACTGCCCTCTTCTCCTTTTGCCATATGACCCAGTAATTCCACTCCTAAGTATATACCCAAAAGGAATCAAAGCATGTGGCAAACAAAAGCCTCCACATGAATATTCATAGTTGCACTATTCATGATAGCCACAAAGTGGAAATAACCCAGACGTCCACTAACTGATTAATAGATAAATATTAATAAAATGTGGCCTTACCACATAGTGGGGAATAGGGAGTGACTTCTTAATGGATATATTTGGGGTGACAAAAAATTCTGAACTAAGGGTAGTGATGTTTTATAAGCCACAATTTTTTAAAAGTGTAATTACCAATTCTGTGTCATGCTTTCAACTTCATAAGATGTCGGCACATGACAAATACTTTGGAACTCAAGGAAGTAGCATCACGGGCATTTGACAGAAGAAGAAAGACACAAGTGTGGTGTCTTCCTTAGGCCCTCAGACTCTGCCTGGAACTTAGTACAAACTCAAAAGGGGAATGAATGAATGACTGAGCAAAATAATGAACAAACCAACTGGGATTCAGGAAGCATAACTGACTTTCCCAAGTTGATATAACCGGTGAGGGAGAGCTGACATGCATTATGAGCGAACTGCAGTTCAATTTTATGTTATCTTACAGGAAGTTGAGCCAGAATTTAAGCCAACACCTTCAGTCTTTGCCTGCCACATCCATTCCACTGCATCATGCTGTCTGCCAGAAATATATTATTTTTTCTGTACTTCAAGGAATTGTTAATAATTTAGTAGAACAAATGATACACATCCATCATTCCCCATTAGTTTAGGCAGCATATAACAAAATACAACAAATTCTTCTAGAAAAGAAGCCAATTTTCACAAAGCTAAAAGGCAAGATTTTCCTAAATGTAGTTTTGATAAACTGAGATATGTTCTCAAAATCTAACCACATACACAATCCCACGCGACCAGCCTATTGTCAGAGTCTGTGACATCCCAGGGCTCAGCTGTAATGCTCCCAGGCATGAAGTGGCCTCTCCTGTCCTTCATAATTGTATGGTGAAGCAGAAATAGTTATAACAAGGGACTTCGTTGCTTATCACTTTGGCCCCTGCATCATGCCATGTAATGTTAGCTAGAGACTTCTTCCACAGGACCCTAGGCATCTGCTTAAAAATAAAAAGTAAGTATCTACTTGTCAAAAGGTTTGTTTACTTGACACACAATATACAGACATGGATGACTTGTTGGATTAAGAAACTTCAGTCTGGATACTGAATCACAGGTTCCTATTTACATACAAAGACTTGACATTAAGAAGTTAGACAAGTGATGAGACCACTCAGGATCCAACACAAGGAAGGTGATAAAGTGCCCTGGCTGAGAGCTCTGCATCTAAAGTCAGACAACCTGAACCAGGACGCTAGCCAGGACCTACCTTCCCAGCAACACCCATCACCCTGACCAAGTCTCACTGGGCTCCGTTTTCTTTATCTGTTCAATGGATTAGTGACACTATCTAACTCAGAGTGTTAGTATGAGAACTGAAATTAAAATACACAGTGTATGTGAAATACTTAACATGGTGCCTGGCAGAAAATGATCACTGGAAAATATAAGGTATTATGAAAATCCACACCATTTGTTCATATATGTTAGTCCAGAAATGGCATTAAGAAAAGAGTTGAAAACCATGATAAAGGTAATAGTTTGAGCCTCTGATGCAAGGAACTTACAAGTGCAGAATTTCTCCCTAAAAACAGGTATCTAGGCACAGTGTCATCAGCATGAGAAAAACAATTGAAAAGAAGCTGCATTCCATGGCCCAAGACTTTCGAAAGGAAGTGTGTTGAAGGAGGTTTGGGTGATGCTCAGGAATGTTCAGGGATTCAGCTTGGGTTGAAATTTTCAAAGAATATATACAAGATGGAAAGAGCTCGCAGTCCAGGACGAAAACATGAGCTGATGCTTGGCCGTCCGAAGGCAATGGGGCTTCTAGAAAACTGAATACAGCGAAGCCTGCTCTTTAAGCTCTGTTCAGAGGAAGAAATGCGGGGGAGGAGCGGCCGGAGCTGGCGGTGGAAAGTGTGGGGAATTCCTAACAAAAGGAAAATGAAGCCCAAGATGAATGGGGAAATGAGAGCCTAGGGCTGTGCTGAATCAGGTCAAAGCCAAGAAAACTGCATTCCAGGCAATGGTGCAAACTTCAAGTAAGTTGACTCAATAATAATGCAGACAGACCGGGGATCAAATTCCTGTTCTGCCTGTTTCACTTTGGACTCATCTTTTTTTCTCTCTCTCAGCTCCATCTGTTTGTCTATATGATGAAAGTAGTAGTATTAGGTTGTTGACAATTTAATGACTCAATCTAATATTTAATTTGCCTATGTGTTAACAATGATGAGATTAGATAACATAATTAATTTCACTGTGCTTAGTTCACAATACAGGTTAGCTCCGGCTCACCTATACTGGAAGACTTGCCAGATAGCTGGACATGGGAAAGTACCAGAAAATGTTCTGATTTTATACAAATAGAATACTCATACTTTAAAATTTTAAATATGCTAAACAGATCACTTAAATTTCATAATTACAATAAAGTCATGTATATCATTATGCCCAGGGTACCTTTTTTTCATAACCATTCTCTTATTTTGATTCTTAAAATGATCTTTTGAGCTGTGTGACTAATATGGGTCCCCTTGCCGTATCCCAGAAAGTGAGTGATTGGTTTGAAGACAGTCCATACATGGTAGAGATGAGACTCCCAGCAGAGGCTTTAGTACCTGTTCACTGCATCACACCCCCTTTGTATTTACAAGTGAAAACCCCCAGAAATGGCTCTTCAGCTCTAAAGCAAAGCAAGCCCTCGACTGTGAGGTTCCCGGGCCATCTCCAGTGTCCCTGGAAGAGGGAGCTCTGGGTACTTGGGAGCTGGCTGGGTGGAGCAGGGATTCTCTTCACTCTCTTAAGAGGGTGGTAAGTACCAAACATTTTCCAATATGGAGGGAATCTTTCAGGAAAGCTGATCCATCTGAGCTGCTATTAATACAGAGGAATCCCTTGCGTCATTATCTAGTGGAGGGGAATAAGGATTTGGGTTTTAAGCTGGTAGTTCTTAGAATTAATTTCCTATTTTCAACCAAAGGTCACCTTCCCCATTTTGTTCGTTCTGTCATAGATTGTAACACTTCCTGCCTGACTCAGTGTAAAAATGGGGAGAAGAGGAAAAGTTCACTTATTTATTTATTTGGCCACTCAGCTTGCAGGATCTTAGTTCCCTGACCAGGGATTGAACCTGCACCCTGGGCAGTGAACCTAACCACTGGACCACCAGGGAATTCTCAAATACATGTGGTTAGATATGTAAGCACTGAGCAGTAAGGGTGAGTTTGGAATACCTACAGTAGCATCAAGTCAACGTATCTTTCATGTCTGTCTCGCTGCTTGCCTGAAATAATCCGATTACAATTCATAACCGGAAGAGCAAGCATATTCATGCACAGCCCACTGTGTGCCTGGCCCTCTCCCCAAAAAGTAAGGCTGTTGTGAATGTTGCCGCTGTCTTGGGCTCACTTTCCAAACAGTTTGAACCTCCCTGCAAGGCCTGCTCTCCATCGCATGTTCGCTTCAGTAAATAAGAGACAGGATGCAAACACCAGAGCCAGTTCTCTTTGGTGAGGGCTAATTGTTGAAGGCTTCTTCAATTTATTCATATCAAAGAAGAAAATAACAACACACCACCCACAAATGCCTCTTTTAATGTGTCACCTCCTCCTCACTCAATCTTATCCCCACCGAGGATCCAGAATTGTACTTTACTCTGCGTTTGTAGTACAAGAGAACTTCATCCTTATCTTGTTAAATACAGTTTGTATTGCTGCTGCTGCTGCTAAGTCGCTTTAGTTGTGTCCGACTCTATGCGACCCCATAGATGGCAGCCCACCAGGCTCCCCTGTCCCTGGGATTCTCCAGGCAAGAACACTGGAGTGGGTTGCCATTTTAAGTTTCCACTAAAACTGTTCTTCTTGTTAAATGAGAAAAGCAATACAAACTCTTTCCAGTTAAGTGTTCCTCTTTTCTCTAGATCTTCAGCAGTATTTTAGGGTTTAAAGGAAGCAAGTCTCGTCCTAAAATGTAAATATAGATCTTCCATTGGCTCCAGACATGGCTTTGCCTTGTGGCTGAATTTTGCAAACAGACAAAAACAGAATAGCCTTTCTGCATTACTCAAGTTCTCAAATTACTCTGTTAGACATTCAATCATTCATATTCATAATGAAGACAGAGCTTAGTATGAAGGGAATGTGCACTATTTTTTCATTCCAGGATGTCATTGATTATATCCCTACCATAGATTTAATCACACCTCTAAGCATTCAAGGTGAAGAAATACGAGATTAATTTCCTACATGTTAACCTTTATAATTTAGAATGCACTATATGATCACAATACATATATCAGTCATATATGTTTTATATAGATCATAAAATGCATCTCAATATGAGGAATGTGAGCATATGAGAAAACTCCATATCTTGGCTTTGAGAAACTTAGTGTTTGCTTTCACGCTTTCCTGTTTGTTTATATTCACTGTTGCCCCTTGTCTCACCCCAGTTTGTGTTATTAATTAAATTGTAAAAATTATATTCCTTCCTGTTGGTGAAAATTAGATTTCTGAAATACACACCAGGCATCCTAAGAGTTGGTAAACAGGAGAAACGTAAGAATGAGTAAGGATGGTGAAGAAAAGTAGCTGTTTTTAGAGAGTATATTTGGGAAGAATGCCAAATCTATCCAGGGTCCAGGATGGGTGTAGTCAGAGTAGTTTTGTCTGTTTGCTTGTTTTTAAGGCTTCAGAGTCAGAATCATCTCTGGAAAAAATGTTTCTACATAGAGGAGGATTAATAAAGTGACTGTGTGAAAAATCCAGGTATCCTGGGATCGCCTGGTTGCAAAGGTAATTTATACTGAAAACTGAGAGGTCATTACTTGGACCCCAGTAATAAAGGGCCCATGATGGAAGAAAACAAATTACCTTGCTTTGGAGAGATATCAGAGGCAACTAAAAGAAAGATTATTGGGTTAATTTGAGTAGGTCTCTATTCAATGAATTATCTGTATATACATGGTTTAAGTAATCCACTGGGACCATGTTATACTCAATATATGCCAAGATTGTTCTGGTCATTTTCTAATGTGTTTCCTTGTCTCCATACACTATTTAATGCATCATTTTAGAGAAGCCTCATTGCAAGTGGATGATTGGATATTTTAGAGGTCAGAATATTCATCAATTCCAAACACAGTGCTCTTCTGTTAAAGAAATAAGATGATCTCTACAGGCACATGACAGAATGGAAACATTCAGGAGCCACACTCATCTTGAAGAGAGGCATCTCAGAAAAGAACTAAGCCTGCAATTATAGGGATCCACCACCAGGTGGCAGGAGTGTTGAATCGCCGCCTGGTAGTGGTTCTGAAGCAGAAATCTGCATCCCATCAGTGTGGAGCTCATGCCTGAGGCGTAGCAACAGACATGATTCAATAATTTAGATTTCTTTATTTTTAAAATGCTCCTCGGGATATTTTTCTTAGATGAAGAATTATAACCAATGCTCTTTATAAATATTTGAAGAAAATCAGATCAAATCAGATCAGATCAGTCGCTCAGTCCTGTCCAACTGTTTGCGACCCCATGAATCGCGGCATGCCAGGCCTCCCTGTCCATCATAAACTCCCAGAGTTCACCCAGACTCACGTCCATCGAGTCAGTGATGCCATCCAGCCATCTCATCCTCTTTCATCCCCTTCTCCTCCTGCCCCCAATCCCTCCCAGCATCAGGGTCTTTTCCAGTAAGTCAACTCTTCCCATGAGGTGGCCAAAGGACTGGAGTTTCAGCTTTAGCATCATTCCTTTCAAAGAACACCCAGGGCTGATCTCCTTCAGAAAGGACTGGTTGGATCTCCTTGCAGTCCAACGGACTCTCAAGAGTCTTCTCCAACACCACAGTTCAAAAGCATCAGCCTTCTTCACAGTCCAACTCTCACATACTTACATGATCACAGGAAAAACCATAGCCTTGACTAGATGAACCTTTGTTGGCAAAGTTATGTCTCTGCTTTTGAATATGCTATCTAGGTTGGTCATAACTTTCCTTCCAAGGAGTAAGTAAGCGTCTTTTAATTTCATGGCTGCAGTCACCATCTGCAGTGATTTTGGAGCCCAGAAAAATAAAGTCTGACACTGTTTCCACTGTTTCCCCATCTATTTCCCATGAAGTGATGGGACCAGATGCCATGATCTTAGTTTTCTGAATGTTGAGCTTTAAGCCAACTGTTTCACTCTCCACTTTCACTTTCATCAAGAGGCTTTTGAGTTCCTCTTCACTTTCTGCCATAAGGGTGGTGTCATCTGCATATCTGAGGTCATTGATATTTCTCCCGGCAATCTTGATTCCAGCTTGTGTTTCTTCCAGTCCAGCGTTTCTCATGATGTACTCTGCATATAAGTTAAATAAGCAGGGTGACAATATACAGCCTTGACATACTCCTTTTCCTATTTGGAACCAGTCTGTTGTTCCATGTCCAGTTCTAACTGTTGCTTCCTGACCTGCATACAAATTTCTTAAGAGGCAGATCAGGTGGTCTGGTATTCCCATCTCTTTCAGAATTTTCTACAGTTTATTGTGATCCACACAGTCATAGGCTTTGGCATAGTCAATAAAGCAGAAATAGATGTTTTTCTGGAACTCTCTTGCTTTTTCCATGATCCAGGGATGCTGGCAATTTGATCTCTGGTTCCTCTGCCTTTTCTAAAACCAGCTTGAACATCAGGAAGTTCATGGTTCACGTATTGCTGAAGCCTGGCTTGGAGAATTTTGAGCATTACTTTACTAGCATGTGAGATGAGTGCAAGTGTGCGGTAGTTTGAGCATTCTTTGGCATTGCCTTTCTTTGGGATTGGAATGAAAACTGACCTTTTCCAGTCTTTTATATTTTGAAGAAAATAGAATATCTTAAAAATAATCTGCAATATCACCTTTCTGAAATTGTCTTATTTTGTATTCCTTACAGTCTTTTTCCTTTGTGTATGTATTTTCATAATTAGGATATATGTGTATGTGCATTCATACATGTCAACATATATATGCACATGTGTATCTCTCTACATATAAACACACACACATTTTTATATACATTCATCATTTTACACCCAGTGCTCAGCACAGTCCTTGGCATGTAGTAGGTTGATATAAAATTAGTTAAAGTAACTGATAATTGGATTTGTAGATTTAAAAGATTGGAGGATTTAAAACACAGCCAAAAAAAAAAGAGAGAGAGAAAGAGAAAGAGAGAAATAGAATTGCTCAAGGGTGAAAAATAAGCAACAGATTCCTTTTGTCCCTGCTTCCCTGGTGGCTCAGACAGTAAAGCGTCTGCCTGCAATGCGGGAGAGCCGGGTTTGATTCCTGGGTCGGGAAGATCCCCTGGAGAAGGAAATGGCAACCCACTCCAGCACTCTTGCCTGGAAAATCCCATGGATGGAGGAAACTGATAGGCTACAGTCCATGGGGTCGCAAAGAGTCAGACAGGACTGAGCGACTTCACTTTCACTTTCACATCAGACATAGGCTATTGTCTTATAGGTCCTTACCTTTGTTGTGCCTCTTAAAGAAAGATAAACTCAAGGAAAAAACATGCAGTTACAGGTTTGGGAGGGTGGTCATAAGTTTTTGAACCCACAAATTAATCACACAACTTCCCTTCATAGGAAACAAATGATCAGTTTATCAAACGGAAAGGCAAGATCACTGCCCTCAGGTAATAACAAGGTTAGGGATGTGGCTCAGGGTAGAAGTCCCAAACTGGACCACTCAGATTCTCTTTCATGAACTCTGTAGGTGAGTGGTTGAGAAAGCGTCTCGGTGATTGGAGGTTAGCGTAAAAGTCAAACCCTCTAAGAAGTCTGACTGCAATTCCCTACTTAGGAGAAGGTAGAGGGTCAAGGAAGATACACTAAACTCCTTAGAGAGAAACCAAGGGGTGGGGAAGACACATCCCATTTATTTTCCCTGTAATGTGTCATCTGTGTGTGCCCTAATCAGACATGACCTCTTACTTAATTATTTCTCTTATGTCCAGTGCAAAACTTCTAGGGTCTTCTTGTTCTGCTCTCATGGATTTATTACAACATAGTTTATAATTTCGGCTGATGCTGTCCCTGTCAATGGGATCTTCTACAGATATTTTTCCCATTATTTACTGCTAGGATAAAGAAATTCCTCTGTATCTGTTCCATTTACCAAACTTTATTATTGGTTGTAATAGTTTTTACACTTAATATTCTCATATTTTCTAGATAACATTATACTATCTACAAATAATGAAAATTTTGTCTAGTCTCCAATACTTAAATCCATTGTTTCTGCTTTATTCCTTGCTTTATTGGCTATAAACTCTAGTATAATGTTAAACAATGGGTACAATTATCTTTTGACTTTGTTATATGAAGTCATTTCTAATGGATCACATTTAAATAGGATATTGGCTGCTGCTACTACATACATGGAGTTTACAAACAAGATCTGTAATTTTAGAGTATATTTTGCTCAAAATCAGCTGGAGATCTCCAATTAAACTGTTCAAGTGGAGGACTAAAAATCTTCAGCCTTTCTAGGTTTCAACAAAAGGAGTTCTTTGAAATGAAGCTGAAAACACCCAAGGACCTATCTAGTTTCTGCATCCAGCTCAAAGTTGAAAGCAAAGAAAGAACTGAACAAATTTAAGCAGTAAGAGTGCAAACGATACACTAGATTTAATTGTGAGTATCTACAACTGAGTTTTGGATTATCCAAACGTGTAGAAATATTTCAGCAAAGCTTTTATATCTTTATTTTGAATAAATTCATATTCTACACCAGAATAGTACAGAAGTCTCAGCTTGTGTCATCTCAACTCAAAACAATCATGTAAAAAAAGACTGTTTATCTCATGAGTTTTATCTTATAAATGTTTGTCAAAAGGAGGTGCTAATGAATAAAGGCAAAAAGTTGATGCCTATGAAAATATTTAGACTTCAGCACATACCCATTTTAGCACAGAAATGTTAGACTACTCTTCATTTAACAGGATTTACTCAGAAGTACCAGATATCTCAGCTCTTTTGGAGAATTTTTTTCTCAATTAAAAGTAAGTTCTAAAGAGAAAACTCAATTAAAAGTGACAATCATTTAAATTATATTAACCATAAAATGCATCTATGAAAAAGTTTATATTTTTAAGCCAATAAGAAAACAGTTTTTAAAAGTGTTTTGTAGAAAGGCAAGATGTTGCAGTCTACAAGGAGCGTTTTGGTGTTTAGAGTAAACATCAACAGCACTGATAGTGGGCAAACACTGAAGACTTTGTCCTCCACTGCCTCTGATTATCACCTGACACAGTTAGCTTACAAATTTGATTCTAGATCGCAGCTCCCAAGCCTGAAGAAATTGTTGTTTTAGACTTTAAAAAAAGTTCAGATCAGATCAGTTGCTCAGTCATGTCCTGACTCTTTGCGACCCCATGAATCGCAGCACTCCAGGCCTCCCTGTCCATCACCAACTCCCGGAGTTCACTGAGACTCACGTCCATCGAGTCAGTGATGCCATCCAGCCATCTCATCCTCTGTCATCCCCTTCTCCTCCTGCCCCCAATCCCTCCCAGCATCAGAGTCTTTTCCAATGAGTCAACTCTTTGCATGAGGTGGCCAAAGTATTGGAGTTTCAGCTTTAGCATCATTCCTTCCAAAGAATATCCAGGGCTGATCTCCTTCAGAATGGACTGGTTCATTTTGAGAGGTTTCTATATTCTTGGTACCCAAATGAAATAAAGTCCATTCAAACAAAGAAAAATGTATAAGTCCATTTCATGTGTGAGTGAGGGTGCAAACATCTTAAATAAACTACTGCTGCTGCTGCTAAGTCGCTTCAGTCGTGTCCGACTCTGTGCGACCCCATAGACTGGCAGCCCACCAGGCTCCCCCGTCCCTGGGGTCACTAAATCCATTAGAATGTTTAAAATATTGCCATGAAATGCTAGGAACAGAAGTACACTTCAATATAAGAAAATCTATAATGTAATCTGCCATGTTAATATGTTAAGGACAAATATGCTATGATTATTTAAATAAATGGAAAAATGGTAACCTGTAAATAGAACACAACTTCATATTTTTCATCAAAAATTTATATTCACTTGAAGAAAATTTTGATGCATTTGATTTAAACCGGTAATCAAAAGTAATAGTCATAATCACCACTACCATTTAACCTAGTGTTGGTATAGGATTGGGAAGGAAAACATAAAACTATGCTTATTTGCATGTGACATGACTACCACTGCAGAAAAAGTATCAGATAACCTATTAAAATCAACAGGTTTTTAGCAACTGTCCTGTACACAAGGTTCATCTACAAAATTCAATAGCATTTTCAAATACCAGCAAAAAACCAGTGACTTCTGTTGTCAGTCATCATTGTTCAAGACAGTTGTTTTCTACAAATTCAGCATGAGGACTGAGATGGCAAATACAGAATTATCACTTCTGGAGGAAATACAGGCTTAAGCTCCTATGAAACTCTGGTTACAACAATTTTATCAACTGATCAATATATAACTTGATTTTGCATGCACTTCTGTTTAAAGACACCTTAGTTAATATACATTATTGATTCATTAATGCTGAACACAAGGCCAACACACACAAACATTTTCTCCATAAGGCAAGTTCTTCCTTTGGTTATCTAATTTATGGTAGTCGTTAACTTTATTTCAAGAAATCTTATATTGAAGTTAACTGTAAATTGATTTTTGTAAAAACTTTCCCAACACTCATTCCACTAGCATCAACAAGTAACACAAGATTCTTAAATTAATTTTCTTCTATTTCTTTCAACCCTTTCATAAACCATGGATGATCCATAGCCTTTGCACTAGGTACTGAAAGAAATTAACAAATATATTCATGATCCTTTAATTAAAAGCTTCAAAAAGTTGAGCAAAGATACTTGCAATATTTATCAAACTGTAGAATGAAACCATAAGAGAAATATCAATCTCTTGCTTTAAAATTCTAAGAAATCCACATTTTTAACCTAATATGGCTGGAACACTGTTTTCATTGGAATTAATTTCTCCATGTCTATCAGAAATTACACTTAGAAAAAGTGTAAAACATTCAATATTATCTATGCCACAAATTCAATTTTCTGGATTGTAAATTGACAGTATTGCCATATAAACTTGGAAGTTCTCTGAGATAAAATATACGAAAAGTATTAGCTGAGTAGCATTTCATAGCAGGTAACGCCACCTCTAACGCTAGAAATTGTGTTTACAGATTTTCAACTGTTGAGTCAATTGGTGTTGATATTCTTAAAGGAGTGTTGTACTTTGTGGCCAATTATTTGATAGCTTAAATGAAGGTTTTCACTTATAATAAAATATCTTTACTATGTATTTGCTTTATAATTTTCTAAGAAAGGTTCTATAGCTCAATAATTTCTTTTACTAAAATCTTTCTTTTTTTTTCTGTGCAAGAATTTAAGCTGTTCTATAGATGGCAAAAGTTATAAGTCCAGTTTCTCTTTAAAATCATTTAAAATTTTTGTGTTGGTCATTTAACTCTGATTTCAAGTGATTAATTCTTATAGATTATTTTTCTTATCATTTTTATATTTGTCTCTTAACATTATCATCCTTCTTATGTTTAAATGTTATTTTTTTTTGCTGTGCTAGGGCAATCTGTAATTGTCATTCATCACAAACTTTGTTACATATGTTTTCCAGTCTCTAACTCTCTCTTTTTTTAATTGGTTCTTATTGTTATACACATCCACATCTCCACTTGATTCTGCATCAGTGGTTTGGTTTCCTTTTAAATGCAAACATCTGGTAACACTTATTTTTAGACTCAGAAAATAAGTTAAATACATTGACTAAATAGTAATAACTTTAAAATGTATTTATTAATTACAATTTGCACAAGTATCAGACTAGCTCTTCCTTTTTCATAATGTGTTTAAATAAATACACTACAATGCTCCAACAGCATATAGAAAAAAAAATCTTTTTAACTAAGCCAGTTGGTTGACACCAATCATTAACAGGTCTATAATAAGTTTACACATAATAATAGAATGATGCATGTGCCTGACGACACACCACACTAAAACAGAAATATCTTACATAATGAAATAGTTAAGTGCATGCCTATCAAAACAGTTATGTGTGTTGGAAAACATTTTACATTATTTCAGATTTTACATTTAAATTAATCAAAACCAAATAAAATTAGAATTCAGTTCCTCAGTGGTAACCTAAGTGCACAGTAACAAGAGCTAGCAGAGTTCTAGAGGAATTAAGTATTTCAGTGTGGAAGAGAAAAATTTACAGTTAATTGGGGAAAATGTAGGGCTGTACCTTAATGATCTAGAAGAATGACAAAAGCATAAAGCTTAAGTATGAAACAGTCGCCAACACATTATTATCAGATCATATTAAAATTACTTCTGTCTAATGACCAAAACTGTGAACAAAGTTAATAGATAAATTTGAAAGCAAGATAGAGCCAAGCATTAGTAGAAATGTGAGATGTAAATCCCTTCCTAAAATACTGGTGGAAGTATAGGCTGGTTTTGCTACAGAGCTCAATCTAGCACTATTAGTCAAGGGAGTATAGCAGTTCTTCAGTTGCAACCCAGCAGATCTCAAGCTCTCACATGTTAGTATGCTTCTTGCAGCATCCTTATAATGCTGGAAGTTGGGGGCCAAAAAGGAATCTTTCCTAGAGGAGTAGGTATGTAAATGTGGTAGATAACTTCCACAGAGAATTATTTAATATTGGATTGGCCAAAATGTTTGGGTTTTTTCTGTACCATCTTATGAAAAATCTAAATGAAGTTTTGGGGCAACCCATTAGTGAGAAGAACCAATTGTTGACCTTCAGCCGCTAAGTCATGTCTGATTCTTTGCGATCACCTGGACTGCAGCACGTCAGGCTTCCCTGTCTTTAACTGTCTCCCAGAGCTTGCTCAAACTCGTGTCCGTTGAGTCAGTGATGCCATTCAACCATCTTGTCCTCTGTCTCCTCCTCCTCCTTCTGCCCTCAGTCTTTCCCAGCAGTAAAGTCTTTTCCAATGAGCTCTTCAAGTCAAGTGGCCAGTGTATTGGGGCTTCAGCTTCAGCATCAGTCCTTGCAATGAATATTCAGGGTTGATTTCCTTTAGAATTGACTGGTTTGATCTCCTTGCTGTCCAAGGGAATCTTAAGCGTCTTCTACAGCATCAGTTCTTCAGCGCTCAGCCTTCTGTGTGGTCCAGCTCTCACATCTGTACGTGACTACTGAAAAAACCATAGCTTTGACTTATGGATCTTTGTTGGCAAAGTGATATCTTTGTTTTTAATATGCTGCCTAGGTTTGTCATAGCTTTTCCAATTAGATGTACATAATAAACATAGAGAAATCTCTAAAACAAATAGTTCTTAGTGGGAAAAAAAGTAATAAACAAAATGGATATTATGATATCATGTGGATAAATTAAAAATACATGCCAATCACAACAATACCAATAACACAGTTTGAAAGAATACTCCCAAAATATATATTAAAAATATCAGAATTATTGTCTGTAGGATAAGAACAATTGCAATGAGGTGGACTAATGGTTACAATGTGTCATAAGCTGGGAGTATGATTAATTAAATTTTCCATTTTTGAGAGCCAAGAAAATTGTTCTGAAGGACACTGTACAACTGGATGACTTGAGATAACTTTGCACACACACACAATTCAGTATAAAACATTTTTAAGACTATGTTCTAAAGCATTGCTCAGAAGCAGGTAATAAAGTGTGAAAAGAATCCACAGATGTAAGTAGGCACTTAAGCCCTTTTCCCTCAGAAGCATTGGAGGAATACTATTGAAATCAACTTTCTGATTTTATTTCCACACATGGAGCACAAGAACAAGAGACAAAGTAATCTCCGAAGTTGGAGCATCAAATATATGCCCACTTAAAGTCAAAATTCAAAGGGATAGGGCAATTTAGAAACAAATAACGTCACACAGAGGGACAAAGGGGAAGCTCACCTACCTTGGTTTTAGCACCACACAGAAGGGGACTACACTTCCCTTGATATTTCATCATCTCTACTGGCTTTCACACACATTTTCAATTCAAATTCCAGCTGTCCCTATGTTCTGAACAATGTCAAGCCAGAAATTCAAGTGGTCTCAGGTTAGTAATATTCAAAATTGCTTAGAAGGAAAGACAATCCTTTCCAGGAAATCCAATCACTCAGTTCTCAAAGAATTCCCACAGATAAATTTCAAAGGAACATCATAAAATGTAAAAGGAAATATAGCAGAATGAGTGAAAACCAGTTGACCATAAAATATGGCAAAGAAAGAAATTCTTTCTCCAAGTATACTGGAAAAAGAAGGAAGCATACCAAATTTCTGAAACTATTCTCTAATTCTGAAATTCAAAAAGTAATAGCAGATTAGATACAGTTGAAGGCAGAATTATTTATCTGAAAGTTAAATCTGAAGAAATTATTGAGACTGCCACACAGGATGAAAATGAGATGTTAAATTTGAAGATGAGCTAAGATATGAAGAATAGATTGTCATGGTTTTACACACATTTATTTTGCGTCTATAAGAGAGAAATGAAGCAATGTTTTTATTGGTGATAATATCAGTATTCTAGAATTGATTATAAGACACCTTTCTTGAGATTCAGGTAGCCCAAGAAAACTAAAAACGAAAATTTATACCCAGATCCAAAGTATCGATATTTCAGAACACCAGTGATAAAGACTTGAAAATTAGGGAGGAAAAAGCAAAAACAGAAAAAATAAATGGCAGTTACACTGACGGTTGACTTGGCAACAGCGGAAGCCGAAGGCAGGATACCCCTGCAGTGCCGGCAAGACAGGGCCGACAATCTAGAAATGACCGTATAGTAAACCCCCTTTCAAGTTCAATCACTTAGAAAAAAGAGAGAGAGAGAAACAGAAATTTTTCTCATATAAACAACAACTGATCTATAAACATGTGGTGAAGAAAATTTTAAAGGATGTTCTTTAAACAGAAGGACTATAAACTTGGATAACTGACCAGCAAGAAGGAATAACAAGAAATGTATTTATAACTGTAACAGGTAGATCTAAATAACCATTGACTATATGGCAAAATAACAACAACAATACTTAAAATTGGTGCTTAAAAGTAGAATTAATCTAAAATATCTGAACCAAAAAACAAAAGCATACTTATCTTAAATCTTTGTGTTGTTTATGAGTAAGGCAGATATTTGGTGACCTATATGCTTTGTTCATTGTCCCTTTTAAAATATCTGGAATAATCACTGAACAACGAGGGTTTGAACTGTGTGAAAAAGTGAAAGTGAAAGTGTTACTTCCTCAGTCGTGCCTGATTCTTTGCGACCTCATGGACTGTAGCCTGCCAGGCTCCTCTGTCATGGAATTCTCCAGGCAAGAACACTGGAGTGAGTAGTCATTCCTTTCTCCAGGGAATCTTCCCTTTCAAAATACCCAGGATAATCCCTAATGCATAGTGACTCTTAAACAACAGAGATTTGACTGTGTGGGTCCACTTAAATGTGGATTTTTTTCAATAAACACTCAACCGTCTCTCTGTATGGTTCCACACCCATGGATCCAAATAACTAGTGATCACAAACTTGGTTGAATTCCTGGATACAGGACCTGCAGATAACAGAGGGCCAACCACAGGGCATGAGCATCCCCAGATTGTGGTGCCGTCCATGGATTCTGGCATTAGTCCCCCCACAGTTAGTGAGAGACAGCTATATGTACATTCTGAAAGCATTGGAAGAGAAAGAAAAGGAATGAGAAGTTTAAAGTTTCAATCAATCTGAAAGAAAAAGGAAGGAGAAGAAAAAGAAAAGAAGGAAAGGAAAAAGGAGGTATTAAAAGCACAACATAGGATGGTAGAAATACACCCAACTACACTGAAATAAAAATA
This sequence comes from Bubalus bubalis, assembly GCF_019923935.1. NCBI lineage: Eukaryota > Metazoa > Chordata > Mammalia > Artiodactyla > Bovidae > Bubalus > Bubalus bubalis. The sequence goes on along the minus strand of NC_059164.1, from coordinate 5,439,663 downwards.
AAGCAAATGAACTAACATCCCGGGATAAGTTCCACCTACACTAGAAACAAAAGTTGTAGAATATCTAGGAATAAATACAGTAGAAGATGTACAAATTTAGAAGATCTGAACAAAGAAAGTGAGATCCTTGAATAGTAAGACAATGTAGTGTAAGTGTCCAACTCTTTGTGACCCCATGGGCTGGAGTCCGCCACACTCTTCTCCATCCCTGGGTTAGGAAGATCCCCTGGAGTGGGGCATGGCAACCCACTCCAGTGTTCTTGCCTGGAGAATTCCATGGACAGAGGAGCCTGGTGGGCTGCCGTCTATGGGGTTGCACAGAGTTGGACATGACTGAAGCGAGTTAGCAGCAGCAGCATGTATGGAAGTGGTTGGCCAATGGGTCTTAAAATTACTATGAAGATGTGAAAAGACAATACATGTTGAAATAAGACATTTTGCATACATCCTGGAGCAAATACTTTTTCCTAAAACATGTGAGTATATTCCTAGTATAAAAAATAACAAAAGTGGCAAATGATCCAGTAGAGAAGTGGGCAAAGTATTTCAATGGGTGCTTCCTAAGAGAGAAAAACGTGTGAAAACATGCTCAATCTCCCTAATAAGCAAGGGAACTCCGATCAATACTACAGTAATGTGGATTTTATCACTAGATTGGCAAAAAGTCTGAAGCCTTACAATACCAAGAGTCAGATGCATTGTGCAGTGGGAGTGTAGGGGGTCCTTCCCATGCCTGGAAAGCAGGACGGTGGTGCGCCCACTCATATTAAGGGGGGTGACGTCTGAGCAGGGCGCACATCATGCCACCACTGGCAGCTCTGCAAATGACCCTCTTTCTCTCTTGCTGTCCTCTGGGCCTCCAGCTGGCTGACTTATCATTCAACCTCACCTCTGCTCCCCGGGCTCAGATGCATGTCCCTGCCCTCAGGCACCGATCTCCAAGGAATGCCATTAGACACCTGTCACCCTGGCCCTGGCTGGCGTGGTCCCAAGACCTCCCGCAAACATCACGAGCAGAGCCAGACACCAAGCAGTCTCTCTCCAGGCCTCTCCTGCTCACAGCCTCCCAACCCCAGGCTCTCGCATCATTCTGCCAGCCAGGGACATGCTTCCCTGACACAGTGTGAGGGCTCTGGACATGCATGCAGTAGAATTTCACTTCTCTGAATGATTTAAAAATGCACATAGCCCAGGCATACAAAAATATGAAAGACCCCAAATTACTGTCATTATACCCAATTGTCGAAGCATCCATCTCCTTATCTGCCCTGTTCTCCTTATCCTGTTCCAATGCAGTTCCCAGGCGACCTTCCTCCCACAGTCTCTCGCTGGGTTCCAACTGTCCTGTTCAATGAGCACAGCTCCCTGAGTTCTGATCTGACAGCCTGGCACTTGCTTTACTAACAGTCTTCCTGTCTCGTTAGCGTGTCTCCATCCTCTTCATTAAATCCTCTCTCAAGCTGCAGGAATGATGGTTTCTAAGCTGCAATCTGGACCATAACATTTGTCTCCCTAAGATCCTAAAACCAAAGATACGATCATCGGGCCCTGTGTGATACGGCACTGGATTCAGCACCCACTAGTTCTTCAAATGCATCTTCCATTCCTAACATACTGACTTATATGCAGTTTTCCAAATTGGCCACATCCTTTCTTTTGTAAAATCATGGCTTTTGGGAAACAATCTCAAATTTAGAGACAAGTTTCGAGTACACTAATAAAAAGCTTCTTCCCTGCAGCATCCTTGATACTAGGTTGCTGACCTGATGTTCAATCAACCTTCAAATGTGTTGGAGTACATTTTCTACAGACAAAGCAATTACCCTATAAACCTATGCGTGCATGCCACTAAGTTGCTTCAGTCATGTCTGATTCTTTGTGTCCCTATGGACTGTAGCCCACCTATGGGGCTCCTCTGTCCATGGGATTCTCCAGACAAGACTATTGGAATGGGCTGCCATGCCCTCGTCTAGGGCATCTTCGCGACCCAGGGATCGAACCCACACCTCTTACGTTTCTGTGGTAATGTCCCCCTTTAGTCCTTAATGTTGGTAATGTATGCTCTGTCTGGCCAGGAACTTACCAATTTGACCGGCTTCCTCAAAGAAGGAACTTTCAAGTTCTCGGTTTCCTTTAATCTGAGGTGTAAATCTTTTGTTTTCTTTTTAAATCATTTTTAAATTCCATGTAACAATCGTGACCTTTTTATTTGGAGCATTTTCAGTTTTTCATTTTCATAACTACTATTTTACATAGGTTTAAACCAAACATTTTATAATTTATTTTCTATTTGCTGCACCTGTTCTCTTCTTCATTTTCCTCCTTCCATTCTTCATGTTGGTCTGATTCAACTGGTTTTTTTAAAATAATTTTTTTTTAATTTTTTGGTTTTTTAAATTTTTACAATGCTGTTTGTTTCTGCCATACAACAACACGAATCAGTCATAATTGTACACACATTCCCCGCCCTCCCAACTTCCTTCCCTTCCCATCATCCCTCTCTCCAGGCCATCACAGAGCGCCAGCCTGGGCTCCTGTGCTGCTCAGCAGCTGCTCTGCAGCTCTGCGTCTTACACCTGACAGTGTACAGATGCTGACGCCACCTCTCCTTTCCTCCCGCCCTCTCCCTCCCCCACTGCGCACACAAGTCCATTCTCTACATCTGCATCTCCATTCCTCCCCTGCAAACAGGTCCATCAATACCATCTCTCTAGATCCCATGTACATGCATTAGTATATCATAAAAATCATTTCTTATCTTTCTCTACTTGATAGTTTTACAGTCTTTTATTGTTCTTTCAACAGTTACTCTAGATATTACAACATGCTTCCTTGGCTTATTTATAAGTATTTTACCACTTCCTAAGCAATGCTATAGTTCCCTTCCTGCCTTTAAGTCTTTTGCTTTCATGTTGGAGGGAGAAGGGGGAGTAACTTTTAAATTTGAAGACAATTATAGATTCACATGCAGGTGCAAGAAATAATAAGAGAGATTTGTCTACCCTGCCCCTCGTTTCCCTTATGGCAAGAGCTTCGAAAGCTAGGCATCACAATCATGGTATGGGGCTTGTAGTGATGCTGATACGTTGATTTTATTCAGATGCACTGTGATACGTGTGTGTGTGTGTGTCTCTATCAGTTTTATCACATGCGTGAGTCCGTGCAGCTATGGAAACAGTCAACACACAGAAGAGTGCCCTCACCACAAGAATCCCTGGTGCTGTATTTTTGGAACGCCTCCCACCCTGTACTGCTGCCCACCCCACCCAGTCCTAAGCCCTGGAGACAAGAATCTGTTCTTCATTTTTACAGTTTTGTCATCTTGATTTACTTACGCCATTTTTGAGTGTGCTTTTTGTGCGGTGCTCTGCACGGTGACGGCTCTAGGCATGGCACTACGCACATGGGACCTGCTGTCCACTGTAAGCCTGCTCACCGTCACATTCTACCTGTGGAGTGAGGTGTGAAATCCCCCCGTCACTGAGGTGTCTTGACTGTCCCCACTTCTGAGTACCATGATCTTGAACATCAAGTGTTACAGCTTTTGTTTCCATTATCAAATATCATTTATAAAACTCAAAGAGGAGAACCGTCTCTTGCATGCACCGGTGTTTCTGGGGTATTTTTTGTTGTCACTGTTGTTCCTTCTTCATTCCTAATGCTCCAAAATTGCTTCTCTCCTCATTTCCTTTCCGTTTGAACATTTCCTTTAGCCAGTTGTTAAACATAGGTCTTTATGTGACTAATTCTTTTATTTTTCTTTCACTTGGGGATGTCTTTATTTCCTCTTCATTCCTAAAAGATGATTTTCCTGAATATGAAATTCACGGTAACGGTTCTTTCTTTCCGCATTTGAAAAAGTGGGCTGCATCTGCCCTCCCTGGCTCCAGGCGAGGCACTGTCTTCCAAACTGATGTCCCCTCTAGGGAATGTTTGTCTCAGCTGCTTTCAAGGTGTCTATTTTGTCTTTAATTTTCCAAAGTTTAACTATGATGTGCTTTAGCACAGTTTTCTTTTCTTTTATCCTATTTGTGATTCACATGAATTCTTGAATTTATTGGCTTATGCTGCTGCTAGGTCGCTTCAGTCGTGTCTGACTCTGTGCGACCCCATAGATGGCAGCCCACCAGGCTCCACAGTCTCTGGGATTCTCCAGGCAAGAACACTGGAGTGGGTTGCCATTTCCTTCTCCAATTATATTCCCCTCCAAATTTGGACATTTTCAGCTCCCAGTTTCTTTAGATACCAATTTTCAGCAACATTTCTTCCCTTTTACAAATGTACTCTCTTTCCTTTCCTTCCTTGACTCCAGTGAGGGATAAACCTTTGTTATTGTTCCTCAAGCCCCTACAGCTCTGTTTATCTAGAGTTTATCCCACAGGTCCTGGCCTATGTCTGTGGATGATAGTTCCAATGCCAATGCTATGGTCAGCGCCTTTGCAGTGTTATTTCCCTCTGGTTTGTCTGCTTCTGTTGGGATTCCCTTTAACCCTACCAAGGCTTCCAGAGGGCACAAGGAGAGTTCCCTCCAGCCACAAAACCAGTGGTCTCAAGGTGGGGGAAAGGATTCTCTAGCCCGTGGGATAGAGACCCTTGCCTGGCCCTGAAAATTTCTTTGTTCCCACTCATCTGAGACTGCCTTCCCCTAGCCGAGGTTCCAGGCAGCTTTGAATTTAGATCATTTTGTTTTCCCTCTAACTACTCCTAAGACTTTGGGTCTCAGTGGGCTGGCTGTGAGGTGCTTGAATTTGGTTTTCTTTGTATTCACATTATTTTGGTTTCTAGTGGCTCCTTGAATCTCAGGACTGATGCCTTTTATAACATTTGAAAATTCTTGGCCATCATCTCTTTAAATAATGCTTTTGCTCCAGTGTTTCTCCTCTCCTGGAAATCTAATTACATATATGTGTGACCTTTTCATCATGTCTCAAATGTCTCTAAAGTTTTGTCTATATTTTCTACCCACTTTTCACCTGGCTGCTTTCTTTCAGCTAATTGTCACTTCACATTTGCCTATTTGCTATTAAAGTATCTCAATAGTTTCAATTATATTTTACATTTAAAATTCTTTCCTTGATTCCTTATTTCCTAGTTCTCTGTTATTCTCCTGCTTGTTATTTAATTCTTTGAGTGTAGTAATTAGAGTTAAAATCAGTATCTGAAAACTCCAACTCCTGGATTTCCTATTATTTTGATTTCACTGTATAGTATTCCTACTGATTTTTGGTCATTGGTCTTGATTCAAATGACTGGATATTTAATTGGCTATAAAATTCAATCAGGCCTAAACTCTGCTTTCAAGATATTGGTAGAAATATATGTAAAGAGATATACATTATTTTTTTTAAAGGACCAAATAGAAATTTTGGTCAGAATTATTATCAGAAGTTATTAATAACTTAAAATTTTTACCTCTCTGCAATAGCAAATTTAAGATGGCAGAGAAAAGATTTAGTAACCTTCAAGACAGAGTAATATAAATGATTCAGTATTAACAAAGATAAAAGATTGAATAAAAAGGAACAAAGACTCCTAGATATATGGTACAATAGCAAGCGTATCAATTTGTAGGGATTAAGAGTCCTACAAGAATAAGAGAGAGGGACTATAAACATTTTTTGAAAAAATAAAGGCTGAAAACTTATAAAATTTGATGAAAAATATTTATTAACAAATCTAAGAAGCTTAATAAACCCAAGTTGGGTAAACACTAGGAGAAGCACACCTAGACACATCTAGTTAATTTTTTAAAAGACAAAGATTTAGAAAAACATCAAGAGAAAAAGGACTCAATATGGCAAGAAAAAAATAATGCAGTTAATGCTGTCTTCTCATCAGAAATAAGGAAGGCCACAAGGCATTGAAAAGACATATTTAGAGTGCTAAAAGGAAAAATGTCAGCCAAAATTATACATTAGAAAACTACTCTTCAAAATGAAAGAGAAATAGGAATATTCCCAGCTAGAAAAAGACTTAGAAAATGTGTTGGCAGCAGATCTACCTTTCAAGAACTACTAAAAGACGTTTCCCAGCTAACAGGAAGTAGCACATAAAGGTGACTTAGATCCCAGGAAGAAATACTTACACTAGGAATAGTGCATATGTACTATTGCAAATGCACAACTTTATCTTTTAATTATTTTTTTCTTAACATCTCTAAAATACGTAAGGTAGTATAAAGCAATAATTTATTTTACAATACTGTATTTTTAAATTAATAACCTGTAAGACATAATCTATATGACAATAATAGCTCAAAGGAAGGGTGAGCCAAAGGAGGCATATTGGTATTTCATATGGAGCATACTGTGATAAGATGCATACTGTAATCCCTACTGTAAGTACTAAGAAAAGAAAAATTTTAAGTATAGTGAAAATAATAAATTACAATAATTTAATAAAAAATATTTATCTAGCACAAAGGAAGGCAATTGAAGAACAATAAAAGACATTAGACAAGTAGAAAGCAGATGTTTTAAAACCAACAACCATATATCCATTCATATCAACAATTACATTAAATGTAAATGAAAAAATGCCGTTTGAAAGGCATACATTGTTAGATGATATAAAAGTAGACTCAGTTACATGCTGTCTACAGAAAAATGCACTTTAGACTCAAAGACGCAAATAGGTTGGAAGCAAAAGGATAAGAAAAGATTGCAGCAATAACCATGAGACAGAAGTAGTAGGATACTAATAGCAGATAAAATACACTATTAGAGAAAAGCATATCATTAGAGGCAAGAAGAGAGATTTCATAATGAAAAAAGGGTTAACATATCAGGAAGATACAACAATTATAAACGTATGTGTACTTCATAACAGAGCCAAAGAATACATGAAGCAAAGCTGACAGAATTGAAAGGAAATTCATCAATAGTCATTGTAAATTTCAACAAACTCTTTTCAATAATTGGTAAGATAATTAGTCAGAAAATAAGCCAGAATAAAAGATTTGGAGAAGACTCTCCACCAATTCTACCTTACAGACACTTGTAGAACACTCCACTCATGGGCTGCAAAGTATGCTTACTTTTCAAGGACACATGAAATAGTCTCCAGGATAAACTATATCCTGGGCCATAAAGCAACCTCAATACATTTAAAAGATTGAAATGATATAACATATGTTCTGACTACAGTTGATTTTCATGAGAGATACACAGCAGAAAGAAATCTGGAAAAACCCAAATATCTGGAACTTAACACACTTTTAAATAACATGTGAGTTAAAGAAAACAAAATTGCAAGGGAAGTTTTAAGATATTATGAATTGAATTGAAATTAAGACACTGATATGAAAATTTATGAATGCAGTTCAACAAGTGCTAACAGGGAAATTCACATCTTCACCATCTATGGGAGAAGAATGTCTCAGATCAGTATGCCAAGCTTCCAGCTCTAGAAACTAGAAAAAGAAAGTAAGCTAACCCTCAAACAAGCAGAAGGCGGAGCACAGGCCGAAGCTACACTGGGCATCAGGCTCCGTCACACAACCTCAGATGGAAAACAGAAAAGAGGCCAGGACGCTTGCACTTCTAAGGGCCGGAGTATAAAACAGCGCAGGGCCCCCACTGGCCGCCTGATTGCTCTTTGTGTGAATGGATATGCCTCTACGCCTCGCTCTCCGTTCATCTCACCCTCCTCCTCTTCTCCCCTTCCTTGCCCATAAGACTGTTCTCTCTGTGTGTCTCCATTGCTGCTCCTCAAACAGGTTCATCAGTACCATCCTTCTACATTCCATACATATGTGTTAATGTATGATATTTGTCTGTGATAACCTAGAGGGGTGGGAATGGGCTGAAGGTGTGAGGGAGACTCATGAGCCAGGGAACATATGTACACTTACGGTTAATTCATGTTGGTGTATGACAGAAATCAAACCAATATTGTAAAGCAATGATCAATCAAGTAAACTAAATATTCTTTTTAAATAGCTTAAGCTTTTTAAGCTTTAGGATCTGAGGAGCAAATACTCAGCTCTGCAGTTGTAGCATGAAAGCAGTCATAGATAGCTATTTTAAAAATGCAAAAAACATTCTTGGCTAGGAATAGAATATAAATAGGCAGTGGATGAAATTTTGCCTAGGGCCACAGTTTGCACATCTCTGTATAGATAATAGAGTTAAAAAGAAAGAAAGGAAGAAAGGGAAGGAAGGAAGGAACGTCACTATAAGCATTGAGCCCCATTGAGGAAAGATTACATCGTCTCAGTCCTATACCCCAATTAGTGAAAACATGCGATAACAGAGTTTAGATGTGTGACATCCTGTAGAGTTCCCAGGATGAAAAAGGAGAAGCAGCTGGCTTACCAGTAGTAACAGTTTCTAGAAATGTGATTACTTAGTTTTGGTAAATCTTAGAGGGAAAGAACTAAAGATGCCATCAAACATGTATTAATAGTAACTGCCTAAAATAGGTACATTATTTCATGTCATCTTCACAAGACCCTTCATTTCTGAATACTGAAGTTGAGGTCCAGACAAGTTCAGTTACCTGCCCAAGATTCCATAAATAGAAAGAGGCTAAAACAAAAATGGAAGAGCTTTGTAGCTCCAAAGCTCAACTTTTTTTCATGAAATTGAGACAGGTTGCCTCCTGGGACCTGGGACCCTTTGCTGTGGTGTCTGCACCTGGACTCCTTGAGAGACAAACGTCTCCTTAGAGACAAAATACAAAGAACCTGTTCTAAGGACTTCTCTTTCAGTATTACTACATGGAGATCAAGACCTCCTGTTAGGGAACCATAAGCCTGAATTCTAGCAATGGGTCACTTGCAGGAGGCCTCCTTAGCTGTCACTTAACATGACTGAGCCTCCAAGTTTCCCAGTTGTGCTATGGTCATAAAACTTCTCCCTATCTCAGTGGTCAATTAGGAAGAAGATCAAAGAAGATAATGTGGGACAATGGGAGAAAAATGCTCTGAAAAGGGTTAAGCGTCATCGAAATGATGGTGGAACTTTTCATCATCTTTCATTGGCTTTGGCCTTATCATTTTTTTCCAGGAATAAACACACCTTTGTGAATCAATGATTCTGCTTTACAGGCACATGTGAGCTGTCTCTCTCCATGTGCTGCGTGACTATATGTGGCCCTCGTTTCTCGGCAGGCTTCCGTGTGGGAGAGATCTGTATCTTTGGGTGTTCAGATATCTAGGACACCCTGTTCTGTTGCTAAGTCAATCTTTTACTGATTGGATTTTAAGTCTCTTTCCCCCCTACTAGCTTCATCTGGACAGTATTCTTTCCTGGAAAACGGTATAAAAATAGGGTACTCCCCACCCTCCTCCAAAACCACAGCATCATCGGGACTTGAAAAAATTCTCCAAAAAACAGACATTTGTGATTCTGTTTTGGAATCTGGTGAACCTCAGAATATTTAAACTTTTAGGTTAGATAAGCATCAAGAAGCTGCACTCTTATCTGGAAACTTTGAACTTTCAGTGCCTATTTCGGTAGGAAATCTCACGAGATTAAGTTTTGTTGCCTGATTTCCAGAACTTCCTGACTTTGAACAGTCCAGAAATTCTTTGAAAAAAGGAAAAAGAAAAACCACTGTGATGTCCGGCAGCTTCTGCCCAAGAGTAGAGTAGAGAGAAGCAGAGGGAAGGGTTCAGGGACCACCCCGACAAAGCCTCGCGCACAGCCATCTCGGTACTCACCAGATTCTGAACAAAAGTAGTTGATGCCCTGCTGCTGGTAATCTGGTGCGGCAGGCAGCCCAGACCATCCACTCTCTGAGTCTCAAATTCCTCATGTAAAAAATATAAACAGTGATGCCCATGTCACAAGATTGCCATGGGGATTATCAATAAACCAAGGCACAGTTCTTGGCACTTCTCAAGTACTTAAAATGCCCATATCTTTCCTCTTTTTCCACCACTTTCCATTGGGGGACTTGTGCTCATAAGGCAATTGACCAAGATAAGATTGGTTATGTAATCTGCCAAGTGCATTGGCAACCCCTGTGCATGGGGAATTCTGCTGGGGGCCTGCATCCCAGAGTAGGAAGGGCAGGTGGAGGAGTGGGTGTGCAGAAGAGGAGAGGGGCCCTCAGGGCATGCCTTTGTGGGATAAATCTCCAGGCTTCAGAAACATCCCTAGAACTTGCTTGATCAACTTTGTCTCTCAGTCAACATTTTCTTTCTTTTTTTTTTTTTAATTTTATTTTATTTTTAAACTTTACAATATTGTATTAGTTTTGCCAAATATCAAAATTAATCAGTCAACATTTTCATCTGGACATTTCTAACAATAGCTGTGATTATCTCTGGCTGCAATGCAATGATTCGAAAGCAGAACGAGAGGAAAAGGGAGAAGAGTTTCTCCATCTGTCTCCTGTCTTTCTTATATCAGGCGAGTGAGCCAAAGAGACATCAGTGGATCTGATCCTCATTTAATAGCTGCAAACCTGCCCAAAGTTGAACAAATAGGAAGGGAAATTAGGAGGACAACAATCAACATCACAGGGCAGAGGGCACTCAGCACAGATGGTGTGTACACTGCAAAGAATCGCCACGTAACTGCCAGTCCAGAATATTTCAGAATGACAAATCTGATGTTTTTGATCGGAAAATTTCACAGGCAACATTGTTCATCTTCATCCTCCTCATTTCCCCATATTCTGCTGCTGCTGCTGCTAAGTCGCTTCAGTCGTGTCCGACTCTGTGCGACCCCAGAGACGGCAGCCCACCAGGCTCCCCGTCCCTGGGATTCTCCAGGCAAGAACACTGGAGTGGGTTGCCATTTCCTTCTCCAATGCATGAAAGTGAAAAGTGAAAGTGAAGTCGCTCATTCGTGTCCAACTCTTTGCGACCCCATGGACTGCAGCCTTCCAGGCTCCTCTGTCCATGGGATTTTCCAGGCAAGAGTACTAGAGTGGGTTGCCATTGCCTTCTCAGTCCCCATATTCTACATGCCCCTAAAATTAGAATTGCTCGACGTTTGGTGTCATTTCTCTTTTTCAATCTGTGTATAAATATGTAAGACATAAGCCATGTACATTGAGTTCACCATCGCATCATTAGCATTGGTAATATTCCTACACAGAGAAGGCATAGAATAATTCTATAATTCTGCTTTTACTGTGAATTAAAGCCCCATGAACATAAGTACCCTAAGAACAAATCTCCATTTTTTTTTTTGCCTACACATCCCCCACTATAGGGCTTGGCATCTGATCTTTCACACAGCAAGAGTTCAATAGATACCGAAGGAGGGAATGAATGGACAGAGGCCTTAAACATTTGTTGAGTACGTTCTGGAGAGAAAATAAATATAAGACAAGTCCACTGCACTTCATGAGAATAATATTTAACTGAGGAGGGCTTATACAGATGCAGAGGGTTAGACAACGATGTCAGGGAAGTTTACACTCTATGTAAAGTGTGCATATAGCAAATACTGGAGAAAATTCATCCAAGAAATGATCTCAGTGGACTGAGGTCATGTTTGTGTGTGTGTGAAAGTCGCTCAGTCATGTCCAACTGTGTGACCCCATGGATACACAGTCCATGGGATTCTCCAGGCCAGAATACAGGAGTGGGTGGCCGTTTCCTTCTCCAGGGGATCTTCCCAACCCAGGGATTGAACCCAGGTCCCCTGCATTGCAGGAGGATTCCTTACCAGCTGAGCCACCAGGGAAGCCCAGGGTCATATTTGGAGGATGCTAAGACTGGAACCACCCCACTCCAGTACTCTTGCCTGGAAAATCCCATGGATGGATGAGCCTGGAAGGCTGCAGTCCATGGGGTTGCTGAGGGTCGAACATGACTGAGTGACTTCATTTTCACTTTTCACTTTCATGCATTGGAGAAGGAAATGGCAACCCACTCCAGTGTTCTTGCCTGGAGAATCCCAGGGATGGGGGAGCCTGTGGGCTGCCGTCTATGGGGTCACACAGAATCGGACACAACTGAAGTGACTTAGCAACAGGCAACAAAGACTGGAACAGCCCACAAAGGAAGGACTATAGTAAATGCAAGGTGTAGTAAGAAAACTAACAAATTGCCATCTCCTTAATGTATGTTTTAGTTCATCTCATTCAATAATGTTCTATGAAAAAGAAAAAATAAGGTGAGCTATAGTAAACAGTGAAGGCACAGTTTTAATCCAAATCTATCTGACTCCCCAAAGACTGTGTCTTTTTCCAAATGGGGATGCTTTCCAGTGGCAGAAGGAAGAAGGGTGGGAGAAAAGGCTTTGACCCAGATCTCACAGCTGGGGAAACAGAAGCTGAAATGTGAAGATGGGGTAGAGTTTGCTTCCAGGGAGACAAGTGCTGGAAACAGATAAATGCCAGATAAAGGGAGTCTTCAACAGCAAGATCTGAAGACTGAATCTTGGTCTGTCTTAGAACAGGGAACTTTCAACATCCTTCCACATTATTTATGAATGTGAGAGTTGGACTATAAAGAAAGCTCAGCGCTGAAGAATTGATGCTTTTGAACTGTGGTATTGGAAAAGATTCTTGAGAGTCCCTTGGACTGCAAGGAGATCCAACCAGTCCATCCTAAAGGGAACTGCTGTGGAGGAAGCCGTGCAGGGCCTGCGCTGTCTGTGGGTTTCGGCTGATTTCAGAGTCAGGACTCTGATGGATTGGGAGGCAGCGGAAGAAGAGGTGAGTGCTTCTGGCTGGAGGAAAGAGGAAGTCTTAGGCCTTACAAAGAAGCTTAGTAGGAGGCGGAGGTAGCCCATGACTCATCTGTGGCTTGAGGCCTCTTTCTTTTAAGGGCGAAACTCTTTTCTTTCATACCTTGTGGAATTTCCGAGGCTGGAATTGCTGACAATGCCACAGAACTGATTTGCTGAGCCGGGTGCCTTGGGAAAGAGATTCACATTTACCTTGAACAGCTGTATGTCTGTGAAGTTGGGGAAGGTGCCAAAGAGACAGGATCCTGGTATTTTTCTATCAGAACACATTTGATTAGTTTTCAAGTTCAGTTATGTAGAAACACTTCTCATTTCAAAATAGCTTCAAAGGTGACTCAAAGTTAAACAAAGCTACCTGACACCTGAAGAGGGAAATCAATGAGCATTATACAGAAAGGACCGAGGGCGGTAGGCCAAAACCTCTGTTGAGAATTCTTGGATGAGAGGGCAAACACACAGGAACACAGAAAGGAATGAAGTAACAGACTTCCCTCCAAACTGCCTTGTCTGGTCACGACAGAGAAGGAAAACTGCGGATCCCACTGTTTGATTGGGATAATTCTTGCTGCTTATTCAGGAAAATAACCTTCCTTGGCCCCGAACTTCAAAGGGGTGTATTTGCATAAGCAGAAAAGTTATTACTACTAACATCTCTGATTAAATATTTGCCAATAGGGACTTGCCTGGTGGTCCGGTGGTTAGGACTCTGTACTTTCACTCCTGAAGGCACTGGTTCAATCCACTGTTGGGGAACTGAGATGCCACAAGCCATGTGGTACAGCCGAAAAAAAATGCCAAAGATAACTTCTCCAAGTCCCTGGTGGAGAAGGAATCATCCTGCCAGGTCAGAGTCTTTGCAGGTCTTTGGGGAGCAGGAAATATGGCCAGCTTCTGGAGTTTTGGTTTGCTGTAGTTTAGTTGCTCGGTCGTATCTGACTCTTTGTGACCCCATGGACTGTAGCCCACCAGACTCCTCTGTCCATGGGATTCTCAAGAATACTGGAGTGGGTAGCCATTTCCTTCTCCAGGGGATCGTCCCGACCCAGGGATCTTGCATTGGCAGATGGATTCTTTACCACAGGGGAGTTCTGGTTTAGCACTGGGAAAATCATCAGGTAACCTTGAAGAATCAGGCACCGTGATCTCCGGTCTCCCGGACAATGCTACCTCCGAAGGTGTGGGTCACACTCAGCTGACAGGTGTTCCAACTACTGCTCCGAGGAAAAGGCACGTGCACTGTTGGCCGGCTCTGCGTGCGGGGTGGGGTGCACTGCCTCCCTTGCCCTGGCACCTCCTCCTCCAATGGACCCACCTGTTGCACCCACTGTGATGTACACAGACCCACATTGTGATTTTCTGGTCATCCTTTGCTGGCTGTGCAAGTTGCAAAGCCTCCTCCATCATGAGAAGGATTTTGCAGGGAAAACCATCAGAGCATCTTCCCAGAGAAGCGGATGCCTCTGCCCGTCCTGACGTTCCTATCATGGCAATCCCAACAGGTGCTTTTGATCAGCAGGATTTCACTTTGCCTCTCACCATCAGGAATGTCTGTTCCAAGCCCCTGCCGTGGACGAGGTACCCCCTTGTACCTGATTGCTGCCTTCCCCTGCCTCGGCACTTGTCAAGCCCTTTTCCTCAGACTCTTGCTGCCGTACTCAACCCCCTACCCCCAGCTCTACTGCCTCAGCTTGTCCTGTTTACATTTGTAACAACAACAAAGAAAAATTCAAAGTGGCTCACCGCAAGCCTTCCCTGTATAAAAACACAACTTGTTTTCTATCATCCACAACCTGAATTACACCAGAGCCCTGACACGTACATTTCAGGAGAGATTAAGAATCGCAGGCTGCATTTACATAACATTAAAATCACTGTCTCCACGCACAAAATAAAATGAATCTCTTCCCATCTCTCCCAGGGGTCCTTGCTTGAGATAGAGTTCTGCCTTGCTTTCACTTTCTGAGCTGATGGATGGGGTCTGTCCACCCTTGGCTTTCCTGGCAGCCGCTGGATTCCCTGGGCTCTGGGCTGGGAAGAGCAGCAGGCCAGGCCCGCCCAAGCCAAACCGCCAGAGAAGTCAGGGTGAGGTGGGGCCCAGAGCTATCGCATCTCCTCCCCAACATGCCTTGCAGCTGCAGGAAGCTGGCCACCCCATTTCAGAAACCACAGGCTCCTGTGGGCGCCGAGATCCCCTGTTTTCTGTGCTCTGTGAAACACGCACACCATCTGCTCGCTTTTCGCATTTCGGAGCTGGGACAGGAGAGGACAGCACGCTCTGAGCCCCGGTGGTTGGGACTCCAGCCTCCCCATTGCCCGGTGGCCTTGGGCTAGAACGCCAACTCCTTACCTGCCTCAAAGAGAGCCCTGCTTCCTGCGGTGGGGTCACACCCGGACCGCACAGTGAGGGTGCTAAGCAAGCAGGGATGTGTGTTTAGCTGTCACTTTGGAAGCAGGGATGGGCCACTGCTGAATGAGGAGGGGAGGTCTCCGACTTGGGGCCACGGCTGCAGGCTGCCGCCCCCGCTTCTGCCCAGAGGGCCCTCTTCCTTCTTGCACCTGACTGTTTCATCTGCTGGTCGTTTAGGACTCAGCCCGGGGCCTGCATCGCAGGATGCTGCCGTGCACTTCCTGCTGCTTCTCCTCCAGCTCCTGGGGTCCCCACGGGCTGCCCCAGCCCTGGGCTCTGAAGCCCATCCGTTGGGGGCCAGGAGCCCTCGGGTCACACTCCCAGAGCCAGTCACTCCCACCCCTCAGAGGTGGCACTCTGCAGGGTAGGGGCCTCTGCCCTCAATGACCCCTCCATCCCCAGTGTGCCCTGGGATTGGCTTCCACCTGCAGAAGAGGCAGCTGAGGCCCAGAAAGGTCAGGCTGGTCTCCCAAGATCACATAGCCCCTAAGGATGTGATCGATAAAGCTATATACATTGAGAAATCCAATGTGTTGATGGTTTTCTGTTTCCCTGCCTGCCCATGTAGCCTGGCAGCTGGGCTGGCTCCCTGGGTCTGCAAACTGTGCGGTCGTTCAGGGCCCGGCTGCAGGAAGCCCCACAGTGACTGCTCCACGGCTGTGGTCTGGAGTTGTTGGTCTTTTTACCTTGACTTTGTGTTGTGTATGTGGAGCGAAGGGGGCAATGGAGCGTGTGCTGGGGGAGCCAAGCTCACCACAGGCCCCCTCCCAGCTGCCTCCCCACCCACCCATGGGTGCCCTGCCACCTGCCCCAGCACCCTGCCCATCACCCACCCTCCACCCTGAGCTGGGACTTGGGCCTGGGTGGGCAGACCTGGGAAAGGTCAAGTGCACACAGTAGGGGGTGGGTGGGGGCCTGAGAGCTGGGCCATGTGCAGTTACCCAGCAAATATACCTATGCCTGAGGGAGATGACATCAAATAGCAAATGAAAGCCGCTACAACAAGTTCAGAGAGAGACCACAAAAGAAGGAAAACATGTCTTTATTTCTTGCACAAGGAGTGCATGGTTTCAGTTTGCACGGGGCCCACCCATTACGTTGACTGCCCTGCCCACCCAGCGGGGCCCAGGGCACCTGGTTACCCTAGACCCAAGGCTGTGGACAGATCACTGGCTCTTAGGGGCTGTAGGTGATGCTCTCCTTAAGGAATAGAGTGGCTTCGGAGGAGACAGACCCGCCTGTCCCCTCTCCTGCAGCTTGGGTTCTTTCTACACAAGGGAAGCGCCTCAGTGGCCTGCAAGAGGGGTCAGGCCACCTCCTGCTCAAGGAGGGAAGGTATTGCCCAGGATTTGAGAGCTGCGTTCTCAACGCTTGTGGCTAAAATAAGGCTGTGATTTTGCATCTGTAATTATTTATGCCTGGAAATAAGGAAGTGAAATTCCCACCTACTGGAAAGACAGTTATGAGGGCTGCCTTGTGAGGCAAGTGTGGCTTCAGGCCTTGCAAACAGTGCCTCACACGTGCAGGGAGACTAGGGAGCCATGACAGGCAGCTGTTTTGCTGGTGTCCAGAAAGATAGGGGCCAGGCTCCATGTCCTCACCTGAGATATGGGAAGGAGCATGGACTCCACGGGAAGCAGTCGGGGCTTGAGGAGACGAAGTAGGCACAGGTTGGTCTGTGGAAGGCCTCTGCTCACGTGGGGGCTGTCACCTGTGGCTCGTGTCCTCCAAGGGTCCTCACTACTGGTCACCGGCCATCTTCCCCCCAGGGGACCTGCTCAAGGTGTCCTGGGCTCTGCTAGACTCCAAGTCACTCTGGTGAATGCCTTTCTGTCCAGCATACCATGCTGGTTTCCTATACGGTGCCCACCTCGTGGGCTGTCTCAGCTCCTAGCAGCAGGCAACCTCTTTGGAGCTGACGAGTGTGGCTCGAATCCCACTGTCAGTGCAGAAACAGGCCCTGAATGGCTGACACCACCAACCATGGTCATCAGTTACAGAACAAGCACATGATCCAATCACAGCTGCGACTCTTTCCTGGGGCCTCTGGATAGAAGAACATTGTCGTCTGCAAGAGCTTCAAAGGCTAGCTTTCTCTCTTCCTGTGAATGGCACAATGCAGACATTGGCTCTAGACCAGAGGGTGGAGTTTGCCTGAGCAGAAGCCACCTTGTGAATTCTGAGGCTGACCCCATAGAAGACCGACCCTGGACAGGGAGGCTCTTTGATTTCCTTGCTGATCTGCTGGGTCTTCGTCTTTCTGCGTCACCTGTTGACTTCTTATTTGAGCCGATACACTTTATATATTGTTTAGGTAAAAGTTTCAGGTATTCTTAAATTTCAAAAATGCTATTGACTTAATAGGTACTAACTTATATCTCAGGCTTCCCAGGTGGTGCAATGATAAAGGATTCACCTACCAATGCAGGACATGCAAGAGACTCAGGTTTGATCCCTCAGTTGGAAAGATGTCCAGGAGCAGGAAATGGCAACCTACTACAGTATTCTTGCCTGGAAAATTCCATGGGCAGAGAAGTCTGGTGGGCTAGAGCTCATGGGTTCACAAAGAGCACACAACTGAGCATGCACACACACACAAATTATATCTCAGCATTGTTTAACTTACACTTTGAATAAGCCATGAGATTGACTATTAGTTTCACGTCTTCTTGGCCTCATCTCAAAGGCCTTAGCAGGTAAGTCTGTGGACACCTGGAAGAGAAGACCCTCTCTTGAGCGTGGCTGCATACCTGGGAGAAGGTGACCTTGGTGCCTGCATCCCACCCCACCCCTGGATAGACAGTCTAGACAGCACTCCTAAATGGGAGATGGAGAATGAGGTAGCCGGAATTTTAAGATGACCCCCAAAGGCCCCTCCTCTTATATGACTTCCTTCCCTTGAGTGTGGGTAGAATTTGTGGATAAGATACTCATTCCCATAATTATGTCATGTTACACGGCAAAAGGGGTTTTGGAGATATTATTAGGATTAACAATCAGTTGGCTCTGCGTTAATCGAGCATTACCGTCTGGTTGGACGTGGTCCCTTTCAATCTGGCTCTAGAGGCCGGAGACAGAAAGCAAGTGACTCAGAGTGTGAGGGAGATTTGACTTTAGGGAGAGTTTCCACTGTTGGCTTTGAGAAGGGAAAGGGAGCATGTGGTGAGGACCATGGGCAGCAGAAAGATGCTAATAGCAGTCGCCTGCGGACAGCCAGGGAGGAAAGGGGAACCTCAGGCTTCCAACCATAAGCAGTGACTCTGCCTGTAACCCGGACAATCTGAAGCACATCCTCCCCAGAGACCCTAGGCAAGAACTCAGTCCAGCTGAAAACACCTTGAGTTTAGCCTCAGAAGATGCTGAGCAGAGAACTCAGTCATGCTGTGGCCAGACTTCTGACCTGCAAAACTGTGCCTCCCTAAAAAGGAATAGTTGTATGACTCCAATTGTATAGTAATTTGTTATACAGCAATAGAAAAGGGATGCAGATAGCCAGACCCAAGGACCATCTTCCATCCAGGAAACTGCAAAGCTGTTTGTGCCCTGGACTTTACAGTTGCCTGGGAAAATATGGTCTTCTATTTGCTTAAGTTTATTGAAGCTGGATTTTCATTGTTGGTGACCAAAGGGTCCTACTATAGTCCTTGTTACCATTGAACTTCTTATCCCATGGTATATTTTGATGACTAGGACAACCTGGATGAGCAGTATTAACAGCTTTAGGAAGCTTGATGACAAAACTTCATTGTTTTGTAAAAGAGTGTGTTAACATATCCTGTCATCAAAAAGCCATACATGTGCCATCCTCAGCATAACTGACCCTTTATCATTACTGACGCTTTTACATTACATGATGCTACATGATGACCACAGGATATTAATTTGTATCTCTGGGAGTTTTTTCAACTTTCAAACTGGATAATGTATAAACAACTTGGGTGAATTATCTGTTCATTAAGTTTGCCCAACTTTCTATTGAACCCCTAATTTTTTTCTTACCAATTTTATGAGAATTCATACTAAATCTCCATCATATTTATTGAAAATATTGCCTACTTGGTTTTCCTTTTTATTTCTCTTCTGTACTTTCTTGAGAGAAAATTTCTTTTTTGTGCTCCACGTCTCTTATTTGGTCTCTTCATTTCTTATATTGGATCTCAAAACTTTGGAATTATGCCAACTTTACCTCTGTATACATTTCTTGGATTTTTCTATATCGTTAGTTTTCCCAAAATAACTTAGATTTATTTATTCATGTTGCTTTTGCATGTTTTTTTTTTCTTTTATCCTATTTCTCAGGAGTCTCCCAATTGCCAGTGACAGAAACACAGTTTGAACTGGAATGAACCATCCCAGTGTCTTATGAAAAAGATGCCTGAAAAATAAATAAGGAAAGAAAGAAATTAAAAGATGCTAGAGTTAGAGAATTCCCTGGCTGTCCAGAGGTTAGGACTTTGTTCTCTCACTGCTGAAGGCCCAGGTTCAATCCCATGTTGGGGAACTAAGATCCCCAAAGCCACTCAGTCTGTCCAAAAGGAAAAAAAGATACTTGAATGGTCTGCAGCTCTGAAGGAGTGGCTGGACCATGAGCAGGGTAACTGCCACCCTCCTTTTTTTGTTTAACTCCCAGACCTTGGTGCCTGTTTTTTTCCAGTGACAGACATTTCTCTGTGCTGACAAGGACATGGGGCAGTGACCAGATACCTCCCAGTCCATCCCCTGCAGCAGCCAGGAAAGTCCAGGAAAGGCCCTACTCAGTCACCTTCTGGCCCAATGCACAGAATCAAGTTACAGTTGGTGAGTCTTTACTCAAGAAGAAATTTCCTGACTCTCCGTATTGCAAAGACTTTAAATTCACACTTTTAAATGGTCCAGGCCTCCAGGCCTCCTGGACACGAACCAGGCCACAGACTGACCTCAAAACTGAAAGCATCAGTTCCATCTGAGCAGTTCTGGGGGTTTCATGATGACCCCCAATCACATCCCACATTCTCCCTGATGATCCAGGGTCACCTGCCACAGGTGGAGAAAGGGGATTTCCTTGATTATTGTTGCTAGAGAAGGCCCATATCTGCCATTTATTCTCAGAAAGAGGTCTGGTTCCCTAAATCTGGACTCCTTGAGAAGTGGGCTAGGGTACTGGTTTTATTTAACCAAATCCTAAAGTTCTTGACTCAAGCTTTTCCCTATCATTATGATCAAGAGTTGGAGAAGGAAATGGCAACCCACTCCAGTGTTCTTGCCTGGAGAATCCCAGGGACGGGGGAGCCTGGTGGGCTGCCGTCTCTGGGGTCACACAGAGTCGGACATGACTGAATTGACTTAGCATAGCGTAACATAGCATGATCAAGAGTTGGGCGACTAGGAAAACAGCCTTCTTCATAGAACTGAAACCATTTAACCACCACAAATTCCCTAGGCTCCACTCTGCCTGAACAACTTGGCCCCAGCAACATGGGGTGCCGTGCTGCAATACATAATGATAAATTTTAAGTCACATTTTTTGGAGGGACAAACTTTTCTCAACTTGGTGAAAACTTCTGTTTTCCCAGCGCATGTTGGTTAACTTTATTTGCATCATGTGGGGCTTTGATTTCAGTCAGCACTATTAATAATTTACTTTTGTACTTAATGGTGCTGTTCAGGGGATGAGGGAGGTCCAGATGGTGTGAGTGCCCTGTATGTACAACTAAGGGCATCTGGTGTGAGTTGCCAAGTGCATTACAGTGTAATAAATGTATAATGAGCTGGGCCGCCCCACGTGTGCTAAAGTGAGCTCTGAGTTAAGCAAGAGAGGCATTTCCATTGTACTGCCTCTGTTCTCTGGGAACCTTCCCCAAGCCGTGGAGCCGTTCAGACCCCACTTCTCAGGCGGAGCAAGATGTGTTCATCGACGGCCAGCCTCAGCGTCTGTGAACTCCGGTTTATCTTAGAGGCGCTGCTTTCCCAGTTCTTTTTGTCAGGGGAGACCCTTAGCCACATTCTGGATCCCGTGCCACATGGCAAGGCTATGTGTTCCTTCACATTTAAATCAATTTTTGTTGGGGTAGAGTTGCTTTACAATGTTGCATTAGTTTCTGCTGTGCAACAAAGTGAATCAGCCATACACATACATGTATCCCTTCCCTTTTGGATTTTAGGTCTCCACCAACCATTGAGTAGAGTTCACTGTGCTGTATAGCAAGTTCTCATTAATTATCTATTTTATACGTGTGTGTGTGTGCGCACGCGTGTGCGCGAGTGCTCAGTCAGGTCTGACTCTTTGCAACTCCACGGACTGTAGCCCCCTAGGCTCCTCTGTTCATAGGATTACGTGCAAGAATACTGAAGTGGGTTGACACTTCCTTTTCCAGGGGATATTCCAGACCAAGGGGCCGAACCAGCGTTTCCTGCATTGGCAGGCAGATTCTTTACCACTGAGCCACCTGGAAAGCCGATTATATACATAGTAGTATATATATATATATCTCAATGTACATATGTCAGTCCAATTTCCCAGTTCATCCCACCCCATCCCTTTTCTGCTTCGTATCCATACTTTTGCTCTCTATGTCTGTTTCTCTATTTCTACTTTGCAAACAGGTTCATCTGTGCCATTTTTCTAGATTCCACATATAAGCATTAACATATGACATTGTTTTTTTCTTTCTGACTTACTTCACTCTACGTGAGACTCTCTAGTCCATCCACACCCCTCAAATCGCACCTACATTTTCTGATTTCATTCATTTCTCCCAGCCTGGCCTGAGCCATTTCAGGTCTGCTGGTGAGTGTGAAATGGTTAAACAGTAAAAGCTCACAGGTCTGCAGCTGTGGGCCATGGAGGTGGGGGTGTCTGCTCACTGGAATAGTCATGTTCTGGGAGGATCTGTTCTCCTTCCACTCAATCCAGAAGTGTCATATATGTTCACAGTTCACTCTACTCATGCCCAAGTCACACACACAAAAAAAAACCTGCCAGAACATTCTAGAATGGGAGGAAAGACTCTCCCATAGATGTAGCAACAAGCAGAGTCATTTGGAATGTGTGGCTGTACTGAAAATGTGAGTGTCCATCACTTGCAGAGAAAGCGAGCATCCTTTTCAGTTAGGGCAAAAGACACTACACCGGAAAGGCAGCCTCTTGTCTAGAGTGGGCCGGGAGAAGGGGACACCCTGAGGAGCGCCCACAAAGGAAGTGGGCCTGATGATTCAAGAGGCTGACCAGAAACAGGACCCAAACACTCCACTGTTTCCAGCTGAGAGCCGCCCAACCCTAACAAAGTGGACACTCTGCAAACTAGTTACAGTGTTTCTTTCGTGGGATTGACACCTGCCGTGATCCCAGTTGGGTAGAGCCCCCCCAACTTGGTTCCACTTCATGTGCAGCCACATTGCAACACTTAGATGGTAACTTTGAAGGCACAGAAATAATAGAGAAAACTACAGCCGAACAAGAGTAGGGAGACCAGGAATGCAGCGTTCTTTATAGAACTTGGCTTGAATAGCACTGTCCACTTATGCCATTTCCTATAGAGTCCAGCATTTCCAAATTTTTAAAAAACGGTGAAGCCGAAGAATTGGTTCTGGGTTGTTTTTCTACTATCTCGGTATACTTGGGCCATTTCATTGTATTCTACCCAGCCCTTAGTTCTTAGGTAGGAGCCAAGGGAACCATAGGCCCATGTCTCTCCCAAGGGCCCAAGCCGTCAGTTAGAGCAGGGGCGGGTCATTTTCAAGGGTGGGCCATGTTGTGTGTTCAGGAAGAAGTGGGAGGGAGGTGAATCCACCACTCTGCAGACATTTTCTCTGAAGCAAAGCACCAGTTCTCCTCCAGCACAAACTCTGTTGGATTTTGAGGATGGCAACCTTCTGGACAGCTGGGTCTTCCTGCTAGCATACCCACAGAGGAGCCCACTGTGGGTCTGGACAGTCTCCAGGCCTGGATTTAGCCACCATATTGAATTAAGGACCCAATCTTTACTTATTCATCCAATAAACATTTATTGAACACCCACATATACATAAAAGAGAAAAGTTTCAGGATCCTCAAAGTTCTTAACATAGCTACGATGATCAAATTTGACTTAATGAAACCAAGGTAGGGAGAACAGGGCAGGTTGCATATCTAAATAGCTCCATCCTGGAAAGATCCAGGGTGTCACAAAAGGGGCTTTCTGAAATGTACTCTTCCCTTCATGCAGAGCAGCATTAAACATTTGTCTCGGAAGACAGAGAAAACACAAGAACAGCTGTGCGGAAGTGAACACATGATGTTCTTATAGAATAACATGTTTAATTACGTGCCCGCCACATGCCAGGTACCCTCCTAAGCCCTTCGTGTGCCTGTTTAATCATCACGGCCACACTGGCTGGGGCCAGACTATGTGCTAGGCACGCTTTTACACACTTCACAAACACTAATTCGTTTACTCCTTGAAGCAGCCCTATGGAGAGGTAGTTTATAATCCTCATTTTACAGATGAGGACCTGAGACACAGAGAGGCAAAGTAATTTGGTCAGGGACACATGGAAAAGGAAAGGAAGAGCCAGGATTGGATTTCAGGCACTCTTGCTACGGACCGCACACTCTTAATCACAGTGCTTCATCCCAGGTGTCAGGCACAGAAGCAGAAGCGGGGTGTCTGGTTCACTGAGTGCCTGTCCCCATCACCAGGTATGCAAGTACAGAGACCAGCATAGGACTTTCACCTGGACTGGGGGGACGAGGGGAAAACAGAGAGTGAAGAAAGGAAAAATAAGTTCATACAAAATACATGTGAGTTCAAGTCAAGTCTAACTTTGCCAATGGACCAGCTGCCCCTGGCCTCAGTTTTACTCATCTGCAAAATGGGGATAATATTGTCTGCCTCACAGAAGTTTGGTAGGAATTCAGTGATGCATAAAAACTCTTCAGACAGAGCTAACGAGCAGAAAATTCTAATTACTTCTCATAATCCGGGGCCCTCCCTCACAAATGAAGGTTTTCGGTGGAGCAGGACAGGGCTGGGCACTTACTTAAACAGCTCCCAGAGTGTCTATGGTGCCTGCAGAGATGCTGCTGATGGGTTCCAAGACACAAGCATACAGGCCACTGGGATCACAGTGATATAAGCAAGTAGCACTTGAAGTCCCTTCTGGTTCAAACACTCAGCGTTCTGGAATCAAGGTTACCATACTCAAGGTCATTGCCAACACGCTGATTAATACCTGTGGGAGAAAAATCACATTTGTGTTGGGAAATTAAATGAAGACTATCCTTGGGCAAACTTTCTTTGCCTTAGAAAGAACACATTGGCAGGAAATGAATATATTGAATGTAATACATGCTTGTTTAAATACTAGTACAAATCAATTATTCCTCAATTCTAATAAGTTCAGAAATAACACTTTTGGAAAAAAATTATAGTGACATTGGAGGAGATGGGAATCTCCTTTGTTTAGTTGAAATTTTCACAAGGAGAAGATTTGACACATTTTCAGACTTTCCAAATGGAATCTTCTTTTTTCTTTTTTAGACAAAAAATTAAAAAATAACTATCCATACTCTGATGATGTCCAAAAAGCAACAAATAGCATCACTGACAATTCCAAGCAGCTCCTTAATATCGTGGATAGATGCTATAGCGGTCAATATAGAGGATTATATGAGTGAGACGTTTGGGAGAGAGGAAAAAAGAGGTAAGGCAAAGGTGATACATTTTTCTAATCTGATTTTACTGTGGCTCAATTACTCTCTTTCACACTTCATTTCCTGTGCGCCTCTAAATGTATACAGCTCATGAATGCGAGCCACACCCCCTGGAATATCGCCAACCAACCTCTGTACCTTAAAACCGAACACCTCGGGGCAAACTTTCCTCATCCTCTCTCTTGGCTGGGCTGACTGAGCTCATGAATTGGCCAAAAGCTATTTATTTCTCTCTAATAAATACTTCTTAATTCAATTAATGTCCTTCCTAAAGCACATGCTAAATTTAGAGATTGTGCTTTAACGGCAGAGGTACCATGATGCAGGAAGATTGCTATAATAGCAAATTCATTCTTTCCAGAACATTAGCCCAGAATTTTTAATAACCTCGCAGGAGCAATCAGGTTTGCACAGGAGCACAATGGCTAAGTCTCTGGCCCAATTTATTCTCTTACTCAGATACCCACTCTAATTCACAAGCTTGAAATGTATCCATTTTAAATTGGGATTTTAGAGGTCTTCTTGATAGAAAGCCATAAAGTAGTGTGCTCCAATTCCAGGCATGGCTAATGGAAATCTGATTCCTAACTGTTATTTAATTACCTGGATATTGTGTTCTTGGTTTCTGTGACCCATTACATACCATAACATCTTTATTTAAATGGCATCTTGGGCCATCTTTTCAACAACCTATTAAAGAAGTAACTGAGTTATCTATAGTAAAGGGACTCATTTATTAACAGTTCTAAATTGAATAAATTATTCTTTCCCTTTCAGATGGTCAACAAAGTAAATGATCAACAAACGTTCCCAAAGCATCACGGGGCAGGAGGGCCATTGTATGCCTAGGGTTGGCTGGCCACGGACTCCTTCCAAAGACTGACCCAAACATAACTTGATACCTCCTGTACCTTCTGCTCATTTCTTTATAGATCCAGCTCCCGTTTCCTGTATTTCCTAATTATCCCCAACACTCATTCTGAAAATGTCATTCCTGAAGCTTTTGGAGAAAAAGAAACCTACTAAATTTGCTGATAAGAGAAGTTCATGTAAAAGAAATTTGCATTTGGGTAGCAAAAGGGTTGAAGAAGTTTTAATAAAATGAAGGATCACGCTCACTCTCACGGAATGAAAGGAGGCAGAAATTCTTTGATGTCTTGATTACAGACCAGGATTAGAGACTGTGATTCAGCTAGGGTCATCTCAGCCTCACAGGGAGACTCACTCAGTCCCTTCTCCGCTCCCCCACCACCTCTGGAATCTCTCTTTCTAATTCTCCAAGGTCCAAGACTTCAAGTCTTCCACGTGAAGGAGTTAGAAAGCATGAGTGTGTTTGTTTTGTTAAACAGAGACACTTCCTTTTCTGGAAAAAAATATCAATTTTAAGAATCCAATTTTAGATTTGGTTATATGAGAACTGTCAAAACTTGGGGAACAAAATCCTTCAATGTACATCAGCAGGGAAATGAAGAAGTCAAAAATGATGTGTCTGTACTATAGACTACTAATATCATGCATTTTAAAAAAGAATGAAGTACAACTGAATGTTAGAAGTTGGGAATTATTCACAACATTTTCAATTTTTCTTTAAGTATTCAGTAGACACAAAATTATAAATATACATAAAGTATAATGAATAGCCAACTAATGGTCTTGAACTCACTTGACAAGTTAGGAAAACCAGCTGCATCATTACTTTGAGGGGCTCCCTCCTCATCTCATCTCCTATGGTCCTTATGTTCTTTGGAAAATTATTCTTATTTCTCAGCATCTATAAATAATATATTTAAGTTTTATGTCTTTGGACTTTACAGGACTAGAAACAAACCTTTTATATTCTTTGTGGCTTGCTTTTTCCATTAAAGAATAAGTTCATGACATTCTTTTACATCAGTGTGTAATGTACAGTTATTTCATTTTAACTACTATGTAGTACCTCCTCATAAGCATGTGCCAGTTTTTAAAAATATTCATTAGCCAGTGGACATTCTTGTCTCTTATAGTTTTGTTTTTACAAAGAGTGACACTATTCTTTATATTCTTGAATATTTTAATTTTCCAATCTGGTAATATGATTTTAATTTGCATTTACCTAATTACTAGTGAGGTTGAACATCTTTTCATGTATTCAGTCATTTACGTTCTCTTTTATAAATACCTATTCAAGCCTTTTGTTATTTTGCTACTGTTTTATTATCAACTTTAAAAATCTGAGCTTATGTATATATTTTGAAAACGAGTAGTAAACCATCTTTATATCTTCTGGAAATAACTATGATATGTATTTATATGTACTTGTGAGAAAATCCCTCAGTTTGGAGCTTGTCTTTTTACTCTTTTTATAGAGGTTTTGAATATTTTCCTTTTTGAAATGTGCTTTTTGTGTCAAAACTTCCTGACCTTAAGATTATGAAGAGATTTTTCTATATTGTCTTCTGAAATAAAAGTTTCAATATGCTTCACAATTTGGTTTTTAATGGTTTGATTTGGGGCTTCCCATGTGGCACTAGCGGTAAAGAATGTGCCTGCCAATGCAGGAGGCATGAGAGGCGGGAAGAGCCCCGGTAGGAGGATAGGCCCACTCCAGTGTTCTTGCCTAGAGAATCCCCATGGACAGAGGAGCCTGGGGGGCTACAGTCCATAGGGCTGCACAGTCAGACTCGACTAAAGCAACAGATCACTCACACACGCGCTGTTGGATTTTAAAAGAATGGATTGAGCCAAGTGTTAACTTTCTTTTTTTTCTTAGTCCTGCTGTAGACAACAAATTATTCTCTGATCATGACTTACTGAAAAATCTTTCCTTCTCCATCATTTTCAATTTTAGCTCCATTATAAATTGTTTCCCCATATGTATGAGTCTATTTCTATACTCTCTATTCTGTTCCATTGATCCATTTGTATCAATATACTAAGACCACATCATATTAGTCACTATATTATTCCTAATAATTCTTGTTAACTGGTCAGGAAAATGGTCCCATAGTTTGGATCAGAATTTTCTTAACTACTCTTAACTTTTGAATCCCTTTCACATAAATCTTAGACTCATCCTTTTTAATTCTTTAAAAAGATACAGATTTGGTTGGGATTGAATTGACCTCCTCAATCAATGTGGAAAATTGAGGTCTTTAAAATATTGAGTTATTCAATCCATGAACATGGTACACCACTTTACTTGTTTAAAGCTATGATAGTAAAGGCATCTATTTATCTATTTTAGTCCTATATGTACAATTGTATTGCTAATAATATACTATATTCTATATTAAAATTATTATATTTTTCTGACAGTGATATAGTAACTCTTATTCCCTGTACCTTAAAGTCTCTTTTGATAGGAATATAGCTGCTCTTGCTTATTTGTTTGTTTTTGATCTCTATTTTGGCTACTGTATCTTTTCCCGTAGTTTCATTTTCAATCCTTCTGAAATCTCTGCCTATGTCTATTGTTAAAAGCCCATAGCTTGGTTTATTTTTAAAGTCTACCCTCAAAATCTAGTTTAATCTCAACTAGAAAATTAAGCCAATTAAAATTTACTTTAAGTAATGACATATTGTGATTTATTTCTATCATTTTTCATTTTTTCTTTACTATTTTCTTGTTTGCTTTTGAATTCAGTGCTTTTTCTTTACTAATAGTTTGACAGTTACATACCTTATTCCTGTCTTTGCTTTTTTGTGTGTGTGTGGTCATCATAGAAGTTTTACTATGCACACTTAACACATAAAATTAATAAATATTTTAACCTCAATTCAGAGAATGTTAGGACCTGAAACACCTCAGCATCACATCTTCTTGTTTCTGGTTTACAGGCTAGTGTTGTAGCTGGAGCCCAGCAAAGCCTGGACCAAGGCTTTAGAGGTGATCTGCGTGATGTTTCTTTCTGAAGCTGAAGTTCACTTCTAAGATTTTCTGTTCTCCCAGGATCTTCTATCACCAGTTTTGGATGGAACCAGAGAGCTCATGTATAGACGTTTGTGAAACCAAGGCAAGTGGTGAGAGGAAAACACTTCCAGGGTGAAAATGCACAGGGAATATTCTCCCTATACTTTCCCTCCCCCCAGGTAAATCCAATCCATGTGGACTCAGAGGGTAGAGCAATGAAAGGCTGTGATTATTAGCATCTTCTAGGTTGGGTGAGGGTGGACCTCAATGTAGTTGTACGAATATTAAGTCCTTTTCAGAGAGGGGAACTCTGAGGCTGTGACAGGAAGTGACTGAGGTCACCCAGGAGTCAGTTGGCAGGACCAGAAATAGACTTCAGGTCTCGCTCAGTTCAGACAAAGCAGCGTGTTCTGCTTTGATGATGCTAGAGAGAGAGGTTCAACAGATACCATAGTTGTGAAGTCAATACAAGAGAATTGTTCACCTGAGAGTGGTCCTTTCTTCCCGCCTCCCACTCAAGCCCATCTAAAAGTCCTCTCCTCCTCAGGTCACTGTTAAGATAGTCCTGATGCAGGAAGCCCTGAGTGGTAAGCCTGCAGCTGCCTCCCCTGACAGCTGTGAGCACGTCTTGTGATTTCCGCAGGCCTCAGCCCGTGCCTCTTGGTTGCTCCTTGCCTTGCTGCTGAGTGTGGGAAAACTCTGCGTGGGAGAAATTCTGTCTTGAACCATGGGGCGTGTGCCACTGCCGGCTTTTTCCTTCCAAGGACACCAGAAGTGTCTGTGTCTGCAGGAGGGGTGGCTGTGAAACAGCTTGAAAGCATAGGGAGGAGGCACACTCATGACTTGCCTCTCACCCAACTCTGAAGTCCCAAAGGCAGGGCCTCAAAGAGCAGAGAGATTCTGGAGACAGATCAGGCTTCCTTTGGTTTCCTCCGCGGCAGGGCAGCTTGAGGCCCTACCTGCCCTCCTCCAA
The DNA here is from genome assembly GCF_019923935.1 of Bubalus bubalis. Taxonomy (NCBI): domain Eukaryota; kingdom Metazoa; phylum Chordata; class Mammalia; order Artiodactyla; family Bovidae; genus Bubalus; species Bubalus bubalis. Next base: position 5,410,071 of record NC_059164.1, on the reverse strand, counting down.
GAGACCAAGGCCCACCCAGCAAGGTAAAGCTTGCCTTCGGATTTTCTCTTCTTCCCAGAAATAAGAGGGTGCAGAGAAAACACAAATGGAATCTAAATCTGGTAAGATTTGCAGAACCATGAGGTTTCGCTGGGTCAGGAAGAGAGTAAAAATAGTCTCTCGGGATGAATCTTGGCCAGAAAAAGAGAGACAAGCGAAGGACAAGAAATGCATAGTAAAATTTCACTTTTTTCCAACTTCCTATTTGGTTTCACTGTTTTTTTTCCCCAAACCAGTCATTTCTCCCACCGCCTTCATGCCATTTCTGATGAGCAGACGAGAAAACCAGAATCCACGGGATTGGGGGGGGCGGTGAGGGAATTTCACAGATGGGCTCATAAAACCTGTGATGAAGATGGATCCCAGAAGAGGACACTCTACCCACAGAGCCAGCCAGACCAACTGCTGCAACGCAGACCTCAGCCCTCAGCGGCAGTATGGCCACAAAACAAGACTGGAGGGCAGACTCCAGAGGCTGAGGAGGAAGAGCAACTGAGCGTGCTCCCAGCTGTCCCTAACAAGCAACGGCTCTCTCAGTTCTGGAAATCTCCAGGATGGAGACATCCCTGTTTTCCCCAGACAGCTAGTTCCTCTCTGTCTGACATTTACGACCATTTCCTTTGGGGTGATCCAGCCTGCTCTCACGCAGTTCCTCCTTATCTCCAGATGCTCTTGTAATATCCTAGCATCGTGACTTAAAGATCCCATTCACCTCTCATTGCAGTCATAATTTCCTTTTAGAGGACTGTCTAAAGAAACTCAACTGTTCAAGGTCAGCAATCGTGAGAATAACTCACACTTTGAGATTCTCTCTTAGGACACTAAGTCAAGTTCTTCAGGTTGCAAGTAACAGAGACCCACTCAAGGAGGGGACATGGGTAAACCTATGGCTGATTCATGTTGATGTTTGGTAGAAAACCAATGCAATACTGTTTCTTGCTCCTTGGAAGAAAAGGTATGACAAACCTAGACAATGTATTACAAAGCAGAGACATTGCCAACAAAGGTCCATCTAGTCTGTCCAGTGGTCATGTATGGATGTGAGAGTTGAACCATAAAGAAGGCTGAGCACCGAAGAATTGATGCTTTTGAACTGTGGTGCTGGGGAAGACTCTTGAGAGTCCCTTGGACTGCAAAGAGATCCAACCAGTCCATCCTAAAGGAGATCAGTCCTGGGTGTTCATTGGAAGCACCGATGTGGAAGCTGAAACTCCAGTACTTTGGCCACCTGATGTGAAGAGCTGACTCATATGAAAACACCCTGATGCTGGGAAAGCTTGAAGGCAGGAGAAGGGGACGACAGAGGATGAGATGATTGGATGGCATCACTGACTCAATGGACATGGGTTTGGGTGGACTCCGGGAGGTGGTGATGGACAGGGAGGCCTGGTGTTCTGTAGTCCATGGGGTCGCAAAGAGTTGAACACGACTGAGCGGCTGAACAACAATGCAATGGTGTAAAGCAATTGTCCTTCAGTTAAATAAATTAAAAAAAAAAAAAAAAAAAAAAAAAACAAGTAAAAAGAGACCACTCAGGCTTCTTTAAGTAAAAAGTGTGTTCTCATTTTCTTTTCTTTCTTTGTTTCTTTCCTCATAAGGAATAAGGGATATCTTGTGTTACCCAAGGGCAAAGAAGACCCTGGGACTTATCAGAAGTTAGGACGAGGAACAGGGAAGCCCCAGGTGAACCCAGAAAGGTACCTCAGCTGCTCTCTCCTCCATGCCAGGTCTCACCACGTCTTCCCTCTTCCTCCCTGAGTGCCCCCCATTCCCAGGACTTTGCAAAATGCACTTCCCTGTTGAGACGTCTATGTGCACAACCAAACAGAACCACCCTAACCTCAGTCTCACAATCTTTCTTGGATATCAGTCACCATGGCAGGTAACAATTTCAAATTTATGGGGGTGAAAATTGAAGTGGCTTATTTTGGGTTAGGAGACAAACCCGAGTCCAATTAATTATGCCCTGAAAGAGGAGGGACTCATGGTTGAAATAAAGATATGTGCCCACCTTGTGTGGGTGAGAGCCAGGAGAGCCAGATCCCAACACCTATCTGCTATGGAGTCTAGCAAATGGCTTTCATAGACTTAAAGGAATTAATCAGCTCTGTCCAGGCCACTGTATAAGGAAACAGCACCTCTGGAACCTTGGAGGAGAGATGCACTTGCATTCTTCCCAGACATTCTTTACTTTGTTAGGACTATATTTCCCCAGGGGGAGGCCGTCCTAGAGGGGTGTCCTTGTAGGTAATTGTCTGGTTTGGGGGATTTAGAATCAGAGGGATAGGGAGCTGAATGCCTCCTACCATTTTTTTTTTTTCCCCAATATCTCACATCAGTCGGGCTTTTCTCTACCCTGATATCACTTATCAGATGCTGGCATCAGTGGTCTGGATGTTTGTTGAAGATTTATGAAGTCCAGAAAAGAAGCAGAAAGTGTTCCCAGGCTTTGTGGACAGAAGGCAAAAGAAGAAATCAAAAATTTTTCTGGCTGTCTGTCATCTCTGTGTAAACTCTGACCCTCCTCTGCCCCAAACTATTCATACAACCACCATCTCCACCTTCCCCAGCCCTCAGTCTCCTTAACTTCTGGAGTTGTATCAGGTTTAATTTGAGGGTAGGGAGCCAAAACTGTTGATATGCCATTTTGTAACCTACCCTGGGAATTATAACTCCATAAGTCTTGAGATCTAATGTTCCAGAACAATTCACCTGTGGCATTCTAAATAATCTACCATGTATAGGCTTCTTGAAATTTGAAGTTTATTTTTTATTAAATTACAGTTGATTTATCATGTTGTGTTAGTTTTAGGTGTACAGAAAACTTATTCTGAAAAGAATATATATATATTCTTTTCCAGATTCTTTTCCATTCAGTCAGTTCAGTTCAGTCGCTCAGTCGTGTCCGACTCTTTGCGACTCCATGGACTGTAGCATGCCAGGCCTCCCTGTCCATCACCAACTCCTGGAGTTTACCCAAACTCATGTCCATTGAGTCAGTAATGCCATCCAACCATCTCATCCTCTGTCGTCCCCTTCTCCTCCTGCCCCCAATCCCTCCCAGCATCAGGGTCTTTTCAAATGAGTCAGCTCTTCGCATGAGGTGGCCAAAGTATTGGAGCTTCAGCTTTAGCATTAGTCCTTCCAAAGAACACCCAGGACTGATCTCCTTTAGAATGGACTGGTTGGATCTCCTTGCAGTCCAAGGGACTCTCAAGAGTCTTCTCCAACACCACAGTTCAAAAGCATCAGTTCTTCGGCGCTCAGCTTTCTTCACAATCCAACTCTCACATCCATACATGACTACTGGAAAAACCATAGCCTTGACTAGATGGACCTTTGTTGGCAAAGTAACATTTCTGCTTTTTAATATGCTGCCTAGGTTGGTCATAACTTTTTTCCCAAAGAGTAACTGTCTTTTAATTTCATGGCTGCAGTCACCATCTGCAGTGATTTTGGAGCACCCCAAAAATAAAGTCAACTTCTGTTTCCACTGTTTCCCCATCTATTTCCCATGAAGTGATTGGACTGGATGCCATGATCTTAGTTTTCTGAATGTTGAGCTTTAAGCCAACTTTTTCATTCTCCTCTTTCACTTTCATCAAGAGGCTCTATAGTTCTTCACTTTCTGCCATAAGGGTGGTATTATCTGTGTATCTGAGGTTACTGATATTTCTCCCGGCAACCTTGATTCCAGCTTGTACTTCGTCCAGCCCAGCGTTTCTCATGATGTACTCTGCATATAAGTTAAATAAGCAGGGTGACAATATACAGCCTTGACGTACTCCTCTTCCTATTTGGAACCAGTCTGTTGTTCCACGTCCAGTTCTAACTGTTGCTTCCTGACCTGCATACAGATTCCTCAGGAGGCAGGTCAGGTGGTCTGGTATTCCCAACTCTTTCAGAATTTTCCACAGTTTATTTTGATCCACACAGTCCAAGGCTTTGGCATAGTCAATAAAGCAGAAATGGATGTTTTTCTGGAACTCTCTTGCTTTTTTGATGATCCAGTGGATATTGGCAATTTGGTCTCTGGTTCCTCTGCCTTTTCTAAAACCAGCTTGAACATCAGGAAATTCATGGTTCACATATTGTTGAAGCCTGGCTTGGAAAATTTTGAGCATTACTTTACTAGCCTGTGAAACGAGTGCACCTGTGTGGTAGTTTGAGCATTCTTTGGCATTGCCTTTCTTAGGATTGGAATGAAAACGGACCTTTTCCAGTCCTGTGGCCACTGCTGAGTTTTCCAAATTTGCTGGCATATTGAGTGCAGCATTTCACAGCATCATCTTTTAGGATTTGAAATAGCTCAACTGGAATTTCATCACTTCCACTAGCTTTGTTCATAATGATGCTTCCTAAGGCCGACTTGACTTTACATTCCAGGATATCTGGCTCTAGGTGAGTGATCACAAGACTGTGATTATCTGGCTTGTGAAGATCTTTTTTATATAGTTCTTCTATGTATTCTTGCCACCTCTTCTTAATATCTTCTGCTTCGGTTAGGTCCATGCCACTTCTGTCCTTTATTGAGCCCATCTTTGCATGAAGTGCTCCCTTGGTATCTCTAATTTTCTTGAAGAGATCTCTAGTCTTTCCCTTTCTATTGTTCTCCTCTGTTGTATGTCACTAAAAGATATTGAACACAGTTCCCTGTGCTATACAGTAGGCCTTTATTATTTATCTATTTTATATACAGAAGTGTGTATCTCTTGGTCCCAAACTGCTAATTTATCCCTCTCTCCCCAGCCCAGATCTTACTTTTAAAGCAGTTTTAAGTTGAGCAGAAGGCATCAAGATGCCCTTATCCTTCCTGCTGCATGTGGTCACAGCCTCCCTGGCCATCAACATCTCCAGCAGATGGTACATTTATTACAATCTATGAACCTAGGCTGACACATCATTGTCACCCAGAGTCCGTAGTTTATATTAGCGTCCACTCTTGATGTTGTGTATTTTATGGATTTTGACAAATGTATTGTGACATGTATCCACCATTACATGTTCCAAAGAGTAGTTTCCCTGCCTTAAAGCTCTCTGTGTCCTGTTTATTTCTCCCTGCCCTCTAACCCTTGGTAACCATTGATTTTTTTTTTTTTTAACCTCTCTCCGCATTTTTACGTTTTCCAGAAGGTCCTATAGGGACACATACAGTAGCCTTTTCAGATTGGCTTCTTTCACTTAGTAATAACATACATTTAAAATTCTTCTGTGTCTTTACATGGCTTGATAACTTATTCCTTTCTAGTGCTGAGCACTGTCAATGTCTGAATGGACTGCAGTTTATTTAAACACTCCTTTATCAAGGGACACTTTGGTTGCTTCCAAGTTTTGCCAACTATGGATAAAATTGCTGTATATACACACGTGCAGGTTTTTGTGTGGACCTTTGATGGACAGGGAGGCCTGGTGTGCTGCGGTTCATGGGGTCGCAATGAGTCGCACATGACAGAGCGATTGAACTGAACTGAACTGAAAATTCCAACTCATTTGGTAAAGGGCACAATGGCTGGATGGTACGCTGAGAGAACCTTTAGGTTTGCCAGAAACCTCCACAGTGGCTGCACCACCTGCGTCTGCACCAGCCGTGGGTGAGTGTTCTTCCTGCTCCATGTCCTCGCCAGCACTTAGTGCTGCTAGTGTTCCAGATTTTGGTCATTTAAATAGATCTGTAGCAGTATCTGTGAAAAGAAGAGAAGCAAAAAGCAAAGGAGAAAAGGAAAGATATAAGCATCTGAATGCAGAGTTCCAAAGAACAGCAAGGAAAGATAAGAAAGCCTTCCTCAGCAATCAACGCAAAGAAACAGAGGAAAACAACAGAATGGGAAAGACTAGAGATCTCTTCAAGAAAATTAGAGATACCAAGGGAACATTTCATGCAAAGATGGGCTCGATAAAGGACAGAAATGGTATGGACCTAACAGAAGCTGAAGATATTAAGAAGAGGTGGCAAAAATACACAGAAGAACTGTACAAAAAAGATCTTCACAACCCAGATAATCACGATGGTGTGATCACTGACCTAGAGCCAGACATTCTGGAATGTAAAGTCAAGTGGGAAAAAATCTTCACGACCAAGATAATCATGATGGTATGATCATTCACCTAGAGCCAGACATCCTGGAATGTAAAGTCAAGTGGTCCTTAGAAAGCATCACTATGAACAAAGCTAGTGGAGGTGATGGAATTCCAGTTGAGCTATTCCGAATCCTGAAAGATGATGCTGTGAAATGCTGCACTCAATATGCCAGCAAATTAGGAAAACTCAGCAGTGGCCACAGGACTGGAAAAGGTCCGTTTTCATTCTAATCCCAAAGAAATGCAAGGCCAAAGAATGCTCCAACTACTGCACAGTTGCACTCATCTCACAGGCTAGTAAAGTAATGCTCAAAATTCTCCAAGCCAGGCTTCAGCAATACATGAACCCTGAACTTCCAGATGTTCAAGTTGGTTTTAGAAAAGGCAGAGGAACCAGAGATCAAATTGCCAACATCCTCTGGATCATCAAAAAAGCAAGAGAGTTCCAGAAAAACATCTATTTCTGTTTTATTGACTATGCCAAAGCCTTTGACTGTGTGGATCACAATAAACTGTGGAAAATTCTGAAAGAGATGGGAATACCAGACCACCTGACCTGCCTCTTGAGAAACCTATATGCAGGTCAGGAAGCAACAGTTAGAACTGGACATGGAACAACAGACTGGTTCCAAATAGGAAAAGGAGTATGCCAAGGCTGTATATTGTCACCCTGCTTATTTAACTTATATGCAGAGTACATCATGAGAAACGCTGGGCTGGAAGAAGCACAAGCTGGAATCAAGATTGCCAGGAGAAATATCAATAACCTCAGATATGCAGATGACACCACCCTTATGGCAGAAAGTGAAGAGGAACTAAAAAGCCTCTTGATGAAGGTGAAAGAGGAGAGTGAAAAAGTTGGCTTAAAGCTCAACATTCAGAAAACAAAGATCATGGCATCTGGTTCCATCACTTCATGGGAAATAGATGGGGAAACAGTGGCAGACTTTATTTTTTGGGGTCCAAAATCACTGCAGATGGTGACTGCAGCCATGAAATTAAAAGACACTTACTCCTTGGAAGGAAAGTTATGACCAACCTAGGCAGCATATTGAAAAGCAGAGACATTACTTTGCCAACAAAGGTCCGTCTAGTCAAGGCTATGCTTTTTCCAGTAGTCATGTATGGATGTGAGAGTTGGACTGTGAAGAAAGCTGAGCGCCAAAGAATTGATGCTTTTGAACTGTGGTGTTGGAGAAGACTCTTGAGAGTCCCATGGACTGCAAGGAGATCCAACCAGTCCATTCTAAAAGAGATCAGCCTTGGGTGTTCTTTGGAAGGAATGATGCTAAAGCTGAAACTCCAGTACTTTGGCCACCTCATGCGAAGAGTTGACTCATTGGAAAAGACTCTCTAATGCTCGGAGGGATTGGGGGCAGGAGGAGAAGGGGACGACAAGGATGAGATGGCTGGATGGCATCACTGACTCGATGGACGTGAGTCTGAGTGAACTCTGGGGGTTGGTGATGGACAGGGAGGCCTGGCGTGCTGTGATTCATGGGGTCACAAAGAATTGGACACGACTGAATGACTGAACTGAACTGAACTCTAGGGGTATCACATTGTTGTTTCAATTTGCAAATATGTAATGACATATTATATCGAATACATTTATATATGCTTATTTGCTATCTGTATCTCTTCTGCAGTGATGTGTCTGTACTTCCTCACTGTTTATTCTAATAACATTTCTGAGAAGAAATTCCGTAAGGATGTTTCTGCATGGAATTACTGTAAGGCTCCCTTGTTAGCTTTTATTTGGGATCAATTTTCTCCAAAATTAAAATTTCATCCCCATTTTATAGAACTAAAAACAAAATGAACTCAAGTATTGGATTCCTCACCAGTAACATAGCTGATTACTATTTTTAGAGTCCACGAATTGATATTGTTAATCACATTATCATTTTTAGAATCACTTTGAATCCCTTTTTAAAGTTGGAAACAATGTTTATATTTTTCTTTAATGAATAAGTAATGATTCCATACATGCTGCTGCTGCTGCTAAGTTGCTTCAGTCGGGTCTGACTCTGTGTGACCCCATAGACAGCAGCCCTCCAGGCTCCGCCGTCCCTGGGATTCTCCAGGCAAGAACACTGGAGTGGGTTGCCATTTCCTTCTCCAATTCATGAAAGTGAAAAGTGAAAGTGACGGCGCTCAGTCGTGTCCGACTCTTCGTGACCCCATGAACTCCAGCCTACCAGGCTCCTCCGTCTATGGGATTTGCCAGGCAAGAGTACTAGAGTGGGTTGCCACTGCTTCTTTTTTTTTTTTTTTTTAATTTTATTTTATTTTTAAACTTTACATAATTGTATTAGTTTTGCCAAATATCAAAATGAATCCGCCACAGGTATACATGTGCCATTGCTTCTAATTTCTTAAGTATAAGAAAACAGAAGCCATTGTACTAAACTGCACTGACTAAAATCACATTTTACTTTCAAAAGTACTTTTCAGTTGCTTTCCTTCCACTCATAGCACATACATCTCACCTTTGTAATATAGAAAGCTTTAGCTTTTAGGTCATGGGTTTTTTTTTTTTTTAAAAAGAAAACAAGTAAAACCCATGAAAAGCTTCCAACTTCTGAACTTTACACTAAGGTTTTATTTTCACAAACTAGATGAAGAACATGAAATTTTTAAACAACAAAAATGGAAACAGACATTTTAATACAAATTGTTCCAGGTAAGAGAATACATTTAAGAAAATAATCATGGATGATAAAACACATCAGTTCAGTTCAGTTGCTCAGTCGTGTCCAACTCTTTGCAACCCCATGGACTGCATTGCGCCAGGCCTCCCTGTCCATCACCAACTCCCAGAGTCCACCCAAACCCATGTCCATTGAGTCGGTGATGCCATCCAACCATCTCATTCTCTGTCCTCCCCTTCTCCTCCTGCCCTCAATCTTTCCCAGCATCAGGGTCTTTTCAAATGAGTCAGCTCTTGGCATCAGGTGGCCAAAGTATTGGAGTTTCAGCTTCAAAATCAGTCCTTCCAGTTAACACCCAGGACTGATCTTCTTTAGGATGGACTGGTTGGATCTCCTTGCAGTCCATGGGACTCTCAAAAGTCTTCTCCAACACCACAGTTCAAACGAATCAATTTTTCTGCGCTCAGCTTTCTTCATAGTCCAACTCTCACATCCATACATGACCACTGAAAAAACCATAGCCTTGACTAGACAGACCTTTGTTGACAAAGTAATGTCTCTGCTTTTTAATATGCTGCCTAGGTTGGTCATAACTTTCCTTCCAAGGAATAAGCATCTTTAAACACATGAGAGTTCCTCTTATGGATAAATTTTAATATCTCAAAATACAATGATATTTGATATCAATAAAAGAAAAAAATAGGTAAGTTGGACTTCATCAAAAATTTAAAGAACAATAAATCAGAACATCAATAAATCAGGACACTATCCAGAGAGTGAAAAGACAACCCACAGGATGGCCCAAAATACTTGAAAATTGTGTATCTAGTATGATTCTGGATACTAGAAAATATGGACAGGTGTATATTCAGAATATCCTGAATGTTCAGAACACCTATAACAACAAAAAGACACACAATTAAATGTTTAAAAATTAATGAAGGCTTTGAATAGACTTTTCTCCAAAGAAGATATACAAATGTCCACCAAGCATATGAAAAGATGCTCGGATCTTTTCATATGATCCGGGAAATGAATCAGGGAAATGAAAATTAAAACCACAATGAGATATCATTTCACAACCAATAAAATAGATATAATCCTCCAAATGGAAATTCATGAGCATCAGTGAGGATGTGAAGAAAATGGAACAGTTATACATTGTTGGTAGGAATTTTAGATGGTACAGCAACTATGGAAAACAGTTTAACAGCTCTCCAATAAGTTAAACATGGAATTACACTATATCCCAGCAATTCCACTCCTGTCTGTACCTGAATAATTCAAAACGGGTGTTCAAACAAAATCTTGTACACGAATGTTCATAACAGTTCTACTCATACTCGCCAAAAAGTACAAACAACCCAAATGTTTACCAACAGATGAATGGATAAGTGAAATACCACACGGGGGACATTGCTCAGCTATAAAAAGGAGTGAAATATAGATACATGCTACAACATAGATGAACACTATTCTCAACAACTTTCTCAGTGAAAGAAACCAGACACAAAAGGCCACATATTATATGATTCCACTTATAGAGAATGTCCACAATAGACAAATCAATGGAGATGGAAGTAGATTAGCAGCTGCCAGGGGCTTTGGGAGTGGTGGATGGGAGCAGCTGCTTAATGGGTTTGGGCTTCCCATGGGGTGATGAGAAAGTTCTAGAGCTGATGGTGGTGATGCCTGCACAGCATTGCCAATATACTTAAACACCCCTGAACTGCACACATTAAACTGCTCATGATGTAAATGTTATGTAGTGCTATGCTTTACCACAGTAAAAAGGGCAAGTGCTGCAAAAGCATCATTTAAGTTTGTTTCATTAGTCAATCTCATGGCAGAAACTAGTGCTTCCACTGTGTAAAAATAGAATTTTTCTGAGTTTAAGCCTCTTTCCATGGGAGAGTTGTAACATTTCAAATGTTTCTTACCTTCATCCCACGTTCTAAAAAGGTATATTATTTGTTACACTGGTTTGAAAAGTATGTCTACTTTTCACAGTTAATTTGGCATCCACAGGTGTGTGTTAAATCTTGGAGATCAAGATGTATGATTTGTTCAGTAGCTCAGTCATGTCTGACTTTTATGACCCCATGGACTGCAGCATGACAGGCTTTTCTGTCCTTCACTATCTCCCAGAATTTGCTCAAACTCATGCCCATTGAGTTAATGATCCCATCCAACCATCTCATCCTCTGTCATCCCCTTCTCCTCCTGCCTTCGATCTTTCCCAGCAACAGGGTCTTTTCCAATGAATCAGTTCTTCACCTCAGGTGGCCAAAGTACTGGAGTTTCAGCTTCAGCATCAGTCCTTCCAATGAATAATCAGGGTTGATTTCCTTTAGGATGGACTGGTTGGATCTCCTTGTTTCCCAACAGATTCTCATGAGTCTTCTCCAGCACCACAATTCAAAAGCATCAATTCTTCAACACACAGCCTTCTTTATGGTCCAACTCTCACATCCATACATGACTCCTAGAAAAACTGTAGCTTTGACTATACATATCTTTGTTGACAAAGTAATGTCTCTGCTTTTTAATACGATGTCTAGGTTTGTCATAGCTTTTCTTCCAAGGAGCAAGTGTCTTTTAATTTCATGGCTACAGTCATCATCCCCAGTGATTTTGAAGCCCCCAAAAATAAAGTCTATCACTGTTTCCATTTTTTTCCCATCTATTTGCCATGAAGTGATGGGACTGGATGCCCTGATCTCAGTGCTGTTGGATACAAATAACAAGTGGTGGAGAGGGTGTGGAGGAAAGGTAATCCTTGTATACTGTTGGTGAGAATGCAAGTTGATGCAGCCACTATGGAGAATACTATCTGGGCATATCTCCGACAAAACTTTAATTCAAAAAGATACATGAACCCCAATAGCAGCACTGTTCACAATAGCCAAGACATGGAAGCTATCTAATGCCCATCGACAGATGAGTGGATAAAGAAGAAGTGGTACATATATACAGTGGAATACTATCAGCCATAAAAAAAATGAAATAATGCCATTTTCGGCAACATGGATAGACCTAGAGATTATCATACTAAGTGAAGTCAGAGATAGAATGCCAAATATCACATAATATCACTTACATGTGGAATCTAAAAGAAGATGATACAAATGAAGTTATTTACAAAACAGAAACAGACTCAGACAGAGAGAACAAACCTGTGACTGCCAGGGGGAGAGGGTTGCGGGAAGGGTGGAGTGAATATTTGGGATTAGCAGGTGCAAACTCTTATATAGAGAATGGATAAACAACAAGGTCCTACTTCATAAGCACAGAGAGTTATACTGACTATCCTAAGATAAACCATAATGAAAAAGAATATTTTAAAAATAACGTATGGTTATATATAACTGAATCAATTTGACACAATATTATAAATCAACTATCCTTCTTTAAAAAAAAATAAAAAAATAAGCACTGTTGGAGACATATTTCTGGGTCTTCCTAGATTTTATAGTTTGGGGCTTTATTTCCCAGTGTACAATAAACTATCTTTCATTTTTCCAATAAAGCCGATGATCAAGCTATCAAAATACCTGCATCTAGCACTCTTGGATTCATGGGTATCTTAGATTTAAATTGATTTTCAAAACTATCTTTACTTATTGTATATTTTTTCCTTACAAATGAATCAGTTATCATGATCATTTCCCATATAATTTTGACCCAACTTAGGTTCTTGTTAACACTTTTTAAATTCTATGCTCATGCTCAATCACTCAGTCGTGTCTGACTCTTTGCAACCCCATGGACTGTAGCCCATCAGGCTCCTCCGTCCATGGGATTTTCCAAGCAAGAATACTGGAGTGGGTTGCCATTTCCAACTCCATTTTAATTCTATAAAGTGAGTCAAACAAGGCCTCTTAACTAAAAATTTTTACATGTATTTAGATTAGTTGATAATATTATGTATTATTAATAAATACCACTGTAATACAGTTAAAGAATGTAGAAAATTATCTAGAAGAAAGTATAAGTCACTCAAAAACTTCTCACCCACATGTAATGTTAACATTTTAGTGAAAAGCCATGTAGATATATACATAAAATACCTTTGGAATGCTTAAGCTTATGATTTGCCCATTCTTATTGAGTTAGCTTCTTTCTCTTTTTTTATTAATTTGTAACAGTTCTTTGGCCACCTCATGCGAAGAGTTGACTCATTGGAAAAGACCCTGATGCTGGGAAACATTGAAGGCAGGAAGAGAAGGGGACAACACAGGCTGAGATGGTTGGATGGCATCACTGACTCAAAGGACGTGAGTTTGAGCAAGCTCCAGTAGTTGGTGATGGAAAGGGAAGCCAGGCATCCTGCAGCCCATGGGGTCACAGAGAGTCGGACATGACTGAGCCACTGAACTGACTGATATAGAGACCTTTTTCCATATTCATTACAAATACGATCTCAAAATATCATTTGGATTTAAATAGTGGTCTCCTCATCATTTTTCTTCCTTTCTTAAGAAATATTATCACAAAATTTTCAAATATATATGAAAATAATCATACAATGAATCCCTATATATCCATTGCCCTCATCAATAATTATCAAAGATACTACCGACCTGGTTCTATTGCTCAACTGCTTTTATTTATTTATAATTGTTGTTTTGCTGGAGTATTTTAAAGCATGGCTCATCTTACCCATAAATACACCAGTAGCCACCTCTAATTGATAAGGACATTTTGGTACATAACTATAAGCCATTTTCCAATGTGAAATTATTTTGGATGATACATCTCCAGTTCAAAATACCAACCCCAGGTCATTTTCCTCAGCCTGTTTTGCCTATTTCACTGGAGACAATCTCATCTACTTACTTTGCATACTTTCTGGCACATTTCTGTCATTGTTATCAGACTCTCCTTTCCTACAAAGAGTTTTTTTCCTACTCAAACGTTCTCTGCGCATTCACCACAATCTCTTTCCTGAGCGTCGAATGACTGTAGGCCTTTGAACCTACAGGGAGCTGTAGTTCTGATCTTCATGGCCTCTCTTCAGTTTCTGCTCAATATTTCTAGTTGTAGTGAGAGCATGTGCTAAGATCTCAGGTCTCCCTGCTAATTTTCCACATTGTAGGCATTTACACAGGCATCTGGGGGAAGTTATGGGTTTTCCCCAAAGCATTTCCTACTTACTGACTGCCTACCTCACAGTAGAGTGTAGAATTCCCCCAGATCAATACACTGACTTTAGTTTGATGTTAACTCATCTTCCTTAAACCTCCCCCTTGCTTATGCGGGAGGAAGCCTTTTCCTGAGAGTTCTGTCTTTACCAGGCACCTCTCTCCTTTTACTCAGAAGGACTTTCCCAGGAAAATCTTGCTGTAAGCAAGAAACACCCAACCTCTCTGTGAGGGCACTGCAAGATCAAAGGTTGGGGGATCTTGCTGTCCAGCACACATCTGTCTTAAAAACATTCCAGGTAGGAGAACTGTCCACTTCTTCACTCCTACTCACACAGTCCTGAAGTCACACCATCCAGGCTGAAGGAGTTCAGTCTGTGTAGGTTAGCAGGTGATGGAGAGAGGGGTTGTGTTTGTGCATGTTTCCGGGTGTGCTAAGTTCTGACTGCTTTTAGCAGTGCTTGCTCTCAATGTCCGGGACCTTCTGGGAAGGCACCGCAAGACAGGGGTGGGGGACAGACTTAGAGATCAGGGGCCAAGAACCTGCAGAGTCATTCTCCTAGGCTCTTCTCAGGTCCGTGCAAGTCCACAGGAAAACTCTCCCAAACCTAAATCAGTCATGGAGGATCATTAAGGGAGACTGAAGATACCATCTTGTCAACCACGCCAATCTTAGGAATGAAGGAACCAGAACTTAGGAAGATGACCTGAATGACTTACCTGAGGCTGGAGAGAGAATCATGGCCAGAGCCAGGTCCCCTGACTCTTATGAGCAACATTCTCCACCTACCCAACCAAACCACTCTGTCCCCAGCTGGTAACACTCTCTACCTACCCAACCTATACCAAAACTCAGAAGACCAGTGATGCTTCTCTCAAGTATCTCTTCTTGTCCTCAGCCTAAAACCACCTTGACAGGGTTGACCACCATGGTCAAGCTAATTCCAAGGGACTTCAAAGATTACTTGTTCCATCTTGGGTCCCATCAACTGCAATTGTAGAAGTCTCTCATCATGGACATCAGGAAGATGGCATCAGATACGGGTCTGTTGGATGAAATAAGGTCTACTGAAACAAAAGAAAATGGTGTGCATAGGATAAGAAGAAAAATACACTTCAGGGGGAATCAATTACTAACCCTGGTATGCTCGGGAGGCCCCAGTCCAACACTTTAATTTCATTCTACCCTTGACCTGCCTTAGTTCTTTAAGTACTCAGTCTTTTGTCTGTGAAAAGGCAACAGTATTGGGTCTTTAAGAGAAGAAATAAATACTAAGTCGTTCTCCAGGTTTTCTGCAGCTATGTCTCATATTTGACAATCTCACACTCACCGACTTGACAGTCTGCTTTCACTAATCCATATGCATATAAGGTGTATATTACCCCCACGTCTACGAGATTCTCACTTAGCCAACGACATCTGTCTGTGAACTGTCATGAAATGCTAGAATGATTCTTTTTCTTTTGTGGTGTCAATTCCTTTTTCTGTCATTATGAACCTTGTTAAATACCCTCTTTCCTCCCCTTATGAAAGGCATGAACTGAGTGCTAAGTTTCAAACATACCCCCTTAGCACATCCAGATGGGGAGGAAAAAAAGCACATCTAGCTATCTACTTAATCAAACATCTACTTTTCCTCCATCAACGGGGAGGAGGCCCTTTTGTACATTTAACAAATTCAAGCAATTTAGCAACTGGGTTAAAGCCTATGTAAAGTACTTCAACAACATGGGGAATAAAGACACTGGTCTTCTGTCTTAGAATTGGTTAATGGAAGACGTGAAGTCTCAAAGCACGCACAACCGTGAGTTCTTACCGAGCTGCCTAATGCACTGCTGGGAAAACCTTGTGAAGTTTTCCATCACGGTGGGGGGAGGGGGGCTGACAGTTTTTGCCTTTGCTGTCAGTTCCACTGTGGGAGGCTCCTAAATTTATTATATCTAGGAAGTAATTCTGCTGCAAGCCTGTCCTGGAGGAAGCTAGGCATGTAGTACACTCTTCTGAATATATTGTCGGTTATCACTTCAAGGCTGTGGGGGCTGAGCTTTGATAACTCCATAAGCGGTGACCGTGGGTGCGTCTCTGTCCAACTTGGTCAAGGGGACAGACTTCCCTGGTGGTCCAGTAGCTAAGACTCTGAGCTTCCCCTGTAGGGAGCACGGGGTCGATCCCTGATCAGGGAGCTAAGACCCCAAATACTGCAGTCAAAAAATTAAATTTAAAAAAAAAGTTGTCAACTTGATCAAGAGGAAGCAGAGCAAGAAATAGATCCCATCAGCCTTTCTACGTCAACCAGCTTGCCAAGCCTTAGATGAAAAAATATATTCAGAGAGTAAAATGGTATCATCAGAGTGGGCAGCAGTGTTTTCCACTGGTGTGCATATCTCCACAAGGTACCATTTCTTCCAAGCCTTCAAAATGCTCAACACCACCTGTTAGAAGATTAGATGTCAAATGTCACTTTCAGATCATCTAGAAGGAATTTTGCCTCTTTTTGCAATCTCCTCATTTTGGGAGGCTCCTTCACCTCAGTTTCCTCATCCACAAGATAAGAACAATAACGTGGTCCAGCTTCCTGGGGAGGAGAAGGAAGATGGATGGGAGCTTTTTGCTGACTAGCTGATAAACCATGCAAACATCAATCGCTGAGCACTGCCCATTGCCTCACTGCTGCCGTAGGCACCCGTAGCTGGCACCGAAGCTGACGGGCGCTCCAGGAGCCTGCAAGAAATATGGGCTGGAGAGCCGAGGATAGCTGCTGTAGCGGAGGGGCAGATTTAAGTGTATGATTATCGACCACCAGACTTGGACCTGCTCTAAGAACGCTGCTCCATCAGGCTCTCCAGCTCAAAGGACATCAATCATTGAGTGCAACACTGGAATCCAAAGGGCCAGAGGCTGCCCTTGGAAGTGAACAACGCTCACAGACCAGAGGAGTAAGGAGCAAGGTTGACCTCACTTTTGCTTCACAAATCATCTGATAATAAAGGGATTAAACCAACACCCAGTTCCTATTGATCTATAATAGTGATTGAGTGACGATAAATGCACATCTGCACTCTACACCTGAGCCAGTGGGGCCATATCTCTCAGTTGCATCCTCAGGTTAGTCACCTAGCTTGCCATCTTTCAATGACTGCGGACTACGTCTCCAACTACCATCAATCGTCTTACAAACATACAAAATCCCCCATCTCAACTTGTACCAACAAGTATTAACAGTGGCTCTTGCTACATTATCTATCAATCAATCAATACAACATTATCCCTTCTCATAAAATGCAGGGACATTTACTACAATGTACTGGAAACACGCTGCTTGGCAGAGAATGTTTATGAGATATAATCATAGAAAATAACGGGATATTGTAATGAGAAGCCAACCCTTCAGTTTAATTGCAAAAGACTGTTTAAGCTAAAGGAAATTGTGTATTTGAGCTCTGAAGTGGAAATAAAGTTGCCAGTTTCTGAGATGCATATCATAGTAAATGAGTTCTTTTTCTTCATTAGGAAACCATAACTGCAAGTAATAAGAATATTGCAAATAAATACTAAAAGAATACATATCCATCAGTCTGTGAGTAGCTATGGAATATATTGTATCTTTAAATAATTCTTAAATCACTGACTTAGATAAATACTGACTCCTGTCCCTGTATTCTGATCCTATAGAAATGAAAGATCGTCACCCCACACAACACAACTCGAATAGGATTAGAAAAAGTTCATTATGAATCTGGAGTTGCATTTTTACATTATTCTTTGTCTCCTTTTTGGAAAATAGCTTAAAATGAACAGAATAATATATGCATAAGGCTAGTGTGAAATAAAACGTCAAATTCCCTACAGGCCCAAGAAGGAAAGAAAGGCGGAACTTTCTGTGCTGCGGTTATCACCGCTGAGGAAGCACTAGAACAAGTGAAGATGAAACCCTACGACGTGCATGAGCTTGGTGCCCCAGATGGACTGATGAACAAAGAGAAGGCGGGTCCTTTGCGGTCTAAGGCCAATGAAAAGTAGTTTCTATGCAGACTGGAAAACGAAGATGACAGCTCTTTGTTGTTTGATTTAAATAGAATATTTTTTGCTGAGTTAGAGAAGCCAGATTAAGCCTTCAAAGTTGTACTCATAAATGGAAACAGTGGTTAGCTGTTCTGGTCACTGTTCAGGCACTAAGGGAACAAAGGGGGAAATCTCTGTCTTCCTAGAGAGTGAACAAGAGATGCTGAAGGACAGGGAAGCCTGGTGTGCTGCAGTCCATGGGGTGGCAAAGAGTCAGACACGACTTAGTGACTGAACAAGAAAGCAAGGTAAGTGTTAACTTTACAACATGTTACAGATGATAAGGGCTGTAGGAAAAAAATGTAAAGGAGAGCAGGAGATGTTTGGGCAGGGTGGGGGGAGTGTCGCTATATCTTATAGAGGGTAGAAGTGATGGTCTTTAAGCCAAGATGACATCAGGGCAAAGATCTGAAGGTAGGAGGGCAGGCAGGCAAGTACCCAGAGGATAGTGAGCTGGTCTAGATGCTTGAGGAGCAGCAGAGCAAAGTGGCTGGAGACCAGTGGGCAAGGGGCACGGAGTTGCACGTGAGACACAGAGGAGAGCTGTGAGGATGGAGAGAAAAATCACACATTCTCAGGACTTCCTTCCTCAGAGTCGGCACACCAACCAGCAAAGAAGTGTGACCTCGGAGTTTCCCGGACTCTCCCCAAGTGCTGTTAGGGACAAGGACAGAAACAGAGTGACTGGGAGGGACCACAGCTTGCAGATGGAAGGTGACAGTAATTTGGACCAGTGTGGTTGCCATGGAGATGAGAGGGGGTTGGGTTCTGGATGCCTGTCAGAGGCAGAGCTGGCAGAAGGCACTGGTAGATGGGATGGGAAGAGAAGGACACATGTAGGATGCCTTCAAGATTTTTTGGCCCCAGCAGTTTTCATTTGCTATTACATAAGATAAAGCAGGTTTGAGGGGAAATATCAGGGATTTGGTTTGAGAACATGGTAAATGTGAGAAGCCAATTAGACCAAGCCAATTTGTGCATCCAAGTAAGATGCACAAATTCTGATTTCAGAGGAAGATGTGAGCCTCAGATGTCAAGATACACATTACATTGAAAACTATGTCCAGGGCCTTGTCTGAGGAACTCTGGCATTTCAGTAAGGAGACTGAGAAGCCCTTGACATAGTAAAAAACCTGGCAGACATGGCCTCATGAACTTCTACCTCCTGATATCATCAGGGTCAAAAGAAACGTTTATGGGCATTTTTGCCCATAAACCCTAGATCAGTGCTCACTTACTATTCCTGGAATCAGCCTCACTTTGCACCAATCACTTTGAATTACTTCTTCCCAGATCTTCTCAGATAAAGAAACAATCGATTTGCAACTTGGTCAAGGTGAGTCCCAGCTATGAATCTGCCAACCCCTCTGGGCACTGGGCCTTCTTTCTCACCTGTTTTCTGCTGGTTATCACCTTCTAAGAAACCTCATGGACCCCTCCATTTAGAGGAAAGGGAACAGGGGGTACTATCACAGATACTTAGGATTAAAGACTTAGATCCAGGCTCTTAATCTTTAAGTCAACTCCATGATGCAGGATTGGCTCTCTGTTGTAGATACAAATGAGAATATGATGCTTAGAGTGGTGACATAATTCAACCAAGATCCCACTGTGGCTTTACATGGGCCTGGGAGAGATACCAAGATTTTCAGGATGGTTTCCTCTGTAGAGTCCCAAAGCTTAATCCCCTCTCCAAAACCAACCCACTTCCTCTATAGACTGGATAGGAAAGATCTATGACTTTTTAACACTGAAAAGGGCAAGTTGCTATACAATACAGAAATAACTAGATTCCTGAGAGTCCCTTGGACAGCAAAGAGATCAGATCAGTCAATGTTAAAGAAAATCAATATTGAATACTCATTGGAAGGACTGATGCTAAGGCTGAAGCTCTAGTATTTTGGTCATCTGATGCAAACAGCCGACTCATTGGAAAAGTCCCTGATGCAGGGAAAGATAGAGGGCAGAAGGAGAAGAGGGTGTCAGAGCATGAGGTGGCTGGATGGCATTACTGATGCAATGAACATGAACTTGGGCAAGCTCCAGGAGATGGTGAGGGACAGAGAAGCCTGGCGTGCTGCAGTCCATGGGGTCGCAAAGAGTCGGACACAACTGGGTGACTGAACAACAACATACTCGATGTCTATGCACTTTACAGATTGGAAAGCCCATTCACAAAACTTCATCTTTTCTGGATATGTTGATCTGATCCCTTTACCAAGACTGGTGCTGCAAAGCACCATGGGTAGACCTAGAGATGATCCTGCTAAGTGAAGTAAGTCAGACAAAGACAAATATCATGTGATGTCATTAAATGTAGAATCTAAAATAATAGTACGAATGAGCTTGCTTACAAAACAGAAACAGATTCACAGACATAGAAAACTATGGTTACCAAAGGGGAAAGGTTTCAGAGGGGAAAGGTTTCAGAGGAGGGATAAGTTAGGAGGCTGGGATTAACATATACAAACCGCTAAATATAAAATAGATAACAGATACAGCACAGGGAACTCTACTCAACATTCAGTGATCATTGTATGAAAAAAGAATCCTAAAAAGAATGGATACGTGTGTGTGTGTGTGTGTGTGTGTGTGCATAACTCAGTCACTTTACTGTACACTTGAAACTAGCACAATATTGTAAATCAACTATGCTGCTGCTAAGTCGCTTCAGTCGTGTCCGACTCTGTGTGACCCCACAGATGGCAGCCCACCAGGCTCCCCCGTCCCTGGGATTCTCCAGGCAAGAACACTGGAGTGGGTTGCCATTTCCTTCTCCAATACATGAAAGTGAGAAGTGAAAGTGAAGTCGCTCAGTCGTGTCTGACTCTTAGCGACCCCATGGACTGCAGCCCACCAGGCTCCTCCGTCCATGGGATTTTCCAGGCAAGAATAATGGAGTGGGGTGCCATTGCCTTCTCCAGAGTAAAATACAAAAAAAAAAAAAAAAAGGACTCGTGCTGCCAAGATTGGTTATTTGGTCTTGCTGTTGTTGTTCGGTTGCTAAGTCATGTGAGATTCTTTGCAACCCCGTGAACTCCAGCACGCCAGGCTTCACTGTCCTTCACTATCTCCTGGAGCTTGCTCAAACTCATGTCCATTGAGTCAGTCATGCCATCCAGCCATCTCATCCTCTGTTGCCCCCTTCTCCTCCTGCCCTCAATGTTTCCCAGCATCAGTCTTAGAGGAAATAAAACACTGAAAGTTAGCTGGAAAGAAACATTTCCCACCAATGGGAGGAGGATGTCTTAAAGGACCTTAATGAATCCTGGGAGGGATCTTAGTTCTTTGCTGGGAAACAGGGCATAAATTGGGGGAAAGGGGCGACAGGTGCATAGCTGAGAGAGGTGACCAAGATTTGTATTCCAGCCCAAGAACTTAGAAACTGAATACTTCAGAAATATCAAACACTGATTCAGGGTTAAGTATCCACCCAAGGATGCCTAGAAAGCTCTAAATCATTGAGACCACAGATATTACTCATTAAGCTATGACTCTTAGTGGTATTCGGAGAAGGCAATGGCAACCCACTCCAGTGTTCTTGCTTGGAGAATCCCAGGGATGGGGAAGCCCGGTGGGCTGCCATCTATGGGGTTGCACAGAGTCAGACACGACTGAAGCAACTTAGCAGCAGCAGCAGTTGGTGGTATTGGTGTATTCCCACATTACAGAAGAGGAAACTGAGGCATGGGGAAGGCTAGGAGTTTGCCAAACTCCCAAACTCAAGTAGATTGGCTCCAGAGTCTGATCATTAATCTTCAACCCCAGGCAAGCCACTCTGTCTGAACTTGAGTGTCTGCATTGCATCGTTAGATGGAAAACAATGTTCTAGCCATGTCCTCCGCAGAGTTAGGCTCAACAGGGCTGTTTTTTAAATATGATTATTAGTCTTTGGCCACCGGGTGCAAATAGCTGACTCCCTGGAAAAGACCCTGATGCTGGGAAAGATTGAGGGTAAAAGGAGAAAGGGGCAGCAAAGGATGAGATGGTTGGATGGCATCACCGACTCAATGGACATGAGTTTGAGCAAACTCCAGGGGGTCACGAAGTGTCAGACATGACTTAGCGATTGAACAACAACATATCAGTTTTTGGCTAATTGAGTTTTTTGAGAAAGCTCTTCTGAAGCCCCCACAGGGAGAGAAGCTCAGCATTTCCTCCACCAGCTCAAGTACCACTGAGCAGCTTCACCCTCTGTGTGTCTGCAGGCTTTGTGTTTGAATTTACCACCACACGTTTCACATTGAAATGCAATTGTTTCTGCTTGTCTGGATTAGCAGCAGGAGGTCCTTTAGGGATAAGATCACATCTGATGTTTTATTGGGACTCCCTGTCTCTCAAATTTTGTCACCCACAATGGTAGGCACTTGATAGATACATGCTCTTTGACTAAATGAATAAACACATCCCAACAGAAGGTGTGATACCTCCAGAAGTAGAGCTTCAACCCTACTACTAAACAATCCACAGTCGGGTGGGGTAGGCGGAATGCGTGACATTCAGCCCTCTGGTGTTCTTTATTCTGGTCTGTTCTGGTCACATCAATATCTACTTTTTTTTTTTACTTATACAGAATATTCACACAAAACATTTTTTTAAAACCTTTTCACCAGAAAGTTTTTGAGTGAATCTATCATCCAAATCATTACATCAGACTCAATTTGTTTTTCAGTTGCTTCTAACCAAACAATATTGATTGAAAGTCACTGTTTTTTATAATCTAAGCATTTTCTCCTTACAATACCAAAGGGAATAAGGTGAAAGAAATATCATAAAGTGAGGAGGATTTGGTTGTCACTTAGTTCACGTCCTTAATTCAAAACTCAGAGTCAGAGTTGTGAATGATCAGCAGAACTACTGAACTTCTCAGGTTTCAAAGCCAGGAGTCATGGAGTCTTCCTTTCCAGGTGGCGCTAGTGGTAAAGAACCCGCCTGCCAATGCAGGAGACATAAGAGATGCGGGCTCAATCCCTGTGTCAGGAAGATCTCCTGTAGGAGGGCCTGGCAATCCACTCCAGCATTCTTGCCTGGAGAATCCCTTGGACAGAGGAGCCTGGTGGGCTACAGGCAATAGGGTTGCACAGAGTCGGACACGATGGAGCAACTGAGCACACACGGAGACTCCGGAGAGGACACAGTGCACCCTGAGGGGCCTCCTTCTAGGTCCCTGCCAGCTGGACAGTCTTGGTTCTGCACGAGCTCCCCGCCCTGCCCCATTTCTGCATCCTGGTTCTTCACTTCCAGAAATAAAGTGAGAACCAGCAGTTGGTGATTACAAAGAGCCAAACTCAAGGAGTGAGCCCTAAGAAAAAGGATTGAGGACCTTGGCCCAGGCTGGAAAGTTTTGGTTTTCAAAAATGGAAGAAGCAGAAGCTGGAGATGATAAAAAACTGAGGAAAAGAAACCAAAGCAGCAGGGCCCTTATTGCAGAAGTTTTATCAAAGTCTTTGGTCTCGTTCCTCAAATCCATGATCCTTTTCAGGCAAAACCATGTGTTCTGTATGAGTTTCACGTTACAGAAAGATAAATAGAATTTCAGGTTTTCTTTTTAACAAAAATCTTTTTCTGTTATTTAACAATATACTTACTGCTACTCAACTGCTGGAGGAAAAAGGATGCTCATTTCATTGCTATTTAACAGATTTTTCTTAAACAAAAAAATGCCATCATTATAATAGCTACTTACATACATCATTTAATTTAATTTCACTATATTCTGGCACCATCATTCGAGAAGTAGGTACGCTCCAAGATGACAAACTGCAACTCAGAGAGGTTAAGAATTTGTGAAGACTCACATAGCTAGTGTGAAACAAAACTATCAATTATATCTTATCACCTCCCCTATCCTTTTCCTCCATAAAACTCACTCTCCTTTAAAATGCCATCCAGGCTCTGCCAGAACAGAAGTGCCTGACTCCATTATTATAGTAAATTCTGAATAAGTAGACTTTGATTAATTCTATAGGTGCTTTTTTTCTTTTGATAAGATTATCTCATAACAAAAACATGGTAATTTGACAATTATTGTCTGAATGAAGGAAGCTATTTTTTAATACTCTAACATTATGGAAACAGCTACATATATGTATTCCTAAAGAAACAAAATTAATTGAGACCTATAAATTTTTAAAGGATCACACCTGTTTCAATTTCCACTGGTATATTTTCTCTCCAGTGTGCTTTTATTTAAAAAAATTATCATTTTAAAATTTTACTTTATATTGAATGATTCTTTAAATTCTATGGTGCTTTGCAATTTTCAAAAGTTTCACACACATGGTTTCATATAATACTATAATAACCTTTTTTTTAAATCCCCTACCCCAATATAGACCCTCTGCTGCTGCTGCTGCTAAGTTGCTTCAGTCATGTCCCATTCTGTGCGACCCCATAGACAGTAGCCCACCAGGCTCCCCAGTCCCTGGGATTCTCCAGGCAAGGACACTGGAGTGGGTTGCCATTTCCTTCTCCAATGCATGAAAGTGAAAAGTGAAAGTAAAGCCGCTCATATATAGACTCTCTAATATGCTTGTATCATTATCTATATCAGTTTTAAGTTTTGATGGAAGGGTTCTCCCTGGCCCCATGGAGTCTATCCACAGACCCAGATTATATACCAGGTTCCTTCTGGTCCACCTCTTTGAGTGGTACACAAGACAGGTCAATAACAGTAGGGTTAATAATAAATATTAATCACTGCTCACAGAGTCCTCCTCTACCTAGGCATATGACAAAATCCTCCATATAGAGTGAGCTTTATCCACCAACAATTCCAGGAAGTAGCATATATGATTACCATCAATGTATAGATGGGGAAACTGAGGCTCAGAGAGGTTAAGGACCTAGGCCGATATCACAAGGTCAAACCATCTGGGCTCCTAGCCTCATGCTCTATTGCTTCAGAATGTGCTTTGCATTGGTCATATGAGGGTGAGCCTGTCAGTCCTTGACATACAGTCCTGGGGACCACGGCACACATTTAAAGAGATGAGCCTGGGGGCCAGGACTAAGGGTGCCACACTCATTCAAGACCTGGAGGGGTGTCAGGACCCTTTCGCTGCATCATCTGTCTCCTTTGGGGCCCCACAACGTTTATTGTCTCATTTAATCTTGACAAGGACTCTAGGATAAAGTAGATTTCTCTTGCACGTAAAAAGACTATGATCACAGAGTTTCAATAACTTGGCAGAAGTCATATAGGTAAGGGAAGGACTAGGAATTAAATCAATGAACCTTTAAAGCCCACCCCCCGCCCCTGGGCTTTAAGCAGGGAGTTAACTGGCTCCTTTCAGCACAGGGGAATTTCAGGAGGAGCTGAGCAGTGTTCTTGCTGAAGTGGTTGAGGAAGAGTTCGGTAGAACTTGTTTGTAGCTCCAAGACTTCATCCAGGAATGGCAGAGGCCAAGGTGGTCCACAGGGCCCCTAGCGCTGCCACCAGCAGCCTCCTTATATGCTCCTCAGCCTTCCCTGGCCTCACTCAGCTGCACTTTGCCCCACTTGGAAGGCCTGCCCGGCCCCTTTCTTGAGGCCACAACGCCCTTTCTCACTCTTCCCACGGAAAGACCCGGTGTGTCTATCCTGCTGTTAGGGATGCTCCAGCATTTATCTTCGCTTTATGTCCCAGCAAGTCTTGAAGGGCCGAGACCTTGGCTCTTGCAGCTCCGTTCCTAAGGTGGCACCTGGGGGGTGGGGGTGGGGGGGCGGGTGGCACTATCTTCTACTCAAACACTCTCGCCAGGCTCCTGTGGTTGGGGGTGGGGGGGGCGGTGCTGACTAATCAGAATGATGGATTCTTCGTGGAGGGCGAAGAGGTGAACCTCAGAGCTGCCATTCTTGTTTGAACTGATACACAGCGCCTCACACTCGTGCTTCGGGGCTCTCGGAGGGAGCGGCTGAGGCTCAGAGACACCCGGAGGGGGATTACAGGTCTCCCTTCCGTGTCCCCTCCACCGCCGCCGCCCTTTCACACTCGCGTGTGCACACAGGCCAAAACTGAAGGCGCGATCCTAACTTCTGCCTCCAGCGGGTGGGAGGGAAGAGAGACGAGAGGTATTCCATTGGTTGTCTGGGAAAATGAATCGCACCTTCCCCTCACTTGCGAAGGATCAACTTTTCCCACCCCCTCGGGTGGGCACTCATAAACTGGGGTCGCAGCCAGAACCAGGGAGCCAAGTGGGCCCAGCTGGAGGGAAGCGAAGCCGGGCGGGCAGTGGAAAAGGGCATCACTGGGTTCCGAGTCCCGGGGTAGGGCGAGCACGCGGGTGCCCCGACGAGCGGCCCGGGGCGCAAGGCTGCCGGTCGCCGGGAGGACGCCCCAGATCCGGCAGTCCTCCACACGCCATCCGCGCCGGACCCCCAGGGGTTAAGCGCGGGTCCTGCGGCGCGGTGGCGGACCCTCTGGCTATGCCTGGCAGCGGTGGGATGAGGAAGCACGGCGGCGCGGGGAGGGCAGGGGCGCGCAGCGCGCGGGGTGGCGGCGGCGCGCCCAGCGGGCCCAGTGCCGGCGAGCGGGATGCAGCGGGCGGCTGCGCGAGCAGGTACGGCCCGTGCCTGCCGCTTCCCTCGTCGCCTGTGTTGGGGCAGGCCAGGGTCCAGCCCCGCGCGGCGCCAAAGTTTGCGCACGCTGCCCCGGAGTTGCGCTCGGGACGGCGCCGCGTGAGCGGGCGACGGGCGGCTGGGGCGGCGCGCCCCGACCGGAATCCCTCTCCAAGTCCCGCTCGGAGTCCCGCACCGTGCCCGGTTCGGCGTCCAGTCCCGCTCCCCGTCTCAGTCCCTCTCCTAGTCCTGCTCGCGCCACGCCCCGGGCCCCGCTCCTCGCTTCTGTCCTGTTTGGTGCCGGAGCGTGCACGCGGGGCGAGGCAGGGGCGAGGCAACGGCGGGGCAGGGCGCGCCGGGACCGGTGTGGCGCGCAGCCACAAAGTTTGCGGAGCGCGGGTAACGGGCGCGCGCTCGGGCCCGGGCGCTCGGAGCAAGCGGCCGCAGGTGACTGAGCGCTGGCTCGCGGGGGCGCGGCGCGGGGCACAGGTGCGCAGCCCGTGGGCGGCGCTGTGCACGCGGGACGGGCAGACCGGCCGCGAGCGCGAAAGCCGGGTGGCGGCCGGCTGGGGGTGGGGATCGCGGCGGAGAAATGGGGAACAATGAGAGTGAGCAACTTCAGGAAGTCATTGTGAAAGAAAGCTGGGAAGAGCTGGGCAGCCGAGCAAGCCGGGCGCTCTAACAAGTGCCTGCGCGGCCCGCGCCCCGGCAACCGCTGCGGCGAAGGTCCTGGGTCCCCGCGGAGCGCAGCCGAGCCGGGGCGGGACGATTGGCCGCGACAAGGGGGCCCACCGGGCGAGCTCGGATCCGAGGTTACTCTTCGCGCTTGAGGATCAGTCTTGGACCTGCAAAGTGCGACGCACACATCCACGTGAGTGTTTTCAGACTGAATGTCCGTAGAAAAACTTGGATTTGAAAAGAAGGAAAGAAGGAAAAGACGGAGGCGGTCACATTTGTGAGTCCTGGTTTCGCTCGGGTCCACCTCTCCTTTCTGGGGACGGTGGGAGCGCTGACTTTCGTCAAAGCCGTGGCCATTTCGTGCTGTGACCGCAGGTGCAGGGCAGGCCGGCCGTGGGACGCTGTGAGCCGCCCCTCTGTCCCCCGGAGGAGGACGTGATCTTGTTTAAGTCGATCCACGCTTTTATAGTGAGATCACGGAAGTCAGCCTTTATAAAGTCATTCATAACGAGCTTTCTTTTCTTATTTTTGACGCGAGAGCTTTTTGCTTATACTGTAAAATAATTAGGTTGAATCTGAACTTGCTTTCTGCAGAATAGGAATTATTCCGGTTTGAAAAGTTGGTAATACTTTTGCTGAGTGCAGTTTTGGCTCTCGGATTAGGAAACCGCTCGGCCAAAAGGTGTCAGGTTACTTGGGGCTGTCTTTGAAATAGGCTTGAAAAATTAGGATGCTTGGTGATTCCTATGGAATCTCCAGAAGGTGTGATTTTTTTAAATTTTCTTCTGATTTGGAGGCACGGGGTGTGACATCTGGAGAAGTGAAAAGGGTTAGGATTCGATTCGCGTGTCTGATCTGGCACTTCCAAGTGTAGCTTTCAAATGCGGTTTCCTTTCTCCCTGGCTGCAGCCCCCCCGGAGTGAATGTCAAACCTCTGTTCTTCCCTCAATTTCCACACTCAAATTCCCCACCCTACACCCCAACGGGTAGTTCAGTTGTTTAAACTTGGGAAGACACACTGGTGTTGAAGAAATATCTCCTAACCCATCAGATCAACTTCTGTTGAAAGTTTATTTAAAAAAAAAAAAAGGAAGCTTAAAATATTTAATATGCATAACGTTTAAACTTTCATGGAAATTTAAGTGATTTTAAGACTTGGTTCACTTTGGTTCTGAGGTGAGAGGAGAGTGAGGCATACAGGAAAGGTCCAAGCCTCTTGAATTCATTGCTTTGTTGGAAGATATTTATTTGATGAGATTATTGGGACTCATCTTTTATGTGGGATTTTGAAAGGAACAATTCAAGTATAATGTATATTGTATGTGTCAGAATTGTTTCAGTAAGAAATTAAATTATTGTATACGTGGCTTAAAATTTAAGTAGTCACAAATATCTCTGACCAGAAGACGACTTGCCTACATCATGGTTATACAGAAAGTGTTAAAAAATAATTTGTGTGCACAAATACACATAATGAGGCCGTGTTTAAAAATTCTGTACAGTTTGGGTTTGATGTAGTGTATTCAGTTTCAAAACTTCTCATGATCATACATGTTTATATTTTTTTTACCTGGGAAAAAATGTATTTCCCAGCCTCAAAGTCCCCAGAGCTGAAGACCAAAAGATGTAACTGAGTTAAACCGTCTGGTTTTCTTCCCTTCCCTGCCCTACCTCCCATCCCCATTTCATGGTGATAGTTGAAGGCAGGAGTTTCAGAAACTCCACCAGGCTTCTATAATTCATCAGTATTTTAATTAAAGCACTGCATCTTGGGAAATGACATATCCTCCAAAATTCAGGAGCATCAGGACAATAAAAGCCCATCATCACGGTCTCACAGGAATCGAAGGTCCATGAATACAAGTGTGTGTGTGTGTTATGTTTGGGTCTTTTGAGAAGTTTGTCTAAAGTCTCCGGAGAGAAGGTAACTAGTGGTTTCCTTGCAGCCATTTCCCTTGTTGAAAATTAAGATCACAGCCAATTTCCTGGCCAAGAGGCCTGCAGCCAGTACTGCTAGGGCCACTGCATCTTCCTCACTGGAGCCTTAGAGTCTAAGGATCGTGGTTCTGTAGTTTGGGGAGCTTTCCCCTTGGCTTGGATGTGTGTCTGTCATGTTGGGTCAGTGTCGACATAAATGTCAAACTCTGGAAGTTTAAGAGAACCTGATGCATATATACACTGTCTACTACATGTCATTGCTAAGAAACGCTGCCAAGCCGCCCGCACACGTGTTGTGTATATCCTTCACGGTTACGTGTGTATTAATAGATACAGGAAATAAAGACATTATGTGATAGAATGCACACAGACACACAGAGAGCGTACGCATAGCATGGGCAGACACAGAGGCCAGGGGGGAAAGGGTTTTAACAATCAAACACACCTGACCTGAGTAATAAAGACCCTCCTTTCTGGCTTGGTTGGTTGGTTGGTTTGATTTTTACCTTTTAGTAAAACAAAAGAGATTTTCCTAGTTGGAATGGTGAATGTAAGCATCAATGATGCCAGTTCTTTGTGTGTCTGCCTAACATACTTGCAGTTAACCCAGAACTGGTCAAGGGCAGAAGCATTCAGAGGTGGTTTTTATTCCTTTTCCCTCCTCTGATCTTTGTAATTATGAAATAATTTCACTACAACATAACTCTTGGTTTTGTTGTCTTATTTGAATGGGCACTTACGTCAGTGGATCCAGTTCACAGGGAACAGCTGTTTGGGGCAGCCTTTGCTATTTCTTTTTAAAAAATACTATTTTTAAAATTGTATTGAAATATAGTTGATTTACAATGTTGTGTTCATTGCTGCTATTTCTACCTGCGTTTTCGGGTGCTCCTGTACTGTGTGAGTCCCGCCTGTGGCTCTGAGATGCTGCGCCTCCTGCCCCGACAGTTACCGTTAGCCCCTGCCTGGTGTCGGTCTATTTGTGTCTGAAGAGCCCTCAGGCGCGCGTGTGTAACATAGTCCATCTCATGGGAGAAAACACAAGATGTAAAAGCGACAAGTGACCCATTCTTTGTGGCTGACAAGGGGAGAACCGTTGATCCAGTTGACACCTTGAGACCAATCATTTTGGTTTTGCTTAGAAAAGGCACATGTGCACACATGTGATCCAGACCTTGGGCAGATTGTGTTTCAGAGCATAGGCCTTACACACACACACACACACACACATACACACACTTAAAATCCAGATAAGGAAGGAGACAGGAATGGAGTTCATCAGGGACGTGGGCCCCCCCAAACCAGACTCAAGCAACAGCAACCAAACTGATTTTACTATGGGGTTGACCAGATGCCCATACTGTTGTTTGTTTGTTTGTTTTTTTCCCCACAGAGACTTAGGCATGTTGTTCTGGCAATTTAATAAGTGATTCCACACCATAGCTTATCTTTCTGCAGCTCCTTCCATCTTCAGTGTTGTTGCTTTAATAGCTTGTGTTTGACACTGTTTTGAAACATTTGATGATATTCTAACAAATATTTGTAAGACATTATGAAACATTAAAAGTGAAATGCTGCATGATTACAAGTGAAACAGAGCAAACAAAAGGAGCTTTGCAGAGCACGCTGGAGAGGAGAGGTGGGTAGGGCCCAGGGCTCACCCTGCTTTGGTTTGTCCTGGGTGAGTGGTGTGTAGGGGGCCCACTGCTGAGGAGGGCCTGGTGGGGAGGCAGCCCAGACTTCTCTGTAGCAAATGGCCTTGTTCCTTCCATCCAGCCTTTTTTCCTTCTCCTATTTTGCTGTGATGAACAGGTGGGTGAATGCTTTGGGTGCCTCCCATTACGTGCCTGGGGATGAACCATGAAAAATGGTGAAAACTCCAAGTCCCAGGCCTGGGGGCCCCTTGCCTTCCTGTCACAGCCTGTCTGTGTCTCTCTTCTTCTGGGCTGATTGTCTGCCTCTGGGGAGCCCATCATGCCTGGTGACTCAAAGAGGTCCCTCTCCCACCTACCTCAAGCCCGCCAAGTCAGACGTCCTAATAATCTCTGAACCCATTTTGGTCGGGACAGGAAGCACGGGCTCCCTTTCTGCCTGTGTTTTCCTGAGAGAAAACCATCTTCCCTCCTTTTTTGCATATTTGGCAAATGGGTCCACCTTCCTCTCCGCCCCAGTGGAAGGAGAGGAGGGTGGTGGCGAAGGAGGCAACAGGGTCCCTTCCAGGTGGCTGAGTCCAGGGGGCTCCGAAGGCCCCAGGCCTCCAAGGTAGGACTGGGGGTAAGGCCCGCCCCTCGGGTCTCTGGGGGGCACAGGCTTCTGGGTGAGGTCACTGGTTTCTTTGCTGTTCTGCACAGATGGGTACTTGCAGAGTGCACTCTCCTCCCTCCCCGGGGTAGCCTGTGCCCCCAGCCCCTGCCGGCTTCCCACTGACTGTCTTGGGTGATGGAGAGTCTCATTACCTTCCATGTGCTCTCTCTGCTTTCGGGGTCCCCTACTCCACCTCCTGATGGCTCACGGAGCAGGGCCACGGCTTAACAAATTGCTGAAAATGGGTCCTAATTAGTGGGAAAGCGCCTTCTTCATCTTTTCTCATTCAAGTGTGCAGTGGTTCGTTTTTCTTCAGCAATCAAGTCACTGCTGAAGGAAATCTGACTCTCTTCCTGCCACATTCGCGTCAAAAGTTAGCTCCATTGGACATGCAGTTGGTGCGGGTCTTCTGGGGGCTGTTGAGGATGGGTGCAGTGTGCGGGGGTCCCAGCGTTGTTCCTTAGTCTCTTCCTTTCCCTCTCTCCCTCCTTCCTTTCTGCCTCTGTCTCTCATGTGTGTGGTATTTGCAGAAATAACTATGAACTGCATCAAGAATTTGTAAACGACCTTACACATACTGAAATAGACTTCTGGCCTCCATTATTGAGCTCACATGGTAAAATGACACTCCAAAGCTTTATTGGGTAGTACGAAGCTGGCTAAAACTGAACAAGATGGTTTGGTTTAGAGCCCTCTTCTAAAGCTAGGAGTCCTGTGGTGAATACAGATTCATTGGTTTTGGGTAAATTTTCATTGTTACATCAGATTTTCACTGGCGCTCTTGGAGCAAATGAAATAGCATGTAAGATACCTCTTTAGTCCAAATGGAGAAAATGTTGAATCTAGAATCTTTAGGAGAAATGAAAATGAGGGATTGATCTTTTATAAACTGACTTTGGAAGCACTCTGATGAACTCCAGTGCTTTTAATGGAAACTAGAAAGAGCCAGCGACCCCCTGGTGCGAGCCCCACTTTGAGCCTGAAAAAGTGACCTTTTCCTCCTCCTTGTGCTGAGTTTTGTGTCGGGCAGAAAATTAAAGTGATATTCAGAGAGATCCACAGTGAAAACATTGATAAATTGTGTATCCTACTTCATTAAACTAAAACTCATACTGCTAATTATTGCAGGTTGTTAAGAGATAAGGCAATTAATTACCATTTAAAAATGATTGGGGAATTTCTAATGCGTTTCTACCTGCGTTTTCTCACTTCTGTCTGGAGTTTGTGTATGTTTAACCTGAATTTCAAGACTTTTCAGTTTAATATAGAGCAGAGAGGTTTTTGTAAAAGACGATAATTTACTGGGGGGAAAAAAAACATTGAAAATAAGCTCATTTAAGGGCTGCAGAAAAATCTGACTGTAGTGTTTAAGAGTTTTCCTGTACTTGGTTCCCTGATGGATATGAACATTTTCTGCCTGATTTTAAATAAAGATGTGCTGATTTTTGTAGGCCGAAAACGAGGAAGTTGTAAGCCTCTGTGAGGTTCTGCTCATGACACCCCCACACCCCCTGGGTTTGCATGAGGACTTCGTGGGCTAAAGGTTGTGGATGACAGGCAGTCCTGGTTGGGCCTGATGCCCACTGGGAGCATGTGTACATATGGACTTTGTTATGTGTGGGGCATTTTTTCCTTGGGAGCCTATGTTGGGTTATAGGACATCTAAGCTGTCTGTCCATCGTCGAATACTATGGAAATCTAGAACTTTTTTTGCTAATTTGGTCCAACTAAAGAGCCTATTCAGAATAGCAAATGTTATTCTTTTCAGTGATTATCATATTTACTGTCCATAGCAATCACTTGCCAAATCATTGATACATTTGTATTCCTTTAACCCTTCTCAGACACAGCTGAACTCACTTCAGCCAACCCGTTTTAGGTTGGGGAAGCCAAAGTAAATTCCCAAAGAGTGCTGAAGTTGCTACAATTTAAGGAGCCAGATTTTTTATTTTTCATTCTGTATGCTCTGAACATGGTTTTGAAACGTGAATAGAGATGATTTTTTAAAGAATCTTTGTAAGAAGTTGCTTCATTTTAACTCATTGCTGCTGATAACCTTAATCATTACAACTGATAATTTGGGGATGTTGTGAACAGAACTGAGCTCAGAATGCAAGTCCTTCAGGGCGAATTTCCAGTAGCTTAGAAACCACGTGGCCATAACACAGAGAGTCAACCATCGATGTTCACACCCGTTCCTCTCTGGAGCCGCCACCCTGTGAAGCTGCCTTAGAACACATTTTCTCTCTCTGTTTCTAGATTTGTAGCTCTAGTCTCCCCACCAGCTTGGTAGGAGTGAGTTTTCTAAATACAAAAAAAAAAAAGGAAAAAAAGATTGTGCAGCACTGGGATGGTGTCCTCAATAGAAAAATAAAAAATAGCTTTTCAGTTGTTGTTGATAAATAGGTATGTCTGGGCTGTAAACACCAGACCTTCCTGGGGATTAGAGTAATTGTATTTCCCTGGGTCTAAATAACATATAACTTTAAAAAGAAGTCCAGAGGCATTTGTAGAAACCTTGGTATGACAGGTATATTTTGGGGAGTGCTATAGGACTTCCCTGGTGGCTCAGACAATAAAGCGTCTGCCTGCAATGCAAGAGACCTGGGTTTGATCCCTGGGTTGGGAAGATCCCCTGGAGAAGGAAACAGCAACCCACTCCAGTACTCTTGCCTGGAAAATCCCATGGACAGAGGAGCCTGGAGAAGGAAACACCAACCCACTCCAGTACTCTTGCCTGGAAAATCCCATGGACGGAGGAGCCTGATAGGCTACAGTCTGTGGGGTCACAAAGAGTCGGACACAACTAAGCAACTTCACTTTCTTTCTTTCTTTTCTTTATAGGTATATAAGTGGATTTTTTCTACCATGTACAGTATTAAGTTTGAATTTTTCACGTCCACATAAAGTGATACTGGTATGTTAAGATAGCTTCACTACTAAGAAGGCAAGAGGAGATACTGTATGTATTCTTTATGCCAGCATCTTACCTTGCTGAGTGAAAACTGAGTTCAGATTTGTGTTTATCTGTAATTTATGTTACAGTAACTTAGCTATCAGTAACTTTGTGCTTATCTGTTTTATAAAAAACGAGAAAAAAAATCTTTGAAAATAATAGGAACACAAAAGTTCTCCCTGGGCTCCTCTGTCTCTTCACTTCGTGAGGATAAGAGGTCAGCACTTCTGAGAATATCCCTGTAAATCATTATTTGGGCCCAGTTCCTGCTTTTTTTAAAAAAACAGAGGTGTCACTTTCGTTGCACAGTTGCTGGCCAAGCATGAAGGCTTCTAAAATCGGGACGAGGGTAGAAGAAAATGATTCTAAAGTTAGCCTTTTTACTTAAGTGATGAAGTGTAAAAGGCCATTTATATTTGAGGAAGCTACTTAGGAAATGGCCTCTGATGAGGGCCAGCATCAGGAAAAGTCCTCTAAAAGCATATGTAAATTCGGAGTGTCTGCCTCTCCGGGGCTGCTGAATAAACAGCAGTTCCTGTTAGCGGTTTGAGAGCCAGTGTACAGCGGGGCACACGAGCGGACCCGGACACACGATGGGCATGCAGCGCGGGGACCTCTCCTGGGCCGCTCGAAACCCAGCCCCGGAGCTGCTGTGAAAGCACAGATTGTCCCCAGCTCCATTTGCCGTATTATTTTCCGATTTCTAACGTCTCACGTCTTTTTTCTTGGCCTCACTTCTAGGCAGGTGGCCCCGTGATGGCTTTTACAAACAGCCTCGTGGTTCTGTTCGTTCTGTATTCAATCCTTCCTCGCTGAGAATGTTTTCAGACAGCAGGATTTTCAGCTGTATTTTGAAAAGGCTTCCTGAGTTCCCCCTGACCCTTCCTCTTTTGCATATCAGTTCCTGCCCCTCGGGGGGGAAAAAAATGTGAGGACAGAATTGCACATGGGAGCTAATTTGCCCTCAAAAAGCAGGTTCACAGTAGAACAAACCGCTGGAGGAAGAGTTCTCTGTGGCTCAGTTAAAAAAAAAAAAAAAGTGTCCGTGTGTGTGTGTGTGTGTGTGTGTGTGTGAATGGCTCAGTTAAATATGGGGGGAGGGTGTGAAAGCCAAATTGTATTCCCTGCCATCCTGTTTAAATCTTGTTTTTCATTGTTATTTGTGCCAGCCCTAATCTCTGTGGAATAATCATGAAAACGTGTAGATTGGCAGCTAATTTTGAAAAAATGAAAAGACTCAGAAATGAAATAAGAGGACTCTGAAGTTGTTAGCTTCTCCCAATCTGTTTTGTCAAGTTGTTAGGGAAACCTCTAAGGTCTCCGGAATCAGACACAAAGATCCTGCATATTACCCTTGCTTTCTCGTGGAACATTTCCTTTTTTAAGATATGGTGTAATTCACAGCAGTAGGGTAGATTTTCAAAAATAAAATCTACCAGCCTGAAGATGAAAAGACTTTCTCTCAACAGGAAGAATGAGTGTTATTAAAGAGGTCTGTGACCTAACGCATCTTAAATAGATTTTAGGTTTGGCCTGTTTCCCCCTTCAAAATAAGTATTGTTTAAAACATAAGGAAATAACCCCAAAGGTATCTCTAGTGCAACCTCACTCATCAGGGAGGAAAATAATCAATAGCATCCATTTGACCAAATAACCAGAATTTAACTGTATTGTAGAAGTTTTGTCATGGAGTTCGCCTTAATTGCAAAGTATTACCAAGAGCTTGCTTATTTTCTGTGGCGATACGGGTAATACCCATTTCTGGTCCATTTGTACTTTTAAACTTGGGGACCACTGCCTGAGTGGTCCTGGGCTCACATCTCAGCTCTGTTGTCTGTTGAGATGTGAGACCTTGGGCGGGACACTTCTTTCTTAGCCTTGGTTTTCTCGTCTATAAAATAGAAAGAATAATGTGGATCATGTATCAGAAGAACACAGTTTAGATGTAAGGATTAAAGTCGCACACATAGCAGATGGGGATTGAAAACCCGATCGGCCCTGGACGTTCTGCCGGGCGCTCAGATGGAACAGGGGACGAGGTGGCTGCTGTCCACGCCTGTGGGGTTTAGCAGCTAAATGCCAGGCACGTGGTAGTTCCTTCAAGAAGGCTGACTAACACCAACGTCCTTTCCTTTACCTTCTTTTTCTGGCGTTATATAAGGTACTCAAGAAATGCTATGAAATATTACTGGACAGAAACACACAAAAAAGGAAAAACAGTGTATGCTGTTTAAACCCCAAAGAATGGTCTTTTGAAAAGTTTGGAGAAGAACTGTGTGCTCCCAGCAAATGGGCTGACTTTGAGGGACCATCTGTGGTTCATCACAGTTCGTTTGGCGGGCTATGAACTCAACTCTTTAACCGCCTTTAATCGGGGTGCTTTGGGAGGTCACCAAGTTGGGGTTCTTGACAAGCATCTGGCTTTTACTTCTGACTTCATTAATCCAGACTCAGCTTTCTTGGATTATGGGAAAGTCCTGTCATCTCAGAGCAAGTGCTAGGAAGAGAGAAAAGAAGAGATGGGGTGTGAGGAGGCTAAGAGGGCCTGGGGACCATCCTGGCCTTTCCCCAGAGCAGCAGCCCCCGCAAGATCCCCGGCTCTGGCTGAGCCTTTGTCCAGGCTGCTCGCTCTCTGGCGGGTAGGAATGGGCCAGTTGTCCTGGAGACATGCCCAGAAGCCGCAACTGCCCAGGGCTGTTGGATGCTTCTCCTCGGAGGCAGCCAGGCTCCAGCTCCCGTGGGTGGGAAGGAGGAAAGGCAGCTGAGGTCGAGGAGGGGGCTTCCCGAAGGTTTCGCTGTCCCCCGCAGGCTCCATCTCCACTGGCCCTGGGAGCCTGGGCGCAGAGGTGCAGTGGGCCTCTGTGTGTGGTCCCCACCGTCCCCCGTTCTCCAGACTCGTCCTGTGCCAGCTTCAGAGAGGGTGGCTGCTGCGGGGGAGACGGGGCTCCTGGCTTGGGGACCCCGTCCCAGCAGGAGTAGGACGAGTGAGGGGCCTGACTCCTGCTCTGCCTCCTGGAGGGACGGCCTATGACCGGCCTGTCACGCTGGCTGTCCTTTATCTCTGCATCTGTTTCCCCATGTGCGAGATTCAGGACTGCGCGCTCCAGAGGCACAATAAAAGCATTCATGTCTGTAAGAAGCACCCGGTGACAGGTATTTACTGACACTGCTGCGTTCTTTCGTTTGTATGTGAGCTGCAGCCTCGGGTCACTTGGGTTCCCCATACAGAGCAGAAGATGGCAGAGCTCCTTGGTGTCTCCCTGGACAGGCCTGCCGTGCTTGGTTTGGGCTTAGGTGCAGGTTTGTGAAAATGTGGGGTTAAGTCACTCTGGGGATGAACGCTTCTTCCTGACGGCCAACTTTTGTACTGAGATCGGACCAAGCCTGAATCCCTTTTGCACTCAACACTGGACACTGCTTCCACGTGTCTAAAGAGAAGCACAGTGCCTGGGTGGTGCCTGTTCCCGGCGGTGGGGTTACTTCACTGTCCCCCTTGGTGGCTAGGTCTTGGGGTGGGGGCTGGTGTTTCCTCTCCTTCAGATAGTTCTCCATTGTCAAATTATTTCTTGGTCTTTGCATAAGAGCAAAGTCACCTTTACAAAAAAAAAAAAAAAAAAAAAAAAAACCTTACTACTTTTTAGTCCCAAGAAATGCAAATTTAGATCTTGAGGAAGTTTGAGGGAGTTTGTCAAACTACCCCACCCTCCCACCTCGTGATGTCAGAAAGACAGGCCATGGAATCACAGGACTGCCATGGACTGTGCCCTAATTCTTAGGAATTTCAAAACGATGGTGACAGCTGAGCATTCGTCCAAGCATGGGGGACCCCCAGGTACAGCTCCAGCCCTGGTGCGGACCACAGGCTGGCTGACTGGGTCCATGCAGGCCTGGTTGAGGAGCTGTTTGAAAGGCTAAGTGAGGCTGATGAGCTAACAGAGTTCCATGCAGACATTCCGTGAAAATGGAGACAGGCCTGCAACACAGATCCTGGGTGCTCTGCTCTCGGGGTCTGCTCTCCACCGTGCCCACTGTCCACTGCCGAGGGGTGCTAAGACAGGGCGGGGTTCAGGGAGGTGCCCTCTCTCTGCCCTGTCGGGACACATGGACACAGCAGAGCCGGGTCTGGGCCTCAGCTGCAGGCCCAGGCATCCTCTCGCTGCTGCGTGACCTGTCCTCACATCTCCCCCCGGAAAGGACTGATCACACGGGGCAGTGTGGTGTGGATAGATCCTGCCCAACAAGAAACCTGGAGGATCCTTGCAGCAGCTGGAAGGCACCTTCTCTGGCAGCACTGGGCTGGGGACCCATCACCTAGCTGGGCTTTAGGAAACATTTTTTCCTTTTATTTATTATATATGATATAATATATAATATAATTATATCATATATAATAATATATATATTATTATATATTATTTATATAATTTCCTTTTCAGAAATTACTTGAAAATACAGTTGGGTGTTGATGAAATCAATCGCTGCCATCAAACACTGCATGAACTTTAAAACGAGAATGTCGGTGCACATTTGTCAATGAAAAAGATACATACAGTATTAGATGAAGAAAATATTTTACAACAGTTTGTTTGCAGTACATTCAGTGTCCTCTTTTTCTAAAAAGTTCTGTGTGTATACACACACACACACAAAAAATGTAGTAGTCTTAAGTAGTGGAAAAGTGTGTTCGTCACTCAATCAGGTACAAGTCTTTGCAACCCCGTAGACTGTAGCCCTCCAGGCTCCTCTGTCCATGGGATTCTTCAGGCAAGAACACTGGAGTGGGTTGCTGTGCCCTCCTCCAGCGGGTCGTACCGACTCAGGTATGGGCATTTACTGGCCTTTATTTAAAAAGTTGTAAAATATAATCACTTGCATAGAAAAAAAGAAGTTCAAAGTCAACATGATAAAAACTGGGAGTTTAGAGTAGTATTTGTTGCAGCAAGATTCGCGTTCTGTCCACAGTCTGCTGCGTGTGCGTGCTCAGTCATGTCTGAGCAACCCCATGGGCTGGGGTCCACCAGGCTCCTCTGTCCAAGGAATTCTCCAGGTAAGAATACTGGAGTAGATTGCCATTTCCCTTTCCAGAAGATCTTCCCAACCCAGGGGTCGAATCCTGGTCTCTTGCGCCTCCTGTGCCTCCTGCATTGGCAGGCAGATTCTTTACCACTGAGCTCCCTGGGAAGCCGTCTGTCTACTATACATTTCCCCTATCAATCCGGGGATACCTTAGAACTGGTTGGTGATGTTTCACCTTAAAATACTACATTTGTCTTCAGAAAACTGAATCTCATATTAATGTTGCAGAGCAAACACAAAGGTTTTTCTCCTTTGAGTCTTATTTCTTTATTAATAGAATTGTTTGGACAGTTTCAGAAAAATCATAGGTGTTTTACGTTTTTTCCTGTAGAAGGATGTGAGACTTTGGACCCGTTGGTTTTTGGCAACACTAAGCACTAGACTGGTAAAGAACCTGCCTGTAATATGGGAGACCTGGGTTCAGTCCCAGGTCTTCAATCCTGGAGAAGGAAATGGCAACCCATTCTAGTATTCTTGGCTGGAGAATCCCATGCACAGAGGAGCCTGGCGGGCTACAGTCCATGAAGTCACAAAGAGTGGGATGTGATTGAAGTGACTGCACGCGTACACACAGACTGGTCTCAGGTTTGCTTCTCGAGCTGGTTTGTCTGCCTTGCTTCTTGGTGAACCCTCATCTTGGGGCTGAAACACATGTGGGCCATGGATCCTTTTGCCCTTCTGTGGTCATGAACTGTACCCCTAAGGCCCACACTGGCCCTGGAAATTCATGTCACAACCCAGAGTCGTGCCATGGCTTGCAGAAAGAGATGCAAACCCATCTGCATCCAGAACAGGGCCGATCATCCATGTCTTCTTTGTGACCAATACCAGCATGACTGAAACTCAGAGTATGTGTGCCAAAGGCACCGTGAGAGCTGTTATACACACACACACACACACACACACACACACAATACACACACGCACACACACACGCCTCGTCTGCTCAGACCCGGGGCGGGTCAGGCTGTCTAAGTGTCCATCACAGAGCAGGCATCTGCTGGAAACAGGCCTGAAAGCTCACACTCACACATCTGGACTGGAGGGACAGAGGCGTCCCCCAGAAAGAAGCAACCTGATTTCAAGTCAACACACAGGCTCTGGTGGCTGGTCGGGGAAGATGCTCCTGTGGGTTGTCCAGCAGAGCATAAATGAGCAGACTCCATGGCGCTCACCTGCTGCTGGGCCCCAGCTTTCTTATCCTCAGAGCCTCCAGATGCACCTGGTGGGGAGGGGCGCAGGCCGAGAGACCTGAGAGGTGGAGGCTGGGGCCTTGAGTGAAAAACGCAGCCCACCCCGCCCTCCTGCTTGGCCGAAGTGGCCTCTCCCCGGGGTGTTCATGGTGGCCACAAACAGTGATCCCCACCGCCACCCGCAGGCAGCTCCAAAGGCTAGCTTTCTTTTTTCCCACTGCTCCGAGGAGCCAGCTGTCTGTCTGCCCACAGCAAGGTCTGGGCGCTCTCCGAGCCTGGTGTGGCAGCCACTGTGGGCCTTCCTTCTCCTCGCGTCAGAGTCTGGAGGAGTCAGAGGCAGGGGCCTGAAAAAGTGGGGGACAAAGCCAGCGGCGGCGCGGCCCATCTGCCAGGCTGGAGGTGTATTTATTATTGATGGGGGGAGCGCCGCGGCGGCTCAGCTATGCAGCCCTGCCTGGGTAAATGAGACATTCTTCAGCAAATTGCTTCGTTTTTTGATTGCTGATTGTACGCGTGTCACCAAGCTGACTCAAGGTTCATCGATGCATGCTCAGTAAATTAGAAAGAACATAACTATGGATCAGCCAAGAGAATGAATTCTGTGCCTACAATGACCCAGGGCCATTTAATTTTCTGCTTAATTTTGTTGCAGTCAGTTTGCATTTTGGGTTATTATGCAGTAGGAAATTAACAATAAATAACAAATTTGGTCCTCCTGTGCTTGTAATGATATTTTTATAAATCTTTGTAATGCCGTTTTTAAAAGGATCAAGGTCTGTGCCAGTCTGATACTCCAGAGAGTGTGTGAAGAGGAAAATGCATTCTTCTTGGTAGATAGCCTTGTTGTTAAATAGCTCGGGCCTTCTTTATCTCTCTTTCTCTCTCATATCTTAGGAGTAATTTGCTTTCAACTAAAATCCCTTCCTCTGTTTTCTCAGATAATCCAAGGACCATGGACGCTGACGAGGGTCAAGACATGTCCCAAGTTTCAGGTGAGAACTGGTGATTGACCTATATGGGGAGTCCAGGCTTCGCTGGGTAGCAAAGCCAAGGAGCTTATGGGATGGTGGGCGAGGAAGAAGGCTGTCCTGCTAAAAAGGACAAGATGGACTTGGAGTCAGTGTCTCACTTCAGTGCTGAGAGATTATCCAGGTGTGACAGCCTGCTTAGAAAATTCTCCAAGAGAAAACGAGTTTTCCTGTTACACCCAAAACGACTTGGAAAAGATACAGTCTATGTTGATATTCTTGGGAAGGAAAAAGGACAGATTGACCTCCCCTAGATCCCAAACACAGGCCAACAAACGCGTTTAAAAAGAGAAAGAAAGAGGGAGGGAGGGAGGAGGGGGAAGGGACAAAAGGAAAAAGCAGCTTGGAAAACAAAGTTTGGGGAATAATCCCGAATGCTTGTTAAGTGTGGAGACACCACTTCCCATCATCATGTGTTTATTCCAAGCCATACTGGACACAGCTCTTACCATCCCAGGAGACCCAGGGCTGGGGACGGTCCACAGCCCTGGGTCTGTGGAGATGGGAGATGAGGCCCACAGCCAGATCACACTGTCCCACCGGGTGAGGCCGGGGAGGGCGGACCTCCAGCCAGTCTAGCCAAGCCTGCCCAGCGCCATATCACAGTCCTAGGAAACCCGTGCTGGCTAGCCCTGAACTTGGACGTGTCGGCAGCAGTCGGGCTCACAGTATTTTATATTTTCCAGTCTCAGGACAGCGGGCAATCCTGGGTAGCCTCTGTACTAGAATGGCCCATGTGGTTCTCTGGGAGTGGCCAGCATGTCGCCACCGATTTCCAAGTTATGACTCAATTCT
The DNA here is from genome assembly GCF_019923935.1 of Bubalus bubalis. NCBI lineage: Eukaryota > Metazoa > Chordata > Mammalia > Artiodactyla > Bovidae > Bubalus > Bubalus bubalis. The sequence continues at coordinate 5,367,587 of NC_059164.1, read as the reverse complement.
GGCCCTGGGACTCTGTCCCTTCTGGTGATGGAGCCCAGGGCTGAGACTGTGGCTGCAGCCCTGCCTGCTTGCTCTTAGGAGATATGCAGGACCGGGGATTCAAGTTCTCTCAACCTGAAGATGGCCTGCTGCAGACCACGGCACTGTCCCAGCCACGCCTGTCATTTAGAGAGTCTGCATTGAACTCTCCAGGCTGTGAGGTAAAGGCCAACGCTTGGCTTTTTGGCTGTGGCATGTAGGCACCTGATGGGCCATTGGTAGACAGCACATCAGTCAGCACGCTTGGCCATATCTGTAGGAAGTGAAGCTGTGTTGGGGGAGTCGGCTGTGGAGACATGCTCTCCCATGGGCATGGGCAGTCTCCAGAGATGCTCCCTGCAGCCTGGTGCTGACACTGGAGAAGTTGGTTCCCGCCATGCCCTTGTTCACACAGCACTGAGCAGGAAGGACCATAGGAACAGAGGTATGGGGAAAGACATCAAAGATGTATGTAAAGGTGAGAAGAATGTGTCTCAGGATGGTTTGCAAAGTGTGAATCCATCCTTTAAAATGAAAACACATCACACGCGCACGCGCACACAGACACACACACTTTCCACATGCCTGTGTATCCCTTTAGGAAAATTCTGGAGTGATTATTTTAAATGTGTGCTTCCTCTTAGAAGATTGAGGGTGGAAGGCAGGGATGGGTTAGGGGAGAGGGTGGGGAATTTGGTTTTTCATCTTCTCCCTTTCAGGATTATTTGAATTCATTTCCCTTAAGCACATAGTTTTGTTCTGAAATCTGAGTACAATGACAACAATAAAACTATTAAAAAACAAAACTTTGGCCCTTTGAAGCCTGTCCTTTGGCTTGGCCAGGATGTGGTAGCAGCTGGTAGATGAAGCCTGAGCTGAAGGAGAAGTGGGTCCTGCCAGAGGAAGCAGGGTCCCATCCCCAGATTGTAGACCATGGCTGGAGGCGATAAGAGGGTCAGAAACGCTGGATGGTAAACGTCCCAGAAGGTGCAAAGAGACCCCTTCGTTGTCTCTGGTCCTCTGTGTCCCCTCGCTGCATTCCTCTTAGGTGGCTTCTAGAGGGACATCTTACATGATACACTGAGGATCCAGGCATACTCTGCTGTCCCAAAGACAAAGCCGAAAGCCCGACGCCGGGCTGGCATCTCCAAAAAGTTTTGTAGGAGGAACAGCCAGTCAGTACTCTGATCCCCTATGCTGGTAACAAACGTAACAAAAGCCTCATTTTCTTCTATTCTTTTTGCCCTTAACATTATGTGGAACACTCAATTTGAATAGTGGCTCTTTGAAGACAAAGGTGTCAGGGAGTGGAGATGAGGGTGAAAGTTGGCCTGAAAAAGATTCAAGATTTGTTCTAAAATTTAGTTTTGTATACTCCTAGCAAAGGAAATGGTGCTTCCAGTCCTTTACACGATTATTCCTTTGGTTTATGTTAAACCTGGAGTGTTCCAAACAGAGATTAGGGCATTTAAAGAGTTGTGCCATTTTCTCTAAAGATTTGAAGAATACTTTTTCTGTGTTTTGCTGTTTTTGCAGTAAATACCCAGTCATATCAGTTTTCATTTTCCATTTCTAAAATAGAGAGAAGTTGGCAGTTAGTTGTATTATAAGGATGTGCATTTAGCAAAACAGAAGTTGATGTTCTTGATGCAAAATATGAGGAATGTGTTCTGAATCATCCCCTTTTCCCATGAAACTATTCCTTGTTATGCCCTGTTCCCAAAAAAGAAAAACAGATTTGAGTCAAACTCTATGAAATTGCCATTATCATAGATGAAAAAAAAGTTCCGATATCAGCGATTTCATAGGAGTGCACCTAATCTGTGTGAAATACTCGCTTGAAAAACAGACAAATACTTAATATCTAACTTTCTTTTTTCAAACTACCTGGTTCTTTCTTCCCTGGGATTTATCCTGAATGTGGACTGAGCCCTGGTTTACAGTGTCCTATAGATAAAAACCACTCTATAAATATGTGCCCTCTTAGATCTCCTCTAGTTGGGAATGCTGTTGAATGGGCCTGGAGGAAAGTCTGTCTAAAGCTGGCCGTCCTGTCCTTTAGGGCCCCTCTCCTTCATTCTTTTGCTGAGTTTTTGTTTGTTTGTTTGTTCTTTCTCTCTTCTTCGGCACTCATTCTAAATTATTGGTTATGTACTGTGAATTGTTGTCTGTTTTGGTCTCCACGGGAAGAGTCAGCCTGTGGGAGAGCGGGAGTTGTGAGGCCTGCATCAGCGTCTCCTCTCCGCCTCCATCCCTGGGACCTGAGACGGTTCTCCTTGCCTCCTGGACCACTGTGTGTCCTCTGCAAAATGGGGGACTGGAGCCAGTTGAGCTTATGCGATGTTCAGGCTCCTGGGGCCCTACTGGACGTTTTCTTCCTGATCATCTATAATGTTTGTTGAAGCAGAGAAACAACAAATATGCTCTGTAGACATCCTTCCCCTGCCTGGGAAACGAGGCTCATCCATATCCATGTGTCAGTGCAAATGTCAATCACGGGAAATCACACTGATTGAATGCTTTAAATTTACCCAACACCTCCGTAAGCATTTTTTCTCATTTCAACTTTATAAGACCCCAGTGAGGAAGATACAGGCAAGCATCTTAAGTTCTCAGGGAGCTGAGACTCAGAGAGTTTCAATAACCAAACAGAAGTCCCATGAAAGCCAGACCTGGTGTAGGGTAGGAGCTTCCCCACTGTTCTGGAGAGTGGACAGTCTATATTCTGAGTTTTATTTACACCACCCCCCCCAGAAATTGTTTTTTTCTGAGTAATTGTACACAGTACAAACTCATGCACTGGAGACATGAGGAACCACAGAACTTTGTTGGTTGAATTATAATTTACTTGAGGAATTATTCACTTCCTGTTGATAAGCTAATTAAACAATTTTCTCATCTAAGTTGCCCAAAACACTTTTCATAGGTAAAGCTTTATTTGAAACATAGGCAGTAAGTAGATTAAACAGAAATTGGTGAGAAGTTTCTTTCATTTTTCTAAGTAAAATGACATCACACCTCCTAAATCCTTCCATTTAAATCCTTGCTTGCTCGCTGTCTGCAGTTCTTTATGTTTGTGGGGCGCTATCCATGCTCTTGGCCATATGGGCACTTGGGGCTGTGCACACCTGTTTCTAGAAGATGTTTCAGTTTACAAAATAACACTGTGAGCTTATTTAGCATATTAGATTCCACACACATTGTTATTTTATTCTCACAACAACCTTTTAAGCTAAGCCAAAATCATGTTCTTTAACCTCATTTTACTCCTGAGGAAAGAGTGTAAAGAAGGTGACTTGCTGTGGAAACTGTCTTCTCGTTGGTCAAACCAGAGCTGTACCCTGGGTCAACTGATTTCCAGTCACAGTGTGTTAGTATCTCCTGTGCACTGACTTGGTTTAATAACTTTATTTACTTATCATTTATCATCTTTTCATGGTTTTGTATTTTCAATGGTGAACTAGGTGGGTCTAAATAGGTCTTGTTGCTGTTCAGTCGCTAAGTCATGTCCGACTCTTTGTGACCCCATGGACTGCAGCACACCAGGCTCCCCTGTTCTTCACCATCTCCCGGAGTTTGCTCAAACTCATGTCCTTTGAATTGGTGATGCCAGACTCTAAATAATCCTAAAATCAACACACAAAGATATGTTTGCTCCTCATGAGGATTTTGACAAAGTGATGGAAGGTCTCTGTGGACCTTTCCAGCAGGGAGAGGATCCCAGGGTTGCTGAGTACAGAGGCTCAAGCCAGTGATTGATGGCTCAGCAGCCACTGCTCAAACATGGGGGCTTTTAGGCAAATCAGATGCGCTCTTACGAACTGTCACAGTGGCGGCAAGGCAAGGCTGTGTTCCAGCAAGCATGTGGGTGGCCATTCCACTCACTCTCTTACAGTCCTGACTTTTTACCTCGTTCCACTGCACACGCCGGGGCTGTGCTTTATTCTCTCATATCTTCACAGGGAGCTCCTACTGATCGACCTGACCCCAGGATATTTACAATCATGGTCCCTACTGTTTCCATTATTCCTTTTTCTGCATCGTATATGAAGCAGTGAAAACTGCTGAGATGCTGGCATGTAGCTCAGCACAGGGACCAGACAGACAGAAGCACACCTAGCATCTCAGCAAGTTCTAGTTGGTCTTGTTCCCAATAGACGGAGCGGATAAATTTGAAGAAAAGTGACTTGGATACATTTTCACATGAACTGAGCAGAGGGATGACAGCCCTTCACTGGACAAGTCCCAATTCTTTCTGACCCTCTCATGGGTCCTGCATACCTGACTGTCTAGATCGATCCCAGAGTTCTCCAAAGTTATCCTCAGGAAGCCCAGAATTAAAAAAAAAAAAAGAAAGAAAGAAACAATAATACAGGAATTCAGTCTAGTTTCTCAACCTTCTGCTTCCACCTGTCACCATGGCAGCTGGTTAATCAGAAAGGTGTACACGCACACCCCTCACTGTGCATCTTTCAGGATCCCATCACTTTGTTAAGCTGGGGTCCCCAGAGTCAGTTCTGTGGGAGCTCCCCGGGGGTCTTCACAGAAGCAAGTGGTCTGAGTCTCTGGCGTTTCAGCCTCCTTACCCTGCAGTGTCCCCACTTCACCTACGAGACAGGTTTCATGTATTAAAGTTCTGTGTAAGAACTAGAGATTTTCATCCAAAGTGAAGTCAGACAGAGAAGATAGGTATCATATGATATAACTTATATGTATAATCTAAAAAAAAATGATACAAATGAACTTATTTACAAAACAGAATCAGACCCACAGACTTATGGTTACCAAGTGTTGTTGTTGTTTGGTCACTAAGTTGTGTCCGACTCTTTGCAACCCCATGGACTGTAGCCTGCCAGGCTCCTCTGTCCCTGGGATTTCCCAGGCAAGAATACTGGAGTGGGTTGCCATTTCCTACTCCAGAGGATCTTCCTGACCCAGGGATCAAACCTGTATCTCCTGCATTGGCAGGCAGATTCTTTACCACTGAACCACCTGGGAAAACCATAGTTACCAAAAGGGGGGATAAATTAGGAGTTTGTGATTAACAGATACATGCTACTGTATATAAAATGTATAAACAGCAGGACCCTACTGTACAGCATGGAGAACTATACTCAATACCTTGTAATAACCTATAATGGAAAGGAATCTGTAAAAGAATGTTATGTGTGTGTGTAAGTGAATCACTGTGCTGTACATCTGAAACTAATACAATACTATAAATCAACTATATCTCAATATTAAATGTCAATATTATTGAATATTAATATTAAATGTCAATACAAATATTTTAATTATATATTAAATAATTAATATTAAAATGTCAATATAATTTAATATGTCAATATTAAAAAGCAGAGACATTACTTTACCAACAAAGGTCCATCTAGTCAAAGCTATGGTTTTTCCAGTAGTCATGTATGGATGTGAGAGTTGGAGTATAAAGAAAGCTGAGCGTCAAAGAATTGATGCTTTTGAACTGTGGTGTTGGAGAAGACTCTTGAGAGTCCCTTGGAGTGCAAGGAGATCCAACCAGTCAATCCTAAAGGAAATCAACCATGAATATTCACTGGAAGGACTGATGCTGAAGCTCTAATACTTTGGCCACCTGATGTGAAGAACCACTCATTGGAAAAGGCCCTGATGCTGGGAAAGATTGAAGGCAGGAGGAGAAGGGGACGACAGAGGATGAGATGGTTGGATGGCATCACCGACTCAATGGACATGGGTTTGAGTGAACTCTGGGAGTTGGTGATGGACAAGGAGGCCTGGCATGCTGCAGTCCATGGTGTCACAAAGAGTCGGACACAACTGAGCAATTGAAGTAACAATACGTCAATAATTTTAAAAAGATTATTCTTACCTAAAAAGAAAACAAAAAAAGAGTCCTCTGACAAACTCCCTAAAGTCCTCAAGATTTGAAGATGATTACTTTAGGAAATCAGAAGGAGAAAAAAGAGTCATCAGGTGGTTCATAGGCCTCCTGCAGGCTCCTATTCAGAGCTCTTTGCACTTATGAAGTAGGTGAAAGTAACACTGAGTCTTCCTTCAGCTGTTGCTCCTTTTAAAGTGGTCTACTTAGGGCAATGAGATTATTACTGATGTCATGCACATTTAGTGTAACACAAGAACTGCGATCAGTTTCCCTCTGGCTTTTGGTTTTTCCCTGGGAAATTCTTACCACGCTGCCCCCTCTCTAACGCTCCATCTTATATTGGCTATCCAAATATATCCAATAATGCTCTTTCTGAAAATATGCCAGTTGAGGTAATTACAGCTAAGCTGAGATATTAAACTGTGATGTCTCTTTGCCAGAGAATGCTATACTCTTCCCCAAAGCCGAGGTGCCTGGCAGTTTCTGTTTTAATTATTCCCCGAAGGGTCATCTCCTGTGCTGGGAATACTCCCACTGCACCTGCCTGTCCCCTGAAGGGCTGTGTTGGTCTTTCAGGTGGTTTATGCAAAGACGCAATACAGTTTCCCACTCTGCCTCGCCCTGTCTCCCAGACATGCTTTCTTCATCATCAGTACACTTTCCTGCAGGCCTGGGCTTCTGGGTGGGACTATCCTCTGTCTGTGAAGCCAGCTTGCCAGCCCAGCCAGCAGCACACAACCCCAGCCTGTCCCTTTCCCACTAATCTTCTTTGATGCTCCTCATCCCTGTGTGTCTTCCATGGCAGCGCTCATGGGCTATTCTGCCTCTGCTAGGGGCCTCACTAGCTCTTTCCCTGCCTGGGTTTATTGTCTCCTGACTCAATTTTAGGTTACATCTATCTTAGAAGATACAGGGGCTTCAATTTCACAAAAGAGGAGCATTTTCTCCCTGTCTTGGCTTCCCAGTGTTGAATTTCTGGGAGTGGGAGTGAGTTTCCCATTTCTGGAGTTTCTGGTGAAACTTACTAGATACAGGCATCCTGTAAAACCCTATCTCACTGGTAAATCCTACTTTGTGAAGCAACTTCTGGAGTTGCGTGGGTTCTATTTCATTTTCATATTTTGAAGATAAGAATTGCTAGTAGAAGACTCACCATGCACATGGGGTGGGAATTGTGTGAATTCCTTGTCCATCCTTCTTTCGTTTCCCGACCCCACTGAGTTAATCAAATTGGGCAGTTGGCTAAATATTCTCTGGCTCTGGAAAGTGAACAGACCCAGAATGTGTCGCTGTGAGTAGGATGCCCAGTCTGGTGACCTTAATACAGAGGTGTGATGAACAGGCTTGTCGGAGGGTAAGGTGGAACAAACGTACAGGCAAAATTTGGCCTGACACATGAAGAGTCTTAAAAACATTCATGCCTTTTGACCGGGCCATAAAATTCCCCAGGGTTTATACTGTGGTGATTCTTAAGAACATGGGCAAAGGCTGGCTATTAGGAGGTTTACCACTGTGTTGTTTCACTGAAAAAAAAAAAAAAAAAAAAAAATTGAATACAATCTAGGTTCAAAAGCAGAAAAAGGATTTAAATAAATCCTACTGTGCCAATGCAATCAAGTGTTATACAGACATCACAGATAAGAGTCACGGAAGCAAGGCTATGCTGCTAAGTCGCTTCAGTCATGTCCAACTCTGTGCGACCCCATGGACGGCAGCCCACCAGGCTCCCCCGTCCCTGGGATTCTCCAGGCAAGAACACTGGAGTGGGTTGCCATTTCCTTCTCCAAGCAAGGCCATAAGAATGTCTAAAAACTAGTTTATTTTGATCAAGAAGGTATGTCACCACATATTATCCATAGTATATAAGTGTCTGTGTGTGTATACACACGCACACACATCACAATTTTAATAGTGGGTGATCTCTAGGTGATTGAGGGCTTCCCTGGTGGCTCAGAGGTTAAAGCGCCTGCCTTCAATGCGGGAGACCTGGGTTCGATCCCTGGGTTGGGAAGATCCCCTGGAGAAGGAAATGGTAACCTACTCCATATGCATTTTTCATGTCTCCGTTGTCTCATGTTTTGGTGTGGCAATGATATTCTTTTATAAACAGGATAGCAGGTTCCAATCCCCACAGAGAAGCATAAACTCAGTCCATAACTTGAAGCGAAGCCATGTTGCTGGTGGGTTGCAGTGACCACCACCCTCAGGGCTGACCACGTCCCCAGAAACTCCAGCTCTTGCTTATGTCCTCAGGGAAGGAGAGCCCGCCAGTGAGTGACACCCCAGATGACAGCGATGAACCCATGCCTGTCCCTGAAGACCTCTCTACCACGTCTGGAGGCCAGCAGAGCTCCAAGAGTGAGCGCGGACTGGGTAAGTGGGCTGCCCGCCTCTCACTCACAGGCCATCACGGGCTCGAGGCCAGCACCCTTGTCTCTCTACGTCCCTCCAAAGACCACAATGAGCGTGTGTGAGTCCCGTCACCTGCGGTTTCCCCTCAGCCCCCATGTGAAGGGAACACTCAGTGCAGGGCGGGGCCCCGTGGTGGGGCTCTCAGCCCCACGTGGGGTGCAGTGTGGCCGAGCTGAAGAGCATCCCTGAAGGCGGGCACGTCACTGGTCCCCCATCCTCAGAGCACTGCAGCAATGTGCAGTTTACGGATTGTACTCACAGATGGGAAATTTATCCACTTCATGTGTTATGGCAGTAGGGCTATTTATTTTCATAGCTTTGATGTAGAAGGAGCCAAACCTGGCCCTTCTGTGTTATCCCTCTCAGACATTCACATACCTTTCCCACAGAACAATGGGTGTGGAGGTATTTGCAGTCTCTCCCCTGGTGAGCCTGCCTAGGCTATGGAGTCCATGGTGAGAAGTCTGAATCCACCCTCTCTAGAAAAACGGAGACCCAGAGAAGTTCTGGGAATTATCCAGGGTCACAGAGCAGAGTCAGAAGCAGACACCATTTCTGACTAAAGACTGGTGTTTATTCCAGTAGACCCTGTTCTCATCAGCTAATGAGTCAGCAGTTCCTTGGAATACCTATTTTCTTTTGCATTTTATAAAGAACCAAGTGTGAAGTTGAGAGCCCCTTATCTGCAGCAAAGAGTGTCCTGAGCGGTGCATAGGTGGCCATGAGACCGGACAGGCAGGAGAGATCTCACAGCATCAGCTTGTAAGACCCACAGCCGAGGAGGGCACTTGTCTGAAGTTCTGAAACTCACAAGTTATTTTCCTGTAGGACATCCTGATGTGATGACAGAGAAATGTATTTTGTATGTTTTCATGTGCCTTGGAAACCAGATAGACTCTGGGTAATTTTTTTTAAACTTAGCTATATAGTTCGCTGAACAAACGGGGATAGTGGCTAAAGTCTTGTGACATAGGTGAACCAAGAAAACAAGGGCATTTCTGAATTCCTTTTCCCTGTTAGATAGTGGCTACTGTATGTGGGCAAGTAGATGAAGAGTGTGCCCTCTTTCTATACACATCCTCTCGGGGTTTCCCAAAGCTAGGACGCAGAAGAGCATGCATTGTTGTAATTGATGTATTTGTGTTTAAGATTGTCTTCTGTTTATTGCAAGAGATACTGGTTTGTCATTCACTTGTACTGCTGCAGTTTCCTTTCAAGACACGTTTACAGAAATTAAAAGATCAAATTTAAATAAAAACATTAGGACAATGAGGGTGTGTATACATGATAAAGACTTCGAAAACCTCAGGGACTGACTGAAAGGCAGAAGAAATTATGTGGATAGGTACAGGTTAACCGTTTAAATGAGCGGAGAGCGCAGACACCAGGGTTAGGACTCTGGGGTCACTATGAAGAAACTGGGGAGACCCCCCCACTCCCCGAAATCCCCGCAGCTGACAGCCAAGGTCACCTGGGGCGTCCAGTAGAGAACTGAAAGTCGGGCTGGTTCCTGGAGAGTGAAGAACAGTCCTCCTGGTGCAGTCAAGCAAGTTTTTGTTATAAATGCCCTCACAGCCTAAATACACCTCCTCCCGTAAACTTCAGGTTGTGGGAGCTCTGCGCTGGTAGGAGGTCACCGAGCCCCTGGCTCCCAGGCTTCGTTCTCTGGGTGAGACGCGGTCTGGGTCCTAAAGGAGTCCCTGCAGGTGTGGCTGGTGGAGCCTGGGTGAGGTGAGGGGTGGGGTCGGGGCGGCCTGAGATCTGCGGGCTCTTCTCTGCCTCCCCACCGCCATGGGACACGACGCTCACTCCTTTCCGCATCCGATTTCTAAACACTGAATTTTAGAGTTGTAAAACTTCAGACATCTGAGAGCCATCTTTCCTTGGCTTGTGAATGGCAGCTGCCACGGGGACAGGCAGGGAAAGAGGTTGGCAGTGGTGGAGGGGACAGGGAAAGAGGTTGGCAGTGGGGGAGGGGACAGAGGAGTGACGGGTCACTCCCGGGAAAGCAGGAAGGACAGAAGCACAGATGGGGAGTGGGGGAGTGGCGGGGGCGGGGGGTGGGGAGTGGGGGGGCGGGGGAAGGTTTGTGGAGACAGGTGAGCGAGGGAGGGAAGCCCTGAGACCAGGGAGCACAGAAAAGCACCAAGGAAATGGGCTCCCCTTCACACTGGGCGCTGAGCTTTAGGCACTCGGCTTTCTGGCTGTTGAAGAGTCAGCCAGCTCAGGTGCGCAGTGAAGGCTGCCTGGGCAGCACTGAGAGCATGAAGTACGTTATGTTGATAGCATTACGGTGATGGTGGTTTAGTTGTTCAGGCGTGTCCGGGTCTTATGATCCCATGAACTGTAGGCCGCCAGGCTCCTCTGTACAGGGGATTCTCCAGGCAGGAATACTGGAGTGGGTTGCCATTTCCTTCTCCAGGGGATCTTCCTGACCCTGGGTTTGAACCCAGGTCTCCTGCATTGCAGGCAGATTGTTTACCAACTGTGCCACGAGGGAAGCCCTTGATAGCATTAGGACTTAAAAGATGAAGGGATTAGTAGCTGAAAGGAAATGCACTTTAAGGCCTATTTCATCAGCACACTGGGAAGAAGGCAAAGAACCCAGGGCCTGAGACCCACAACAGGAAGCAGGGCCCCTCCCTAAGCGGGCCCCTCCCTGCCAGGGCTCCTCCCTGAACGGCAGCAGGAGCAGCGTAGCGGGGAGAGAAGGGCCTCGGGGGAGGCGCAGGGGCTGTAGAGGGCAGGGCTGGGCGGAGGCCGGCCCTGGAGACCCTGCACCTGGGCGAGGAAGGGTGGAGTCGGGCCCCTCCCCTCCAGGTTCTTACCTCCCTCATTTCAAACTGGCCAGAGCATTGGAACTCAGCTCGTCTCACAGGATAGTCTCCAGGGTTAACTGAAAACACGCACACAGGCTTTGCTGAAGACAACAGCAAAGACACAAGTAGAAACACAGTAAGAGGCAGAAAAAGGTCTCTTAAAGATTTTTAAAGGAGTCTGTTGTAGCTTCCCTGGAGAGAAGGAAAGAGAATGTATAAGATTTGCAGAACCAGGAATAGAAGAGGAATTTATTAATTAAAAAAAAAAAAGTGATCCAGAGAATAGGCAAGCTGAAAACAGAGCCAAGAAGATGGGGAGGAATCCGTTAGGAGAGGGCAAGACCAAGAGAGAGACTGAGGTGCCAGCCACTCCTAGACCAAGATCAAGTTGGGGGTGCTGGCCCCTCCATTGGGAACATCAGGGAGAAATGGCGAGAGGGTAAAAGATGGTAAAATATGTGAAAGTCTTTGGTAATAATAGACCACCAGGTGTCTGTTTTAGGAAAAAAAAAAAAGATGCTTTTGAAAAACTCAGAGCCCCCACTCCCAGTCCTAGACAAGTGTGACCTCAACCAGGAGAACAGACGAGAGCAATGAACAAGTTGTTGGGAAAGAGTAAAAACCATCCCCTTAAGATGGGGAGAAGTGTCTCACTCACTGGTGGAGGGTCGTTCTCAGAAATAAGAAGAGTAATGGTTTTGTACCGCAAGACTTCCCTCCGTGTTGACGGAGCTGCTCTAGGACTGTGTGCCAAGGTGAGCTCCTGAATTAAAAAAAAAAAAAAGATATGGGAAAGAGGTGTCGAGGCAATAACTTGTCAGGACAAGGGGTCTGAATAAGAGGAAGCGAGGATCTAATGTACAATGTGAAGGATTTAAGCTAGACACAGGAGAGAACTTCCTGGCCCTGAAGGATTCAGTATTTAGTCATCAGGACAGTCTATTCAATCAGATGCTAGCTTGTTCTTCTGAAGTGGTCTCTTTAATAATGAGAGAAATCTCGCCTCTCTGAAGTGGTTGTGTATGAAACTGCTAAAAGGAGGATGTACCCAGTGACCTCCTACGGCAACCCCCAAATTTACCCACTCATCCATGGCAGGTGCCTTCGAGAAGTGGAAAATGGGTCAAGAGTCTTCTGACAGCTGTTGACCAGGGGCAATTAAAAGTGTCCCACATAGAAATGATGCCAAGACTGGCATCTAACAGAGCAGATAAGTGCTGTTAGTGAAGGAATGAAAAACTTCTTTTCTTCCTTTATTCAATAATCTATAGTTTCTTTCTTCCTTTGAGCATGGATTTTTGCCTATCACTGTTTTGTTCTCCTTTTGCTTGTGTGCGGGCTTCCCTTGTGGCTCAGTTGGTAGAGAATCTGCCTGCCATGCCAGAGACCTGGATTCAATCCCCGGGTTGGGAAGATCCCCTGGAGAAGGGAACGGCTACCCACTGCAGTATTCTGGCCTGGAGAATTCCATGGACTGTATAGTCCATGGGGTTGCAAAGAGTCAGACATGACTGAGCGACTTTGACTTTGCTTGTGTGAGTGGCCTTGTCCTAAAATTGGGTAGGGGTCCTCTAGCTCTCTGATGCTGTCAGTGAGCACACAGTCCTGGAGTGGAGGCGGGCTGCAAGCTGGCTGATCCCAGCAGAAAATCAGGCTGTGAATAAGGTGAATCAGGTTGTGAATAAGGTGGGGGGTAGGAGCCCTCACCCCCTTTGACTGTAGATGGTGGGCAGGGGGAGGGGAGGCTTACCTGGCTGGAGCAGGGAGAGGCCATGGGTAGAGAAGAGAGGTTCGGGGCCGGAAAACCAAATGACACCCTGAGAGAGATGCCTGGCAAGTTTAGGATTTAGAATGGAATCACAGGGAAAACCCAGGGGCAGAAGCACAGCAATGCCCTGGGACTGAAAAGGAGAGATGATTGACAGGAGCCACATGGGGTGGTTGAATTAGCAGAGGACCAAAGACTTGCGGTTGAGGAAGACTTTCCAAAAGGCTCAGCTCTGTGGACAGACAGTCAGGATGACCTTGTGTAGTAGTCATTCTAATGCTGAGAGAGATGTGAGGGGTGGATGCCTCTAAATATGGGGTACTAATGTGTGTTTGTACAAGCCCCTCCATGTTCTAGAATGTTCTTCCTTCACCTCTACTCACTTTCATGACCTCATCTCCAAAGAGGGAGGGAGGTGACAGCCAGCATTTCCTGGTGGTTTATTGTAGGCCCTGATTCCTGCAGGTCGCATCCTCCAGCGTGGGGTTTAGAGCATTCTTGAAGCTGAATTCTCACACCTCGAGTCCTTCGCTTGGAAGGCTTTGACCATGATTTGATTTACCCTGGTAGAAAAAGAAAAGGGAAAAAAAAAGTAGAAAAAAATCTGACTTTCTTCCCTGTGGCATCCAGGAAAATGATTAAGTGTGTCTACACATAAATTTTTTTTTTGATCCATTCACTCAAAATAAGCATTCCTTCACTCCTTCGTGAGTTGCAGGACTGGAGTGTAAATTGTAAGAGGATTCATATGTTTTTCCCTGGTGCTTCTGTTACCAGATCTCTCTTTAGTTCTAGGGAAGACACCAAGCCAGTCCAGAGGGGAAGAGTGGGTGAGGATGGGTGGAGGGCATTAATGCAGCCTGGGAATGAGAGATGCTGGAGAGACCTTTTCATGATGGAAAACCATGGGGCTTGAGTCTAATTGGAGCTGGGGCACTGGCGTCTGAGTACGGATGCTGCACCCGCTTATCTAATCAGCAGTTAGAGGAAGTCGTTTTTATCTGTGCAATGCATCTCCTCTGAACCGAGAAACCCTGCTTGAGCTCAGGAGAATTATTATCTGGCAGCATCTGAGCACTGGCTGCAGCTGAGCTCAAGCTCGCTCTGATGGGATGTGTGCTGTGAGAATCTCACAGAGAAAACCATCCAGGCCCGAGCTCCGTCCAGGGTCCAGGTTTCTCAGTTTCCAGTCTTCTTCTGAGGAACAACTCAAAGTGTGTCATTTCCATTCGTGTTCGCCTCTCTGTTGCAGTTACTTAGTCCTTTTCATAGTTGACACCCTGCTCAGTGCTTTGGGAGCCAAACCCAGAGGAGACCAAAATCCTAATTTTCCTCAGTTTCCCAAAACATGAGACATGGTATCAGAGAAAAATCATTTTGCCTACTCCCAAAATCTTTTAAGTTTGAAAAGAGGGGCTCTTATGATGTAACAGTTTCGTTGCTGCCCGTTTAAAACTAAATGTTAAGTTTTTCCTGACCTCGGTTTTGTAGGTCAGTGCCAAACATTTGGAAATCATGGTCTTTGCAGACCATTAGGACACATTAGTACATTAAACTAAACTGGAGACCGTGTGCTGCATGGGGTGCCATCCTATCCTGGGTTTTGGTATAGAAGGTGGGGCCAGATGGCAGAGGCTTAGGAATCTTCCTGGGGGAAAACTGAAACTGGAGTGTGTGTGTGTAATGCCTGTAGTGTGTGTGTGTGTGTGTCTGTGTGTCCTGAGTGGCAGTTGACAAGACCCCACAGTTGGTCACTCTGGGGAACATCTCTCTGCTGGGACCCGGCTGCAGGGACTCTGCTGCCCCCTTGCATTCTGGCCCTGGCAGGTGGCTTCCCGGTTGGGGAAGGCCATCACCTTGCCCATCGCTGTCACATAGGACAAGCGAAGCAGGGTGAGGCAGGCTGCGAGGTGGAGGGCATCTGTGCGGCTGCTGTGGGTGGCACCGTCATTTGCATCAGGCGAGTTCCCTGGGAGACACCCTGAGGATCTGGAGATGGGCTGGCCAGGTGCTGGGGTCACCTCCTGGCTGGTGACTTCAGGGAGAAGCACCGAGGTAGTGACCTCACAGAACGCCTAAAATTCCCAAGAAAGAAAGCAAACTCAGGGAGCAGCGCACGATCAGCGTGGGAAGACAGAAAAGTGTCAGGGTCCTTCCCAGCGGCGGGAGAGACTGGGATGCAAAGAAAGGCCTGGCTGGAGGATGGAGGGGTCGTGACGCCCCCACAGAAGTGAGGGCGGGCCCGCCAGAAGGTCAGGGATGAGGGGTCACACACTGCCCTGTTCTGCCCTGTGGGGGCCTCTGTGTCCTTGCCTGCTTGTCCTTGGAGGTCAGTGACCATAGTGCTGGAAGTTGTCAAGGCATGTGTGGCTCCAAGCAGAGCCTCCTGGAGGTCAGGCTGCCCTGGGCCCTGCCCTGCAGGCACCTCCCCCATAGAGGTCACTGTAGGATTTGGGACCATACCGTTTAGGTTGACTTTGTGCTTTGTTTGGACTTGAGTTTCTCTAACTCTTAAGAAATGAAGAAATTCCATCCAAAAGGAGTAATATTGACCAAGTCCTTCTCCCTGGCAGGCTGATGCAGCCGCTGCCTTGAGGAGCTGAGCAGTTGAAGCCTGCAGCCCAGTGACCATAAGGCACTGCATAGCACATTCATGGGACTTCAGGGCTCCTCCATGGAAAGCACAAAGGCTGGTTCCCAGCTGGGCTGTGGGGGGCTGATGGGGAGACTCAGGGAGCTGAAGGTCTCACAGGGGCGAGGAGGTGTCACGTTTGACCTTAGGAAATGGTGGTAGGTGGGTGAAGGGGACGGGGTGGGCACAGTCCCAGCAAGGCCCCTGGGTTCTGGGAGGGGGGTGTGGGTTTCAGAGGGACCCTGCAAAGTGTTTCCTCCGGAGCTGAGGGCTGGAGTGACCATCGGGGACAGCACACAGCGTGTGTCCACGTGGCGTGGGCATGTGAGGGAAGTGGGTAGGGCTGCCCCGTGGCAGTTAGGGTGGCAGGGATTCTCTTGGAACAGCATGGGAAATGGACACAGAGTTGGCAGTTGGGGTGGACTTGAAGTTCATTGACAGTGTGTGGCCTGTCCAGCTGTGCTGAGGGATGCTGCGCTCCAGGGCTTTGAGAGTAAATGTGTAAGACTGTCTGAGAGAGAGAGAGCAAGGGAGGAGGCAAAGACTGAGCCGTTTGATTCAGATGAAATTTCTGGAAAGAAGCATGGCATGAAAGTCCATGCGGGAGGGAGGAAGACTTTAAGGAAGATGGGGAGAGCTGGCACTAGTGATAAAGAACCAGCCTGCCAATGCCGGAGACCCGGGTTCAGTCCCTGGGTTGGGAAAAACCCCTGGAGAAGAAAATGGCCACCCACTCTGGTATTCTTGCCTGGGAAATCCCATGGACAGAGGAGCCTGATGGGCTACCGTCCATGGGGTCACAAAGAGCTAGACACAGCTTACTGACTGAACAAGCAAGCATGGGGAAAGTGGAAGGGTGGGCTTGAAGAGGGGCTGGGAAGGGGCTTCGGGAGGATGGAGCTTCCCCAAGGCAGCTGGGCAGGGGAGGAGGCCCAGGTCAGAATGTAGGGGAGCGCGAGGGGCCGAGGGTTCAGGCAGCCCTGCGCATGAAAGAATACTGGGAGGAGAGCTGGCAGCAGCCCTGGAGGACGCTCAGTGGCCTGTGTGAGACAAGGGGGAGTTTAAGTCTGTTAGAAGGCGGGTAGGATGGAGCGAGAGGAGAGAAAGAACTAGAAAGTCACCGCCCAAGTGGTGTCCCCAGGGAAGGAGGACCAGACATGCAGGAGCTGGGTGGGGGGCTCTGCCTCAGCCTGCCCACACCCCGGGGACCCTGAGACTGTCCCCCACTGGATTCAGTCTGCATTTGGGAGCCCCACATAAGAGGGGCCGTCCCTGACTCCCACTCCTCACCTGGCCCCGCTTCCAGGGAAAGCGTGCCTCTGGGATCTGTTCACTGCCTCCTCAGCATCCGGTAGGTGTCCGAGATGTGTGGACCGAAGGAATGGGATGCTGGCCCCGCTTTCTCAGGGAGAGGGCAAGCAGGACAGTAGAGAGACCTTTTAAATTAAGGTTGAGGGAGAGGAATGTAAGGCTGTATCTGAATTTAAGGTTTGTCCCGTGGATTCTTTTAGGCCCCTTTTCTCAAGAGGGACCATTGGTATTTGGGACCCAGAGGCTTTCCCAGGCTGAGACTACCCCCAGGGGTACTGGGCCAGTTGTATCACACCCCAACTCATCATGCCACCCTACATCTTCAAGTTTCTCGGCTGAGAACGATTTGTCCCTGAGAACACAGTCATCCTCACGTGGCTCCGTGTGTCCATTCGCACGAACTTCACAGTCAGATGGGTGTTTTGTGGCTGATTGTTTAAGAGTTTTTAATAGAGTCAGTGGGGGCTTTCCAGGTGCCTCGGTGGTAAAGAATCCACCAGCTAGTGCAGGAGGCACAAGAGTCTTGGGTTCAATCCCTGGGTTGGGAAGATCCCTTGGAATAGAAAATAGCAACCCGCTCCAGTATCCTTGCCTGGAAAATTCCACAGACAGAGGAATCTGGTGGGCTACAGTCCATGGGATTGCAAAGAGTCAACCATGACCGAGCCCACACACACACAATGGAGTCAGTAGTGTTCCAGAACTCATAGTAGTCTTTTTCAAAAAGGGAATAGCATGTAGAAAAACAGGGCCCCGGAGAGGCTGGAACAGCTGAGCCTGGCATTTCCAGCCACACTTCTAGCTTTCATTTTGTCACTCCAGAGGAGCAGGTGAACTCAGCAAAGCTGGTAATTTTTTACAAAGAGAAAGCAGCGATCATCTTATCTCCATCTCTTCTGACAACCTAAATTCAGGATCACATTGTACCTAGTTGGTTTACCAAGGGAAGCAACAACAGATTCTTATCTGCGGGAGCAGAGAGATCAACAGTAGTTTCTGTTCTAGGGTTTCTGGTCCCAGTTTTATTCTCCACTTTGTTCCATCTGTGCTGAAAGCATAGTTAGCTCTGGGTATAAAGCAGCCAACCGACATTTCGTTAACTTTCCTTCTACATGGGGTTTCAGAAAGAAATGGAAAAAAAAAAAAAAAAAAAACTTTTGAGCTGTGGTTGCCAGTTACCACCTGTCCTGTCTGGTTAGGACATTTCTGATTTGGGAAGTGTAAATATAACCCAGAAAAAAAAAAAAAAGCTTCCCCTCCTTTTATGCAAAAGTAGAAAGGCTTAAGCACAGTGAGCCCTAACCATTGCCCTGTGAAGTTTCCACAGCACCAGGTTGATGAGATGAGAACACTTGCCTGGTGGAGCCAGGCCCCAGGAAACTGCCTTCCTGGCTCCCACAGCCTGGGGCGGGGTTGAAGCCGAGCCACTGTGGCCTCCAGATAAGCCCAGCGCCCTGCAAAGTCTTAGCAGGAACTACAGTTCACACGTTACTGCAGAGCCAGCCGCTCAGAATTTTAAGCCCTTTGCCTCCTAGGACTGGAGGGGAACAGGAGCTTACAGGAGCTCAGAGACTGTGTTCAGGTTCTCAGGCTGGAGCCAGAACTGCCAGGACTGGGGAAGTGGGGGCGGAACAGGAGCTCATAGGCAGCTTGGAGACTGTGTTCAGGTTCTCAGGCTGGAGCCAGAACTGCCAGGACTGGCGGGGAACAGGAGCTCATAGGCAGCTTGGAGACTGTGTTCAGGTTCTCAGGCTGGAGCCTGAGAGCTGAGTTCTTGTTATCTGTTGGTAGCTGAAGGCCTACTGCGGTTGGAAGATTTACACTCGAGAAATGGGCAAACACTACAAGTTAGGAGTTTGGGTTTTGTTTCTTTCTGAGAGCTGGTTTACCTGCATACAGGTGCTAATCTATGGTTGTAATGTCTTGACAGCACCAATGGAAAGCAGGAATTTTCTTGCTGATGGGGCTTTGGATGTGTCTGTTTCTGTCGGGGGTGTTAGAAGACCCAGCCTGTCAGGGAGACCGGGGTCAGTGAGGGGTACATGCAGCTTGTCCAACATGACTTGATTGCAAATGACGCTTTGCTGTTGGTATCACACACTAGAAATGACACAGCGACTAGATTCTCTGTATTAACAAGCAGAATGCTGCCTTAGCGATTTAGTTTTGTTGCTGCAGGGAGTGTGATTAGAAAGGATTCTGTATCTTATTTATGACACGGCATTATTATTCTTATTGCCGTTATTTGGAAGAACTGTAAATGCAATGGGAGACTTGTCTGCATCCCATCGATTTGTCACTAAATTACAGTGACTTTTCCAGGAAAGCATTGGCCCGATGCTCTCCTACAAAACACGTGGGACTCCATCTTCTCTTTGTATTGAGTTCCCTGGATGAAAGACAGCTCTGAGATGTGGGCACAGATGTCACAGGAGACCTCTTCAGTGGTCCCTATGTTGTGGCTTCCTTGGGACATTTCCTCAGCCAGGGCCCAGCAGTGTGAGTGGCCCAGGGAACAATCAGAAAGCTAATCACAGCTGGAAGACCAAAGTGGCACTTTCCAGCATTCGTGCCCTGAAGCACCTGACCGAGACAGCAGCTAGATTAATGAAAGAGTCTTGGTGGCTTAGTGGTAAAGATTCTGCCTGCCAGTGCAGGAGACATGGGTTCAATTCCTGGGTCGCGAAGGTTCCCTGGAAGAGGAAATGACAACCATTCCAGTATTCTTGCCTGGGAAATCACGGGGACAGAGGAGCCTGGCAGGCTACAGTCCATGGGGTCGCAAGAGTCAGACATGACTGATCGACTCAACAGCAGCAACTTGGTGTCCTCCGTTCAGGAGTGAGTTTAGCGGCAGGGATCTTTGGGCAGGTCCAGGGCGTGTCTCTGTGAGGCCGCCTGCCAGGAGAGAACTTCCCCTGCAGGGGATGTGGCTGCAGGCTGCTGATTTCCACTGAAATCACCCGGGCCTGATTCTGGTGAAGCCCTGAACGTCCGGTGTCCTCCCCGCAGGGTGGGGTGCGATGGACGGAGCCTGCAGCACACGGCCGCACTGCACTCACAGAGCTCCTGGGGCAGGCGGCCACGCTCCTTTTCAGAGTGAAGGACTGCCACACTAGAGGTGAAACCCTGCTGAAATGAGAAAAGGACTTTTATGACAGCCTTGCAGGCAGCTCTATGATTATTTTTATTATTATTCTTGGAATCCAGCAGCAATTTCCTGCCTTCTTAATATCTCTAAGTCTCTCCAGTTAAACACAGTAACGGTAAAAATATGACTTCGCCAATACCCCCTCAGCACTTCTGACGTCCGTTTTCTCCCCATCATGTGAAATGATGACAATTAACTATTGTCCGGTATAGAGAGCACTTCGGTAACTTCAGCATTATGGTTCACGCGGTCTGGCAAAATTCATGTTCAGTCGACAACGCTGTGGTTTTAAGTGAAGTGGTTTTCATTCTGAGATGAGAACAGAGTGAGTTGGTTACGATCAGCACGGCACTTACAGTTTTAAAAAAGGACTATTACTACAAATATGTGGACTCAGGGCTGAGTTTTATACCTGAAGCTGGAGATGCTGGTGTTAACAGTTCTGTTAAGGGTTTGTATTTGTTCATTTGTGTGGCTTTCCCATTTCAGTAACTTTTTTTTCTTTTTTTGTAATTACTGAGGGAGTGTCTCCTAACAACACATCCTTAAAAGCAGCCTGCCCTGTGCATGGACATACACACACACTCTCTGCAGTGTGTGAGAGTGTCCTCCTGGGCAGCTTGGCCACAAGATTCTCAAGCCTCTTGAGCCACAGTGACCTTGAACAGGCCTTGGGTGGGGAAAGGTTTCGTGGATGGAATGACAGCCAGCATTTCTGGAACATATTTGTGAAGTCTGGGAATCCCCTACTCTAGAGTCCACGGAATATAATGAGACACATGTAGGTAATTCTCAATTCTCTAGGAGTCACATTAAAAAAGAAAAATGACACAGGCGGAACGCATTTTCATATATTTTATTTAACCAAGTGTGCCCCAAATTTTATTGTTTAAACATGCACTTATAGAAAATCAGTGACTATTTTACCCTTTTTTTTTTTTTTGTACTGAGTGTTTGAGCCCCTGTGTGTATTTGAGGCTAACAGCGCATCTCAGTTTGAATCACCCACATTTCAAGGCTCAGAAGCCTCCTGTGTCTAGGGGCTACCTGGTGGTTCAGACAGTAAAGAATCTGCCTGCAATGCAGGAGACCCGGGTTCAATCCCTGGGTCAGGGAGCTCCCACTCCAGTTTTCTTGCCTAGAGAATCCCATGGACAGAGGAGCAGCCTGGTGGGCTATAATCCATGGGGTCAGGAAGAGTTGGACATGACCGATCGACTTTCACTTTCACATACTTTTCAGAAGTGTGTCATTATATCATAGCAAAAATTAATTCTTGCAGAAATGAAGCCTTAGACTAGTTATTCATCCACTTTCTAAAGTAGTCTTTAACTCAGTTTTATCTTCAAAACATTTTCCCAATTGTCATCACAAAGGAATTGGAAATTTTGTATTTTAGTTCTTCTGGTTTTGGCCACATTTGATTTAGAGAAAATCTAGGTCCAGTTCAATGTTTTACATCATTTGGATTTATTTAATGTAGTTTGGTTTCAACCATAGATTTTGTAGGTGTTTGATTAAATGTGTAAAACAAAACAGTTTTCCAAAGCATAGAGGCTAAGTTAAACACAGGAATTTATTATTTTTTTAGTTTTCGTTTTCATCCATTCATTTTATTCTCATGCACTTTTTATGGTCACTCGGGTGGTGGGAAATCCCTTTTAATTTTTTGAAGTTTTTTGAAGTTTTTGAAATTTTGAAATTTTTGAAGTTTTCTAGATGGAAAGGATATCCCATGAGAGTGCCAATGAGACTGGCACCACGTGAACTGATCTCCAAAAATGGGCAGCATCACATGGTGGGCTTGTTTGCCAAAATTGTGGAGAAGGAAGCTTCTTGAAAGCTTCCTAGGACTGATATGTATACACTACTGTGTGTAAAGCAGGCAGCTAGTGGGAAGCGCTGTATAACACAGGGATCTCTGCAAACTGTTCTGAAATGACCTAGAGGGTGGAGATGGTGGAAGGGAGGTCCAAGAGGGAAGGGATATATGTATACATATAGCTGATTCACTTCTTTGTACAGTAGAAAATAATGCAACATTATACAGCAATTGTACTCCAAAGGGAAAAAAAAAAATGCTGCTGCACTGTGCTGAGGCAATGGGGCAGAGGTGGTAAAGGAGAGGCTTTTTTTTTTTTTTTTTTCACTGTAATAGGGGAAAGGGAAGCAGCCAGCTGCCTCTACTGCACCCTGAGAAAACAAGCCTGGGGTGTCACCTCGGCACCACGTCCTGATGCCCCTGCTTGAGGCACCCTGGCACCCGGCCAGGCTGAGCTTTTCGCAAGCCAGACCCCAGCCTTCCTGTGCAGGGACGCCTCGTGCTCACTTACTGGCACGCGGCTTGTGCTTCGGGAGACAGCGGTGCCTGTGTGGCTGCGAGGCTTCCTGAGCTCAGCGCCATCCAGGGAGCCGCAGGCAGAGCTGTGGCTTCGATTGTGCTATCTCTCTTTTGGCTGCTTTCTTTCTCTCCTCCTGTCTTTCTTTCCTTCTCTCTCTCTTTTTTCCTTTCCTTTTTCCTTTCTCTGTCTTTCTCTTTTCTTTCTTTTCCTCCCTCCTCCACTCCCTCTCCTCACCTCCCTCCCTCCCCTCTTCCTTCTTTCCTACCTGCGTTTTTTTCCTTCTTTACTCTTTTTATTGAATCAGTTTCAGAGTGTGAGGAAGGGTAGCAGCCTTTAGTTCAGGAACAAGGGGGCCTCAATGAGAGGCTGCCCCAGTGCCCTAGGTGCCACCCGCCTGTGTGATGGGTAACCTCACTTAGTAGTATGGTTGGCAGTGAGGGAAAGACTCAGAGCCGCCGAAGTCCATGGTCACTAGCTCTTGCTTTTTGCTGCTTGTTAAAGGGAACAAACGGGGGCTATCTGGTTCATGATTTTTTGACAAGAGCTACATCTTTGTGCAAAAGGGTTGTAGCAGGAAGAAATCACCGTGAGGAAAGGTTGCCATCTGGAACCGAAGAAAACAGCTTTCCCAGGTGTGCGGGGAGAGATGCTAGTGTGCAGGGTGGTGCACCCAAGCGAAGGCACCAGGACTTGTTCCGAGGGATCCAGATATTTACATCAGTCACACAGACGTTGCAGCTTCTCTGCTGGCATCCCCTGCCGAGCCCCAAGACTTACTTTCGAATATTTGAGGGGAGACTTTCTTTTTTACTTTAGGAATAGTTAAAAGTGCATCTGGAGCCTTAGACCTTGGTGTGAAAATGTTGAGTTCATCTGGGAAGAGCTGTTGTTTGGTTCAAAAACAAGGTTTAATCGTAACGTAGTGAGAAGTGTTTTCTGGGTTGATTTGTAAGTTCACCCTGAGAAATCACCCCTGGCAGATGACGAGCCCGCGTGTTGTAGGATCTGAGGCGGAGCGCCCTGCCTGCACTCCTTTGCCTGCAGATGCACTGAATCAGATGCTTCTCCTGGTTCATTCCGTGTACAGTGGTCTTTCAAACAGTCTTTAAGTTCTTAGCTGGCTTGGGAAGGATGACCAGTCTGTTTGCTTCGCGCGGCTCCTCGTGCCTGTGGTATGGACAGGCTACATCCTTTGTTATTCTAAGTTAATCTCTTTGTCCCTCCCTGTGAGTCCCTGATGAAGCCCTGTGGAGCCTGTCTCCCTCCTTCTCCTTCCAAGTAGGTGCCATAAGGACCCATCACCCACGTCTCAGCTCTGTATCCACTGTGCTCAAGGAAATGTGTTTCCCAGCTTCCACACTATGCACCTCAGCTCACCTGCGCACACATGCCTCCCTCTGCGCCACCGGTACCGCAGGTGCAAGACCAGCATGCAGATGTCGTGAGGCGCGTGCGCGGGTGACGGGCCGCCCGAGGCACCGGGCGTCCTGTGCCCGTGTGCTGCAGCCGGCTAGAAGGAGGGGTTCTCGCAGGCTGCCCCTCTCCCACTGCTTCAGCTTCTGCTCCAGCCTGAAACACAGTATGAGGAAAAGCAAACCGTCGTGAACAGCCTGCCACTGGGAAGTAACGAAGCGCAGTGTCTTGTGAAAATCGTCTTTACTGTGTCTCTTCCTGAGACTGGCTGTAGAAATAGAAAATCATCTCAGTTGAAAGTTTGGAATAACTATTTTAAGTATTGAAGGAAAATAATGAACACAAACGGGAAGGAAGCAATGCTTAACACGGTCGACGGGAAATATCTATAAAATGTGTCATCTAAAACTTTAAATAAAATATATATGGGAAGAAAATGGGAAATGAGTATTTTCACTTTTGCTGTGTAGTTAGGATTTATTTTGCTGCCTAGAGTCTGAAGGTCACTCCCTCTGAACTTCTCCCAACCTTCAGAGAGACAAAGAATCCACATTAACAGCATCCTGGGATCTCAGAAATTATCAATGTGCCTTACGTGGAAGTGCCACCTTTTTAAATGTTTACCGGCATAGACTATGGGTTCGTTTGATCCTCTTCAGTCTTGAAAATTGAAAAGAAGTCAGATGGCTCATTGACATGTTACTGAAAACCATATCTTCAGAGTGTGTCACTGCATCTAGACAGGCTGCTAGACTAGTTGTAGTGGGAAGTCAAAGCCTGGGAGAAGTGGTGTCCACAGGGGTTAAGTGCACAGCAGGGACCTACAGGGTCCCTGGTAGGTTTGCGGCTAAGTGACCAGCCTCAGTTCTAAGTGGTGTCAGCATTCCAGAGTGCAAGGGAGCAGGCTGGAGGTGGGATTAACAGAGGATCAGTTGAGGAGACAAATGCTTGTAACATACTTGCTCTGTCCCAGCACCCTGCTAGGCAAAGGGTGACCAAGAAAGGTGAGATTCTGGGGCCCAAAGCGAGAGAAAGGATGCTGCCGAGCAGAGAGAGAAAAATAGTAAAAAGGGAAAAGATAGAAATAAAATAGACAACAAACTGTCTTCTTGTCCAGCAGACAATTCTGCCTGGTTATAAACCTCAGCTCCCTAGACATGAAAACATTTAGCTTGATTCACTGAAGTCCATGGCAGCTCCTATTGATGGCACGGACCGCAATGTGACTAGTCCCCAGGGGAGAAGGTGAATGAGCATCTCCATCTGCACGTTGTTGAAGCCAGAACAGTTTAGGAAAGCTTCTGAGGCCGACACCTTCCCCCACCCCAGCACCCACTGAACCAGCCATGCACACAAGTTGTTTTCCCTGTGCTTGGTGGCTGAATTTGGATGGGTTCCCAACCCTCTAAAGCACTCCAGACCAGGACCCCTGAGCAGCCCTGAGCCCAAGACTCTGCAGCCTTAACAGGGAATAGCCAGCCTGTTTGGATACCTTATAAGACAACCTGCATGAGGTTTAAAGAGGCCCTGAACATTAGAAAAGACTCAAAAGAATCCTCTGTCCAGAGCCAACTCTGCAGCTGTCTGCTATAGCCATACTTTTTCCTAAGCATGGGAGCCCCTCCAGTCATGGAGACAGTAAGTAGACCAGGCCCTCTCAGCATCCCCTTCTCCTAGCCAACATGTCCTGGCTCCTTCCGAGTGTGATGAGGTAAACAGAATCCTGTATTTGCACTCCATCTCCCTACTACTCTCACGGTCCCCGGGCATGTGCAGTGTGCCCAAGCCTCCTGAACCCAGCACTGAAGGACCTTGCTGGCTTTGGACCAGGATGCAGGTGAGAGAGAAAGCCCAGTCCCTGCCGGGATGTCTAGGCCTGTCTCTGCCCTTGGAGTGCGCAGGGAGACCACGTGACAAAGCCAGTTTCATAACCACATAGGACTCTCCACTGTTAGTTTATAAACGCATGGGCATCAAACATATCTTCCGTGCTTTTGGACTTTAATGTTCTACTTCTTAAGGGCAGGGAGCCAATGTGATTAAGGTCTTCCTTGCTTTGGCATGGACTCCTCCTGGATGCACTGTAGGGTCAGCAGAGGCCCAGGTTGAGGGCCAACTAAGAACTCAGCATCAGTTTTCAGAGCAGTTCTGAAGACTGTCTCCCTCCTGTTGCATCTCCGCCTTTGGTGTTTGGAGTCTCACGTGCTGCTGGGTGCAGTGTTTCCCTGCAACCTGTCAGTGTCCTTCTGGAAGCACTGTGGGTGCCTCCTGCAAGTACAGTGGAAAAGAAGAGGGTGTTTCCCTTGACACGTTGGTTCCACAGCAACTTTGTGAGATGTCTGCTGAAAACGTAGCCTTTAAAAAAAAAATTTCAGATAATCTAGTGCTTTTTTTTTAAGATGAAACTAGCATACATGTGCTGCTAAGGACTCCACTGTGTCTGATCCCTGATTCCCTTAGCACCCCTGGCCTTGCTGTCAGGACAAACTGGTACAAAAGCGTGCAGTTCATGATCGTTTGTCAGCAAACCAGGCCTAAGGTGAAAGTCTTGCTTTTAAGCCAGAATTTGCAAATTTCTTAAGAGGGGCAAAGGGCACGCTGTGCATCAAAGCAGAAGCAGAAAAATATGCTATTGTTCCCACGGGCACACTCCCTCCATCCTACTTGATTCTACATAAAGCTAGACTTGCAAACAGCTGGGTCTGTCAGAGCGTTCATTGGGTCTGTTTTACTTTTGTAAATGGAAACGTTATCTTACAACAGATCGGTCCGTTCCTTCGATCCAGAATTTTCCACGGCTCAGTTGAAAGGTCCTGTGTCCTGCCCCGTGATTCTGTGAGTCACTCACGTGCGGGTGGCACACCATGGAGACAGAAAGATTTCTCAGGAAGTTTTAAGCGAAAGGGAAGTCGGGTAGAAAGAGTTGCTTTGCAACACTTGTCCTCTTAGTGACACTTTGTGCAGTCCTCACGGCGTTGCTGCTGGGATCAGAGTCAGGAAGGCTCACATGCTAAGACGTCAGAGAGACAGGGGGAGTCTGGAGGGAGGGTGGGATGCTTTACTGTCCTCAAAGGATAAATTCAACCCATTCCTTCGTTTAAGAATGAAGAAAATGCCAAGATTTCCCTATGAGGTCCCAGAGGCACTTCGGGGAGAATTCCCTTCAGAGGGACACACCTGTTGATGCCCGTCAATTGACTATATCTTGCAAATTGTCAATAGGAAAAGACACTCATTTGTTGAGTCTGCCAGAAAATTTTAATTCTTCTTTTAGTATTGTATTTTATTTGCGTGTTTGGCTGCCCTGAGTCCTGGTTGCGGCACACAGGATGTTCATTGCATCATGCGGGACCTTTCATTGTGGTACGTGGGCTTCTCTCTAGTCAT
Source organism: Bubalus bubalis (assembly GCF_019923935.1). Lineage (NCBI taxonomy): Eukaryota > Metazoa > Chordata > Mammalia > Artiodactyla > Bovidae > Bubalus > Bubalus bubalis. The sequence goes on along the minus strand of NC_059164.1, from coordinate 5,340,459 downwards.
GGTGTGCGGGCTTAGTTACCCTGCAGCATGCAGGATCTTAGTTACCCAACCAGGGATCAAACCTGTGTCCCCCACATTGCAAGGTGGATCCCTAATCCCTGGACCACCAAGGAAGTCCCAAAATTTCATTCTTTGAAGTCTTCCAGGGCTGCCCCTGGGAATGACAGCCCTGACTTTTCAGAGTCCACGGAAAGAGCATGTGATTCCTACAGGAAACAGAAAAAGAAGAGGCAGGGTGGCTGATGAGGGTGGCTGTAAGACATCAGGAGATGTCTTACAAACTGACTGTTAGCAAATGTTCTCGCCTCAAAAAAAAAAAAAAAAAAAAGGAGTGGGGTATGTACACGAGAAACAGATATTTTTGGCACATTCTTTGAGGTCAAACACCTCTGTGAGGGGCTGCTTCCTTACTACTATGGCACCAAGGTCAGAACTAGAACGAGGTGTCTCTGAAACCATCAGTGGCGATGAGACCAGCTGGAGAGGACCCGGCCTCCTGCGCAAGGAGCCGGCCCCCGTGTTGGTTCAGAGAGACCTGCGCCTGGTGTGACCAAAGCAGGCAGTTCCTCCGAAGACACACCAAGGGAAACATAAAGAAAGCACTTCTTGAGATGGTGCAAAAGAATTTCAGTAAGTGGACTGTTATCTTGCACATCATACCCACTCACTCCATAAAACACCCCGGAATCATGCCCTGCAAGACCCTGCTCTTGGATGACGCACCATCATTGGAGGGAGATGGAGTGCGCATCGTGGAGACAGGTGGGCAGGTGGGCATCATGCAGTTTTACAGAGGAGAGTGTTCCCAGCACCTGCCCGGACCCTAACACTGCTTAGAAGGGTGGTTGGTACTTGCAGTCTTCACCTTGGGTAGGTAGTTTGTTATACAGTTAATGAGGTTAATTAACTGATCTTCAAATCAGACAACCCATGTGAACCCAAGTTTGTTGATTTTAAATCTTTTCATTCTTTTGACTTTCACCTTTTTTAAAATTTTACATTTTTAAGCCTGCATGTTTATGATATTTGTCACCATTCAGAACACAAGCGTTAGCTGCGTGACATTAAACAGTACTGTCTTAGATTCTCAGTGGGACTGAGCTGGTGGGAGAAAGTGGTCCCGATGGCTGTGCTCCGACCGGCGTCACTGTGCAGCATTCACAGAGCCCAGAGGGGAGAAGAGGGCGGCACACGGGCTGCAGGAGGGTCACTGTGCAGCCCAGAGGGGAGAAGAGGGCGGCGCACGGGCTGCAGGAGGGTCACTGTGCAGTGTTCACAGAGCCCAGAGGGAAGAAGAGGGCGGCGCACGGGCTGCAGGAGGGTGCGGAACACGTGCAGTGCTGCCGGAGCCAGAAACCCCGCAGCAGGCCAGGAGGGGGCCAACTATGAAGAGAACAGTGCAGGACATGACATACACTCTGTCCCTTCAAGAATGGGTAGAGTTTTCAGAGCTTGATGGGAGAGGGGATCAGTGGGGGGCAGATAGCACTGCAGCTGTGGGGTCTGCGTGGGCCGAGGGGGGTCTTGATCTGACCTCAGAGGAGGCGCTCGGAAATGTATTCCGTGGGCAGACACAGTTGTGGTGATACCCGCTGGGGTGGGTGTGGGGTCACTGGCTTACCTTAGTCCCCAGATGATTGCAAATTTGGATCTTTTATTCCATTGCCTTTCACCAAGAGATCTTGTAGCCTGGATCACCCTAATTAAAACCCTACCAATTCAAGGCATTCATTCTTCTGTGTTATGTCATGTTCTCGAAGCTGTGGGAAAGGAGTTGTGGGCAGTTTGGGACCCCACCCCCCTCCCCACCACCATGCAGTTTGAGTCAAGGCTTTGGAAACCAGACAACTTATCTTATCTCTCTTACAGATTCATCCAGAAAGCTGTCGGTTTGAGAATACCAAAGTTAGGGATGAGAACCCATGTGAGAAACCCCCAAGGTCATTTCATGAGAAATGACCCCCAACTCGGACTGAGGTGTCAGAGCAGAGCTTACTGGGTGCAGTGGCAGTGAGGAGGGGGTGGCCCTGGGTGGGCCCTGCGGATGGGCGGGCCTGGGTATGACTCACCATCGCCGTGGCAACGGCATGGCTTTAAGGCAGCTCCTCCCTCCTCCTCCGTCCCCCTACACCAAGCGCCTGGCACTGCTGCCCTTGGCTGCAGAGGGCACAGCGGGAAATTCTGGGACATGGAAGCCCCTTTGGGGGTCCCAGTGGTCGTGGCCACGCTGTGTTTCTCAGGAAGACAGCACAGACCTCTTCCTTTCCCTGTTGCCACCTCCATGGGTTTTCCCGATGTGGATGCCAGTCGACTCTCGGGGCCCATTTGGAAATTGAGTGAGCTGAGCAGGTCAGCCAAGTAAAGTCTCTGAACCCATCGTAACCCAGGCTGTGGTCCATCCTGCGACCTCGAGACAGCGCGCAGGTGATTCTGCAGGTGGGGAGAGACCCGCCCAGGATGTGGAGGCAGACAAATGAACAGGAGGATGATTCTGAGTGCTTGTGTCCCTAGCAGACTCTAACATGGGTGCACACCACGCACAGAGAACCGCCCTGACCTGGGCCATTGGAAGTGTGTCACTGAAGTGTAAAAACACTTATGCTGTTCGGTTTCCCGTCATTTTCTCTTCTTTCACTTCCTCTCGTTTGCATTGGTTACTCACAGGTGGAAACTGACAGTGTGATTTGTACAACTGCTCTGTGTGCCAGGCTGTAAAAAAAATCTTGGGGCCAGCCGAGCCGTCGGGGCCACTCTGCCCCTTATGCCAAGTGCCAGTGGGGTCACAGTGGGCGGCCCCATCAGCACACGGAGGACATGGCTGCTGGCTCACCCACTCACCGTGGAGGAGCTGCTTTGGAGCATTGAGCTGGGTCTTTTAGCAGGAGCGTCTGGAGTTTTCACACAGTGGCTCTAGTCGTTTAATTCAATTTGTGGATTACACCTCTGAGCAAACCCAGTGATTATAAACTTTATATGTTCTGATTTGAGATCATTGAAACACTCATTGTGTCACAGTTGCCCATTAGATACTTTCCCTTTTTTTATTATCTAGTAATAAGAAAATACCCAAGCATCCAGTACCTTAACCATTGTATAGTTGTTTTAAGTTTAAAAAGTCATTAATCATGATGAGATATCGTATGCCTTAACCTTGATAAACCATGTTTTGCATGATTACACCTTAAGGTTGAAACACATTTCATTTCATCATTTCCCAGAAGGGGCACCGAATTCACCCATTTCCTGTTTTTAATCTCAGAATGTTCTGTATTTCCTCCATACCTGCTTTCCTGGCAGCAAGACCCTGGAAGCAGCTGACACCAAATGCATTTACCTCAGGTGTTTGCACTTTGTATGAAGTTGCAGTCAGATACACAAGACTTTTGCACAGAAATGGAGGCATGAGGCCAATTCACTCTCCCCACCGGGCATTAATCATTCAGTGAACTGGTCCCTGAGTGCCTGTGATGTGGGTCTGACCCTCACAGCCAACAGTTCACAGCCACAGGCCGCCTCAGCCAGCAGCGCATTCACACATTTGGGGAGGGAACATTTCTTCAGCATGTTCCAAACTACTCAAGTCTACTCCGTTTTACTTTCAGTGTGTTTTAACCCTTCTGACTAAGGAATCTTTCTGGAGTTGCTAAACCACCCCCCTGCCCAAGATCCTTTGAAGAATATCTTGAAAATGCTTTAGCCTTTTTATTTTCAGTCCAGCTCACTGTAGTAAATGCTTAGACCCAGTATGATGGACAGAGGATTGCATTCATACACCTGGCAAAGCCTGCCAGCAGGGAGGTTTGTATTGTCGGGGCGTTCGTCATTCATTTATTCAGGCCCTCAGGAGACATTTCCCATGCCTGCGATGTACCGTGCAGACCACAGGTGTGTATTTTTCTTGCGTCTGGTGGCCAGAAAACTCACTTGTACATGTCTGACCCCTGGGTCTTGAACATGGCTTCAGAAACAGTCACTGTGTGTATGGAGCTTATCATTCACCGCTCCTTAAATGACCCCGGCTGTGAATTCTCTTATCTGTTTGCATAGTATTTTCAGTCTCTTCCTCAACTTTCTAATTTGCAGCTTTGAATCTGCTGAAGATAAGAAAGAACCATTTAATCGTTTTCACGACAGTGAAGGGCAGATGCCCCCGGCAGGTGTGGAGGGGCTCACCCACGAGTAGACAAGTGGATTTTAGTTCAGAGGTTTCTCAGTTCCCTTTCATTGGTTGTCTCAGAGGCCAGTCTTGCTTTGCTTTCTCATTCCTGACCTGCTGCCGTGGGTCATTGTGGACAATAGCTTCGCCTCTGAGTGAGGGTAATGTCACTGGCGTGAGGTCAGCTATGGACAGTGATGCTCTTGAGTTCCCCAAGCTTATATTTTTATGTTTTCATTCTCTCTCTCCTTTTCTGTGGCTGTGCTGTGAGGCATCTTAGTTCCCCGACCAGGGATTGAGCCTGCTCCCTGCTGCACCAGGAGCACAGATTCCTAACCACTGGATCACTAGGGAAGCCCAGTCAATCTCTTTAATCTATATTTCCATCCTTCCAGCTTTTGTTGCACTTCTTCCAATCACTTAAATCAGAAGCCTCCAATCGAAATGAATGGCTCATAACAATTCTTTATCTCAAGGGCAAATGTGTCTTCTTAGTTTTTTCACTGGAAATGTTATTTTACTTGGCTCTCAACCATGACATACGTGGGAATAATTGGCAACCTAAATGTGAGTGTTCTGTCTTTACAGGGAGTAAAACTTTCTGTGAATTCCAAGGAGTGTCTATTTTTCCATCTTATGTATTTAGACTTTTTGAATACTTAGTTGTCTGAAAATAAACTTTTGCTCCTCAGCAAGGTTTGTCTTGCTCTTGTGCTTAGTCACTCAGTCATGTCAGATCCTTTGCAACCCTTTGGACTGTAGCCCTCCAGGCTCCTCTGTCCGTGGAATTTTCCTGGCAAGTATACTGGAGCGGGTTGCCATTTCCTTCCCTAGGGGCTCTTCCCAACCCAGGGCTTGAACCCACATCCCCTGTGTCCCCGGCATTACAGGTGGATTGCTTATCTGCTGAGCCATCGGGGAAGCCGCTGAGTCCCCTTTTCTTGCCTCGATGGCAGAATCTCCTCATGGGAGTTGAGCTGGAGAGCCGGAGTCCAGAGGGGAGATAGGAGGGGCCGGCAGGAATGTCACCCCGTGGGACGAGCCTGGGCTCTCCACTTTCCCGCATCCCATGGAAGTTGTGGTTTCACTCTTCCCAGACTTCCAAGGCACTCGGCAGAAGAACTTGCCTTTCTGCCCCCTCACCTCTGCTGATCACACCTCTGTGCATAACGTGCTGTCCTTGTCTGCAGACCTTTGACCACCACTGCCCCTCCCCAGGGTGGGGGCTGATGTCAGTCACCCACCCGCTGCACAGACGTCTGTTACTCTTTGCTTTGTCCTTGGCCTGTGAACTTAAGGCTGGATTCCTGCAAGGCTTGCCTGTGAGGGAGAAAAGCACCCTGCCCCCTCCCTGCTCAGGCCACAGCGCTCGGGCTCTCTGATGTCACCAGATGCTGCAACTGACCCTCGAAGCCATTCCTCTGGTGGGGACACCGAGTCTCCTTTGGCCCACAGAGGCTGCAGAAACCTGACTGCCCGGGTTCGGGGGCTGCAGCTCTGGCTCCATGATCCGTCGCATGTGTATGCTCAGTTATTCAGTCATGTCCGACCCTTTGCGACCCCATGGACTGTAGCCTTTAGTGAGTCTCTAAGTTTCTTCATCTGTTGAAAAGTGTCAAAAACCCTTTTCCCTGTTTCTCCCTGGGCCTCTGTTACAAGGAGGGAGACCCATTCATCCCAGGGACCCAGCCTGTCCCAGAACCAGGATGCGGAGCTGTATGAAAACTCTGAATGAAAAGATGATCCAGGGAAGGGGAAATTCCCTCCCCTCTGGGAGCTGGTGGGTTCTGCCCGTGCTTATCTGTAACGCAGAACTCACATCCCCATGGCGACTGTGTGCAGATGAGCTGCTTCTGGGCTAGAGCCCCTCATCTGGAAGAGCTCAGTGGCCCTCCCAGCCCAGGTTCCCTCTGGGGCCGCCCAGCATGAGTGCTGTGAGCAGGCATTTCATTTCACTTAAAAGATGAGCCTGGGGAGGGGGCACAGAGGAAGGCGCTGGGCAAACGGAGAAGAGAGAACCTGCACACAGGCAACCACCGTGCCTCCAGGGTGCTCTGGGTGCCAGGCTGGGTGCGGGAGGGGTGTGTGAGGTGCCTGCCGAGGGCTGCCCTGCGGGAGGCGGGGGGGAGCGGGGAGCCTCCCGTTACCGATATCAGAAACCAAAGCACCAAAATGCAGGGTTGAAAAAGGACTCAGACTCCAGGAGTCCTGAGCCTTAAGTGGCCCTCTAGCCTTTCTGCTCGTTGTCCTTGACTTGGAAGGGACTTAAAAGTCAACAGTGCCCTTGATGATAGGCTGTGGTCCCTGGTGGCTGTGGCATCCTGGGTGACGCAGAGAGTTGGCTCAGCGGGTGTTCGGTGAGAGCTGGTTGAGCAAGTTTGCCTAGCACTGAGTCTTGGTTTGAGGTGAACACTTGGCCAGTGTCAGGATGAAAGCATCATGTGGGGGTAGGAATGATGGGTGATGCACAGAGTCATCTAGAATGTTCACCCAGAAGGCCTGGAGGTGGAGTCCTGGGGTCCTGCACCCCAGGGGGCATGCCCAGGAGTGAGGTGATGCCTGCAGGTTAATTGGCCACCATGTCCTTGGGACGTGGCCTGTCTTGTTTTAGATTCGTGGTTACAGCTTGCAGGGTTGTGAAGAATAACTGGGAAGATGCTCCTCAAACGTAGTCTCAGGAGATAACCAGTAGTTTTCTGGAAGAACAATCATAGTTCCTGGAAAATAAGGAAGATGAAAGACAGTATGTTCATTTTAAAACCTGTGCCTGGAAGGGAACTTTCCATCTGAATTCAGAGACCTCAGAGACTGGCGGACAGGGCTCCCCACCTCCACCCTGGAGCCGCACACGTTGGAAACTCTAGATAAGCAGCCTCCAGGCTCCTCCGGTGGGAATGCCTGGTGCAGGGCTCATCCGCTGCTTATCTCCACGCACAGAAGATGCCGCAAACGGGTTCATTCCGTCTTTTTCTCAGTTTTCCCTAGATTTCATGCTTTTCTCTCTCAGCCTGTTCTCATCTCTTAAATGCTATTTGGGGGTCCCAGAGGGGAGCTGCCTACATATGCTTTCTATACCTTTGGTCCACTGTTTTGGTCTCAACTCCAAAATTATGTGTGTGATGATGCAAGGCAGTGTGACCATGTTTTACTCCTGCTTTTTAAATACAAGAGAAAAAAAGATTGTCCCCCACTAATTTGTGGGGGTTTCTGAATCTAGAACAATATAGGGCAGACATGCAGGTACCCTGGACCACCCCCCTAAACACTGGGTGCAGGACAGACGGCTCCTTCCCACCAGGGCTCAGAACTAGGAGACGGCCCTGCCTGCAAGCTTGACTGGAATGCAGTGAAGTGTGTGAGCCTTTGTGTCTGGGGTGTGTGCATATGTCTGTGTGTGTGTATGTGTGCACCTGTGTGTATGTGAGTGTATAGCTGTGTGTGTGTGTGTGTGTATGTATGTCTGTGGGTTGGGTGTCTTTGTAGCTGTGTGTGTGTGTGTGTATGGTGTATGTGAGTGTGTTTTCGTATGTGTGTGTGTGTGTATGGAGATGTCTGTGTCTATGTCAATGTGAGTCTGTCTGTTTGTGTATGTGCAGGGGGCATGCGTGTGTATGTGAGTGTATCTGGCTCTTTGTGTGTATGTGTGTATGTCTGTGTGAAGGGGGGCGTGTGTGTGTGTCTATATATGTGAGTGTGAGTATGTGTATGTGTGTCTGTGTATCTATGGGGTATGTAGGCATGTTGTGTGTGAGTGTGTATATGTGTATCTGTGTGTATGGGGTATGTGGGCATGTGTGTGTGTCTGTGTGTGTATGAGGTATGTTGGCGTGTGTGTGTGTATGTATGTCTGTGTGTGTGTGTGGGGTATGTCAGCATGTGTGTGTGAGTGTGTGTGTGTGGGGGTATGTCGGTGTGTGGGTGTGTGTGAGTGTGTATATGTGTGTCTGTATGGGGTATGTCGGCATGTGTGTCTGTGTGTGTGAGTGTGTGTCTGTGTGTGTGTGAGTGTGTGTCTGTGTGTGTATGGGGTATGTCGGTGTGTGTGTGTGTGTCTGTGTGTGTATGGGGTGTGTCGGCATGTGTGTGTGTGTGTGTGTCTGTGTGTATGGGTGTGTCGGTGTGTGTGTGTGTGTGTGTCTGTGTGTGTATGGGGTGTATCGGCATGTGTGTGTGTGTCTGTGTGTATGGGGTATGTTGGCGTGTGTGTGTGTGTGCATGTGTGTCTGTGTGTATATGGGGTATGTCGGCGTGTGTGTCTGTGAGTGTATATATATGTGTCTGTGTGTGTACGGGGTATGTCGGCATGTATGTGTGTGTATATGTGTGTCTGTGTGTATGGGGTATGTTGGCATGTGTGTCTGTGAGTATATATATATGTGTGCGTGTATAGGGTATGTCGGTATGTGTGTGTGAGTGTGTGTCTGTGTGTGTATGGGGTATGTCGGTGTGTGTGTGTGTGTGTGTGTCTGCGTGTGTATGGGGTATGTCAGTATGTGTGTGTGAGTGTGTGTCTGTGTGTGGGGGTATGTCGGTGTGTGGGTGTGTGTGAGTGTGTATATGTGTGTCTGTGTGTATGGGGTATGTCGGCATGTGTGTCTGTGTGTGTGAGTGTGTGTCTGTGTGTGTATGGGGTATGTCGGTGTGTGTGTGTGTGTGTGTGTGTGTGTCTGTGTGTGTATGGGGTGTGTTGGCATGTGTGTGTGTGTGTCTGTGTGTGTATGGGGTGTGTCGGCATGTGTGTGTGTGTGTGTGTCTGTGTGTATGGGGTGTGTTGGTGTGTGTGTGTGTGTGTGTCTGTGTGTGTATGGGGTGTATCGGCATGTGTGTGTGTGTCTGTGTGTATGGGGTATGTTGGCATGTGTGTGTGTGCATGTGTGTCTGTGTGTGTATGGGGTATGTCGGCGTGTGTGTCTGTGAGTGTATATATATGTGTCTGTGTGTGTATGGGGTATGTCGGCATGTGTGTCTGTGAGTGTATATATATGTGTCTGTGTGTGTACGGGGTATGTCGGCATGTATGTGTGTGTATATGTGTGTCTGTGTGTATGGGGTATGTTGGCATGTGTGTCTGTGAGTATATATATGTGTGTGTGTGTATAGGGTATGTTGGTATGTGTGTGTGAGTGTGTGTCTGTGTGTGTATGGGGTATGTCGGTGTGTGTGTGTGTGTGTGTGTGTCTGTGTGTGTATGGGGTATGTCAGTATGTGTGTGTGAGTGTGTGTCTGTGTGTGTATGGGGTGTGTCGGCATGTGTGTGTGTGTGCACAGGCTCCACCCGGCCGCCCCCCCATGCAATTCCTGCTCTGCTTCCCTTTCTGTCACTTCTCCATAACTCTCTGCTTTTCGGTTGGGCTGCTGTCCCCGGCTTCCTCTTTTCCTGCATTCCTATATTTCATTATTCGCCCTTGTTCCTCTTCTCGGGCTTGTACAACACAGCCAGGAGGATGTGGAAACGCAGTTACAATATGACACCCGAGCCACGGTGTCACAATCGTGCTTGGTGGGGCCTGCGTCCCGGCGGCTTCGGGATGAGGCGGGAGAGGGGAGCTGGCAGAATGCAGAAGTCCTGGCGATGCTGGGATGATTTTCCCCTAAAGCCCCGCGTTTCCGATTAGCCGAGGCCGTGGAAGCCGTTGGCCACCGTTTTTGCCTCGGGAGCCTGAGGCACCTCAGAAATGCCTTCCTGAGTCACCCCCTCCTCGCCCTGGGCCACCGCTGAATCCCAGCTTCACTGTCTGTCTGTCTGTAGGCTTTTTGTCTCCTCAGCATCCCGTCTGCCCAGCCCACGGCTGCAGCCCCTCATTCTCACACCTACCAAGGCCCCCCCCATGACGTGGCCTCCTGAGCAGGGACCTCGATGGCCCCCTCTGGCCTGGGAGCCTCATCTCAGCTTCCAGAAGCCTCCATAGCCTCATCTCCCCCATCCCCCACTGTCCGGAGGACCCCCGCCCTGCGTGTCCTCTGGGAATGCCTTCCTTCTGCTTCGTGTTTTGAACATGATCCTCCGAGGTGGCCAGGCCCCGTGTCACTCACCCAGCTCCAAGCAGGAGGATTCCCCGGTGCTGGACCACCTGAGGTGGGGGGCTCCCTCCTCTTGCCCCTCTTAGACTGAACCCTCTTGCCCTCAGAGACCCTATTCCCCACTCAGGGCTCTGCACGCACGCTCTGCACGGCCTGAGCATAAACCATCTTGGAGTGCTAGATGCCACATCTCCTCCGAGGACTCCCTCCACAGCCTCCTTCCCTACTGGCCCCGGAGGGTCTGCAGAGGCTGGTGCAGCCCTGGGGCCTCAGGGAGGATGGCGTGCAGTGGCCCTGCCCAGTGACCCCCGATCTCAGGCACCGCGGTTCAGTCCCTTTCACCATCGAGCAGGCATGAGCTGAGTCAGGTGAGCTGCCGAAAGCAGGCATGGGGTGGGAAGAGGCAGGCTCTGCTCCGCCCCATCCGTATCACCGCTGGCGGCCCTGGGCAGGGCAGGGGTACTGTCTGAGGCTCATTTCTCGGTTTGTAAAGTGGGTTTGTAGGGCTCCAGGATAGTTCCCAGCTGGGAAATGGAGGGGGCAGTTTCCTCGTGTGATTTCCTCACAGGACTGCTTCAGAAAGGAAAGAAATGGGTGCCCAGAAAGTATTTCACGTGTTCGCTGCCCCTAGTGACAAGCACAGAGCAGAGGGGACTCTGGGCGGTGGCCGGGCCACCTTTGGATTTTACACGGGAGGAACGTGTGACCTGAACTGGTCCTTTTCACACGGTTCTCAGTAAATGGCGTTGAATCATAAAGCTAGGAGGGGCGGACAAAGGGGGAAGGAGAAACCTTCCTTATTTCAGAGAAACGTTGCCTGAGGGAAGGACAGGACTTTTTGAGAGATCCTAGTCCTAAGAAACAGCTGAAACCTACTAGGAAAAATGTGATGCTTCAGGTTCTTCCCGCGAGATGTGAGATGTGGGCTCAGCTGCCAGGAAGCTGAGCTGTGAGTAACTGGTGGTCCCTTGGCAGGGCATGAGGTGCCCATGCCCTGTGGCTGCCAGGCCCTCACCCCACCCCCCTGAGGGTCTGGACCCCTGGCCCGGCCTTGTACACTGGTGTCCCATTCGACGGTACCTAGCCTGAGGCCCGATGACCCTCTCAGGCCCTGGAGGCCCTGAGGCAGAGCTTTCTCCAGCACCTCCATGGACCAGAGCACAGAGTCACAGCCCGGAGCTTCATTGCCAGGGCTGGGTTACTGGCCTTGTGTTGGGCATGGAGCTGAAAGTGGGAGAGTGATGAGAGAGGGGAGAGGGGAAAAGGGAAAAGTTTTAGAGTTCCCTAAGAGAACTGTCGGAGAAGGCAGTGGCACCCCACTCCAGCACTCTTGTCTGGAAAATCCATGGACAGAGGAGCCTGGTAGGCTGCAGTTCATGGGGTCGCTAAGAGTCGGGCACGACTGAGTGACTTCACTTTCACTTTTCACTTTCATGCATTGGAGAAGGAAATGGCAACCCACTCCAGTGTTCTCGCCTGGAGAATTCCAGGGGTGGGGGAAGTCTGGTGGGCTGCCGTCTATGGGGTCGCACAGAGTCGGACATGACTGAAGCAACTTAGCAGCAGCAGCAGCAAGAGAACTGTAGACTGCAGAGTATTCAGGCTACTTTCACCATGGTTCGCAGTAAGTCCACCTTGGACACTGAAGAGCTTGCAGGAGTTGTGTCTCCAGCCTGTGTCTCCCCTGTGTGTGAGTTTACTGTCAAGATGGTAGGGTTCCTCACCCAGGAATCCCTGCAGGATAGTTCCCAGCTGAGAAACAGAGGGAGCAGGAACCTCACCGTGACTTCTGGGTGGTGGAGACTCTCGGATGGTGAGATGTCATCTGCTTGTGGGGCTGGGGAGTGGGGTGAGAGGAGTGGGACCCATCTGTGCTCAGGGCCCCGGGGACTCTGCCCTTCACTGTAAGAGTCACTGTTGCAAACGGGCCCTCTGCCTCTGAGATTATTTTTCTAAGCTGACTTTGTAAATATGTGGGCAGGAAGACTGGGCTTTGCCATTGACACGTGCATGCACACACGTGTAAGCCCTGGCACACTGACCAGGAGCACCCACCCCCCGCATGTGTATCCCAGCCTCCAACCTCAGCCCTGCCCGTCCCCAGACCCAGGTTGCATCCTACTTTCTGCCGGGTCCTCCCCCATCCTAGCCTCTGCTGCCAGTGCTTTTGGGTGGAGAACAGGAAGAAGTGGGAAAAGTAGGGTGAAGGCTTGTCTCCTCCCTGGGCCTCCAGGTAGGAGTGTTGCCCAAGGTCTCAGCCCCAGAACCCACCCCAAGCAGCCTCTGCTTACAGACCCGCACCCTTGAGACAGCGCGCTGCTGTACCCGCGGGCTCAGGACAGCGGGCCAGGGGGCAGAACCCTCCTTCCAGACCCCCGCCTCCCCTGCTGAGTCACCTCGTGCTTGGAATTCCGTCAGGGACCCCTCCGAGCTTCTGGAAGGGAGGGACAGCCAGGGACCCGCCCTCCTGTGTCCTGGAGGAGATTACTTTATCTCTGGCCTCCCCGAGGCGGGGCCCTGGCTCCTGGGATCTGCGGGGCTTGACACGGTGCCAGCTGGGGAGCTGGAGGGAATGGCCCGGAGCATCTGCAGAGCCCCACAGGAGCCCCCTCTAAGCCCCTCTGCCCCCTCTGTGATGGAGCAGCCTGTCCTGTGCCTCCTCCGTATGCCAAAAGTGCACACAGCGACCGAGCCTCGGAGGCCAGGCACAGCTGACAGTCAGGACTCTCCCAGCCTTCAGCGCTCCATTCCCTCAGCAGTGCATTCCGCCTGCTGTTTCAGTAGGAACGAGCCCTGGGAGAACCGCATCAGAAACACGCTTAGAGTCACGTCGGCTAAAGCACTTGTGCGGACCCCGGGCGGCAGTAAGCTGCCTGTGCCCGCCCCCACCCCCGCCTGGGTGCTCAGGGACCCCGCACCCAAGGCCTGCTCGCCCCTGTCTTCACGGGGCCCCGATGCTGCAAGCTGGCCCCTGCACCTGTGCCGGCCCGCCCGTCAACACCACCCACAGCCCCGCGTGCGGCCTGAGCAGAGTGTCCATCTCGGACTGCTTCGGCCTGTCTGATCCAGTGTAAATTCCCCTCCCTGGAACAAGATTTGGGATGGAGAGAAAAAATAAGTCAAGGTCTCCGTACACCCAGGCCCTCACGCTCTCTCAGCCTCCCCCCACCAGTCCATGCTGACACTTTTAGGGCTTCTCAGGGCTTCCCCAGTTGTCTGAATTTTCTTCAGTCCTTATTTATTGCCTGAAAATGTCCATTTCCTTCTGTCTTTTTAAAGCTTGAGCTAAACTCTCTCACTCTGTTTATTATTATTATGTTCCTATTTTCTCTTTTTCATAGTTTTCTTTAGATTCCAGGAGTTGGAGGTGAATTTTAGAAACTTCATCTTGGTATTTACGTATACTTGCTGTCTTTGAAGAGGCAAATACTAGTTTTACCAATCGGAGAAGGCAATGGCACCCCACTCCAGTACTCTTGCCTGGAAAATCCCATGGACGGAGGAGCCTGGTAGACTGCAGTCCATGGGGTTGCTCGAGTCGGACATGACTGAGCGACTTCACTTTCACTTTTCACTTTCATGCATTGGAGAAGGAAATGGCAACCCACTCCAGTGTTCTTGCCTGGAGAATCCCAGGGACGGGGGAGCCTGGTGGGCTGCCGTCTATAGGGTTGCACAGAGTCGGGCATGACTTAAGCGACTTAGCAGCAGCAGCAGTTTTACCAATGCGGCTTCCCAGGTGGCTCAGTGGTAAAGAATCTGCCTGCAATGCAGGAGACTCAGGAGACCCCGGTTCGATCCCTGGATGGGGAATTTCCCCTGGAGAAGGAAATGGCAACCTGCTCCAGTATTCTTGCCTGGACAATTCCATGGACAGAGGAGCCTAGCGGGCTACAGTCTGTGGAGGCAGTCCATGGGGTCTCAAAGAATCAGACGTGACTGAGCAACTACATGTGCACATTCTTACCAATAAAAATGTAATTTCCATAAAAAAAAAAAAAAACAACTAGAAGGACATAACTTTCTGAAAATATCCCTAAACATATCCTTTAACCAGTTCACCCCGAGTGGTGGTGAACTCTGTCTCAGAGGGTGAGTTAAGGACACCAGAACAATGGCTGCAGAGGCACTCCCATGAACAGAATCCTCATTTTTGAAACACTTTGCTCAGATGTACTCTTTAGAAGAAGAATCTTTGCTTATCCTGGTTTCTCTTTCTACATGATAGGTTTGTCAATCAGAGCTTTTCCACGCTATTGAGTTCACTGTGAACAATTCAGTTGTACTAATAAAATATAAACAAAAATAGGGCTGGTCCCCAGCTGTGCTACACGGAGAGAAGATCAGGAGTTGGTTTATCCCCATCAGATCATCAGGTCCTGGGTTAGTTGTTATGGGAAGGACGGCAGAGTTCACTTTGGCCATTTTTGTCACTTTTCACTTCAAACAACCGCTATTGTTCCATGACCTGGCGTCACCTGGAAACCCTGTCAGGGCAAGTGATGGCCTTAAAAGGTCACCCCAGTCCCAAGTGGAGGTGAAGATCTGCCGGGGTTTTGGAATGGAAGGGAAGTCTGCGTAGACTTGGGTTTCCAGGCACCGAGGGCAGCTGTCCTCCGAACCACATGGTCTTACAAAGCCCCGCCCTGTTGTTTTTCCTGCTTATGAAAAATTTGGTGGGTGCCATTCGGCTGTGGCTAATCCCTTCGGCCTGAAGCCTATGCTGACGAGAAGGTAGGTGGTGTGTTAGCCGTGATTGTCTGCCTGCGCCTTCCCACTGAGGGGAGGGCTGGCCGAGAGAGAGGCCTGAGGAGCGTTGCCATGAATCTGCGCATGAGTCTGACAGACGGACGCAGTGGTTCCCATTCTGTGGATGAGGCAGTCGGGGCTCAGGGCGGCTGGCGCCTCACTGAGTGCACAGCCCCGGGGGAGGCAAAGCCAAGGGGCCGGCCCTGCGGCCCTTGCACCCGGCTCTCTGACGCTGCCCCATCCTTCCTAGAAGTCAGCGAGGCTGCAGATTCAGGGACATCTGGGATGTGACGTCCCGGGACTCAGGTAGGAGCAGCCAAAGGACTCATTCCAGCAGAAATCCTGGGCCTGTGTGCTCAGTTCTCTAACCTGAAGTCAAGTCCAGCACTTTCCCCATGACTTACTTGATCTAAACACACCCCACTGCTTGGGAGTCACACTCAGACATAAGCAGCACGGTGCCTTCTGTCTTCCAGCTTCTCCTGGAATGTATGTGGGTTTCTGAAAATGTTCAAGTCGGATGGTTATGTCCAAAAGGAATAGTGAAGAGTTTGATTCAAGGCCCCTGTGGTGAGCCCTTCACGTTCCAGGTCTTGTGCCGCAGGAGAGGAAATGCAGAGAAGGGAGCCACGGCCTGCAGCCCTTTATCTGAGCACAGGATTGAGCTCCAGACACACCAGGTTCCAGAACTCGGCGTGCATCCTAAGGGCTCTGGAGTGGAGTTGGCAAGGGCTGTGTAGCTGAGAGAGAGGGTGGGTTCCAAGTGGGTGTCACAAGGATGGGAAAGCAGAGGGGCCTTGCAGTGGGTGGGGAGTCTTTGCTAGCTGAGCAGGTCAGGGGACGAGGCTTGGGGGAAGAGTCCTTGACATCTGCACAGGACGCAGATCTGCTGGAACAGGGACAGCTTCACACCAGCTTCAAGGCATTTCCAAAGAGGTGAGGATGGCGGTTTGCTTCCTCTAGCGTTTGGTTGTCTGAATGGTGTTACCAGCTGGAGAATCATTGTCATTGTTGATCAGGATTTGACAGGACCTGGGGTTTTGTCTTGTTATAACAGCGCATGCTACATCACTTAGTCATGTCTGACTCTTTGGCAGCCTATGGACTGTAGCCCACAGGCTCTGCTGTCCGTGGGATACTCCAGATCAGAATAGTGGAGTGGGTTGCCAGCCCTTCCTCTGGGGCATCTTCCCAACCCAGGGACTGAACCTGTGTCTCTTATGTCTCCTGCATTGGCAGGTGGCTTGTTTACCACTAGCTCCACCTGGGAAGCCCTCATTATAACAGAACAGACTAGTGGAGACCTTAGAAGTAGGTGCCCTGACAAAGTCAGCCTTGAGGATGAGGGTCTCAGGCCCAGGGGTCAGATGGTTTGAGAGGGGAGCCAGTGCCGGGTGGGGGTAGGAAGCCCTGGAAGGAGGTGAAGCAGGTAGAGGCAGCCCCGCCAGACAGCATGGCAGCTTCATGCATGTGCTGGACGCGATGTGATTGGAAAAGGTCAGAAAGAAACAACTCAAGAGAATTGGCCATCGAAGGCCAGGGGTAGGGGTGTGGCCATGAGGTCAGAGAGAGGACCACAGGCACGTGGGACGGGAGGAGGAGAGCGGGGTGTGGAGGAAGACCTGGAGTTTGGATTCCACCTGCTTGTCTGCAGCATGAAGGGACAGAAGGGCGGGCAGGCAGGCGGGCTGGAGCCCCGGAGAATCCCGCCATCAGCAGGTGCTGGCACGTCATTGCTTCCTGTGTCCACCCAGGACACAGGGCTGAGTGGACACTGGGGCCCTGGGGTCTGAGGAAGGATCTGGAGTGGGAAGGGGGTGCTGCAGGAGGAGCCTCTTAGGGATCACTCAGCTGACATGTGAGCCAGCGCTCATGGGATCCGTGTTCAGGGTCAGACTATAGCTTCCTCTTCCATCAGTCTGGAAGGACACCCCTTTCTCGGCATAACAGTCAGGAGTGTCAGAATTCTCTCCCCTGGTAGGACGAGGCACTCCCTCGATGTAGAGGGTGGTCTGAGCACAAAGGTCCACCCCAAAAACATCTGGTGTGGGGGAATCTCAAGAGAGTCTAGATCTGGTACTTCTGCAGGATGTAACTAGCTCTCCTGCAGGAATGTGGTCTTGGAGTTTCGGCTCTGACGGTCCCTGGTCCTCTCCTTTGCCCACTGGCCCATGCAGGGACCCTTTCACTAGGGCCGTGACAGGACAAGAATGCCCATCCCTGAAATGTGAGATCTGCAGGCATGGGAGAAGTCACTGCAAACCATACTCAAACGAGTTACTGAGACTAATGATCTAATCGTGACCAACATTAATATGATTTGAAGAATATGTATAAAAGTCATATGACAGCACATTTCTAAATTCTTCTAAATACAAATCTGAATGTATTTACACTAAAATCATCCATCTTTCTTTGACTTGAGAGGGGACAGACTTCTTCTCTCACAGTTTGAAAATCCCAAGTACATCTTCATCTCTTCCAAAGGTACCAGCAGTGTGAGAAGTGTAGAATTATATTCTTGATAATTTGCACAAATAAAGGGACCTGAAGAGTGTGGTTTCTGGGCCTTTCACCTTTTTTTCTCAGAATGGTCACCAATGTGCAATCTGAATAGGGTTCAGAATCTGAGGCATTCCCAGCATTTTATACAGAAATGTTCATGACAACTCAGGGAATAAAAATTCCTACCAAGTGAGCTCAATTTGCTCTTGGCGACAAGAATGCATCCTGTGAAATTTAGGAAACTTAGCAAGGTTCACTAAATCTGCTTCTGTCTGCACCCTTTTATGAAGCAACAGCCTGAAATTTAGGGTGGAATTTACAAAAGAAATGAAGAGGCTGGGAGTCAGTTGAGACATCACTCCTGCTCCCATGGTGGAGCTTCAGGACCAGCCAGGACTGTGACCAGAACACATCGACTCTGCACCTGTAACACAGCCCCCCCAGTGCCCAGGAAGAATGGGGATGCGGCCAATGTCATGTTCATCAGACACGGGGACACCATGGGCGCATGGGGCGCTGGTGTCAATGGCTGGGGAGAGTGAGAGCCTCTGCGACACGGTGCCCGCTGTGCATGCTTACTGCCCGTGGGCATGGGGACCGGTGGCCCTGGAGAAGGCAGCTCTGGGGCGGGGGTGGGGGGGCTCTCACTTTCCAGACCACTTGTTTGTAGTCATTTTAATCATGTGGGGGATTCTTTATTTTAGTAAACATATGTATTCTTTATTTTATTATCTTTAAATGAAATACAATTGATATACAGAATTATATTAGTTTCCAGTGTACAGCTTAGTGATTCAGTGTTTTTACAATTTAGACTCCTTTAAACCTTGTTACAAAATAATGGCTGTAATTCCGTGTGCCACACAATACATGCTTGTTGCTTATCCATTTCAAAATTTTATACTGGAGTACAGTTGCTTTACGATGTTATGCTTTGGGTGCACAGCAAAGTGATTCGGTTATACATGTACATGTATCCACTCCTTTTAGGTTCCTTTCCCATATAGATTATTGCAGAGTACTGGGTGGATTTCCTTGTACTACGCAGGATGTCCTTATTAGTTATCTATTTCACATACAGTGGTGTGTGTGTGTTAACTGTGTGGGGAATTCTGTTGGTAAACACTCTGTAACTCCCATGCGTGGTGAGTGTGTGTTAACTGTGTGGGGAATTCTGTTGATAAATGCTCTGTAACTC
The DNA here is from genome assembly GCF_019923935.1 of Bubalus bubalis. Taxonomy (NCBI): domain Eukaryota; kingdom Metazoa; phylum Chordata; class Mammalia; order Artiodactyla; family Bovidae; genus Bubalus; species Bubalus bubalis. The sequence continues at coordinate 5,321,830 of NC_059164.1, read as the reverse complement.
CCATGCATGGTGAGTGTGTGTGCACACATCTCAGTGTGTGCTTGTGTTCAGCCGCAGTAACTTTTAAGCTCTCCAGCTTCATAGTGGAGAAAGCACAGCTCCCAAAGCCCCATCCTGCAGGCAGAGTGTGTATTTGGAGTAGTGAGTTTCTGTGTTAATTACATATGGCCTCAGATTCACCTGGGCCCCCGCTCACCATCAAGAGGACCAACTCCAGGGCTTCCTGGAAGCCCCAGCCCCTCCCTGATGCCTTAGTGATGGTTCCTGCCTTGTAGGACCATGTGGGGACTAAAGGCAGTTTGTGGAAAGAGCTTATAAAGAAGTCCCTGTTGTTTGTAGAGTTCCTGGTGCCTGCCTTCCACGAGGTACTGGACTGATGAGAGTAAAATGGGATGAGATGGGACAGAGCAGGACAGGAGAGTGTTCACGCTTCCCTACTGTGTGCTTGTTCCCCGCAGGAAGAGAGGAGCTTTCCTTTTTCTGAACTCAAAAGTTGGTACTTGCAGGAACATAGGTGGTGCCCAAGCAAGAGTGAATTTCTTCTGCTTTCCTTGGAGAAGCAGAACATTATAGCTACAGAGGATAAGCAGAGAACTGATGCCCTTGGTGAATGGGTAACGTTCGCTGTCTGATGATGTGCGGTGCTGTTACTTATATTCAATGCAAGGTGTGCTGATGGGCTTCGGCGTTTTAAGATCTATGCTCTCATCATCCAGGACCTGTGCGAGTACACATCTTCTCCCAGGGAGGCAGCTTTTAGATGAACACTGTTCATCTCCTTCACTCATCCACTCTATTCATCCTCCACCTTAACCTCCCCTTCCTCATTGTCATACCTGGCCTCTAGCTGAAGGGGTACCAGGAGGTCGACTTTCAAATCAAGCCGTGCTCAAGCCCCTGTCAGAAGTCTCAGTCATTTCTCAGAGAATCAAGGCAGTGATGTCATTTAATCAGAAAATTTTATATTATGTCATGTATTCTGATGTCCTTGATTTTAAAAGGTAATACTGACCTTTCAAAACATCTTGGCCTTTTCTCCCTCATCTAAGATGGTAGCACCCTGTGATATGGAGGGCTTCAGAAGTTGGAGCTCATTGAAGACGACAGAATTGCAAAGGTCACTGTGAAATCAGTGTCCCTGGTTGACTGTCTGCTGACCGTGGAGCACGGGTGGACCAGGCAGACCAGCTGATGCCAGCCCTGCTGGGCAGGGGGATGGGAACACCAGTGCTGACTGTTAGATTCAGATGATCAGAAGGAAGGAGCATCCGAGAAACAGGAGGAAGACAGGAAGGCTGAGGGTTTACTAAGAAATGATTCAGGTAGCAACTTCAAGGAATAGCTTTGGCGGTGTCTCCGAAACTGTTTCCCATTCTCCCAATATTTTCATGGGGAAGAGGGGAGGGCCTGTGGGCACATAAGTTTGGAAAACACTGGCTTAAGCCAAGTTCAGTAGGTCTGTTTCCTGCAGGAAACTCTGCTCTTCAGTAGTTCAGCAACATGTTTAATTTAGCAGCTACTCTATGGATGTAACTCAGACTGCCACTGGGGTGTCACTTCAGCAGACAAAACTAATGTGTGTGTACGTGTGTGTGTGTGTGTGTGTGATGTGCAGTGTCTGTTAAGTTCCAAGACATAGGCACACACTGGAAAGCGCTAACCTATAAAACAAAACAAAACAACAAAAAAACAAAGAAACAAAAAACTTGGCAATTTGAGGTGGTGATAGTCTTTATGAGGGCAGCTGATAAGGAATACCCACGGAAATTGGTAGTTCACTTTGAGGTAGGGGAAAACACAAATTTTTCCCCACCCAGTGTGTTGCATGAACATTTTCTAATTTTCTGTGAGGACTTTCTAAGAAAAAGCCAAAGGAAGAACATTTGCAACGCAGTCAGCCCGTTAAGAGTCACACTGCTGCTGTGAAGATAAGCACTTTCCCAGGGGAAGCTCGGCTATGATGAGCAGATCCTGGGCCTGTCTGTACCCACTCTGCTGAAGGGTTTCTCACTGTTCTAGAATGTTCCAGAAGCAGTGCCTAAGATGCTCAGCACACCAGAGGTTACTCTATAGCATCTGTGCGATTTGGTGCCATGAGCTCAGACCTCTGGGAAGTGGGATCCCGTTTCGAAGTAGGCACTGTGTTGCCATTTCAGCCCTTGGTTTGAAGGCTGACAGTACCAGACTGGTAGCTAAATAATGGCATGGAGTAATATTACTTTCCTTTTTTAAAACAACAACAACAATAGTTTCTTTTCAACTCTTACTCTGTCTCTTGGATGGTGTTACAGCCCAGCTTTCTTTTTGCCTTCTTTGTTGCAGCGGCTTATGGGGCTGACGGCTTTAGGGATTTCCATGCAATAATTCCCAATTCTTTCTCTCGTAAGTATACACTTTGCTTCTAGAAAACGATAACGCATGTTCATTTCATACTCAGTTTCCATAGTGTAAATATTGTGAATGCATGATTTTTCATCACCTTCCTCCATACTTGAAGCATTGAGATAAGTATCAGTCATGCTGTGGATGAAGCATCTGCCACCGAGAACTCCACTTAAACACTTGCGGTGTGGGCGCCTGGTTTTACCATAGACTGTTGGGTGCACTGTGGCGCGTGCCTTCCATGCTGGCAGCGCAGTAACAGTGAGGGCAGAAGTAATAATAGTTTAACGGAATTATTGCTCTACTAATGCTGTTAAATAGTTTCGTTATGAATGTTACCAGTATCTCCTCTTTGGTTGAGTATAATGATACTGACCAGACTTTCTGTCACCGTTAAATAACCCAACAAACTTTCAAGATGCCTTGTACAATTCTGTAGGACAAAGAAGGATGCGCGCTGTCCTTCTGTAGCTCGGAAGTATTAATTTCAGAACTGAGAGGAGAAAAGTCGCAGGGCATCAAGGCCGTTAGTTCGTGGTCCTCACTTCCTGAGCAGACACGCCGAGTGCTTCTGTGTGCAGGGCGTTCCTGGTCTGAGCTGTCAAACCCAACGCAGATGTTAATTTCATTTTTCTTTTTTAGGTATTGAGAGATGATGAACGATAAATATATTTGGGCGACATCCTTAAAGGAGTATTTTAAGAAGTGGAAAGGGCTTTTTTAAAATGTCCAGAGAGTTGAATACTAAAAGTGATGCAAGTTGGTTGCCCCCTTAGGATGTAGTCTTCAGAGCCTATATTAGTAAATGTTCTAAGCTTATAAACAATATCATAAGATAAGTCATGCTTAATCCTGTAACAAGTATTAACACAAACTCTAAGCTCAAAGGTGTCAGTAGCAGTTAAAGGTTTATGACATCCTGGCTATGAAAAACCCTTGGCAGCAAAAGGGCTTAGCACTTATCAACCTAGAGTTACCCCTTTTCTTGCAACCTACACTGACCAGCTTATAAAAGTTACAGAGATCTTTCTCTTTCTTACTAATGTTCCTTTGAATTGACTTTAAAACAGCTTGATATTTATTTCTGTGAGATCTATATGCATGTACATATAAATGTTTATACGTGTGTATATATGTATTTATATGTGTGCTTATGTGATTACATAAAACACTTTTAAGGTACTAGCACAGAGAACTAATATTAATTTTGAGGTGAAATATGGAAATATTTGTTGAAATATTAAAAAGTAAAATGCACTTAAGAGTAAGATAGTACATTCTGACATGTTTTCATTAAATCTGAGAAGGTTTAGGATCAAGCACGTTGCAGTGTTGGAGAAGATCCTTTGGTGAAGACTTCAGTATGTAAAAACTGCTGCCTATAAAGATACACAATACTTGCAGATACTGTAAGACAGATGATACATGTTTCAGTGCCCTTCCTGTCTTTACTTTTATACAGTTGGGTTCACAGGTTTTAGTATCTCTTCTCTCCTCCTTCCCCACCCCCTCCCACATACCCAAGTTGCAACTGTTGATCTTGCCAGGTCCCCACCCAAGCAAGCAACCCAACTGTTCTGGGCCAACATCACCACCTAGTGGTCATGATAGAGGATTGTCCTCCTCATTTACCTCTTCCTTGTCCCTTGTTGAAAATTAAAAACAAACTGTTTGACCCTATTCTATCTCAATTTGTGTCCCCTGCTACCTGAGAAAAATGTAAATAAATGCTAGTAACTCATTCTGTTTTTCATACTCTTCCTCTTTTATCTCTCCCTGATTTTATTCCTTTTAAAACCCAAAACATCGAATAAGGATAAACATATTTCTAGTTGAGGCTCCCCTAGTGGCTCAGATGGTAAGGAATCTGCCTGCAACGCAGGAGACCTGGGTTCAGTCACTGGTTCGGGAAGATCTCCTGGAGAAGGGAATGGCTACCTTCCCATTAGGGGAGTAAAGAAAGTAATCCTGCCTCCTTGCAATGAAAAATCCTGCATTTTTAATGGTATAAGCTCTAATCAGTGGTTTCATTAACCTTAAAGTGCTTAAAAGTTTTCATAAACCCTTAGAGGCAGCACAGAAACTTCTACACATCTTTCTTCATCTAAAATTTTTAATTACCTTCATTCAAGATACACCTTAAATATATTTGATCTTTCCTAGCTAGTCACCAGTTGCAGGAATATTTCTGTCTCCTGATTTTTCATTTAAAATATTGAGCATTTTGAGCTTACCTGGTCTAAACTCATAGTTTAGGGAATATCTGTTCAGTGGAACAATGCCATCTGAGTACCAATGCTTTACCTCACCTATAAATATATAGACACATTCTAAAGGGAAAGGAAAGTGATGGGGAAACAGAATCTATCTGTGAGGCGAGGCTGCCAGTGCGCTATATCCCTTTGCATTAACATGTTTTAATCTTTCATGAGGCATACAATGGTTGGCAGCAGGTCCAGGCCTCCTGGCCCCCGTGACCCCGAGTTCTCTGGATTCTCTCAGGGCTAACCTTGTCTGTGTGCTAATGACCAGGCACCCAGGGTCACTCTAAGGACTGTCCTGTTGCTAATAACATAGAAAGCCTCTGAGATGTGTAAAAACGAGACTTTCATTTCCCCAAATTTTAAATTGCATCTTGGAAAGAAAGTGGCTTTTGGCTCAGGGTTTGAAGGCACATCCACTCTGCAGGCAGCCATGCTTATTAAATAATGACACTGCGGCCTCGTCCATCAGCTCCTGGGACTCGGTGGAAAAGTTAGCTGCACGGTTAGGCCTGAACCAATGTGTTCCAGGGTCAAGAAACACAAAGTCTCCATTTCATGTTCTATATTTAATCAGTTCCATTCAGCACCATACTGAGTTTGACATTTTTCTAAGCGGTGGAAGGACAGAGTTACAAAATATTTATAAGTATAATCCCCATATTCAAGGAGAGTATAACATTTCATAGAAGCAGTAGTGCAACTAAGCAGCTTGGGGTCCAAAGAAACAGAACTGATGGAATGGTTTAGGAATTTAGAGAGGGGATGACCACAGAGACAGCATCCGTGGGAACACTAAATGCAAGTTAGGAAGGATGACTGGTTCCTGGAATCGATGACAGGATGGGCCTGAGGAAGAAAATAAGAGAGGGCTGATCACATGGCCTTCTCACACAGGATGCAGGGGCCCCGCTTGTCTCTGGGTGGGCTCTGGAGTGTTTGGGTGTGAACCTGCGAATGGCCGAAGTTGGTCCCAGTCTCCTCCTTCACTAGTTTGAGCAAAGGCTGGTGCCCTTGAGTGCCCCGGGGTGTGCAGTTCAAAACCACGGACCCACCAGCTCTCAGACCCAAGAGCCTTCCTGGGAAGGCCTACAAGATGCAGGGGCAGGCCCTCCACACCCACACCTGCCCTCTGGTGCCTTGAGTGGAAGCCTGGCTGCCAGAGCCGCCCACCACCACCACGCTCCAGGCATTGCCTTCTGTCCTCCAGCAGTGTGGAGGGCTCCCAGAGCAGGGGTCCCCCTCAGGAGGACCTCCAGTCCCCCTTTTGTCTTCCTCCTGCTTCCCTTCGTTCAGGAACCTGGGGTCAGGGGGCACTTCTGCTCTCAGCCCGAGGCTTGTGTCTGAGCCCAGCGCATCCGGGCCCCTTGACATCTAGGAATGGGCTTCCTTCTCACCCGCTCCGGACTGTGTGCCCCTGTTTAAAGGAGGCTCCAGCCTGTGCGGCAGGGAGACTCTGTAGGCCAGTGACACGGGCCCCCAGGCCTGCAGCATCTACTGTCCTTGGGCCACGTCACTAGTCAAGCTCACCATCACGTAAAACCCCTGAAGCCACTTTCCCATTTACAGAAGTGAACCTGTCTGAGCTTGTGTTTCTCCAATGTGTTTTTTGCCTTATGTGGACATGATTCATGGGGTCGCAAAGAGTCAGACACAACTGAGCGACTGAACTGAACTGAACATGGATGTACGTTAGATTTCAACTCTTGAGATTGGATCTGTGTTTGCCACATATTAAGACAGTTCCCTGCCCTGATTTCCGTCATGTACAAGAATAATATGACCGCCACTTGTATTCACCTCCCCGTGAGACGAGAGCCCTTTCTCGTGGACACCCGCCTTGGGTTGGGGGCGTCTCTGCACCTTTCCCACGCAGCTGGCACCTAGGGTGCATTTGTCCACAGAGAGATAGGAACTTCCCCCTCACACGGAGAGAAAATTCACACATGCTTGAATCTGCTGAGCCAGTGGCTGATGTGTGGCCCACTGGGTCTCACCTCCACCCCCGGCTCCCCTCTCACTTGCCACAGACCTTTCTGTGACCGTCTGGCCTTGAATTCCTCCCTCTTCCCTCCTCCCCCAAGTGCAGGCAGCTTCCAGCTCTGCATCCCCAGCATGTGCCTGCTGGCTCCTGTGACTCCATGTGTCTCCATGTGACTCCAACCCTCTGTCCAGTCCCCGTGATTTACGCTCCCCTGACCTTGCTCAGGGATCTGGGGACCCCCAAATTGGGGGGCTTCCTATTTTTTTTTCATAAAACTAGAATATCACACGATACTGAATTTTCTTCTTTGCACTTAGCCTGTTGTGGTGCTGAATACATCTACATAAAACCATACCAGAGGATCCACAATGATCGGAGGGTAATTTACAAAAAGGATCTCAGGCCTTTTCAGCCTCCTGGTTTCTTGAGTCTATGAATACAGTTCTCAGAGAACATGTCACTTGGCAGAAAATGACAAAGTCCCGCCTTCATGGACTGCTGTCAGATGAGTGTCAAGACTTCTGGCGTCAGGGCATCTGTGAGATTTAAGATGACATCCGTCCCTCACTTTCCATTCCCTCTGTTCTCATCCTGTTCACTCCTGACATGCTTTACCTGTGCCGCCCACAGCCTGCCTCCAGGACCGGGTGTGGGTCCGGATGGCAGAAAGCCATCTCTTTACCCCCTCAATTCTCTCAAAGCTCCAGTTGGGCCGGTGCTGACAATCTCCAGTTTTACAGATGAGGAAACCGAGGTACAGAGCAGGTACATGCATTGTACCAGATCTCAGCATTTATAAAGAATGGAGTTGAGATTCCAAACCGGGAATTCTGATTTCAGAGTCCCAGCTCTGAGCTTGCCAATCACAAGAACTGTGTTGAGTCCAACCAGCTTGTTCCTGGCACAGGCTTTCTCAGACTCCAGTGGAAGTGGATGTGTCCAAGGGGTGGGTCTGAGATGGGTCTCATTCAGTGGATCTGAGGTGGACCCCAAAGTCTGCTCTTGCCAGCGCATTCTCAGGGACTTGCTTTTGGTCCAGGGACCATAATGGGAGAACCACTGATTCACAACGCCAATCAAAAACTTTGTAGTCATGGTTGCTGTCTATCTCATTGATAATTTTACTTGGCACAATTTACCTCCTTCCTCTTGTTCATCCATAGAGACTGTGATGAACATGAGGGCTTTCAGTGTAACCACGGTTTCTCCTGGTCATCGCAGTGTTGGACTCAGCCATCCCTTATCAGTCGGTGTTTCAGAAGAGTGCAAACCAAATATCTGTTTTCTTTACCAAGAAAAACACATGAATGACAGAAATAATGACCCTAAATGTGATGCTGAGGAAGCAACAATGCAAAGTGGACAGTGGTTATTGTATCATAACCGAGAGCCCTTCACCTCCCCTGCTCCCCCTCCCCATGCCCACACATGAGTCTTTCTTTCTGGAAAGCTAGTACAGATCTGTTTACATTCACAGACCATCCCAGTCAACCCTTGAGCAACTGGAAGAACCCTCAGGCTCGTGGCCCTACTTTAGGATACAGGTTTTATTATCACTACAGAATAAGAAGGGTTTAGAGTGGTCATGTGCCAAAGAAACAGACAAAATTCTTTCAGGAATCTGCAGACAGAAATCTGAGGGTGTGTTTGCTGAGTTTTGTCCCCACGTTTATTAACACATGAATGAATGAAGGAAAAGAAGCTTATGGTTATCCTTATTCTTAAGGGGACTTTCTCAGCTAGATAAGCACTTCTCAGGGGGTTTTGCCAAACAAGGGCCCCCACCCGTGGGGGCTGGATTACTTGACGATCACTTATCTTCTGGGATCAGGGGTTCTGCTGGCTCACAGGGTGTTGGACTTGGCTTCGGGTCACTCCAGAGGGGCTGTCACGGTGAACCTGGTGACCTTACCCTGTGAGAGCCCCCCATCCCCCCCCCAATCTAAAGTGAGAATTTATAAATAGCTTTCCCACGCATCTTCACCCTCTGCCATTTGGACCTACAGAAAGGGCAGGCAATTGACCCAGCCCCGAGATGCCGACTGCCAGCATCACAGCCCACTGTGGGCAGACGGGTCCAGGCTGGGCTGCTGTCCCCCGGGATAAGGTGCTGAGAACCTGTGTTTGGAAGCTGTCGCTCTCACTGGGTCGCTTCGCTGCTGGGCGGTGCTGTTCTGTTTTTGCCTGACACTGAGCGGCCCCTGTGTTGTATTGTCTCTTTCAGCCGGTAATGTTAAAGTAGAGACTCAGAGTGATGAAGAGAATGGGCGTGCCTGTGAAGTGAATGGGGAAGAGTGTGCGGAGGACTTGCGGATGCTCGATGCCTCCGGAGAGAAAATGAATGGCTCGCACAGTGTCCAAGGCAGCAAAGCTTTGTCAGGAGCTGGAGGCATTCGACTTCCGAACGGCAAACTAAAGTGTGATGTCTGTGGGATCATTTGCATCGGCCCCAATGTGCTCATGGTCCACAAGAGAAGCCACACTGGTAAGGCCTGGCGTAGCTCCTCCTTCGGTGGCCCGGAGGGGCCCGCGGTGTGTCGCAGAGGACAAGGCCCCTCCCGGCCTAGTGTCCTGAGCGAGGTGTAGCCTCCCTGTTCATCCAGAAGGATTTCTAAACATGTACCAATTCGATCCTCTAAACTAAAGCTATAAACAGAAAGGTAAAGGTAACAGGTGTGCCAGTTCTGACAAGGGCCTGAGGTTCTGCTCGCTAAATAGGGGCGGCGGGGCTGTGCTAGATGGTTCACCCATAAGAAAACCAAACAGAGTAAGAGACTGATGCCCTGAAATCCACTCCTCAGATTGTCCACCGAGAAACCAGGAGTGGGAGATGCATGTTGGGGGTATTCGTACTAATAGGACTTGATTCTTAGAAACACTCATTGAATCCTGATGGAATAGCAGCGAAGTGTAGTCTTTCAGAAAAACTTTGTTTTCAGAAGGCTTCTCCTCCCAGGCGACACTCCCACCGAGATGGTTTGGTTGCCACCAGCTCCCATATGAGCGCTTCCCTGGTGGCTCAGACCGTAATGACTCTGCCTGCAATGCAGGAGACCCTCTCAAACTGGTAAAGAATTTAATACCTAAACCCCCGACCTAGCGGATGTGGGGGATGGAGGCTTTGGCAGCAGAAGAGAAAGTATTCTGGATCCAGAAATGAAGGAGTGCAAACTGAAGGCTGCACCCAAGCTCCTGACATGTTCCCACACCGGGGGCTGGAGACAAAAGGTCTGCATTCTGCCCCGCCCGTGTGCCCCGAGTGCAGTCATGGCGGACGACCAGTCACGTGCTTACCCACCGGAAGTGTCGCGAGTGGCCCTAAAGAGTCTTCAAAATAAAATATTAACAGGGCACACCTTACCTTTAACGGCATGCATAGTCTTTAGAACTGAATAGAAACCTTACTCTTCTGCTCTAAAGGTGGAAAAAACATAATAAATGTGCCAACTCCAGTGATCACTGAAAGTTTGGACATAAACATACCCTAGCCCCTGCTGCCCAGGCGAGGGGCTGTGGTTAGGGTTAGGACTAGGCTATCTTAAAGCCAGGGTCTTCCACTGTTCTCCACAAGAGGAGACTAGCAAACTGGCAAAACAGCAGACTGAGAAGGCAAAGTGGGTTTCGTAATCTAGCTCGGGGAAGTGAGGAAGAAGATGAACATCGCGACCTCATGTGATTCTTCCCTGGGCCACACGCTTATCTGATTATCAAAAATGAAGCAGGAACTCAGAAAATTCGTGGAGCAAAACAGCTGGGTTGTAAGGAAATGCGGATCTTTGTAGAGCTGTCATTTTTATATTTGAATCAGGCAGTTCCCAAAATGATTTTTGGTTGTCATCCATCTGGAAAAACCGTATCATATGTCTACTTTCAATGAACATTCATTTTTGATAAAAACTTAACTTCTACAGTTTAGCAAACTTTGTTTTCCCTACTGTGCCTGGCAATCCCCCAATTATCCCATGAACAATCCCCAGCACATCTAGCCCTAAGGGAAGCTCACAGGAGAGTAGTCGGGAGGTGAAAATTAAAGTGAACGGAAGTTATGTGGTGAGAGACCCCTTACAGGATGCACTGGGACCCATGTTAATTCATTCCTGGCAGAGAAATAGACCTCACAAATGAATTACTTTCCTGTTAATTCATGTAAAACCTCACTATACAGTGAAAGTTCTCTTCAATAAATATTTGATAACTGAATGAAATGCTGGCATACTAAATGGCCAGATTATAATGACTGCCTGCCCTGATAAAAAGAATAATTGCATTTAATGATAAACCTGCCAAGTATAGATATGCAGAGTAGACTGGCTGTTTGCTGCCCACTTCTGCCCACGAATAATGGCTACGTGCCAGATAAGCACCAACACATGGAGTGTTTCGCTAACGGAACAGTTCATTCCAGAAAGAGGGACTTAGAGACCATCAGCTGTATGATTCCAGCTTGATTTCTATTAAAAAAGAAAAAACAAAAAAACCTGAAACAAGGAACTCCTGGATTGCCTTCATGATGCTTTTCTGCTTTGCATAGATAGAGTGGTAGGTTGGTATGTATAGAAATAGCAACATGTTGGCCAAACTAGGTTTGAGTAGACACACTACAAAGTATCCGCATTTGTGGGGTCAGAGGGGAATGTATCAGAAAGGCAGGCTTTGCTAATCCCCAGCCCTGCTCCGAATTCCCTAAAAGCAGCATTTCCCAAAGGTAAAGTTCCCATTACTCACCGGAGGTCCTGTGAAAATGCAGACAGGAGTCCAGATCCAGAGGATGCTGGGAGCTGGAGCAGGGACCCAGACTGTCTGTAGGTGGCGCAAGGTGCAGCTTATAGTGAACCGGAAACTGCCAGGAGCCTGGACTTGCACCTGCTGTCACCCAGTGGGCTGGGCACACCGGGGTTTCCTTCTGAAAGACTCGCCTGCCCGGGGCCACCTCCCTCATCACCAGCACCACAAGGGCTGTGGCTGCCTTCATCTGAGTGGTCCGTTGATGCCATCATTTCACTTCCCCAGTTTTGCTGCTCAATTTCATTTTTTTAACTCAAACATCATAGTAACACCTTCCTGCCAACCTCAGAGGGCTCCCTGGAGAATCAGAGGGAGGCTGTTAGGAGAAGAGCATGTAATGCAGGGAGAACTCCACCATGCAGATGTGTAGCATCCTGGTTCTAAATGATAGGGTTTTTAATAGGAAGCATCAATAAAAATGTCTGAATTGTGGTTATCCTGTCCAGCCCTGTGCCCGCTCTGTGCCCATCTGTAAGGTGAAAAGGTGCAACCATTAGGCTTTGTAAACAGCCTCACATTGGCTGCTGGGCTTCCCAGGTGGCTCAATGGCAAAGAATCCACCTGCCAAGCAGGAGACTTGGCTCAGTCCCCAGATCGGGAAGATGCCCTGGAGAAGGAAATGGCAACCACTCCAGTATCCTCGCCTGGAAAAATCCCATGAACAGAGGAGCCTGATGGACTGGAGTCCATGGGGTTGTCCATGGCTCAATGACTAAACAGCGGTAGCAGCAGCATGCTGATTGCTGATCCAAGGCATGACTGCAATAAGCCCAGGCAAATCCTTGTGGTTCAATATATTTATAAATTCACTTTCTTCGGATACAGGATCAGAAATTTTATGATGTAGGTGTCCATGGACTTTCTTTTTTACCCAATCAAATTATGAAAAGAAGCTTAGGCATTCTTCAGAGAGTCCCTGAAATGAAAGATTACAGAGTCACTGAGATTACAGACTAAATTTTGAATTAATGATACAAAACTCCTCATCCCAATTAACTAAAAGGGAGCACAGCCTTGGAGGAGCTTGGGCTCACTCGCCATCAGCTGCATGCTGTGGGGCCAGCAGCTGGCAGTAGCAGCAGAAGGACCAGGGATCATGTGCTGAGTTCTGCCCTCTGGCTCTGGGGCCCTTTCCTGCTAACACCTCCAAAGGGAAGCCACATCGAGTTGAATTCCGTGTCATGGCTTCAGGGAATGCTCTCTTCCAGGCCCCAGGCCCCATGTTACATATTCATGCTGGCACAACAATCAGAAACAAATAGATTTCCAGGAAAGCTTGCCAGTGGAATTAAGACACCAGGCCCAGCAGGCTACATGAGAGCAAATTAGAAGACAAATTTCACTCTCGAAGTCATGGCCCCTGTCTTTCCTGCCTGCCCTGTTCTGCTGGAGGGATTCATGACTGTAACCATCTGTCCTTTCTCTGCTGATAACACTGGCTGGATGGCAGTGTTCCCTGCATCCTTTCAGACCTCAGGAGAAGCCAGGCGCCCAGCACCTCATCAGCATAGAGGGGGCATGTCACATGGGCACGGGTCACACCGAGGCATGTTGGTCACCAGGAACGGTCCACATCCTTGTCATGATCATATTCATGGCATTGGACTGCCTAGCTCTCCAGAACACTCACCCTAAGGGTCCGCCCTGCCGGTCACCCTGACTCTTCTTCCTTCTTCCATCTGCTTAGAGCTAAAGACCGCAGTCACACACACACGTGTAGGGGAAGGCCCTGAAGTGTTTCTAGTAGAAAATTAACAATCTCTATTAGATGCTCCTTTGTTCTGCCGGCTACTAGCTGTTGTAACCCCCTCATCTAGTGTGGGCTTGTAGCTCAGAGATTGAGGAAGTTTTACTTTTACCATCACCTTTCCACCTGCTGGACTTCCTCTGCTCAGTCAGATCCAATCTAGATACAGACTTTGGAAAATTACAAATATATTGTTATTGTTAGGATTCCAAATGGTCTATAACTGAATATCATTGTAGGTTTGCTTCAGTTTTTCCAGTAGCACATCTATCCCTCCCACTTAAGAATGATGATAATCTTGAAATTCAGATGCCAACACAGGCTTCTAAATTTAATCTGGTGTAGATTTAGTAGTACCAGATGCACTTCTGATCGCTCTTGATAAGTGCTGTCTTGTTCACCAAAATCATGCAGATCGATTGGGAAAATTGTTAAAATACATTTTAACACATTTCTTCTTCCCTAAGGTAAAGTTGTTACTAGGAAGTGCATTTTCATGGTATCTCAATACCAGATATCATGGTCATACAAAGCCTTTCGTCTAAAAGAAAAAAAAAGCACTTTTTAAAGAGTTTTGATGTTTACTTAAACATGACAAATGTATCCCTGTTTTAAGTGAGAGTTAAATATTCACTGATTTTAGATTCTGAGACCTGTGACTAGTCAATAGCATATTTCTTGACCGCAGCGGCCTGTCCATCCCGTTGTTGGACCCAGAGTCTGGGGACATGAGCTGACACACAGCAGAGAGCTCAGTGGGTTTTTTGTTTTGTTCTGTTGTTTTTGTGACCACTCCAGCGGTTCCGCTCCCGAAAGAGTTCCCAATAATAACTGAATTTCATCTCTTGGAATATCTGTACTGAAAATATAACTGACTTCAATAGATATGGATAGACTTCATACTGGCTTCAAGGTTGCAGGATTAGGAGGCAAAGGAAAAAGCCAGAACCCTCAGTGCAGCTCAGATTTTGACAGAGATTCAGGACTTCTCTTTGGATGATGGAAACCATCCCTCCAGTTTCTCAATTTCTCATTTTATTCAGTCTTTCTCCTTCTCTCCCTCCCACCCTCACACTCTGTCTGTCTCTTTCCTGATTTGCCTGCATAGGGACAGACAGGTAATGGAGAAGAAATTGAAAGGGAAAATACAGGGAAAATGTAAATGAAAAGAAGTTATTATAACTGTTATAATGAAGTGCCTTTCATTTAAATATAAGAATGTAACGCTGAAATGAACTTGTGATCCTGAAATGCATTTTTAATGAGTTTCCTTTTTATTTTGCTGCTTCAGTGGCATATTTTAAAGACCCTTTGAAAAAAGCCACATTAAAACCCCCACCAAATGCCACAACACGCAAAATTGGATATTGGTTTATTCCAAAACTGCTGATCAGGAAGAGTGGCTCTTCATCACAAAATGTTGCAGTCACTTTATTTAAATGAGTTTGAATTTGCATTGTGATGTGCCATTCTGATTTAGGGAAAAAAAATTAGATTTTCAGATCAAATTGACCCAACCAGTGAAGCGTTAAGGAACTGGCAGGTTTAGTCTGAAAGCCTCATGTTCTATCAAACCTGCAGCCGGTGGAAGTCACCGGGCCCGTGGGAAACAACTTTCTCGCCGTGTCCTCCTCTGTCCCCGCCGAGTTCCGCTCTCACCGCTCTGCCTCTTGTCCCCCCAGGAGAGAGACCGTTCCAGTGCAACCAGTGTGGGGCCTCCTTCACGCAGAAAGGCAACTTGCTCCGGCATATCAAGCTGCACTCGGGGGAGAAGCCCTTCAAGTGCCACCTCTGCAACTACGCGTGTCGCCGGCGGGACGCCCTCACTGGCCACCTGAGGACACACTCCGGTAGGTCCCCTGGGTGGGCACAGGCGGCTCAGCTCAGGGGCGCCCGGCTCCCTCTGGGGCAGCCCTGTTCCCAGGGCCAGTCGCCTGGGCATTGGCTGCACCCAGTCAGAGCATCAGCTCCCTCCCGCCGTGTGCTCTGGTCTCCCACAAACCAGAAGAGAAGGGTGGGGAAATAGTACACACGCTCGTGCACGCACCCACACACACACACGTCTCCTCTTAGAATATTTTAAGAGAGTCCTCCTCATCCCATTTTTCAGGTAAGTGGGTTTTTCTTTGCAAAGATTTTACCAGCTTGCCCTTGTCCTGAGTCTGCAGCCAATGCCCCGAAGTTTCCAAACACACATCTCCGTGATCGTTGTGAAGCCACCCTCATGGCTGTTTAAGGCTGAGCATGTCGGGGGTCATCATGGGGATAGTTTTCTTTGCAAAGATGTCGCCTGGCGCACCACCAAATGGGCCCAAAGGGACCGAGTGTAGCAGTCACACCAGAGGCTGACTGAGGCCCCGGTGGGAGAGGCCAGTTTGGAGCTGTTACCAGAATGTAGCAAGCCCATCCAGGTAATTGGGTCTCGGTGAGATGATGGTATCTGTGAATGCTCCACAGTATTTGGAGCGCTCCAGCCTGGGAGCCCAGATCCACCTCTGATTATACTAGATCTCCTGCCTCTATAGAAAATTCCTTGGTGTTCCATGATCCAGTGGCCCTGTGTTCTTCCAGGTCAGAGGAAGACAGGGTGAGACCTGTGTGCTGTCCCTGGGGGCATCTGACATCACGCCCTTCCCCTGCCCTCAGGGAGCTCACCACCTAGACCAGCAGCTCCCCATCACCCCCAGGGCAGCACCTCAAAGAGGCCCCTGGCCCGGAGGAGGGGGTGCATGTCCTTGGAGAAGGTTGGCCTGGACTCAGGTGGTCTCTCCCCCATAGGAAGCGAGTGTAGTTAAGGCCAGGGTTTGAAGCCTTCACACATTTGTCGAGCTCCCCAGGGAAGAGACAGCAAAGCCCCAGTGTGCACCAGGTGCCACGGTGTGTGTGAAGGGATGGGAGGGGCACAGGGAGGAGGCGGCAGGTCTCCAGGGAGAGGTTTCTGGGTTCACCTTTGGAAAAGTTCCCAGTGAATGTGTGGCTCTGTGAGTGGTCCTAGAAAGGGGCCTGGAGGGCATTTATGAGTATGGTGGGGATGTCCTCCCCAAGGGGCTCATCGGGAGGCCATGGGGACAGTTGTGGGGGGCAGGCTGCTGGTCTGGTTCTCAAGTGCTCGGCCCAGCCATCTCCCCTTGTTCTGACCTCCTTCCTGACCATCAGCATAGAGGAGGCTCCTAGGTGCTCTTAGAAATCCAGGATGGTGTGGTGTGGGCGAGCATCCTAAAATCTCCTGAGAAAGGAGCCACTTGAAGCCAATGGCTCCTCCCACAGCAGGAGATCAGTGGGTGACCCGGGGCCAGGGCCCTGCTGAGGGCTGGGAGGACTTTGCTGCAGGGGACAGGAAGACAGCATTTCCCCAAAGTGGGACAATGACACCGTGACAGTGAGCATTCTTGGATGCTTGCAACGTGGGCAATGAGGAGTGCATGTGTTGTCCCCTGAGAGGTGAAGGTTTACAGGGTCCCTATAGGCTTCAGATGTGACGGTTACACCGTCTGTTTACAGAGCCCACCAGGAAGTCTGGGACAGAGCCACTTCACCATACCCTTCTGGTAGAGTCAAGCCAACACCATCAAAGTTGGTAGTGATGCTGCACTGGAGTTGGTAGGATACACAGCACCCCTTTGGTAGACAAAGCAAAGACTCAGTCTTAGCTTGACACCTACCCTTGTCATCCCAGGTCACTCTGGCTTGCAAGAGAAATCTCTTCTGTGTATCAGTCATGTGGTGAAATTAGAAACATCTAGTGCCGTGTTTTAGGTTATTCTGGCTCCATTCCTGCTTATTTCATTTGTGGCATGATGGTGTCCTGCTCCAAGTATGGCTAACAATATAGATAGTCATAGGCTTTGGACAGTTTATTTCCATTAAGGCTTCACTGATGAGCGAGTAGATAAAATTATAGGGAGAGAACCATCATTGATCCAGGGCTGCTGGTGATTCTGCCATCAGAAAGTGCCACTGACACGCAGCTTCTGGGGGAAGAAAGAAAACAACAGTGATTTAGGTTCTACAAGATGATTTCGTAGGAACAAAATGAAGACGTCAGCCTTTGTCTATAAACCTAAGCATGGTTGTGTTCCATTCCATTGTGAAGTGGCCACACTCCCGTTCCACTAAAAACTGCCATCAACTTGGTAGCTTTCCCTGGCAACTGGTGTTGGCCTGAGATTCCAGCTATAGGACTTGTCCCATACTAATAAGAGGGTGGTCTGGAGTGGTGGGGGAGGGTCCCCCTCCCTTCTTCTCTGCTTTCTTTGGAAGTTGCAAGCTTGGCTAGTGACCTTCCTTCCTACAAAATAGTGGGCTACACTTTAAGATACACTGTAGTTCAGTTGCTTCCAAGAACTGAAGTGTGTTCCAGAGTTAAAGTCAATCATATACTCAGACAGAAATGGGTATTCAGATAGAAATGGGTTTTCAGGCCACATGTACAGGAATTTGCTAAAGTTACAGTGTTTCCAGGAAAGGACATGGAGTGAGTTATCTTTATTCTATTAGTTTCTAAAGGGCATACTCAACAAAAAGTGCAGTTTTAAGCAACATTGTATATTTCAGTGTTGTTTCTCTGGTGTTAGGGATACAGCACTTTCTCCAGATAAAGAATTATTCTTTTTCCCCACTAGTAAATGTTCCAGAAGTCAAATTTTGGTTTTCATCCTGGTTGTCTTAAACTGCAGCTTCTGTTCACCTAAGTAAGAGATTTAACCAATACAAGCTTTGGTTAAGCCATTTCACCAAACAGTCCTATGTGGATGGCATAGATTTTGACATAATACTCTCAAATATGTGAAATCTAACAATATGAGCAGGGAAGAATGAGAAGATTCTGGCTTTAGGATGGAAATTAATAGAATATCCTTTATCCATTTCATCTCCTAAAATGCTATCTATTATAATCTTTAAGTGTAGGTATGATATGGATTTGTGCTAGTCTTTTCCTAAAATATCACTCAATAAAATTCGTGGAGAACTAAACTGTGTATAGAAGTACACTACTCAATACAGTAGCCACAAGCCATAGGTGCGATTTACTTTTCAATTACTTAAAATTAGAGTTCAAATTTCTGTTCTTAGTGGCACAGACCATACTTCGATCAGTGTTCACACATGGCTCATGGCTGCTGCATTGGACAGCTCAGGGGGAGAGCACTTCCTCTTTCACAGTGAATTCTGTTGGACAGGGTGCTCTATTTAAGAGGAGCCACACTATTCTAAGGGTCTTTGAGGGGAGAAAATAGAGCTTTTCCAAGTTAGAACCAGAAAATACATTTTGGGAACAGAATGCTTATTTCATTAAAGTCTGTTTATCCACTGTGGTTTCTTCCAGACCTCAGATTATTAGTTTCACACTAATTTAGTAGTTGAATTCACTTTGGTTGCATTAAATCCGGCACCAATGTCATGCCAGACCTGGCCCATGGTGTAGAAGTGGACAAGAGGCTGACTTGTGTATATTATCCTGCCAGCGTGGGTACATCTTCCGCACATCTCTGCCTTGGTGTTGGGCATCCCTGGTATCACACTGCAGTGGTTTGTTTTCTTCAGTTAAAAGACAGACTTCATGGTTTAAGTAGGAGAGAATTTGGTAGGCTGGAGAGTGAACAAGTTAAAAAGAAAAAAAGGTGACAGGAGTTCTTGGTACAATCAGGAAACCCCTGATCACTCACATTTTTAAATTCAGTCATCTTAACTGAGTCCATAATACTTTTAGCTCTCAAGAATAGAGGGGTTGTGTTTTTTTTTTATTATTATTTTTTTACCTTTTTGATAAGAAGTGTATTGCATGCCTTCCCACGACACTTATGGCCGCTATTTAATCGGGGTCTCGAACTCCATTGTGTCTCCCGCAGTTGGTAAGCCTCACAAATGTGGATATTGTGGCCGAAGCTATAAACAGCGAAGCTCTTTAGAGGAACACAAAGAGCGCTGCCACAACTACTTGCAAAGCATGGGCCTCCCAGGCACGCTGTACCCAGGTAAGCACCGAGGGCACAGGCTGCCTGCTGCGCGCCCCCGCCCGCCGCGGGCGCAGCCCCGGAGCCGCCGCAGCGGGGATGGAGGGGCGGCTCTGGCCACTAAAGTCTCGCTAGCACTGCCTCCTGCTCCCCAGCTTTCCCAGACTTCCTCTCGCCAGGGAGCACGTGCTCATGAAACCCCTCCCTCCCAAAATCTGGATCAGCTTCTAAGATCATGAGATCAGATCAGTCGCTCAGTCGTGTCCGACTCTTTGCGACTCCATGAATCGCAGCATGCCAGGCCTCCCTGTCCATCACCATAGCGACCCTTGAAAGTCTCAGGTTTTTACTTTTCTGTTTTTTGTTTTTTTTTTTTCTTTTTGATGGTTTTTTTTAACCTAGGAGTATAGATTGCTTCTTTGTGCTAAGATGTGAAATCTGGCTATAAAAATGATTTTTTTTCATACAGTGGATCAAATAAAAGTGTTCAGGCCAAGTTTTGATTTATCGGTGTTGGCACCTGCCTGGCACATGGGGAATTGAAAGACCCTGACTGTCTGTGGTCCTGCAGCTGGCACGGGATTCGAGGGAAGCTTCTTTTTTCCCTCGTGCTCTGATGCTTTGCTGTGTATCTGTTGCATCTCAAGATGTTTGGCTCTGATCTGAGACAAGCTGAAGTGAAAGGTGTTAACAGACAGAGTATGGGAAGGGCTGAATTTACTCAAGGGTCCAGCAGTATTGTCAAAAGTACCTTTCTGATTTTCTAAGACATGAAATTTATGGATAGATCAGCTCAAGTTCACCTCTTTCAAAACACTGCTCATTTAGCATGACTGCTGGAAAAATCCTCGTTGGATGGAGGTGTGAGTACATGTTAAGTCACTTCAGTCGTGTCTGACTCTGCGACCCTATGGACTGTAGCCCAGCAGACTCCTCTGTCCATGGGATTCTCCAGGCAGCAATCTTGACGTGGGCTGCTATGCCCTCCTCCAGGGGATCTTCCCAACCCAGGGACTGAACTCTCATCTCTTACATCTCCTGCATTGGCAGGCAAGTTCTTTACCTTAGCACCAGATGGAGGAGTAGATGTTAAATGAATAGTTGAGATTTTATCAAGCCTCATTCAGCTTTCTGACTTTAATAAATGGCTCATAAAGAAAAATCCACCAGGGAACTCTCAGGTTATTAGTTTTAAATGTTAACATTTATTTTATTTTGTTATTGGGATTAGATACATATAACATGAGGCTTACTATCCTGTTTTTAAGTGGGGTGGTGGTTTTAGTTGCTAAGTCATGTCCGATTCTTCTGACACTATGGACTGTAGCCCACCAGGCTCCTCTGTCCGTGGGATTCTCCAGGCAAGAATACCGGAGTGGGTTGCCATTTCCTTCTCCAGGGGGTCTTCCCGACCCAGGGATCAACCCAGGCCTCCGGCACTGCTGGCAGATTCTTTACTGACTGAAAGGGAAGCCCCCTTTTTAAGTGTGCTTCAGTGCTATTAAGTGCATTCAGTAATGCTCAGATTACTAATGGCAGCTGAGATCAGAGGAAAGAGTAGTCAGCGTCAGAATAAAGTCCTAAAAATTGAGTAGTCTTGGCATCAAGGAGTAGGATGCTGTGGTCCTAGTACCATGTCCTCTGCTGATCTGGGGTCAATCTGGGCCCAACATTTGATTTCACTGGGCCTTAATCTCACCTGTAAAATGGGGAGACTGCATCAAGTTATCTTTTAGCTTCCTTCAAAGTCTAAGGTCTATTTCTAGAACATAAAGGCATTGTAGCTTAGTGGAAGAGAGGAAAGTAGATATTAATAATAATAATAATAATTTATCAATTTGTGGCCAAACCCTCGAGTAGGAGATTAAGGGACGAGAAGATGATTATAGTCCTTTAAAATAAAATGTAAATACTTGATATTGCATTTTTTGGTTAAAAAATGGGTATTGGAAGTCAGTGCTTTTAATGAATGATTAAATAAGTCATTTATCTACTCAACAAATATTTACTGAGGACATATTATATACCATGCCAAGTCTACTGAAGATCAGTTCAGTTCAGTCACTCAGTCATCTCAGACTCTTTTCAACTCCATGGACTGAAGCATACAAGGTTTCTGTGTCCATCACCAACTCCCAGAGCTTGCTCAAACTCATGTCCATCAAGTCGGTGATACCATCCAACCATCTCATCCTCTGTTGTCCCCTTCTCCTCCTGCCTTCAATCTTTCCCGGCATCAGGATCTTTTCCAATGAGTCAGTTCTTCGAATCAGGTGGCCAAAGTATTGGAGCTTCAGCTTCAGCATCAGTCCTTCCAGTGAATATTCAGGACTTTTTTCCTTTAGGATGGACTGGTTTGATCTTGCAGTCCAGGGGACTCTACTGAGATAGTAATCTGAATTTCCCTCCAAAACTGCACACGTGGAATTGGGATGGCAAGATGATCCAGAGGCCCTGCAGAGCTCACAGGTTGCCTCCACTGTTTTCATGACTAAGCAGACAAGCCCTAATGTCCAGTGGGCTTCAAGGAGCTTCTCCTTCACCGAGACCCGGATGCAAGCTTTTTTTCTGACTCTGTTTCCAAATGCCTCTTAGGCTTGTCTCTTAGGTGGGAGTTAGGCAATTCCTGCCTGTCTGATCTCATGCAAAGGCTCTGAGCAGAGATCTGCATCATGCCCTCACCCGAATGCACACATTAGGAACTCCCTGGAGCTGGCGTCTCCTGTGTCCATGTCAACATACTTCTACGTCAGGGATATATATATTACATAGTACCCTACGGTCAGAATTCATTTAGTCCTAAGATGTGAACTGATCCCCTTTGGGGGTCAGATGGTTTGAAATTCCACACGTGGCTTTTAGTCCTGTTCTCAGGAGATGAGAAGGCTTCTCGTGTGAACTTCATGCTGGTGGAGGATCCATAGAAGCCCTTTGAAGAAGGTCCTTCAAGGCTGCATCAAGGCGCAGGCAGGCAGTGGGTGAGGGCCTCACTGGGCTGTGGCCGGTTGATCTATACTTTCTATGCATTTCTCATGAGCATCCCTCCTACACCTCCTAGGACCAGGCCTCACAAGCATGCACATGGGCCCTGAAACAGGCTTGAACCCCTCCAGTCCACCTTAGGTTGAGGCCATTCTTTGGGCTTAGGTAAAGACAAAGCCAAGTTTATGAAACATGGTCAAGACTTAATTTTTCTGAATATGATTTTATTTATGAAGAAGCTTTCTGGTCATCCACTATAATTTCCTAATGTCTTTATAGAAAACAAGTTTCTCTTGAGCCTTTAGGTGCACAGATTGTGTTAGAAGCTTAGAAAGAAATGTATCAGTGGTCTGGGAGCTCTGGACTTGTGGTCCGTCACTGTGGTGGCTCGGAGGGTCTCAGGAGGCCCCAGGTCTGGCAGAAGGGAAACCCAGCTCAAGGTGCTGTAGGCACTCTGGGCAGGCTACAGAGTCTGTGTTTGCAGAAAAGGATGAGCACATCAGGAAGCATATTAGCTTGATCAGAAAGACAACCAGTGCAATTGACTTCTGTGGGTTGTATTCATACCCCTCCTGTAAATCAGGATGTGGGCTATTATGTTTACCTATTTAATAAAAAACCCACATTTCCAAGGCTAAAAAACCACATTTACCGGTGGTAATAACTGATTTGAAATATATTTTTTCAACGTGGCATTGATTGTGAAGCAATGAAAACATAAAATTTAGAAATAGGGATTTTCCTGGCAGTCCAGTGGTTAAGACTCTGAACTACCAGTGAAGGGGGCACAGATTCGATCCCTGGGCAGGGAACTAAGATCTCATTAAGCTTCATGGTACTGCAAAAAAAAAAAAAAAAAGCTAAAGAAAAAAATGCTTAGAAATGCTCAGAATTGCTTCTGGCCTCACAAGCTGTGCTGGGGCCAGAAAACACAGGGGAGCCATGGGGGAGAAAGGCCTGGATGCTACATGTGTGTCTTCTGGGGTCATGGGATGTTTTTAGCACAAAATTGGTGTCAAATTTTGTCAATTTGTCAATCTTGTTGGAATAATATAAAGTGTATGTGGAAAAATAAAAGAGGAATTGGCATTTTTTAAGAAGAAAAGTAATGTCCAATGTTATATTAGAACATTGCTGTCAGCTGGACCTCTTTGAAGAACAGACAGATAAATCAATAATCCTATCCTATCCTAAGTCACTTCAGTCGTGTCCAACTCTGTGTGACCCCATAGACGGTAGCCCACCAGACTCCCCCGTCCCTGGGATTCTCCAGGCAAGAACACTGGAGTGGGTTGCCATTTCCTTCTCCTAAATCAATAATAGAAATGGATAAACCTTCCAGAGACCCTGTGATCAATCAGCATGTCCTATCTAAGAAAGGAAGGCACACAGAGGACTGGGATTTCAATGAACTCTGCAGAACTGGTTTGGGAAGAATTGATTAGCCATTAGGAAGAAAATCAGTTTAGATTTTTAGCTTTCTTGTGTATTAAGAGAAATTGCAAGGAGGTGAAAAATTGATATTTCCAAAAGTCCAACCATAAAAACTAGTACACAGAGAGGCCATGCAGAATATATAGCTGTATCTTCAACTATGGAAAGAAAGGGATGATGTAGCAAAGCAACGATCAACTAGAAGTACTCCCTAGATCACCTCTCATCTCCACAATTTCTAGACTTCCTACAGTGCTTGTTCGTTGACTTTCTGGGTTGCTGTGTTCAGGGCCCAGGAACTCCCGAGTTCTTTACCCCTCTCACCAGGGTTGGCTGCAGCATTCTTGTGACCAGGTTTCTCCTACATCTCTGTTCAGTGTGACAGAGTCAGACCCTTAGATCATTTCTAGCTGAGAATTCTTTCATTCTCAAGAGGGCTGTTGTCAGGAGTGACTGAGTGAGTGTACTGGGGAGTATTTGAAACATTAAGAGGACTTGTCAACGGGACACAATTGTAAAATCACAGTCCAGCTTCTGGGGAGAGTGGTGGTGGTTGTTCCCTGATCTTAGGGGATAAGGCAGGTGTCATCAGCTCTGATCCTCCTCTGTGTGGCTGGCAGGGTTGCTGGGAAGATTAGAAATAATCTCCGCAAAGATCCTGGCTCTTGTAGGCACTTAACACATGTCAGATTTAACGCTGGAAGATGAGACTGAATCCTTTGACTATAAGCGTTTCTAAACTGGTCTCTCTAACTGTCTTTGACTTTAGTCATTAAAGAAGAAACTAATCACAGTGAAATGGCAGAAGATCTCTGCAAGATAGGATCAGATCGCTCCCTCGTACTGGACAGACTAGCAAGTAACGTCGCCAAACGTAAGAGCTCTATGCCTCAGAAATTTGTTGGTAAGAGTTAAACGTTTCCTGTCTCTTAAAAGAACAACCATGTGGGTGCCTTAGACGGTGATTAGTTGAGGGAAAAAGAAAGGAAACATATCTTGTTTTTTTTTTAAAAAAAAAAAAAAAGCAAAAATTAGCAAGCTTAATATTTCTCAAGTCTCTCGGAATGGTTTTCCCATAGGCTTCTTAAAAATAATACCAGATCTTCTCCCAGGGGCTGTTCTTAGAGGTGATTTTGCAAGGTCTGGGGCACCTGGTGAGATCTGCTCTGTGTCTATTGGGGATGGCTGATCAGTGAGCCCAGGGCAGAGGGCACACCGCTCAGACCCCCAGCCTCAGCAGCCTTGCTGAGCCTCAATGGCTCCTTTGTCCAAAGTTCATAATACTCCCCACGAGGGCTACTTCAAAGTCTGAAAGGACAGAATTACAGGGCAACTGGTCTGCGAGCTGCGCAGCAAGGAGTAGGCACGGCCTCGATTGCTGTTTTCCCTGCTTGGTATCTGTGCAGTGCTGCCAGAGTGGGGTAACCCTCTCCTCCAGTGTAGACGGTGGGCTCACTCACAGCCGCTTCGTCCAGCCCCGATGCTGGAAGTGTAACTAGGGTAACACCTGGGCAGGTGGGAGGGTAGAGAGGCGCTGGGCTGGGGCTCAGCCTGAGGCTGTGAGCTCACAGCCAGGTGTGAGCTGTCACGTGAAATGACTCTCCTCTGCAGCCCAGGTTCCATCTTTTACGTATCTCCCAGGCTTTTATGGGCTTCTCTGGTGACTCAGACAGTACAGAATCTGCCTGCAATGCTGGATACCTGGGTTTGATCCCTGGGTTGGGAAGATCCCCTGGAGGAGGGCATGGCAACCCACTCCAATATTCTTGCCTGGAGAATCCCCATGGACAGAGGAGCCTGGTGGGCTGCAGTCCATGGGGTCACGAAGAGTCAGACACGACTGGGTGGCTAAGCACACACACAGGGTTTTATGAAAATAGGGTAACACCAGGATGTGAGAACATTTAAAACCCTCAATGTGAAGATGGTATCTGGAAAGAGGATGGGGGAAGGGAGGGTCACGTCCAGGGAATATGGATCAGTAAAAGCTTGTGAAGTTGACAGTGACCTTGAGATAGGAAGAGGATTCCTACACATTTTTCACAGTGGAAGAATGGAGGATTCTAGGCAGATCAGAACAAATACAGAGCAATGGTGATGCTGGTTGGGGACTTGAGGGGAACATGTGGACAGGCTCGAGAAGCAGATTCCACGGTGAGTCACGGACCCTCAGGGAATCCCCTGAGTAGCAAAGCCCCAGTCAGCTCTGGTCACAGGTGAATGGCCTTTGAATGCCAAGGTGAGAAATGCAGCCTTAACCCAGCAGGCAGAAGAGAGCACTGGCACGTCTTTAACTGGAGTCACCTCTTGGAAAATAGAGACCTCTGGTGCCAAAAATTGATTGGAAATGGGAGAACGTGGGGCCTTGGTGGCCTGGAAAGAGGAAGATATGGGGCAGAGGCTGGTGAAAGAGGAAGGTGGGGGCCACACGGCTGATGGAAACCGCAAGTCATGGGGATTCGGGGACACGTGTGCCATTGACAGGTTCTGGGAATCAACAGTCTGGGTTTGGTCTGTCCGTTTTGAAGGACTTTCTGAATGATGCCCCGTGGGAACCTGGGGAATGTGTGTTAGGAGAGAGGATGGTGCTAGAATGGAGTCAGTAGTTAGTGAGGCCTGGGGTGGGTGCTGACCTGCAGGAGGGAACAGGACCCAAGGGGAGGCCAGGTTCTTGGGTTCCAGCCTCTCTCCGACACTGAAGAAAAGGCTCCATTTAGAGGTTTTTTTGTAGGCCTGGAGTTGGGAGGGGTGATGGGAGGAAGGAATCAGTTAAAAAACACTTTTCAAAGAACCAGCCGGAGACAGAGTGTGGGGAGTCGCCCACAGGAGTGTGAGCCTTTAGACTGTGAGAAATGGGGAGGCCACTCACTTCCTGCGCGGAAGGGGTGAGGTGACTCAGAGCACTGACTTCTGGGGGTGGGATTTCAAGCGGCAGCAGGTGGGAGTGAGAGCAGGGCCCCCCACCCCTCCCAGGAGGCCGTGTGTGGTGGAGGGGGGATGGGGGCCCCCGTAACCAGGGGAGATGGAGCAGCAAGTGTGTCTGAGGATGGTTGGACCGTCATGGGCCCTGGGGAGCTGGGTACCACTTCCTTCTTCAGATCAGAAAACTGGAGGATGCCAAAAAAAAGTCAGTCATGTCCGACTCTTTGTGACCCCATGGACTGCATTGTCCATGGAATTCTCCAGGCCAGAACACTGGAGTGGGTAGCCTTTCCCTTCTCCGGGGGATCTTCCCAACCCATGGATCGAACCCAGGTCTTCCTCATTGCAGGCGGATTCTTTACCAGCTGAGCCACAGGGTGCCAAGGGCTTTGTGAATGGGTGTTTCAGCCCCTGTGGCTGATGGAGACTTCAGACCAAATTACCATCGGTGAAACTCTGCTGTAGCTACCTCCAGTGAGAGCACAGTTTAGGTGTTGTATTGAGATTTAGATAGTTTTTGTGTTGAAAAATATATATATATAAAGAATAAAAAAAAAAAACAGAACCCCTCTCTCTGATCAAACAAAACTAAGGTTAAAAGAAGTCCCTGGGGAGAGGTGGACCACACAGGAGAAGCGGGGTGGGGACCGAGGTAGAGGGCGCCAGAGTGGAGACTGGAAAGAGGGGCTCTGAGCCAGCAGTGTGCTCTGCTAGATGTTTCCCCAAGAGTTCGGTGCTTGGCAGTTTATTTCTAGAATAATGTCTCTTGCCCTCACATCAGCTTGATGGGGTTTTCATCAACGACTCCTCCCTTATCATGGTTTCTCCACACCAAAAATCAAAAAGGAAATGGACCTCTAAGACCTCTCTTTACCTCTAGAAGCTGAGTTTATCTTCTTATATAATTTCAGAAAGAGTGTGTAGGAACCCAGCTGTTACTGTACAAGCTGGCCCAGTAGTGGTGGGGTTGAAAGAGCGCCAAGTTTTCATTCAAGAGAGGCTCAGACCCAGCCCTCTTACTATCATGCTTGGTCACTGAGCCGTGTCCAACTCTTTGTAACCCCATGGACTGTAGCCTGCCAGGCTCCTCTGTCCATGGGATTCTCCAGGCAAGAATACTGGAGGGAGTTGCTGTTTCCTTCTCTAGGGGATTTCCCCAACCTGGGGATCAAACCTGCATCTCCTGTGTCTCCTGTATTGTAGGCAGATTCTTCCCCATTGAGCCTCTGGGGAAGACCCTTACTACCATTTGTATTTATTTTGAATGATCTCTTAATTGATCGGACTTTGCATGCAAGCAACTGTGTTCAAGAAGCTTCTGCAGGGGTTCTGTTTCCATATACTTTTCTGTGTTTGAGGAGGCCTGCCTGCTGCCTTTCTTCTTGAAGAACATTGTGACGAGTGAGGTTGGTCACTGTCTTTGTTCCCCCAGTCTAGAACTTTCTAGATTTTGCCATCATGACTGAAGGCAAGAGTTCCATTTTCTGTCTGAGTGCCTGAAGAGTTTTTTCTTTAATGTAAAAGTTGAATACAACCAGGTTGTGTCTTGCTGTTTTGCATTCTGAACAAAAATGTCCTGACATTTTAATCTGGGGATTCCCTTCTTTTCCATTTCTTGGAAATTCTCTTTTTTATGAATATGTATTTTGTTCCCTCTGTTATGATCTCTGTTCAGAGATACCAGTCGTCCTTTTATTGGAGAGTTTGTCTTCCATATCGGAGAAGGTGATGACACCCCAGTCCAGCACTCTTGCCTGGAGAATCCCAGGGATGGGGGAGCCTGGTGGGCTGCAGTCCATGGGGTCGCTGAGAGTCGGACATGACTGAGCGACTTCACTTTCACTTTTCACTTTCATGCATTGGAGAAGGAAATGGCAACCCACTCCAGTGTTCTTGCCTGGAGAATCCCAGGGACGGGGGAGCCTGGTGGGCTTCCATCTATGGGGTCGCACAGAGTCAGACATGACTGAAGCGACTTAGCAGCAGTCTCCCATATCTGTTAGCATTTCTATAAGTTGGTTTTTTTTTTTTGCCCTTTTCACATTTATTCACTGTTTCTATCTTGTGTTTTTCCTCTAGGTCGGTGATTCCATTTTCAGGAGTTTATGTTCTATTACTTGCTATTTCTAATCCCTGTATTATCTGTAAATAACACTGTTTGGACCTCATTTTGCTTCCTGAGATCTAAAATCTCCTTTTTCATCTTCTTGTGTTGTTCTAGCCTGCCATGTTTCAGTATCTTTTTAATTGAATTCATGTCACAAAGCAGTTATGAGATATTCTTCTCTTCCTTGAATTAGGCTTTTTCCAAGGATGGGCTTATTGTTCTATGTTTAACTTTCTTCCCTTATCTGGCTAGAAAATATATTCACAGTAACCATGACCTTTTCTTTTCATCTTGCTTATTTGACTTGGGCTGATAGAGCTTGACTGATGTCTGCTACGTTCTTCCCATTGTATCTGAGATGTGGTTTTTTTGTTTGTTTGTTTTTTTCTGAGCAAGCTCAGCTTTTCTCAATGCTGAAGGAATGCCAGAGATGAGGTTGGAGGAGTTCAAGGAAGGCAAAGTGCAGTCTTTGTTAAAAGACTTCCTCTCTGCCCTTTCTCCCTCATTCTGAGATTTGGTTAAATGCCCTAAATCAGTTATCACTGAACCTGGTTGGGAAGTATTTCTAGCTGCCCCAGGATGCTCTGGCCCTTGGGGTGTTTCCTCCCAGTGCACAGCATCGAGGACTTAACTCGCATCTCCCACCTAGTGAATCAACCTCAGCACTCACTCATCCAGTGTCACCTGGTCTCAATAGGAGAGGCTTCAACTGCTTTTTGATCAGAAGTGAAAAAAGACAGCTATTTGAATTGATTCTCTATGGATATGAGGATGTTAGGGAAACTGCTGAGGATTTTGTTGCTTCATAGTTAAGGTTTTATAAGTAAAATCAGCTGTCAAGCTTAGCCATGTATCTCATGCCAGAATTTTCTTTCCTTGATTTTTATAAATAAGTATTTCCTTAGACTATGTACCTTTCTTTAGCATTCTGCCAAAGTGAATGTTGTGGGATTTTCTTACTCTGTGGAGTATTAAGGGAAGAAAAATTCTGTGGGTGGTTTTAATATACCACGTGGGTCTTCCCCCTACATCCTTTGATTGTTGATACCCGGTTTTAAAGAACAGTTGCTCAGGAAAGCACAGAATGATGACTCTGGGAGAAACGGGATCATTACTGGGAAAGCACCATTTTGGGTGGAGCTATAAGCACTTTATATGTATCAGAATTGTGAAGCCCACTCCCTTCCCCACCCTGCCAGGCTTTAATGGAGTGATAGACCAGGCTAAAGGGATTCATTCTCCTTTGGGGTTAATGTAACCAGACATTTATCACCTCGATACAAAAATAGGGCGGAAAAAATCACATGGCTTCTGTATTGCTGTTCAGTTAACTTAATGGGGAGAAACACCACCTCTATGATCACTGCCACCCAACTTCCATAGAGATTCCAATATGTCCTGGTTCTGCAGAGGGTGTGGCTGGCCACAGACAAGTATCTGTGTGTCATGTAAGGGTCATGTATACCATTGTCAGGGCATGTGCCACTCCTGACTACCAGCAGATTGAGATGAAAGGGAGCCAGGCTGCTGTATGATACACTTCCCAACAAAGCAAGAAGCAGGACCTAAGGATGCTTTCTAGTCTGATGCAGCATACTTCTGGATAGCTATCACTGGCCTCAGATTTGTTAAGGATTGTTAGTAAGTCTAGGAACTCTGGAGCAGTTTACCCTTCTGTTGCTGGAACTGGCTTCAGGCCATGATGTCAGGTGTCAGTGTGGGAGGTGTGGGGGTCTTCACCATGATCGGTCTCGCCAGCCACCGTCAGCCATAACCTGGGCCCCTGGGCTGCCAGAGGCATCCTCACTTCTGCCTTCCACCAGTAGGGCTGCCCAGGTGGCATGAGTGGTAAAGAACCCAGCTGCCAGTGCAGGAGACATAAGAGATTCAACCCCTGGTTTGGGAAGATCCCCTAGAGGAGGGCTTGGCAACCCACTCCAGTATTCTTGCCTGGAGAATCCCATGGACAGAGGAACCTGACAGGCTCCAAGGCCATAACGTTGCACAGATCTGGATTCGACTGAAGCAATTTAGCACGCATGCACACACGTGATGGAGAAGGACCCTTCTTCCTTCAAAGCCTTCCAGCTTCCTTTGATATAGTCTTCCCCGGGTCTACCCTTCCCGTATATCTGCTCAGGGCTCTGGCTCCACTCACTCGTCCATCTCAGCTTCCTAGCTCCCTCTCCCCTTAGTTTCTTCTTGCTGCTCCCTGTGTGGGACACATATCACGGTCTGCAGCTGGTGCTTAGCAGCTGAAGGATGAACTACTCCATAGTTCCCAGACTTATTAATAATCCTTAAACAATCTGTGACATTAACCATCCAGAAATATGCCTCATCATACTAGAAAGCAGAATTAAGTCCCCATAGCAAACCTTCATTTTCCTTCACAGAACTTCTCAGACAGGAATGCGCCCTATATGACCCTGCACTAACATCTGTCTCCCCTGTGGGCTGTGAAGGATGTTACTTGTTGGCCATTCTGTCCCTCCTGTCTGGTCCAGGGTGGACACTCGGTGGACATGTGTTGAGAGAAGGAAAGAGAGTGAGGGTTGAAACGTAAACAGCTTAGACCTGCCTCTGAATGCCCCTCTGCCCATGACTTATTAACTAACCACCACAGAAAGGAAAGTGGATCAACAGACCTTAACAATGAGGCAGACCGTTCACTCATGAATTTGCTAATGAAGCCAAGGTTTCCTACTGAGCTTAGAACCTGAACATCAAGAAGGTGTTATCTTCAAGGATATTCATTTTATTTCTTTATGAAAACTTGTACTCAAAAGCTAATTACAAGAAGTCAAATCTTTTCTCAAATTTCCCCTTTCCAGGGGAAGCGAGCTCGCTGCCTCCTACCAACCATGATATTAGATCTTAGGCTTCTTGAGGCCAAACTCGCTGACAAGTCATTGACGGTAATTTCTTGCAAATCATTCCTGCTCAGTAATTGTTTGAAGGAACAAGTAA
This sequence comes from Bubalus bubalis, assembly GCF_019923935.1. Classification (NCBI taxonomy): domain Eukaryota; kingdom Metazoa; phylum Chordata; class Mammalia; order Artiodactyla; family Bovidae; genus Bubalus; species Bubalus bubalis. The sequence continues at coordinate 5,290,302 of NC_059164.1, read as the reverse complement.
ATGTCACCCCTGGAACTTGCTCCGTCTGCTCTCAACTTTCTACCAACTTTCCACCAAATAACTGCAGCACAGGCTCCTTGCTGCTAAGAACTGAGAAGCAGGCATGGAATTAAGAGGCCAGGGAAGATGTGGAGGCTGGTACATATGATGGTGCTTTTCACTCTCACGCAAGTCAGAGCCAGATTTTTGTTGTTGACAAGACTGATATCATTTCACTATGAAGAATATAAAGTTTCTGTATTTTTGATTAAGCTTTATTCTAGAGTATTATAGTTATGAACTTAAAATATATGATATATCACACATTGTTATAATCATATAACTGCTTGAATTAAATAGTGATGTTAACCAGCCATTGTGAATTACTTAGAACTCTATATGAAAACATATCATTTCAATATTAATTTTAAATTACATATAAAAATCTTTAGAGCTTCCCAGGTGGCGCTAGTGGTAAAGAGACATAAGAGAAATGTCAGGAGACATAAGAGAAATGGGTTCAATCTCTGGGTCAGGAAGATCCCCTGCAGGAGGGCACGGAAACCCACTCCAGTATTCTTGTCTGGAGAATCCCATGAACAGAGGAGGCTGGCAGTCTATAGTCCATAGGGTCGCAAAAACTCGGACACAACTGAAGTGATTAGCACACTCAGCGAACTCAAAATGTTTATTAACACCCAGAGTAAATACAAGTATTGGTTTGGTGTTTGAATATGTGCTGTTTAAATTGGCACACCATCCTTGGTTCACCTGTTCGTTTATTGATTTGTGTAGACAAATTGGTTTAAATGCCACCCCGAGGCAGGGCACCATGCCAGGTACAGGGCAGGCAGAGACGTGTCAGCTTTGCCCATTTTGCTGATGTCCACATTGTGTGTCTGCCCGAGATCGTTGCCCCCATGGGTGTAAATGTCAGCTGTTGCTGCCGGGCACAGAGGTAACCTGGGCCTCTCTGACTGTCACCCGCTTCCCACAGGGGACAAGTGCCTGTCGGAACTGCCCTACGACGGCAGTGCCAGCTACGAGAAGGAGAACGAGATGATGCAGACACATGTGATGGACCAGGCCATCAACAACGCCATCAGCTACCTGGGGGCCGAGTCCCTGCGCCCCCTGGTGCAGACACCCCCTGGCAGCTCCGACGTGGTCCCAGTGCTCAGCCCCATATACCAGCTCCACAAGCCGCACGCCGAGGGCCCCACGCGCTCCAACCACTCAGCCCAGGACGGCGCCGTGGAGAACCTGCTGCTGCTCTCAAAGGCCAAGTCCGTGTCCTCTGAGCGCGAGGCGTCCCCGAGCAACAGCTGCCAAGACTCCACGGACACCGAGAGCAACACGGAGGAGCAGCGGGGCGGCCTCATCTACCTGACCAACCACATCAACCCCCACGCGCGCAACGGCCTGTCCATCAAGGAGGAGCACGCGGCCTACGACGTGCTGCGCGCGGCCTCCGAGGGCCCCCCGGACGCGCTGCGCGTGATCGGCACGAGCGGGGAAGCCCTCAAGGTGTACAGGTGTGAACACTGCCGCGTGCTCTTCCTGGACCACGTCATGTACACCATCCACATGGGCTGCCACGGCTTCCGAGACCCCTTCGAGTGCAACATGTGCGGCTACCACAGCCAGGACCGCTACGAGTTCTCGTCCCACATCACGCGCGGGGAGCACCGCTTCCACATGAGCTAAACCTGGACTGCGGGAGCCCGCGGGAAGAGCATACGCGCCCTGCACGCACCCCTCGGCAGGCAGCCGGGGTTGGACTGGGCCGCTGTGCTTTGTCCTCTAGGTGGTACTTCGTTTTGTTCTGAGTTGGTTGATTTGCTTTTGAAAACAGGACGTTTTTCTTGTTAGAAACGGGGTTCCATTTACAGCCCCTGGAATGCTCTCTTACTAGACGATTCTGTAGACCGCAGGCTGAAATCCCCTCCCCTGTTGCTTCCTAGAAATCGCCAGCCTCCAAGTGATAGGTCATGTTCGGAGAGAATTGTATCAAAACAGGCGGAAGCCCGGAAAGGAATGAGCTGGTTCCGTGCTGAGCGTGGTTTCGCGCACCAGATGGGGTTTGCAGGGTCCCGGGAGCCCTGCGCACAGCCCCTGCGCTGTGGCCGTGACTGTGACCCTGGGGTGAAATGCCCTCCTCTCAGGGCCGGTAACTGCATCCGGCACCGACAGGCCACAGGTTCCAAAGGAAGAAAATTATTCTGAGTCAAATTCTGCACACTGCTGGGAAAAGTAACTATTGGACAGAGGGTAGGGGAGGACTTGCAGAGCCTTTTGGATTCATTCTCCCTTTCCAAACTTTGTCATGACGTTGCCCAGCCCAGAAGCCTCCAGAGGCCTGTTGTCCCATGGAATGAACTCTATTTCCGTGGGGCACCTGGGCCCACTGTTCTCTGCTCTCTCATCTCCTAAGGGCCCCCAGAGTCTATCACTACATTGTTAACACCAGCCCTGAAATTTAGACGTTAATTCTTTTTGAAATGTTCAGATGATAAAATCCCTCAGAAACCAAACCTGTATTCTAAATTCCACACTCATGTCTGGTTCTGTTCTCCTTCCTGCCCGGTTCCGCCTGTGACCAGAAGCCTATTTTCCCGCAGAAAGTCTGTCCTAAACTTCATTTAATGTTGTGTTTGTAGCTCCAAGCAGGGGTTCTTATTGTGGGTATAATTCTCTCCCTGCCTTCTGTGTATAGTATTCTCATTTTAATATCCATTAAAGGATTCAGAATGACCATTTTCAGGTCAGGGAAATTTGGCAGGTGAAGTCCAGAGGCTGCTGCTTACACACAGCACCTGTTGGTTTGAAATCACACTTTCAAACCATCTGACATGCTTTTCCTCCAAGGGCAGAGCTGCACCCTTGTGTCCACCTAGGCAGGGTGCACCTGTCTGACCGGGGGCATGTCCAGGATCATCTCGTCACCAGAACTCGAGGTCCAGCTGGACAGAGGGAGGAGGCCCTGGAGGTGAAGACTGCTCATGCCCTCAAAGGCCCACAGAGACGTCCATGGGTTCCAGTCCTAACCTGGAAAGCAATAGGATAGGTGCAAGCTATCGTTAAGAACATTCATCTCAACCACCTGGCAGGAAGGGCATACAGTTGCCAGTATTTTTCATCACCAAAAATGTGCAAGGAACATAAGGAAACAGCAAAAATTGTGCAAAGCATCTCTGCATTTCAGCCAACTCCAGAGATCCTGGGCTCAGCACTCTTGACATTTGGGGCTGGATACTGGGTTGCAGGGGATTTCCCCAGGCATCCTAGGCTGTTTAACAGCATGAGGTCAACCCCTGGGTTGGGAAGATCCCCTGGAGGAGGGAATGGCAACCCACTCCAGTATTCTTGCCTGGAGAATCCCATGGACAGAGGAGCCTGGTGGGCTACAGTCCATGTGGTCACAAAGAGTTGGACACAACTGAGTGACTATCATTTCACTGGTCACTTACCCAATAAGTGCCAGTAGACCCCCCCAGTTGACAACCAGAAATGTCCCTGGGAATAAAAAGGTGTCCCTAGTGGAGGACCACTGCTCTAATTGAATTGTAAGCCAATCAAGGGTATGGAAGCCTTCCAGAGATGAAAGCCCTGCCATGAATGTCCCCAGTCAGCAGTCTCGAGCGTGACTCCTGTTCCTTTGGATTTATTTTAATTCTCTCAATGAACTGTCCCACCTTCAGTCTTCAGAAGCTTACCTTCCCAAGTGCACTTGAATTTTGTGGAAAGGGTGGCAACCTAGCATCCCTGAGTCATGGGATTCTTTGCTTATGGAACTGTGTGATGTTTTGAACCTGGAAATAGGCAAACGTGTAGTAACTTGGTCAGTGACACGCTGAGGCACTGGGTGAGGGGCAGAGGGGGACTCTGGGCTGTGGACAGCATTCGTTCAACATGAAGTTAAAAGACAGACCCCGCTTATCCCCCTGCATGCATATTCAGGGTGAGAGACTGCTCATACGTCCAGTTTGCAGGCCAGTTTCATCTGCCACATCTGTTCCATGGGGCCCATTGGCTGGACAGAGCTATCTTTTCCCCTGTGGCTTCAGATGGACCTCAACCCACCACTGTAGATAGTGGCTGAGGAGTTGTTTTCCCCAGGACTTTCCCCTCCCTCTCTCCACCTTTTGTATCCAATATAACCTTATTTACACACCTTTTGTTGTGGTTTTCTAATGTAACACCATTTTTCTCTGAAAATATTGTATTTAAAGTAAGGTTTCATTAATGCCAACAAGTAATGAAATTATGCCTGAAAGATGGCCATGTTCTGTACCCAAAGCTGTTGACGTTTTCCTTCTAGCTGGTAAAAGTAGCATTTTGCATGACCTTACCCCGTTTCACTCTGTGGTTTGTTCGGCTACTGATGATGTGAGTGTGTGTCTCGGGGACAACTGTCGAGGCACTAGGCTTCATGCACTCTCGTTGTGTTGAAAATAAATATCAACCAAAGGAGGGGCACCAGGAGCAGGTGGGTTCCATTGATCGTGAGAAGTCCCTGCTTGGCATTCTGGCCCATCCCGGTCACCCAGCTCCCCTCCACTCAGAACACCTGGACCCTATTCCTCACCCAGGTCCTCCTGCATCACGTATCTTAGAGCGTGGGCTTGTCCTTGTAGAAAAGACATTACAAAGAATCATGTTACTATCGCTGTGTCACCCAAGGGCATGTCCCAGCGCCTAGCATTTCAGATACCAGCACGTTTCACTGCCAGTTTAGAATCAACCAAAAATGAGATCTCAGACTCTTCATCAAGAAAGACAGCTATCTCTCAATGCAATGTGAGTTCTTCTTCTTCTTTTTTTTTTTTTTTTTCTATTTTTGTGCCTTTCCTTGTTTTGTTTTCAGTGGAACCTTCTTAGCATCGTCTTTTTGCCAAAGCAAAAGCAAGATGCCATGGACTGCTGTAGGCCAGTCGTGAAGTAAATCTATTTCTCTCGTGCACTTATGTTCCAGCAATAATGAAGGGGCAGCGCTACTCGGAATCCAGATCTCTCTCCTTCAATTGAGTGTTTTTTTTTGTTTTACTTTAAAAGAAACCAAAATTAGACTTATTTAAGATATACAGACATCAGAAATTAAAGGAAAAACAAGCACATATGCTGTTGGTGCCATAGCATTCACTGTGAACAAGTGTGACCAGAAATGAATATGCAATCTTGTTTCCAATACTTTCTAATACACTTTTTTACAATGTTGTGTGTGGTGACTGTTCAGGGTTCAGTTTATGTGTATCTATCTAATACATCTTTAGGTCTGCCGCTGCCATTCTGGCAGATACTTGTACAGGACTGTAAATGAGAAAATGCAGTTGTATTTCCAATCTGCCTCTATGATGATGTTAAATTATTTCTGTTTTGCTGTGAACAGGGGCGTGGCCTTGGAGGAATAGAGTATCCTTTTGTACACATTTTCAAATGCTTACTCTGTGGTGATAGAACTAATAAATGCAGTGAATACTCTGTCTGCCCCATGCTGTGAAGCCCACGCTGGTCTTGAGAGAATCGCCGTGCAGACCTGCCACCTGCTACAGACTCCCTCTAGGTCGGAGGAGGAAGACGGGCTTGGGGGCGGGTGCAAGACAAGGTGGGATCATCTGTGATCATATGCATTCGCCGTTGCTGCCGGTGCATCAGTTCACTTCGGCAGGCTGAGCACCTCCTGTTCAAGCTATGCTGGGCTTGGAGTACTTGTGGGTTGGAGGGTGAGTGGAGGTCGTGGGCAATATGACACACATTCCCCAGCTCTTCTTAGAGCAGTGCTTAATGCCATGTGCAGCGATGGGCGGCAGAGGAGGAGCACAGAGGCAAGTGCTGACCACAGTGGCCACCCTGGGGGCAGTCTCCCTGCTGAGCTGCATGTTTAGGGCAGGGCGCGCAGGGCTGGGAGGTCTCAACTCTGTCTGTCACAGACGCGCACTGCTCGAGACGCTCGGTGGTTAAAACCCTCTGGCCCTTTGGGAGAACCAGCCAGACACGGTGTGGGCTCAAATCTAGTAAATAAGATGAAGTGATCAAGTTTACACGGTTCAACATTTGATCCAAATGGGGTGAAACTTGAATGAAATCCACAGACTGTTCAGTTTCACATCAGGCTTTGGCATCAGGGGTTTTTCATAAGTGTCAGTGGCGGGGCAGCATCCTTCAAAGAAGTTTTCAGCACCCTTAAGTTACTGCACTGAATGAACGCATGGCTTAGAGAGAGATAATGACACAACCATTGCCAGATCCGCTGTTTCACAGTTACACTGAGAAGTGGTCATGGGTTCAAGAAATAAAGGGTGTCTGCATTAACTCAGAAATGACCTAGGCTCAATTTAAGGCAGAAAAATGACTCCAAAGTGGTGGTGGTGGAGGGCTGGGTCTGTTTGTGAGAGTGAGGAATGTGTTTGTGTGCACCTTACCAAGGCTAATGAGTGTGTCTAGAAGCGGGCTTCTTTGGTGACTCAGATGGTAAAGAATCTGCCTGCAACACAGGAGACCTGGGTTCAATCCCTGGGTTGGGAAGATCCCTTGGAGAAGGAAATGGCAACCCAATCCAGTATTCTTTCCTGGAGAATTCCACAGACAGAGGAGCCTGGTGGGGGGTTGCAAAGAGTCAGACACAACTGAACGACCAACACTCAACTAGAAGAGATCTGAGGAGGGCAGTGGCCTGCCCTCATCTCTCAAGCTCATCGACTGAGCTTGGGAAGGGGTTGAGGAGCAATCCATCCTGGAACCCAGGACGTGGTAACAAGTGAGGGTGAAGTTCAAAACCCTCACTTTTAAGAGCATTCCACAGGATGATAGACTCCATTTCTTGGTTTTCACTACCTTTTATATTATTGAAGTCATGCTAAGAATGATTATCCTCAGCATCTTTTTGGTGCTGTAAGCCATTAAGCTTCCTCTGGTCCCCTTGCAAGCCCTCAGTGAGTCAGGGGTGCACTCACCCCATGTGCCCAACCTGGTGAGCCCCACTCTGGGAAGTCGGCCCTGGAGGGTGTTTCCTTCATGGTAATGAGCAGAGGTGATGGAGAGGAGCAGAACAGCTCACATTCACGCCTGGGAGGGGTAAGAGTCAGGGACAGTCTGCCTGGTCAGCCCCAGGATGACTGCAACTGCTTCCAGGTGGATGCACCAAGGTTCAAAGAGCCTGGTTGCCTGCACAGAGGGCCTGGAAGATGCTGAGTGAAGGAGGCGAGGTGTGGCTGCAGCTGTCAGACAGACACTGTTCCCTGCACACCTGGAACAGCCTGGCATGTTCTGGACAGCTCCCCCTCTGCTGTTCCCCCTGGGGCAGCTCTGGCAGTTTCCTGAGTGCAGTTTTTTATCCTCCCTTAAGACAGCTGCTCATCCAATTTTATTCCTGATGAGTGCTGTAAATTTACAAAACATGCTGTGTTTTATATATTAGTGTGAAATCTGAGGAGCTAAACATCAGAATTGGGGGCTCAGGTGCCAACAATTTCTGATCACATTTCCAATTAATTGGTCATATTTTCTATCAAAATAAAACATCTTGGAGGTTTTGTGACTCCTTGGTGAAGTTCTGCATTTCCCCTAAAAGTACGTGCACTCTAAGGAACAGGATTGCTCAGCTGTTGCCAAAAGTCTCATTTTTTTCATATGGCCAGCCTCTCAACTCCAAATCCTGAGCAGGGCTCGAAACAGACATCTAGGAGCTAGACAATCAGTACAAGACTTGGAAGAAGTGCTCAGACCACCAAGGCAGGGGTCCCCTGTTGCTCAGAAGCCCAGGCATCACTCTGAACCCCACTGGTCTTTCTCTGCACTGGAACCCAGAGAGCAGCCCAGCACAGCTGCCAGGCAGGGCTGGAGCTCAGGTGCGGCCGACGCAGCCTGGATCTTCTCTGCCTTCCCCAAGAGCCTGGCCCTTGCGACCTCTGACGAGGGGGAGATGGAGCCGCTCGGCTCCTAGAATAGCACTTCGGCCTCATGGCCAGGCTCCTGTCCTCCCATTGGCCTCTTCCAGCATTAACCCAAATTCCCAGCTCCCAGCTCCCAGCTCAAGACCACCTCCAGATTTCCTCACCCACACCACCTTCCCCGGGCCCTGGGGCATCCAGAAATCCCCCATGACCCTGGTTCTCAAATGCAGCTCAGAATCACCTGGCTGGTTCTCATACATGGAGTTTCCAGAGACCCACTCCTGACCTTTCTGGAGCAGGAGGTCTGGGTGGAGTCTACCTGCCTCATATGGGACCAGTTCCTCAAGTCCAGATAAGCTGACCCCACCCACCTGGTCCCCATCAAGGCAGATACAACCTTAACCCTCTCCTCCAGCCCTGCCACCTCCCTCTCTTTTTTGACAGAGGAAGAAACCTAATAATTGATTATTAATGAAATTAATAATTATTCAAAATTAATAATGTCTCTCTCTTCCCCTCTTAAATTTAAAACAATTCATGCACGTGTGCTAAGTCACTTCAGTCATGTCCAACTCTGTGATATTATGGACTGCAGCCCGCCAGGCTCCTCTGTCCATGAGATTCTCCAGGCAAGAACACTGCAGTGGGTTTGCCATGACAAGAGAGTCAGAGAGTGGAAAACCAAAATACTAGCTGTGCTACCTGTGAAACCTAGATTAGAGGAACCAGCTTCAGTGCCTGACCACGGTGGGCTTGCTGACTCCAGGCAGACTTGCCCCGCCGGATGCAGGTAGGATTTAAACTCAGGCACCACCTGAGGGGGCTGAGCCCGCACCCTGCAGGAAAGGGGAGGGGGAGCAGAACCCTCATCCTGCAGGCAGCAGAGCCCAGGAAAGCAAGAGAAAGCAAGCTCAGTTCCTGCAGCCAGAGGAGTGTGAAGAGGAGAGAAGCAGGTGCAGGGGAGCCACCAGAGGCAGAGAAGAGAGTGGCGTGATGAGAAGCAGGCGAGCGACGAGAGGAGCCGGCAGGAGGCCTGGCAAGGGGGAAAAGGCATAACCTTCCAGCAGCGGGCTGCAGAGGACTTGACTCTCTCTTACTGGGGTGTGGTCTCCAGGAGCAGGGTTTTTTTTTTTTTTTTTTTTTTTTTTCTGCCATATCTTCAGTGTCAAGAAGAGTTACCTGGCACATAGTAGGTGCTTGGTATGGTCTGAATGTTTGTGTCTCCCCAGAAATCATATGTGGAAATCCTGCCTCCCAAAGGTATTTGGAGGTGGACGTTTGGCAGGTGACTGAGTCAGGATGGAGTCCTTGTGGTGGGATTGCTGTGTACTAAGTCACTTCAGTCGTGTCCGACTCTTTAAAACCCCATGGACTGTAGCCCGCCAGATTCCTCTATCCATGGGATTCTCCAGGCAAGAATACTGGAGTATGTTCCCACGCCCTCCTCCAGGGCATCTTCCCAATCCGGGGATGGAACCCACATCTCAGGTCTCCTGCGTTGGCAGGCTGGTTCTTTGCCACTAGCGCCACCTGCTGGGACTGGTGTCCTAATAAAGAGGCTTCCAGGAGCTCCCTCACCCTTGTCTCCTGTGAGGACAGTGAGAAATCCACCACCGGGAGGGGGCCTCACCTGGCCCTGACCTCAAGACTTCCAGCTTCCGGAACTGTGGGAAATAAAGTTCTGTTGTTCACAAGCCACCCGGTATCTGGCGTTTTGTGACAGCAACCGGCAGACTGGGATGCGGGTCAGTAAACATGGACGCATGTAATTGTCTACTGAAGATGACTGAGATGATTGTGTGCGGAGCACTTGTGAGGTGCTGAGCCCAGATCTCAGGTCCTGTGTGAGCGGTTAGTGAGGGGCAGGGGCAGCGTGGGCTGGGCAGAGGGATTGAGCAGGGAAGCTGGGGAGGCACTAGGTGACGAGAATGGGTCAGCTGTGAAGACAGGTCACAGTTTGAGAGTCAGGTGGTCAAGAGCGAGAAAGCAGGATGGACCCACGAGGCGCCCGAGGGCAGAGCGAGCTGGGAGGGCGGCAGAGCTCTGTTCCCACGGAGAAGAGGGCCATGGTCCCAGACAGGAGGGAAGCCCGCGGAGCCCGGCACCCAAACTCCCTCCACGAAGGAGAGGCCGAAAAGCAGGCCCAGTAAAGCAGCTGAGACCAGGAGCGGGCTGTAAAGAAGCTGCCAGCTGAGCACCCGGACACTGGCCGTGGCAGTTGGCAGGGGGCCCGGGGAGGGAGATGCAGGAGGCGGGGATGGGCTGGGGACCCCTGAGGCTGATGCTGGCAGGAAGGAAATGGGGAACTTGGTGCAGCCCGGACCTCAGGCCTCAGCTGGGACCAGATGCTTCAAAACATGCCAAGTTCTGGGCTGTTTTTTCCTAAGGAGGAAGGTGAAAACCTCAGTGTGAAGTCCCCTCGCTTTTTCCGCTTTTTGGCAAAGCCAAGGACAGGAACAAGGCATGATCCCTGTGTGATGTCTGCTCTCGGCACCCCCCACCCCGCTCCCCCAACACAGGCCGCCCGCGCCCCCTCCCTGGCAGCGGGGTGCTGTGCCGGCCCAGCAGGTGGGCTGTGGCTACGGGGATCGCAGGACGGGAAGCAGATGTGGCCCCCGCAGTCCCCAGGCACAACTGGAGGCTGGCCGCTTGGGGAGGAGATTTGCATAACAAGGATAATTTGGTACCAAAGCTGTCCCCTGAAGTGAACTGCCTGGATCTCGGTGCAGTTGACAAATTTCACTTCTTCTTTCCCATGTTTTGTCAAACCAACTAGATGTGACGTTGAGTGTGTGAATTGTCCAAAGATACTTTCTTTCTCCCTGCATGATTCCGGCCTCCCTCCCTCTGTTCTGCCTGATCCAGGGCTTCCCGTGCCCACTCCCAGGGTCTCTGGCCCCCGAAGGCACTGCAGCAGTGCCTGCCCCACTCAAAGCCTTGCTCCCTCTTGGAGAGATGCCACGGCGGGACTCCAGGCCTCCGGGCACCTTGCCTCTGCTCCCCGCACCTGCCGCTGCGTCCCTGTCAGCTTCCTCCCTCCTGCTTCCTGTGGGCAAGGGCGGGCCGAGGCCCCACCGTGAGGAGTGCATGTGGTCTCGGGCCCTTGGTTTGATTCCCCTTTCAGGGCCCTCCTCCCTCCTGGGCACTGCCCTTCACAAAACCGGCTTGGCTCCCCTTCCCACACCCAGATCCCACTCCTTAAAGCATCACGATTCTTTGAAGCTGCCTTTATACCATCCTACAGGAAAACAATCATGTGTTACTGTTCAAAAATAAAATAGGTAGAGTATATTCTTGGGGGGCCCCCCTGGTGGTTCAGTGGTAACGAAACCACCTGCAGTGTAGGAGCTGCAGGTTCGATCCCTGGGTTGGGAAGATCCCCTGGAGGAGGGCATGGCAACCCACCCTAGTATTCTTGCCTGGAGAATCCCATGGACAGAGGAACCTGGCGGGCTACAGTCCATGGGGTCACAGAAGAATCAGACTCGACTTAGTGGCTGAACAACAACCATGTGCTTGAGGGTCTGTGAGCCTTGGAGTCAGGGAGCCTAATTTGGGGTCCAAGGAGCCTTGGAGTCAGGGAGCCTAGTTTGGGGTCCAAGTTCACCCCTTGCAGATGTCATCTGGTCTGATCAGGACCTGATTCTCCACATTGCTCCAGGCTCCTTCTAACCTTGGGCAGCCTGGCACCATGATGAGCCCGCAGGCCCTGGAATGCTCCCCAAGCCATGCCAGCTGCTGAGCTAGGCATGTAACAAGGCTGAACCTTTGTTCTTAACTAATCTTTGGAGCTGTCTCAAGGCCAGATCTCCAGGCTTCCGAGCTGTCTAAGTCTGTCTCAGGCCTCACATGGTGCTCTGTTAAGTGGCTGCCTCCTCCATTGGACTATGAGGCTGAGGTCTTGACTCAGCATCCCCAAACTTCCACTCCAAGTTTGGGGTGAGGCCCTAGAGGGCACATGGCATATAGGATGGACACTTGTCCCCTGCTCCTTGGGGTCTGTGAAGTCTTATCCCACCGAGATGATGGCCTGGACCCCCCACCCCCGGGCAGGGCTCTTCCTCCTGAACCCCCCTCCCATCTTTCCACATACTTCAGGGCCAGCATTGTCTCCCCAGAGAAAGACAGGAGACAATGGGACACAGGCCTCAGGCTCCCGAGGTCTCCAGGAGGGCCCTCTCCTGTGGGTCCTGGTGGTCAGACCCTGGCAGGGCGCCGCATCCAGGGGATAGGCTGGGCAGTCCTGGGGGACACAGGTGATGGGGAGGAGGAGGGTTGAGAGACTGGGTAGCCAGGCTCCACCAGACACAGCTAGTCTGAGCCAGAGGCAGAGAGAGAGGAGACAGGAACCTGTTTACAAAACAATTAAAACTAGAGAAGTCAGGACAAGTGGAAGACAGTGAAAACAAGCAAACAAAAGGGGGTAAGAAGAGAAAATAGTAACGAGTGTGGTGGCTTCCAATCCAGCTGTATCAGTCTTCATTTTAAACATCATTGGTCTAAATGCACCACTTGAAACATAGACACTGTCAGAGTGGATCTACAGACAAGACCCAACTACACGTGGTCCATGAAGAAGTCACTTTAAATGTAAGACATGTGGGGCTTCCCTGGTAGCTCAGACTGTACAGAATCTGCCTGCAATGCAGGAGACACAGGAAATGTAGGTTTGATCCCTGGGTCAGGAAGATTTCCGGGAGAAGGAAATGGCAACCCACTCCAGTATTCTTGCCTGGACAATTCGGCTACAGTCCATGGGGTTGCAAAGAGCTGGATGCCACTCAGCGACTGAGCACACATAGATTGAAGAGATGAAGAAGGGCAACCTTTGCTAATACCAGTCAGGAGAAAGCAGGAGTTGTTGTAAGTTTAGACACAGCAGACTTCAGAGCCAGGGAGGTTATCCAGGATAGAGGGACTTTGCCTGATGACAAAGGGGCCCGTTCTCTGGGAGAACATAGCAATTCTTAACATGCGTGTGCCTAACAACAGAGCACCCAAACATGCCCTAGAACCACAAGAAGAGACAGACAAACCCACTCACTGTTGCACATGTCAGCCCCTTCCATCAGAAACAGATCCCACAGACAGAAAACCAGGAAGGACAGACTTGAGTGGAAAGACAGAAGGAGGTATTTGGGTGAAGAAGGTTGGCCCAGGGAAATTTGGGCCAGAGGGATAGTGAGCACCAGCCCACCAGAGGCCTGAACCTGGAAACACGTTTGGGGACAGCCATGCCATTAACAGACTTTATGTTTCTGGGCTCCAAAGTCACTGCAGATGGTGACTGCAGCCATGAAATTAAAAGACGCTTGCTCCTTGGAAGAAAAGCTATGACAAACCTAGAGGGAATATTAAAAAGCAGAGACATCACTTTGCTGACAAAGGTTCATATAGTCAAAGCTGTGGTTTTTCCAATAGTCATGTACAGATGTGAGAGTTGGACCGTAAAGAAGGCTGAGCATCAAAGAATTGATGCTTTTGAACTGTGGTGCTGGAGAAGAGTCCTGAGAGTCCCTTGGAAGCAAAGAGATCAAACCAGTAAATCCTAAAGGAAATCAATCCTGACTATTCACTGGAAGGACTGATGCTGAAGCTGAAGCTCTAATTCTTTGGCCACCTGATGGTAAGAGCAAGCTCACTGGAAAATGCTGGGAAAGATTGAGGGGAGGAAGAGAAGGGGGTGACAGAGGATGAGATGGTTGGACACCATCACCGATTCAATGGACATGAATTTGAACAAACTCCGGGAGATGGTGAAGGACAGGGAAGCCTGTCATGCTGCAGTCCATGGGGTCACAAAGAGTCAGACACAATTGAACAACAACAATGCCATTGATTTTAGCCAGAGGGTCCCAGGAGGGCTTTGGGGGCTCTGCAGCTTCTGTGGTCCTGAGGGCCAGCCACCCGGGGAGTCCAGCAGGAAGAGCGGCATGCACACTGAGCTGGAGAAGGGCCTTCTCAGCATCAAGGCTAAGCAAGGGCCTGGGGGGAGAAGCAGGAAATGAGACCCCATCCTGGTCCTGGAACACCCGGCTGTCAAGGGACAGCCGGGCTTTTAGAGGAAGGGTGGGGATGGGAGTGAACAGCCGCTTCAGGTAGTGAAACCAGTGCCCAGGACACAGAATGACTTCTTCAAGGTCACAGGGAGTCACCCTGAGGCACACTTCCTAACGCCCGCCCATTTCACGCAAGAGCCACAGTCACTGAATGAACACTTCTCTGGGTCACACACATGGAAAAAGCATAAGACTACAGGGCCGTGCGGACAGCAATACTGCAACAAAGGCCATACCCTTGAGACAATGTCAAAGAGGCTTAAATGGTCCCCACTCTCACCTTGCACCCCCAGCTGGGGGGGTCAGCCCACATTTATGGGGCCATGGGGCAGCTCAGACTCCCAGTGATCTGGACCGGAACTCGTGTGCAACAGAATCGTGTTAACCAAAAAGGAAAACAATAGCAGTGTCTTACCCTGAGGATTACCTGGTCACTCCAACACACTCTGGGTGCACACCCAGCCCATGCTGTGCCTCACAGCAGCAAAGACCAATTCTGCTTCTTGCCTGTTTGCTTCGAGAAACGGGGCACCCGTTCTCACACCTGCAGCATGGAAATTCCAGGACAGAGCATTTGTTTTCATCCGCAAATAGGACTTATGCAAAGAGCGATGCTGATCCACACAAAGGCCACTAGCCACAACATTCAGAAAACGAAGATCATGGCATCCAGTCCCATCACTTCATGGCAAATAGATGGGGAAACAGTGGAAACAGAGACTTTATTTTTGGGGGTCCAAAATCACTGCAGATGGTGATTTCAGCCATAAAATTAAAAGACGCTTACTCCTTGGAAGGAAAGTTATGACCAACCTAGATAGCATATTAAAAAGAAGAGACATTACCTTGTCAACAAAGGTCCATCTAGTCAAGGTTATGGCTTTTCCAGTGGTCACGTATGGATGTGAGAGTTGGACTATAAAGAAAGCTGAGCGCTGAAGAATTGATGCTTTTGAACTGTGGTGTTGGAGACGACTCTTGAGAGTCCCTTGGACTGCAAGGAGATCCAACCAGTCCATCCTAAAGGAGATCAGTCCTGGGTATTCATTGGAAGGACTGATACTGAAGCTGAAACTCCAATACTTTGGCCACCTGATGTGAAGAACTGACTCATTGGAAAAGACCCTGATGCTGGGAAAGACTGTAGGGCAGGAGGAGAAGGGGATGACAGAGGATAAGATGGTTGGATGGCATCACCGACTCAGTGGACATGGGTTTGGGTAAATTCCAGGAGTTGGTGATGGACAGGGAGGACTGGCGTGCTGCAGGCCATGGGGTCGCAAAGAGTCGGACATGACTGAGGGACTGAACTGAATTGAACTCAACAGCGAGTGATCTAAACTTAAAGTCATCAAAACTAAATAAATGAGAAAATTCAGCCTGCCCGCCGCAGCAGCCTCATTCTAAGAGTGCCATGAGCCGCGTGGGGCTGTGGCTGCCACACTGGACAGAGCAGACAGGAGAGCTTTGCCTTGTGCATCGTGGGGCAGCTCTGCTGAGCTGGAGCAGAGCAGCACTGTTGCCAGGATCTCGGCTCTCTCTGCACCAAAAATGACTCCATGGAGTCATGGAGGAGAAAGATAGAGGGCCTTCATTACTCAGCCAGGCAAAGGGGGAACACAGCAGGCCTGCGCCTCAAGAACTGTGCCCCCCTCCCCGGTGAGTAGGGGAAGGTTATATAGTCGGGCCAGAGGATGTGACTGTCTTGTAGTCCTTTTTATTCTGCAGTTTCAAAAGGGTGGGGTTGCCGAGAAGCTGAAGGTGTGTGCAGGGCCCTAGGTGGCGCCTCTTCTAATGTGGCTGCGCCTCTGCCTCAGGTGGTTTCGTGGCTGCTTCTCCTTTGTGGAGCTGCTGTCCTGCCCTTTGGAACTCAGAGAAGGTGGTGAGGCCAGAGTTCTGGCTGCAAGGGATGGGGGACAAAACGGCCTCCCTGCCCTGGAGTCCCGCAGCCACTGTCAGCATCAATACCCCACAAACGCCCTTCCTCCCGCCTCCGAAAACAACCGTGGGTTCCCAGCTTGTTCCTGAGGAAGCCTGCCTGGGGTACTGAATCCTGGAGGCTGCCCTCGATATTCAAATTACGGAGCAACTTTCACTTCCACTTGGGGACCGAGGCTTCCACTCTGCCAGCAGGGAGATAGCATTTGCCCGAGGCCATGTGCCTTCAGTACAGCAGGTTCACTGGCCCTTCAAGGTGTCTCCGGGGTGGGACTGCTCTTCCCTGATGCTCCCCGCACCTCCCAGACTTTCACCGCACTTCCCCTGGGTCTGTGCCCCAGGCCCTCTGCTCCCTTGACCGCCAGTCCCCTCCAGGCAGCGGTGACCTGCAGGAACTGCTGAGAAGCCTCGGAGGGTGGGATTTCCAGCAAATAGGGAAGGAGTCTGACGCCCTGCTGGTAGATTCTTGCAGGATCACTCTCCTCCCAGGAGAAAAAGAGGAAAAAAAGGCAAATCACTTTCCTCTTGCTTCTGCTTCTCCCCAATAAACTGCTTGCCTCACTTCCTTTTGCAGTTAGAGAAATGTTCCTTGTGAAAGTGATTTCCACACATCCACACGCCATGCTGCCCCAGCCTCCAGGAGGGATTTGTGTGGTGCTTTGCTCGCTGGCTCCCTGGACTTTGACTAAGAAAGTCCTGTCAGAAAATAGGAGCTGACTTGAACCATCCAGCTCTTCCATCAATGGCGAATGCCTATCTCCAGGGGTGAGACAGGGTGCAGATCTAGAAGGTTCCACCTGAGAATCAGGGTCCTTCAAGCATGGCCTGTGACCACGTCAGCCAGCAACAGCCTCCCAAGGGTCCAGGCCTCTCTGTGGCCCTGCTGCACGTGGACAAAGTCAAGGGCTCTGTGTGTGCTGGGGGCTGAAGGAGACCCCTTAATCAGGAACTCTGACTGCCTCTTCTGTTACAACAGAGATTGAAAGTGCTTGTTCTGAGAGCAGAGGGAAGGATTCAGGAAGATGCTCTGTATCAAGGGTTGTTGTTCAGTCCCTCAGTCATGTCCGACTCTGTGACCCCATGGACTGAAGCACGCCAGGCTTCCCTGTCCTTCATTATCTCCCGGAGTTTGCTCAAATTCATGTTCATTGAGTTGGTGATGCCACCCAACCATCTCATACTTTGTCATCCCCTTCTGCTGCAGCCCTCAGTCTTCCCCAGCATGAGGGTCTTTTCCAATGAGTTAGCTGTTCGCATTAGCTGGTCAAGGTGTTGGAGTTTCAGCCTCAGCATCAGTCCTTTCAGTGAACACTATGTCAAGGGAACAGGTGCAAAGCGCCCTCCCAGGGAACCATTCCCTGTGTGTTTAGTCTGTGCTGATGACTTGAAACCAGAAAACACGGAGGCTTGGAAGGACCAAGGACCAGCCCACCACCATGTACATCCACCAGTTCACATGTCTGGTTGGCCCTGGAAAGGACAGGTCCCTTAGAGGGAATTTAAGGCCCTTCCTGGGTCAGGAACATCCCCTGTAGAAGGACAGGCTACCCACTCCAGTATCCTCAGGCTTCCCTTGTGTCCCACCTGGTAAAGAATCCGCCTGCAATGTGGGAGACCTGAGCTCGATCCCTGGGTTGGGAAGATCCCCTGGAGAAGGGGAAAGGCTACCCACTCCAGTATTCTGGCCTAGAAAATTCCATGGACATCCATGGCATTGCAAAGAGTCAGACACGACTGAGTGACTTTGACTTTCACTTTCCCGTGTACACAGGAGTGAGTGCCAGTAAAGCAATTTAGCTGGAAACCTCCCAGCAACACTATAGGCCAAAGCATTTTTAAAAGCTGCTCCATTAAGCGTAATATTTTAATTTAAATACAAAAGTGAAGAAACTAAAAGTTTGAGCTTTGTGGCAAATTAGCTAAACATTCTCTAACATCTAAATTGGAATTTTAAGGTAAAATGGTACCAAAATTCAAAAGGCTGAGAAAGACAAATATCTTATGATATCATCACTTATGTGTGGTATCTTAAAAAAATGATAAGAACTTGTTTACAAGACAGAAACAGACTCACAGACTTAGAAAATAAACTTACGGTTACCAAAGGGGAAAAGAGGGAGCACAGAGTAAATGAGATTGAGACTGACATATACACACTGCTATATGAAGATTAGGTAACTGTTAAGAACCTGCTGTATAGCACGGGGAGCTCTGCTCAGTTCACTATAATGTCCTATATGGAAAAAGAACCTGAAAAAGAATGGATATATGTATATGTATAACTGATTCACTTTGCTGTACAGCAAAAACTAACATGACATTGTAAAACAACCATACTCCAATAAAAATTTAAAAATAAAGAGCTCACTAAATGAAATTAAAAAAAAAAAAAAATTTAAAAAGGCCAAACACAGCCACCTCCAGGGAACTGCTGAAGCCCCAGGCAAAGCAAGGCATGCGCCCCCCCTAGTGGTGAAGGCAGAGAGTGCAGCTGTCCACCCCTTGCTTCCAGGACAGGGTCTCCCAGCGCATGCTTGGAGAGCGCGTTTCTGCACCCCTAGCCCAGCGCCCCACTGACACAGGGGAAAATGGAGCTCTGCGGCAGTGAAAACTGACCCGCTGACTTAGCAAGTTAAGGCTGGAAACAGGCTTGTCAGCAGGTAAACGTGTTCTTACACATGAGCTTATAGTTTGATGTTCAATAGGTGGCACTCGGAGAAGGCGATGGCACCCCACTCCAGTACTCTTGTCTGGAAAATTCCATGGACGGAGGAGCCTGATAGGCTGCAGTCCATGGGGTCGCGAAGAGTCGGACGCTACTGAGCGACTTCCCTTTCACTTTTCACTTTCATGAATTGGAGAAGGAAATGGTAGCCCACTCCAGTGTTCTTGCCTGGAGAATCCCAGGGACGGGAGAGACTGGTGGGCTGCCGTCTATGGGGTCGCACAGAGTCGGACACGACTGAAGCGACTTAGCAGCAGCAGCAGCAGGTGGCACTAGTGGTAAAGAATGTGCCCGCCAGTGCAGGAGACACAAGAGACGCGGGTTCAGTCCCTGGGTTGGGAAGATCTCCTGGAGAAGGAAGTGGCAACCCACTCCAGTATTCTTGCTGGGAGAATCCCATGGACAGAGGAGCCTGATGGGCTGCAGTGCATGGGGTTACAAAGAGTCAGACATGCCTGAGGAATTGAGCATGAACACACCCTAAAAATTTGTTATTCAGCTCTTACACCCGCTGAAGTCAATTCTGGCAAAAATTCAGTTAATAAGCATAGGGACCTCCCCCCACCCAAAGAAGTGTCCTCACTCTGGCCCAGAACTCTTCTAACCTTGCTGGAAACTCCTATTCGACCCCTTCCTAGGGTCCCAGCTCGACCTCTGTGGACCTTCACCCTGGTCTGAGCAAGGAGTCTCAAGAGCTCACCTTCTTAGAACATGATCCTTCACCCTGGACCTCCAGGTCCCTGCAGCTGAGATCTCTGGTGTCTGTAGGGGAGGGAAACTTGGCTTCTACTCATGCAAGTTCAGTGGATAAGCCTGTGAAATAAGGTAATAATAGGTCAAAGGGAGAAAAGGCACACAATTTTATTTGGTGTTAAATGTTTTACGTGGCATGGGGGACTTCATGGGTAGGAAAGAAACTGCCCCCTGTCCCCCATTGCTGAACCTCCAGCAAGGCTTGGAAGCTGTCGAGCCATCTGAACAAAGAAAGATCAATTTAAAGAGAAGGATCCTTTCCTAAAGAGAGGCCCTTGGAAAGGGCCTCAGTGTCCAGGACTGGCAGTTTGTGGGAAGGCAGTTCTGGGGGGAACACAAGGGCTAGCTAGTGAGGCTGGTGTGGGCATGCAGTATTGTGATTTATAAGAAGCACACATATACATATGGTCATTCACCTGGTCACTCACATGTGGTTGGTCTTCACGCACCCTTCCTAGCCCACAGCTCCCGAAAGCCCCTCTTCTGTCCTGAGTGATAACAGCACTGGGATCAGTGCCTGAAAACCCCTCAGGGAAGGAGCCTTAGGGGTTCCACCCAAGGATGGGGATGGTTACCAGGAGAATCAGCCGTGTGGTTCGACAGTAGGAATTTTCAGTTCCACCTCCCACCCCACCCCACCCCCGATTTCCCAGGAGGGAAGAGGGGCTGGAGGTTGGATCTATCACAATAACCAATGATTAAACCAATCCTGCCTATGCTGAAAAGCACAGACCCCCATGGAGACGCTACGGGGCTGGGCTCTTCTCAGGGTACAAAGGTACCTAAAAGCAACGAGAGGCTGCTGAGTGTCAAGCACCCTGAGTCTGTATCTGCAGCTGGGAAGCCAGGGCTGGCTGAGGACTGAAATCAGTGAAGTTGTGAAGAATGTGGGAACTGCTCTAAAACCTCAGCATAAACGCTGACCTAGAGCAGCAAAGATGCTCCCTTGCTTCAGCCTGGCAGGACGTGGAGCTAGGAAGCGTTCCTTTCCCAGAGTGCAGAAACCGGAGACCCCAAGATGGAGAACCTTCTGGGATCACCATCCTTGCCTGGTTTCCCCCAAGAAGCACCCTGGCTGTGAAGGTCACAGGCGTGGGGGGAAACCCAGGAGCAGGTTGGAGGCTGAGGACAGGCACGTCGAGTGCCACTGACCAGTTGACCAGTGATGACCCGAGGCTGGGAGTCAGTAGAATCATCTGCCTATCAGCTTGTACCCTGTGATGTTCCATGGTTTAGGTAAAAAGTGGTTCAATGTGGGCAACATGGTGGGACAAGTGTTGGGCTTCCCAAGTCATTCAGTGGGTAAAGAATCCACCTGCAGTGCAGGAGACACAGGTTCGATCCTTGGGTCAGGAAGAAAAGGACATGGCAACCCACTCCAGTGTTCTTGCCTGGGAAATCCCATGGACAGAGGAGCCTGGCTGGCTGCAGTCCATAGTGTCACAAAATGTTGAACACAACTGAAGCAACCGATCATACACACACAGCCTAGTGTAAGGCATGCACAGAGATTGGTTGCCATCAATCTTTGGAGTAATTTCTGGTAAACAAGAAAAAAGGCTGATCTACAGCCACATTTAGGGGAAGACTCCAGTGATGGAGAGACATTCCATGTAGGGTGAATACCTACTTATAACTTTGGACTTATAAAGTTCAAATAGACTTGTTCTCCTATTTAAAAATTAGAGCAGCTGATGTTGGTGATGAATTAAACTATGTGTAGCATTATCACAGGAGAAACTGGGAAAGTGTACAAACTCTGTACCAATTTTTGCAACTTCTTATGAGTCTGAAATTTTTAAATAGAAAGTATTTTAAGTGAATAAAATAGGAGATATTTTAATCAGACCCCAAAACATGGGTGAGCTGAGCAAATTTCAAATAAGGAGTGGGATCACTGAGTTTTTAAATAAATTTAGTACTTACAGGAAAGACACCCTGGAATCTACGAAAGCAAATAAGTCTTTTTTTTAACAAATTTTTTAGTGATAACTACATATGGTTAGCAGCAAAATTGTGCATACTGTAATGTATTTGAATTTTGGGTCACAAACTCGGGTGTGAAAGAAATGTCATTTTACAGGCTTTGTTAATTATCTACAGCCACATTCACCAGATCCCAACACTTAGCAGCTTCAAACAGGAAACATTTGTTCTCTATCAGTTGGCCAGGAATGCAGTGCAGCTTGGTGGGGTTTTCTGGTTTGAGGTGTCTAACAAGACTGACATCAAGGGGTTTGTTTGGGCTGAGGTCTTGTCTGCAGGCTCAACTGGGAGAGTTTCACTCGGGTTCTTGTATGTGATTGTCAGGATGCAGTTCCTCTCAGGATCTTGGGCAGAAAACCCCATCTCATTGCTGGCCGCTGACGGGAGACCTCCGCTGTCCTTGGTGTGTGGGTCTTGCACAGGGCAGCTCACACGTGGCAGCTGCTACCCCAGAGTGAGCAAGTAAGGGCAAGAGAGAGTGAGTGAGTGAGCTGGAAGCCAGCCTTTTTGAACTAACCATGGAAGTGATTGACGTCCCATCACTTTTGAACTGTGAACAAATGACATCAGGATCATGGAAACCGAATTGCAGTCCATTTATCCACCTGCTGGCTCCAGTGATTCCATCCTGACACCTGTAAGATACAGTCACTCCTTGAAAAGTCTCATCAAAAGCCGCCCAACTCAAAGTCCAGACTCTCACCACCTGAGTCAAGTCCAGGTCCAGAAGTGACCCCTGAGCTGTAGTTCTCTAAGAAAGTTCCTGGGACACAACTTCTCTTGATCCATGAGCCCACGAATGAAAGTGACAAGCTGTCTGCTCTGTCACACCCTGCATATTATGGTGGGACAGCAGCTACGCACACCCTTGCTTCAGATGGGGACATGCGAGAGGCACGCAGGCATCACTGACCCTGTGTGGGTCTGAAATCCCTCCAGACTGACGCTGCAAGTGGCTTCAGTTTCAAGGCCTGAGTACAAGATCCTGTGGCTGTAGGCTCTGCCTTCTGACACATCCTTCCTTTTTCATGGAAGGTCCTGGCAGGTGAGTGGTTTCATCAGCCTGTTTTCTGGGAGCCTGCCATCTGCCTTCATTTTCATTCTTTGTCCCTGTGAGTCTAAGCTCACAGTGTTTCTGCTAAAAGTAGTTTTTCTCAGACCCCATATGGGCCTTCTGTGGCTTTGGGTGGGTTCACCCCATCAGACAAGAGTTGTACCCACAGATCACTCTTCCTGCTCCCTGATCCAGAGCGTTGACTGAGGACAGAAGCCTGCCAGCTGGACAGGGAGGGTCTCTGGGATCTCCCATGTGAGTAAATGTTCTGAATTTTCCATCCTTCTGAGTTCACACCCTCTGCTTTTCCTTGAGAGACATTCTAACAGTGTACACCTTAATTTGGGCATCTTTGCGACCAGGAGGGGTTGAGGATTTTCAGGATCATCTAGCCCTGGTTGTTTTGTCTGACAGTTCTGTCGATATCAATACTCATCTCTCCTCCTGTGTTCCACGGTGAGCAGAAACCCGGCAGCACCTTCCACACCTCACTGGAAGCCCCTTGTCTGGCCACGTGGATGAGTTAGTACTTATAAGTCCTGCTTCCCCTGTGACTATAAGAGACAGTTAGGAGCTAAGCCTTCTGCCCCTACATACAGGGATGCCTTTCCTTTAGTCCACAATAACCCACTCCTCACCTCCATCAAGCCCTCAACAGCAGGGTCCAGTCCGTGTTTCTGAAGTGAAGTGAAGTGAAGTCTCTCAGTCGTGTCTGACTCTTTGTGACCCCATGGACTATACAGTCCATGGAATTCTCCAGGCCAGAATACTGGAGTGGGTAGCCTTTTTCTTCTCCAGGGGATCTTTCCAACCCAGGGACTGAACCCAGGTCTCCCACATTGCAGGCAGTTTGTTTAGCAGCTTAGCCACAAGGAAATCCCAAGAATGCTGGAGTGGGTAGCCTATCCCTTCTCCAGTGGATCTTCCCAACCCAGGAATCAAACCGGGTCTCCTTCATTGCAGGTGGATTCTTTACCAACTGAGCTATGAGGTAAGCCCCCTATTAGCCCATGTTTCTAATAGTCATTGCTCAGTGTAGTTTAGTCTTTCTCTCTTAAGCTCCGCCCAATTCTCTCAGCCTTCCCATGCCCTCCTTCCAAAGCCATCATGACATCTATGATCCAATTCCAGACGCCAAAGTCTGTCTTACTTATCTATTGTTGCATAACAAGCTAGCACAAACTTGAGTCAAGATGACACCACGTCTGTGGTTACAGAATCTAGATGCATGGCAGCTGGGTTCTCTGACCCAAAACACAAATGTAACGATAAGATCTCTGTAGTCTCTCACCTCTGTCTGAAAAGAGGCTTTCTGAACCGAAAGCTAATATAGAAATCACAGAATACAGATGTAAAAATTTGACTAATAGAAAAACTCATTTCCAAGTATAAATTGAAAGTAATCTTTAAAAATTGTGTAAAAAATTTTTAAAAACTAAGAAAGAAATAAAGTTTCCTAGATTTAAAAAAAACCATTTTTAGGATAGCTACTTTCTATTTCAGTCCAGCTTTCCTCTGAGATATTCCAGACTGCAAATCACTTTTCTTTCTTTCTTAAAAAATACTTATGCACTTATTACTTGTTTGGCTGCACTGGGTCTCAGTTGTGCCGTGTGGGTCCTTTCCCTGCAGGGCACAGGCTTCTCTAATTGTGGCACGCGGGCTCTAGAGAGCCTGGGCTTGTTAGTTGCAGGTCACTGGCTTAGTTGATCCAAGGCATGTGGGATCTTGGTTCCCCAACCAGGGATTGAACCTGTGTCCTTTGGACTGGAAGACAGATTCTTCACCACTGGACCACCAGGCAAGTCCCTTTAGTCCCATTTCTTATGTGTAGCCTGATACAGTGGGCAACAACATCACCACTGGGATGATCTCAAGAATCCTACCCAAAGGCAGCTGTTAATAGCATTTGAAAGTGGGACTTGGCATCATCCAGTTACATACTTCCTCTGTTGCCTTAAGCAAATCTTCTTTAAGAATGTGAATCTCATGGGGCCTCGTTGAACCACAGACACTTTGTTCAGTAGGTCTGGGGTGGGGTCCAGAGAATCCATGGTAATGATCCACGAAAACACAACTCATTCTCCACTAACTCATGGGTTGAAGAAACTAAATATGTAACAACAGTCTCCTGTTGTAACTGAGCTAAGGGCTCGCTGTCCAACACACACAGAAGCCAGAACTGCAGCATCAGGTTTTAGGAGAGAAAAGAGCTTTACTTCAACGTCAGCTGGCAAGAGGATGAAGCTCAAATGTGTCTCCTTGATCTGGGGTTCTATCAGACTTCCAGGAGTTAGGGGAGAAGGGCTTGTGTGCAGAGGTGCTGGGGTGGGGTAAAGGTTTCAGTGGGAAGGCTGTGGGGGTGGCCATTCACGGTAAGGTAAGTGAAGATCCGGCTTCAGCACTGGACCTCCTGGACAGCTGAGTCCTCGCTTCCAAAAGGGCTCTGGTGGCCGTGTTCTTTGATCCGTGGGGAGAGAGACTGGTTTCGGGAGTTATTTAAGGTCAAAGTTTTCTCTCTTGCTTGCCCTGGCTGCGTGACTTGTGGATTTGTTCTGTTGTCTCTGAGAAACAATTCAGTATCTTATTAGAATCAGGAAAGTGCCAGTCTGGGGCTGGTGCTGTGGTTACTTTGTGAAGGTTGTCGCCTCCCATTTTTTCTCAGCTCATATAGTTCTCTGCTGTCCTTATAAAATTTTTCTTAACACTTAACAATCCTGTCCTTTACAACAGGTCAACATCGGGGCTTGGTTGAGTAAAGTTTGATGTATCCACCCGGTGGAGTACAATGCAACCCTGAAGAGTCTGTAGGCATGGAGAGGTCCACTTATGGTGGACTGTTAAGTTTCAGTGCTAATTGCTTCTGCAGCATAATTCTAACTACATAGAAATTTATTATACTGTGTGCCTCATGGAGAGAGTGTCCTAAACATTCTGGGTTGTGGAACTGTGTTTTGTTTCCCTTCTCATTCTGTACTTTTCCAGTTTTCCTCAGTGAGCATATAATAATTAAACATGTTATATTCATTAAACATTTCCAAAAATTAAGATTGCTCTAGTGGGAAGAAGTGAGAGAATCTATGACAGGAATTCCAGTTGGAAATTTCTCACTGGGACTCATGAAGAAAACTTTTATTCTAGTCTCAAGATGATATTTTCAAAGATAAATGTTTTGAATTGGAGTTGTTTCTTTTAAAAGGATATTAAGTACTGTGTATCCAAATACTAATCAGAAAGTTTCAGTTAATACTTTAAGAAAAAAATACAGAAAACAGGGGGAAAAGGAAGGAAAAATGGAAGGGAAAAAAAAGAAAAAGTTTTAATATGTATTGAGCATGCTTCTGATTATCCTTATGAAAAATAAAACAGAAAACAATAAGGAGAGACAAGAAAAGTAAATATTCTTAAATCTCAGTAGCCAGAATTTTGTATTCTTGAGTTTTATGCTTGAAAGAGCCAATCTCAGTTGTTTAGTTTTTTGACCCTGAACCTTTACATACCTTTACAGTTTCCTTAGACAACGTGTTGGGCTTTCTTCTCATGCAGAATTCAGCTTTGTCCATTTAATATGTTTTCTTCTGTTTCAGGTTGACAACTAAACTTGGAGGAGCTCATCTATTTTGAGCAGATAACACTTTATCAAATCTCATTAGGGAATTTGTTTCTTTGCTTTTAAAAAATGTCATATTTTCTCCAGGACAGGATAAGTGTGTACTATGTTTTATGTAAATTAGCAAATTTAAAACAATAAAGGAAATACTATACTGGATTTCCCGTTTCTTAAGGTAAATATCTATGAATTGATTCCTGAACTTGGGTAGAATCTTGGGAGAGTCTGAAGCTGTCAGTGTTTGCTCTCACTTTGTTAAGGCTCCTCTTCTTAATCTGTCTGTTGTGTTGGCTTCGAGAAAGACAAGCCTTGCCAACTACTTAATCACATTGCTCAATAGACCAAGAGTTACCGAATTGGAAAGTATTGCAGCCTTTTGCACTGGGCTCATTCCCACTGCCCTTTTGTCCGGTAGTGAGGAAAGGCAGGTCTGTCTGTCCTGCTCACTAACCTATTTTTTGCTGAATGAAAATACCTTCGAGCCCAGAGAGACTCACTTGATCAAAGAGAATTTGTGATCGGTTCAGCAGTGAGCGTTGGTAATGTTTGGCACAGAAAACATGCACAATAGATCGTGGAGTGGAGTTGAAAGAGTCAAAAAGAGCCTTTGAAATTAACTATACAATGGGATTAAGTCTTTCCAAAATAGTAAAATGGCTTAGGAAAAACATTTGTTTTCATTTCTGTGTACAATTGTAGACTGGATATTGTGTGCATTTCCCATTCTAATTTAGGGCAGTTGAGAGGAATAAATAATGAACTACTGACACATTTATTTTGCATCTACTAAGCTTATCCATTAAAATAGATTTATCTGCATCATTTCCCTCAAATTGCAATCATGCCTTAGTTTTGTGGCAATTTTCTATATTTTGTGAAATTATGTCTCCAGAAGCTTATCATATATTCCAGATTGCAGTGTCCCACAGAGTCAGAAGCATATGTATGGCCATGCCATTTCTTCCAAATGTGAGGGCCCGACATTGTCTACACCCCAAACTCTGAAGAAATAGAATTTATCCACTTCTGCGGTCACTGATGTAGTCATGCATGTATGTATGTTGCTTGCTCAAAGATTCCTTTGTAAAATGAGTTTCTGAACAATTCAGTTCCTTAAAATGCAGATGAAATCTGTATTTGTCTCACAGCTACTTTTAAAAGCAATTTTGATAGTCTTGCTCAATTTGGAGTTGGATGAATGACTATTTGCTACAGATTCTGATTCTGAGAGGTTTACTTCTAATGCAATCTAATGTATGTGCAAAACTTCCACCCTGGTTTTTAAAGATTTATTTTCTGTTCGGCCATCATCTTTTCAGCGTCATTTTCCATATGAAATAGAATAATGTTTTCTGAAAGGAATTTATAATAGGGGCTTTCAATTCTCACCCCTTGCCACTTCCTTACTAACAAACTTAATGGCTCCTCTAATCTAAAAAAATAAAGCCATGTTCAATACCTTAAAAATACTATTTGAGTTTTTAAAAATTACAAAAAGAATACATTGTTGTTGTCAGATATGGAAACCGCCTGCCTCCTCCAATTCCCATTCCAGAGAGGTAAGCAGTCTTAATTGTCATTGACTGTCCTTCAGGACCTTTTTTGCATCCTTTTACTTACCCAGAAACACGTGAATTATCACGCAACTGGCTCCTTGCAGAAGAGCTTGGTGCTCTCACCTCATCAGTGTATATACAGATGTAATTGATTCTTAAAAACCACTGCTAAAACCCCATGGAATGGACTTAACCATTCTCCACTGATGGATTTGGGGTTATTTTTTCATATATTAGAATGTTTCCATGAGCTCATTTTCATAGTATGGAGGCCTGGAAGTGGAGTCATTTGGGGGCAGATGTGATCAAATTGCCTTCCAGAAAGGCTACACTTATGTATATTCTCCCCTAGAAAAGTGTGCAATGACCTCTTCTCCAAGTCTTTATCAGCTCTTGACAATATGGATCTTTTCCAGTTTTGCTGGTGCTTTCATCATTTCTAATCATCAATTTTTGATGCTTTTGGCTCCATGTATAAAGCTGGAGAAGGCAATGGCACCCCACTCCAGTACTCTTGCCTGGAAAATCCCATGGATGGAGGAGCCTGGAAGGCTGCAGTCCATGGGGTCGCTGAGGGTCGGACCCGACTGAGCGACTTCACTTTCACTTTTCACTTTCATGCATTGGAGAAGGAAATGACAACCCACTCCAGTATTCTTGCCTGGAGAATCCCAGGGATGGGGGAGCCTGGTAGGCTGCCGTCTATGGGGTCGCACAGAGTCGGACACGACTGATGTGACTTGGCAGCAGCATAAAGGTGCATGAATGGTGTTAAGAGGTAGGAAGAGTTTTATCAACAAACAATATTTTTCCTCACGGAGTTTATTGCTTTTGAGCCTGACTCCCCTCTGGTTGGGATTAAGGGCCTGCTTGGTGTCTGCACACTCCTTTTGCATCTCTCTCCAAACCTTTATTGTCAGAGTTCTTTTATAAAAATATCATTGAACTTTGCCTTTTTACCTAACCTATGAGGCTTTGTTTATTAGTCAAGGAATTCTTCACATGTATTGTGAACCTGAAGTGTTTAATCTTTTTTTCTGACATCTTATTTTAAATTTTCTATCCTTTCTCTCCCCTCCTTATTCCTTTTAAAAGTCTTTTTCCTCTTTGTTTGGATTGATCAGGTTTTCCTTGCTTTATTTTTTTCTCTGAGACTTGGAGGTTTTAAATCTCACTTCTGACCTATGTCCTTTATCTATATTACTAACATTTTTACTTACATTTTAGACAGATATATTTAAAGTACATAAATATATATGTACAACCATACATGCATGTATTTATTACTTTTGTTTCTACCTTAATTTAAATGGATTATGCATATATTTAAAATGAATATTAGTCATATATTACATAGTCAGATGTTTAATCAATGCTGATTGAGTAACAATTTGTCATTTATTCTAAAGGAGTGACAATGTGAAACATACCATCAATATTCAAAGGGTAATCCACCCCAACTATTAAAGAGAACATGAGAACATGATACAATAATTTAAAATGCAATATTAAATACACAATACTTTGTGAGTTCCAAACTTCAATATCAACCATTTTAGAGACACCATTTTAAATTTATTTATTTATTTATTTATTTTTGGCTTCTCTAGTTGTGATGAGCAGGAGCTGCTCTGTAGGTGTGGTGCATGAGCATCTCTTGTTGCAGAACATTGGCTCGGTAGTTGCAATGCACAGGCTTAGCTGCCCAGAAGCATGTGGAATCTACCTGCACCAGAGACTGAACCCGTGTCCTCTGCATTGTTGCTGCTGCTGCTGCTGCTGCTAAGTCGCTTCAGTCGTGTCCGACTCTGTGCGACCCCATAGACGGCAGCCCACCAGGGTCCACCATCCCTGAGATTCTCCAGGCAAGAACACTGGAGTGGGTTGCCATTTCCTTCTCCAATGCATGAAAGTGAAAAGTGAAAGTGAAGTCGCTCAGTCGTGTCCGACTCTTAGCGGCCCCATGGACTGCAGCCTACCAGGCTCCTCTGTCCATGGGATTTTCCAGGCAAGAGTACTGGAGTGGGTTGCCATTGCCTTCTCTGCTCTGCATTGTTAGGTGAATTCTTAACTCCTGGACCAGCAGGGAAGTCCTAAAGACACTTTTAAATTAAACTTTATGTCAACGAAGGTGCTGTTATTTTTAAGTATTTCTATTTTTATATAGTGTCTTTGTTTCTTTTATATTAAGTATTTCTAAATTTCTTACAGATAAAAACTCCCCTCTAACAATAATCTCTATCCTATAATTTACACCACTTGATTTTGGATGACAGAGGGAGCCTGGGCTGCAGCAAATGCCTGCCAATGAAGCCTGGGAGAGTTTAAAGATCATTGTCAAATTTGCAGCAACCCTGAGGTAACACGATGAGAAGCTGTGTGCATAGAAGCCAACATTGTATGAAGTTCACCAGTTCCCAAAGCCAGATTCTTCACGATAGCTTTAACGGTACAGAAATTGTTTCCTACATCAAAAGGCTGACTACATATATAGAACACAGAGTTTTAAAACAATTGCTTACACTGATTACCAGTGTGGGGCTGATGACACAGCATCTGGACCTACCCTGTCCAGTATGGCAGCCGCTGGTCACGTGGGACTGTGGAATTTTTGAATGTGGCTACTTAGATCAAGATGTGATGTGAATGTAAAATATTCATCAGATTTCAATGGGGCCAGTGGCTGAGCTTCTGATTCGATTTTTTTTTTTTTTTTGCACTATGTTGATTTTTTTTTTTTTTTTTTGAAGTACAGTGGATTTATTAGGTTGGTACAAAAGTAATTGTGGTTTCAGACCATGAATTTTAAATCATTATAACTAGGCTTAAACACATCCTTATTAATCAAAATAGGAACCATTATAATCAACACATTTTTGCCAGTGAGAAATAAGTTTATTTCTGTAGCATAAAAATCCATGCTTAAGGATTCAGTGAACTCTTGGAAAGCATTTCCTGCCACCTGCTGGAAGTGTTTTCCCTGCAAAAAAAAGTTGTTGAGATGCTTGAAGAAGTGGTAGTTGGTTGGCGAGAGGTCAGATGAATAATGACAGATGAGGCAAAACTTTGTAGCCCAATTCGTTCAGTTTTTTAAGCATTGGTTGTATGACCTACAGTCAGGTGTTTCTGTGGGAAAGAATTGGCCCATTCTGTTGACCAATGCCAGCTGCAGGCATTGCAGTTTTCAGTGCATCTCAGTGATTTGCTGAGCATAACTCTTAGAGGTAATAGTTTCAACAGGATTCAGAGAGCTGCTGTGGATCAGACGGGCAGCAGACCACCAAACAGTGGCCATGACTATTTTTTAGTGCAAGTTTGGCTTTGAGAAGTGGTTTGGAGGTTTTTTTGTACAACCACTGGTCGTCACTGGTTGTCACATAACATCCACTTTTTGTCACACATCACTATCAGATTGAGAAATAGTTCATTGTTGTTACGCAGAACAAGTGAAGATGATACTTCAAAATGACGATTTTTTTGATCTTCAGTCAGCTCGTGACACACCCATTTATCAAGCTTTATCACCTTTCCAATTTGCTTCAAATGACAAATGACCATAGGATGGTTGACAATGAGTTCTTCAGCAACTTCTCATGTAGTTGTAAGAGGATCAGCTTTTACGATGGCTCTCAGTTGCTCATTGTCAACTTCCGATGTCAGGCTGCTATGTTCCTCATCTTCAAGGCTCTCACCTCCTTTGCAAAACTTCTTGAACCATCGCTGCACTGTACGTTCATTAGCAGTTCCTGGGCCAAATATGTTGCTGATGTTGCGAGTTGTCTCCACTACTTATGACCCATTTTGAACTCAAATGAAAAAATGGCTCAAATTTGCTTTTTATCTAATATCATTTCTACAGTCTAATATAAAATAACAGCAAGTAATAAGTCAGTAGGAAAAAATGAAGTGAGAAATGCACGTTAAAATGAATATAACATAACCATATTTAAGAATGTATTCCAAAATCAAGTAGCCAAGTTCAACAATGTAAAACCTCAATTACTTTAACATCAACCAAATACTATGTTGTGTTAGCTTCAGATGTGCCACATAGTGACTGTTTATATATACATAGTTTCTTGAAACACCAACAATTCAACACATATAAATATATATATAACCAAATATATATATAAAACTTATATTATTTTCTAGAGTTTTTCCCCTTTTAGATTATTACAAAATATTAAGTATTGTTCTCTCTGCTATACAGCAGGTCCTTGTCATTTATCTATTTTACTGATAGTAGTGTGTTAAAGTCAATCCCAGAGTCCAAATTTATCCCTCATCCCACTTCCCCTTTGGTGCTAAGTCACTTCAGTCGTGTCCGACTCTGTGCGACCCCATAGATGGCAGCCCACCAGACTTCCCCATCCCTGGGATTCTCCAGGTAAGCTTTTCTAAGTCTGTGAGTCTGTTTCTCTTTGTAAATAAGTTAATTTGTGTCATCATCTTAGATTCCACATATAAGTGGTATTATATTTTTCTGACTTCTTTAGGCACATCCATGTTGCTGCAAATGGCATTATTTCCTTCTTTTATGGCTAAGTAATATTCCAATTCCATTGTGTATATATACCATATCTTTCTTATCCATCCATCAGTGGACACTTGGATTGTTTCCATGTCCTCACTATTGTGAAGAGTGCTGCGGTGAACATTGGTGTGCATGAATGTCTTCAAATTAAGTTTTTGGTTTTTTCTGCATATATGCTCAGAAGTGGGATTGCTGGATATGTTAGCTCTCTTTTTAATTTTTTAAAGGAACCTCCATACTGTTCTCCACAGTGGCTGCACCAAATTACATGCTCAGCAGCAGTGTAGTTAGGGCTCCTTTTTCTCCACTCTCTCCAGCATTGTTTACTGGTAGACTTTTTTAAAAATTTTTAATTGTAGGCTAATTATTTTACAATATTATGGTGGTTTTGCCATACACTGACATGAATCAGCCATGGGTGTACATGTGTTCCCCATCCTGAACCCCCCTCCCACCTCCCTCCCCATCCCATCTCTCAGGATCATCTGACTGCACCAGCCCTGAGCACCCTGTCTCATGCATCGAACCTGGACTGGCCATCTAATTCCATATGATAATATACATGTTTCAGTGCTATTCTCTAAAATCATCCCCCCCTTACCTTCTCCTACAGAATCCAAAAGTCTATTCTTTACAATTCTATCTGTTTTCCTGTTTCATATATAGGGTCATCATTACCATCTTTCTAAATTCAGTATATATATGCATTAATATACTGTATTGGTGTTTTTCTTTCTGACTTATTTCACTCTGTATAAGAGGCTCCAGTTTCATCCACCTCATTAGAACTGATTCAAATGTATTCTTTTAATGGCTGAATAATACTCCATTGTGTATATGTACCACAGCTTTCTTATCCATTCATCTGCTGATGGACATCTAGGTTGCTTCCATGTCCTGGCTATTATAAACAGTGCTGCGATGAACATTGGGGTACACGTGTGTCTTTCAGTTCTGGTCTCCTCGGTGTGTATGCCCAGCAGTGGGATTGCTGGGTCATATGGCAGTTCTATTTCCATTTTTTAAGGAATCTCCACGCTGTTCTCCATAATGGCTGTACTAGTTTACATTCCCACCAACAGTGT
Organism: Bubalus bubalis; assembly: GCF_019923935.1. NCBI lineage: Eukaryota > Metazoa > Chordata > Mammalia > Artiodactyla > Bovidae > Bubalus > Bubalus bubalis. Next base: position 5,257,128 of record NC_059164.1, on the reverse strand, counting down.
AAGAGGGTTCACTTTTCTCCACACCCTTTCCAGCATTTATTGTTTGTAGACTTTAGGATAGCAGCCATTCTGACTGGCGTGAGATGGTACCTCATTGTGGTTTTGATTTGTATTTCTCTGATAATGAGTGATGTTGAGCATCTTTTCATGTGTTTTTTAGCCATCTGGATGTCTTCTTTGGAGAAATGTCTGTTTAGTTCTTTAGCCCATTTTTTGATTGGGTCATTTATTTTTCTGGAATTGAGCTGCAGGAGTTGCTTGTATAATTTTGAGATTAATTCTTTGTCAGTTGCTTTATTTGCTATTATTTTCTCCCATTCTGACAGCTGTCTTTTCACCTTGCTTATAGTTTCCTTCTTTGTGCAAAAGCTTTTAAGTATAATTAGGTCCCATTTGTTTATTCTTGCTTTTATTTCCATTACTCTGGGAGGTGGGTCACAGAGGACCTAGCTATGATTTACATCAGAGACTGTTTTGCCTATGTTTTCCTCTAGGAGTTTTATAGTTTCTGGTCTTACGTTTAGCTCTTTAATCCATTTTGAGCTTATTTTTGTGTATGGTGTTAGAAAGTGTTCTAGTTTCATTCTTTTACAAGTGGCTGACCAGTTTTCCCAGCACCACTTGTTAAGGAGATTGTCTTTTCTCCACTGTATATTCTTGCCTTCTTTGTCAAACATAAGGTGTCCTTGCTGCTGCTGCTGCTAAGTCGCTTCAGTCGTGTCCGACTCTGTGTGACCCCATAGACGGCAGCCCACCAGGCTCCCCTGTCCCTGGGATTCTCCAGGCAAGAATACTGGAGTAGGTTGCCATTTCCTTCTCCAGTGCATGAAAGTGAAAAGTGAAAGTGAAGTCGCTCAGTCGTGTCCGACTCTTAGCGACCCCATGGACTGCAGCCTACCAGGCTCCTCCGTCCTTGGAATTTTCCAGGCAAGAGTACTGGAATGGAGTGCCATTGCCTTCTCTGGTGCATGGAATTATCTCTTGGCTTTCTATTTTGTTCCATTGATCTATATTTCTGTCTTTGTGCCAGTACCATACTGTCTTGATGACTACAGCTTTGTAGCATAGCCTGAAGTCAGGCAGGTTGATTCCTCCAGTTCTATTCTTCTTTCTCAAGATTGCTTTGGCTATTTGAGGTTTTTTGTATTTCCATACAAATTGTGAAATTATTTGTTCTAGTTCTCTGAAAAGTACTGTTGGTAGCTTGATAGGGATTGCATTGAATTTATAGATTGCTTTCGGTAATATACTCATTTTCACTATATTGAGTCTTCTGATCCATGAATATGGTATATTTCTCCATCTATTTGTGTCAGGGGTGGCGGCGGGGAGGAGCTACCCCATGCCCCCACGCCCGAGGCCAGGGATGGCAGCCGGGAGGAGCAACACACGCCCGAGGCCAGAGGCAGCGATGAGAGAAGTTACCCGGAGCCGTGGCTGCACGGGCACAGGAGGGCCTAGAGGAGCTATCCCACATTGAAGGTCAGGAAGGGCGGTGGTGAGGAGATACCCCTCGTCCAAGGTAAGGAGCAATGGCTGCACTTTGCTGGAGCAGCTGTGAAGAGATACCCCACGCCCAAAGTAAGAGAAACCCAAGTAAGATAGTAGGTGTTGCAAGAGGGCATCAGAGGGCAGACACACTGAAACCATACTCACAGAAAACTGGTCAATCTAATCACACTAGGACCACAGCCTTGTCTAACTCAATGAAACTAAGCCATGCCCATGGGGCAACCCAAGATGGGTGGGTCATGGTGGAGAGATTTGACAGAATGTGGTCCACTGGAGAAGGGAATGGCAAACCACTTCAGTATTCTTGCCTTGAGAACCCCATGAACAGTATGAAAAGGCAAAATGATAAGATACTGAAAGAGAAACTCCCCAGGTCAGTAGGTGCCCAATATGCTACTGGAAATCAGTGGAGAAATAACTCCAGAAAGAATGAAGGGATGGAGCCAAAGCAAAAACAATATCCAGCTGTGGATGTGACTGGTGATAGAAGCAAGGTCCGATGCTGTAAAGAGCAATATTGCATAGGAACCTGGAATGTCAGGTCCATGAATCAAGGCAAATTGGAAGTGGTCAAACAAGAGATGGCAAGAGTGAATGTCGACGTTCTAGGAATCAGTGAACTAAAATAGACTGGAATGGGTGAATTTGACTCAGATGACCATTATATCTACTACTCCGGGCAAGAATCCCTCAGAAGAAATGGAGTGGCCATCATGGTCAACAAAAGAGTCTGAAATGCAGTACTTGGATGCAATCTCAAAAACGACAGAATGATCTCTGTTAGTTTCCAAGGCAGACCATTCAATATCACAGTAATCCAAGTCTATGCCCCAACCAGTAACGCTGAAGAAGCTGAAGTTGAATGGTTCTATGAAGACCTACAAGACCTTTTAGAACTAACACCCAAAAAAGATGTCCTTGTCATTATAGGGGACTGGAATGCAAAAGTAGGAAGTCAAGAAACACCTGGAGTAACAGGCAAATTTGGCCTTGGAATACAGAATGAAGCAGGGCAAAAACTAATAGAGTTTTGCCAAGAAAATGCACTGGTCACAGCAAACACCCTCTTCCAATAACACAAGAGAAGAATCTATACATGGACATCACCAGATGGTCAACACCGAAATCAGATTGATTATATTCTTTGCAGCCAAAGATGGAGAAGCTCTATACAGTCAGCAAAAACAAGACCAGGAGCTGACTGTGGCTCAGACCATGAACTCCTTATTGCCAAATTCAGACTGAAATTGAAGAAAGTAGAGAAAACCACTAGACCATTCAGGTATGACCTAAATCAAATCCCTTATGATTATACAGTGGAAGTGAGAAATAGATTTAAGGGCCTACATCTGATAGATAGAGTGCCTGATGAACTATGGAATGAGGTTTGTAACATTGTACAGGAGACAGGGATCAAGACCATTCCCATAGAAAAGAAATGCAAAAAAGCAAAATGGCTATCTGGAGAGGCCTTACAAATAGCTGTGAAAAGAAGAGAAGCGAAAAGCACAGGAGAAAAGGAAAGATATAAACATCTGAATGCAGAGTTCCAAAGAATAGCAAGAAGAGATAAGAAAGCCTTCTTCAGCGATCAATGCAAAGAAATAGAGGAAAACAACAGAATGGGAAAGACTAGGGATCTCTTCAAGAAAATCAGAGATACCAAAGGAACATTTCATGCAAAGATGAGCTCGATAAAGGACAGAAATGGTATGGACCTAACATAAGCAGAAGATATTAAGAAGAGATGGCAAGAATACACAGAAGAACTGTACAAAAAAGATCTTCACGACCCAGATAATCACGATGTTGTGATCACTGACCTAGAGCCAGACATCCCGGAATGTGAAGTCAAATGGGCCTTAGAAAGCATCACTACGAACAAAGCTAGTGGAGGTGATGGGATTCCAGTTGAGCTATTCCAAATCCTGAAAGATGATGCTGTGAAAGTGCTGCACTCAATATGCCAGCAAATTTGGAAAACTCAGCAGTAGCCACAGGACTGGAAAAGGTCAGTTTCATTCCAATCCCTAAGAAAGGCAATGGCAAAGAATGCTCAAACTACCGCACAATTGCACTCATCTCACACGCTAGTAAAGTAATGCTCAAAATTCTCCAAGCCAGGCTTCAGCAATATGTGAACCGTGAACTTCCTGATGTTCAAGCTGGTTTTAGAATAGGCAGAGGAACCAGAGATCAAATTGCAAACATCTGCTGGATCATAGAAAAAGCAAGAGAGTTCCAGAAAAACATCTATTTCTGCTTTATTGACTATGCCAAAGCCTTTGACTGTGTGGATCACAAGAAACTGTGGAAAATTCTGAAAGAGATGGGAATACCAGACCACCTGATCTGCCTCTTGAGAAATTTGTATGCAGGTCAAGAAGCAACAGTTAGAACTGGACATGGAACAACAGACTGGTTCCAAATAGGAAAAGGAGTTCATCAAGGCTGTATATTGTCACCCTGTTTATTTAACTTACATGCAGAGTAAATCATGAGAAACGCTGGACTGGAAGAAACACAAGCTGGAATCAAGATTGCCAGGAGAAATATCAATAATCTCAGATATGCAGATGACACCACCCTTATGGCAGAAAGTGAAGACGAACTCAAAAGCCTCTTGAGGAACATGAAAGTGGAGGGTGAAAAAGTTGGCTTAAAGCTCAACATTCAGAAAACGAAGATCATGGCATCCGGTCCCATCACTTCATGGGAAATAGATGGGGAAACAGTGGAAACAGTGTCAGACTTTATTTTTCTGGGCTCCAAAATCACTACAGATGGTGACTGCAGCCATGAAATTAAAAGACGCTTACTCCTTGGAAGGAAAGTTATGACCAACCTAGACAGCATATTCAAAAGCAGAGACATTACTTTGCCAACAAATGTTCATCTAGTCAAGGCTATGGTTTTTCCTGTGGTCATGTATGGATGTGAGAGTTGGACTGTGAAGAAGGCTGAGCACCGAAGAATTGATGCTTTTGAACTGTGGTGTTGGAGAAGACTCTTGAGAGTTCCTTGGACTGCAAGGAGATCCAACAAGTCCATTCTGAAGGAGATCAGCCCTGGGATTTCTTTGGAAAGAATGATGCTAAAGCTGAAACTCCAGTACTTTGGCCACCTCATGGGAAGAGTTGACTCATTGGAAAAGACTCTGATGCTGGGAGGGATTGGGGGCAGGAGGAGAAGGGGACGACAGAGGATGAGATGGCTGGCTGGCATCACTGACTCGATGGACGTGAGTCTGAGTGAACTCCGGGAGTTGGTGATGGACAGCGGGGCCTGGCGTGCTGTGATTCATGGGGTCGCAAAGAGTCGGACACGACTGAGTGACTGATCTGATCTGATCTGATTTCTTTCATCAGTGTTTTATAGTTTTCTATATATAGGTCTTTTGTTTCTTTAAGTAGATTTATTCCTAAATATTTTATTCTTTTCGTTGCAATGGTGAATGGAATTTTTTTCTTAATTTCTTTTTCTGTTTTCTCATTGTTAGTGTACAGGAATGCAAGGGATTTCTCAGCGTTAATTTTATATCCTCCAACTGTACTATATTCATTGATTAGCTCTAGTCATTTTCTGGTGGAGTCTTTAGGGTTTTCTATGTAGAGGATCATGTCATCTGCAAAGAGTGAGAGTTTTACTTCTTCTTGTCCATCTGGATTCCTTTTATTTCTTTTTCTTCTCTGATTGCTGGGCTAAAACTTCCAAAACTATGTTGAATAGTAGTGGTGAGAGTGGGCATCCTTGTCTTGTTACTGACTTTAAGGGAAGTGCTTTCAATTTTTCACCATTGAGGATAATGTTTGCTGTGGGTTTATCATAGATGGCTTTTATTATGTTGAGGTATGTTTCTTCTATACCTTCTTTCCGGAGGGTTTTTATCATAAATGGATGTTGAATTTGGTCAAAGGCTTTCTCTGCATGTATTGAGATAATCATATGATATTTATCATTCAAATTGTTAATGCAGTGTATCACATTGATTGATTTGCAAATATTGAAGAATCCTTGCATCCCTGGGATAAAGCCCACTTGGCCATGATATATGATCTTTTTAATATGTTGTTGGATTCTGTTTGCTAGAATTTTGTTGAGGACTTTTGCATCTATATTCATCAGTGATATTGGCTTGTAGTTTTCTTTATTTGTGGCATCTTTGTCTTTTTGGTATCAGGGTGATGGTGACCTCATAGAATGAATTAAGAAGTTTACCTTCCTCTGCAATTTTCTGGAAGAGTTTGAGTAGGATAGGTGTTAGCTCTTGTCTAAATTTTTGGTAGAATTCACCTGTGAAGCCATCTAGTCCTGGTCTTTTTTTTGTTGTTGGAAGATTTCTGATTATAGTTTCGATTTCTGTGCTTGTGATGGATCTGTTAAGATTTCTATTTCTTCCTGGTTCAGGTTTGGAAAGTTATAGTTTTCTAAGAATTTGTCCATTTCTTCCAAGTTGTCCATTTTATTGGTATATAGTTGCTGATAGTAGTATCTTATGATCCTTTGTATTTCTGTGTTTTCTGTTGTGATTTCTCCATTTTCATATCTAATTTTGTTAATTTGATTCTTCTTCCTTTTGTTTCTTGATGAGTCTGGCTAATGGTTTGTCTATTTTATTTATCTTCTCAAAGAACCAGCTTTTAGCTTTGTTGATTTTTGCTATGGTCTCCTTTGTTTCTTTTGTATTTATTTCTGCCCTGATTTTTATGATTTTTTTCCTTCTACTAACCCTGGGGTTGTTCTTTTTCTAGTTGCTTTTCATGTAGAGTTAGGTTATTTATTTGATTTTTCTCCTGTGTCTTGAGGTAGGCTTGTATTGCTATGAACCTTCCCCTTAGCACTGCTTTTACTGAATCCCATATGTTTTGGGTTGTTGTGTTTTCATTTTTATTTGTTTCCATGCATATTTTGATTTCTTTTTGATTTCTTCTGTGATATGTTGGTTATTCAGAAGTTTGTTGTTCAGCCTCCATGTGTTTGTATTTTTAAAAGTTTTTTTCTTGTCAGTTCAGTTCAGTTCAGTCACTCAGTCGTGTCCAACTCTTTGCAACCCCATGAATCGCAGCACGCCAGGCCTCCATGTCCATCACCAACTCCCGGAGTTCACTCAGACTCACGTCCATCGAGTCAGTGATGCCAGCCAGCCATCTCATCCTCTGTCGTCCCCTTCTCCTCCTGCCCCCAATCCCTCCCAGCATCAGAGTCTTTTCCAATGAGTCAACTCTTCCCATGAGGTGGCCAAAGTACTGGAGTTTCAGCTTTAGCATCATTCTTTCCAAAGAAATCCCAGGGCTGATCTCCTTCAGAATGGACTGGTTGGATCTCCTTGCAGTCCAAGGGACTCTCAAGAGTCTTCTCCAACACCACAGTTCAAAAGCATCAATTCTTCGGTGCTCAGCCTTCTTCACAGTCCAACTCTCACATCCATACCTGACCACAGGAAAAACCATAGCCTTGACTAGATGGACCTTTGTTGGCAAAGTAATGTCTCTGCTTTTGAATATGCTATCTAGGTTGGTCATAACTTTCCTTCCAAGTTTCCAAGTTCCTTCCAAGTTTCAAAGTTCCTTCCAAGTCCAAAACTACAACTTTTCTTGTAGTTGACATCTAATCTTACTGCATTGTGATCAGAAAAGATGCTTGAGATGATTTCAACGTTTTTGAATTTACCAAGGCTAGATTTATGGCCCAGGATGTGATTTATCCAGGAGAAGGTTCCGTGTGCACTTGAGAAAAAGGTGAAATTCATTGTTTTGGGGTGAAATGTTCTATCGACAGCAATTATATATAACTAGTCCATTGTGCAATGGCACCCCACTCCAGTACTGTTGCCTGGAAAATCCCATGGATGGAGGAGCCTGGTAGGCTGCAGTCCATGGGGTCACTAAGAGTCAGACACGACTGAGTGACTTCCCTTTCACTTTCCACTTTCATGCATTGGAGAAGGAAATGGCAACCCACTCCAGTGTTCTTGCCTGGAGAATCCCATGGACGAAGAAGCCTGGTGGGCTGCAGTCCATGGGGTCGCACAGAGTTGGACACGACTGTAGCGACTTGGCAGGCAGGCAGTCCATTGTATCATTTAAAGTTTGTGTTTCCTTGCTAATTTTCTGTTTAGTTGATCTATACATAGGTGTGAGTGGGGTATTAGGTCTCCCACTATTTTGTGTTACTGTTAATTTTCCCTTTCATACTTGTTAGCATTTGCCTTACATATTGCAGTGCTCCTATGTTGGGTGCATATATATTTATAATTGTTATATGTTCTTCTTGGATTGGTCTTTTGATCATTATGTAGTGTTCTTTGTTGTCTCTTTTCACCGCCTTTATTTCAAAGTCTATTTTATCTGATATGAATATTGCTACTCCTGCTTTCTTTTGGTCTCCATTTGTGTGAAATATCTTTTTCCAGCCCTTCACTTTCCATCTGTATGTGTCCCCTGTTTTGAGGTGGTTCTCTTGTAGACAGCATATATAGGGGTCTTGTTTTTGTATCTATTCAGCCAGTCTTTGTCTTTTGGTTAGGGCATTCAACCCATTTACATTTAAGGTAATTATTGATACGTATGATCCCATTGCCATTTACTTTGTTGTTTTGAGTTCGAGTTTATACAGTTTTCTGTGTTTCCTGTCTAGAGAAGATCCTTTAGCATTTGTTAAAGAGCTGGTTTGGTGGTGCTGAATTCTCTCAGCTTTTGCTTGTCTGTAAAGCTTTGGATTTCTCCTTCATATTTTAATGACATCCTTTCTGGGTACAGTAATCTGGATTGTAGGTTTTTCTCTTTCATCACTTTAAGTAGGTCCTGCCATTCCCTTCTGGCCTGAAGAGTTTCTATCGAAAGTTCAGCTGTTATCCTTATAGGCATCCCTTTGTGTGTTATTTGTTGTTTTTCCCTTGCTGCTTTTAATATTTGTTGTGTTTGATCTTCATTAATTAGATTAATATGTGTCTTGGGGTGTTTCACCTTGGATTTATCCTGTTTGGGACTCTTTGGGTTTCTTGGACTTGGGTGGCTATTTCCTTCCTTATTTTAGGGAAGTTTTCAACTATTGTCTCCTCAAGTATTTTCTCAAAGCCTTTCTTTTTGTCTTCTTCTTCTGGGACTCCTATGATTTGACTGTTGGGGCATTTAACATTGTCCCAGAGGTCCCTGAATTTGTCCTTATTTATTTTAATTCTTTTTTCTTTTTCCCTCTCTGCTTCATTTAATTCTACCATTCTATCTTCCACCTCACTTATCCTATCTTCTGCCTCAGTTATTCTACTCTTGGTTCCCCCAGAGTGCTTTTGATCTCAGTTATTGCATTATTCATTATTGATTGACTCTTTTTTATTTCTTCTAGGTCCTTGTTAAACTTTTCTTGCATCTTCTCAATCCTTGTCTCCAGACTATTTACCTGTAACTCCATTTTGTTTTCAAGATTTTGGATCATCTTTACTATCATTTTCTGAATTCTTTTTCAGGTAGACTCCCTATTTCCTCCTCTTTTGTTTGTTCGCTTTTATCACGTTCTGTTACCTGCTGAATATTTCTCTTCCTTTTCATCTTATTTAGATTGCTGTGTTTGGGGTGGCCTTTCTGTATGCTGGAAGTTTGTGGCTCTTTATTGTGGAGGTTCCTCCCTGTGGGTGTAGTTGGACGAGTGGCTTGTCAAGGTTTCCTGGTTAGGGAAGCTTGCATCGGTGTTCTGGAGGGTGAAGCTGGATCTCTTCTTTCTGGAGTGCAATGAAGTGTCCAGTAGTGAGTTTTGAAGTGTCTATGGGTTTGGTGTGATTTTGGGCAGCCTGCATTTTAATGCTCAGGGTTGTGTTCCTGCACTGCTGGAGAATTAGTGTGGTATGTCTTGCTCTGAAACTTGGCCCTACGGTGGAGCTTGGTTCAGTGTAGGTATGGAGGCTTTTGCATGATCTCTTGTTGATTAATGTTCCCTGGAGTCAGGAGTTTTCTGGTGTTCTCAAGTTTTGGATTTAAACCTCCTGCCTCTGGCATTCAGTCTTATTCTTACAGTAGCCTCAGGACTTCTCCATCCACACAGCACCAATGTAAAACATCTAGGCCCATGGTGAAAAGATTCTGCATAGTGAGGGACACCCAGAGAGGTTCACAGAATTACATAGAGAAGAGAAGAGGGAGGAGGGAGATAGAGGTGACCAGGAGGAGAAGAGGGGGAATCAAAAGGGGAGAGAGCAGTTTAGCCAGTAATCAATTCCCTATTTGCTCTCCACAGTCTGGAACACCCAGAGAGGTTCATGAAGTTACATAGAGAAGAGTAGAGGGAGGAAGGAGATAGAGGTGACCAGGAGGAGAGGAGGTGGAGTCAAAACAAGAGAGACCAATCTAGCCTGTGATCAGTTCCCTAGGTGTTCTCCACAGCCTGGAACACCCAAAGAGATCACACAGTTAAGTAGAGAAGAGAAGGGGGAGGGAGGAGATAGAGGTGACCTGGGGGAGAAAAAGGAGAGTCAAAAGGGGAGAAAGCAATCAAGCCAGTAACCACACTCCTAAGTAAAAATGGGTTCTGAAGACTGGATTCTTAAAGGTATAAAATTGATAACAATTACCAAAAAGCAAAGATTAAAAATCTAGAGTTGAGGTTAGACTCTTAAAAATACATTATTAAAAAAAAATCACAAAAATTATGAAAAATATATATTAAATTTGCTTTGATAATAGGGTCTTTTTTATGGCATGTAATAGTAGGTTTTAAAAATGAAAATTAAAGGAGTAAAAGAACTTAAAAATAAAAAAAACTTTAATAAAAAATGATAATAGTAAAAGTGTCAGACTTTATTTTTTGGGGCTCCAAAATCACTGCAGATGGTGATTGCAGCCATAAAATTAAAAGACACTTACTCCTTGGAAGGAAAGTTATGATCAACTTAGATAGCATACTCAAAAGCAGAGACATTACTTTGCCAACAAAGGTCCGTCTAGTCAAGGCTATGGTTTTTCCAGTGGTCATGTATGGATGTGAGAGTTGGACTATAAATAAAGCTTAATGGCACCCCACTCCAGTACTCTTGCCTGGAAAACCCCATGGACGGAGGAGCCTGGTCGGTTGCAGTCCATGGGGTCACTAAGAGTCGGACACGACTAAGGCGACCTAGCAGCAGCAGTCGGACACGACTAAAGCGACATAGCTGCTGCTGCTAAGTCACCTCAGTCGTGTCCGACTCTGTGCGACCCCACAGATGGCAGCCCACCAGGCTCCCCCATCCCTGAGATTCTCCAGGCAAGAACACTGGAGTGGGTTGCCATTTCCTTCTCCAATGCATGAAAGTGAAAAGTGAAAATGAAGTCGCTCAGTCCTGTCCGACTCTTAGTGACCCCATGGACTGCAGCCCACCAGGCTCCTCCATCCATGGGATTTTCAGGCAAGAGTACTGGAGTGGGGTGCCATTGCCTTCTCCGAAAGAAAGCTGAGTGCCCAACAATTGATGCTTTTGAACTGTGGTTTTGGAGAAGACTCTTGAGAGTCCCTGGGACTGCAAGGAGATCCAACTAGTCCATCCTAAAGGAGATCAGTCCTGAGTGTTCTTTGGAAGGACTGATGCTAAAGCTGAAACTCCAATACTTTGGCCACCTCATGCGAAGAGTTGACTCATTGGAAAAGACCCTGATGCTGGCAGGGAATGGGGGCAGGAGGAGAAGGGGATGACAGAGGATGAGATGGCTGGATGGCATCACCGACTTGAAGGACGTGAGTTTGAGTGAACTCCTGGAGTTGGTGATGGACAGGGAGGCCTGGCATGCTGTGATTCATGGGGTCACAGAGTTGGACACGACTGAGCAACTGAACTGAACTGAATAGTAAAATATATCTAGGAATTCCTCTGGAGCTGTTGAGGGCAGTGTGGGGTCTGTTCAGTTTCAGACAGTTCCTTTTTCCAGCTTATACCTCTTCTCAAGGTCCGTAGGCCTCTTCCAATGTAGTCAATGCTAACTACAGGGTTTTATTTGTTGCACCTGTCACTTCCAAAATGGTTCCCTTTTCTTTGCTTATTTTGGCTTCCTCTGTTTGCAAGTATTTTCAGTGTCTAATTTCTGCCCTGACACAAGGGCAGTCACTTATTTAGGCTCACTTGTTCAATTGTGCTGCAGGGAGGGAGGAACATTGCAAACAAATATCACTGGCATGTGTGGGGAGTGCTCACAGTGTCTGGGCCACACTGGGTTTGCCCCTGCTCACGGCAAACTCTAGGTTGCTCTGCAGGGGAACTGTCTAAAGCGGGCCCTGGGTTGTGTGCACTTCCCAGGTCTAAGCCACTAAGGTTCAGGTTCTCGGGTATCCCACAAATACACAGACTCGGTTGGGCTTGTGTTTTGTGCCGTTCCCAGGTCTGAGAAGCTCAGGTCACCAGGTGCTTAGCAAGCACACACTCCCCAGGTGGGCAGTGCATCTTATCAACGCCCCCCTCCCCCGCCTTTTTCCCAGCTCTGTTTCCTGGGAGCACGGTCTCAAGTGTGCCGTGTATCTTCTCTGGGGAGCTGATCTCTGGCTGCAACCCTCCTGGCGGATATCAACCACCAGGACTTGGTTAGCAACTGGGAGCCTGCTCACCATTTGGTAGAGGATGCCATCTCTGGGGCCGAGTTTGCCCCCTTGCCTTCCAGCTCTGGCTATCGCTCACCTGCCTCTCTGCCTCCAGTGGGGGAAGGACTGGTCTGTAGCTGGCTAGCTCTCCTCTGGTACTCACTCAATCCTTTATTCTGTGAGCGACCCAGCAGTGCCTTAGATTAGAGCTTTTCATGGGAAAGTTCTTTTTTACTCTCTCTCTCTGGCTATCCCACGGTTTGGGTTGTTAGCTCCCTCAGATTGTCCTTAGGGCATTCAGGCCTGGTCCTTACCCTAAGCAATGAAGCCCACGCCTCCCTGTTCAGCCCCTGCTTGATGTCGGTGCATGCGAGTGTCTGTCTGGGATACTTCTCTGGGAGTTGCGGTTAGGTACACACTTTTATTTTTTCCTCCCAGTTATGTTGCCGTCTGAGATTCCAAAACTCCCCACAGAACCACCGGTGAGAGGATTTCCTGGTGTTTGGAAACTTCTCTTTTACGATTCCCTCCCTGGGACGGGTCTCCATCCCTCTTTTGTCTCTCTTTTTATCTTTTATATTTTGTCCTACCTCCTTTCGAAGACAATGGGCTGCCTTTCTGGGTACCTGGTGTTCTCGAACAGCGTTCAAAAGTTGTTTTGTGGTATTTGCTTAGCATTCAAATGATCTTTTGATGAATTTGTCAGGGAGAAAGTGATCTCCCCGTCCTATTTCTCTGCCATCTGAGGACCACCCTCTATTGGTAGACTTTTTGATCATGGCCATTCTGATCAGTGTGAGGTGATGCCTTATTTTAGTTTTCATTTGCATTTCTCTAATTATTGATGGTGAGCATTTTTTCATGTGCCTGTCAGCCATCCGTATGTCTTTCAGTTCAGTTCAGTCACTCAGTCATGTCCGATTCTTTGCGACCCCATGAATTGCAGCACACCAGGCCTCCCTGTCCATCACCAACTCCCAGAGTTCACTCAAAACTCACGTCCATTGAGTCAGTGATGCCATCCAGCCATCTCATCCTCTGTCATCCCCTTCTCCTCCTGCCCTCAATCCCTCCCAGCATCAGTTTTTTCCAATGAGTCAACTCTTCGCATGAGTTGGCCAAAGTACTGGAGTTTCAGCTTTAGCATCATTCCTTCCGAAGAACACCCAGGACTGATCTCCTTTAGAATGGACTTGTTGGATCTCCTTGCAGTCCAAGGGACTCTCAAGAGTCTTCTCTATGTCTTTAGAGACATGCCTATTTAGATCTTCCAAGTAGGTTTTTTTTTAATTGAGCTGTATAAGCTGCTTATATATTTTGAAGTTTAATTCCTTGTTGATTGATTCATTTGCAAATATTTTCTCCCATTTTATAGGTTGTCTTTTTCCTTGCTTGGGTCCTATTTATTTTTATTTGGGAGACTGAACTAAGAAAACACTGACAAGATTTGTCAGAGAATGTTTTGCCTATGTTCTCTTCTAGTTTTATGGTGTCATGTCTTACATTTGTCTTAAAGCCATTTTATTTCTGTGTATGATGTGACAGTGTGCTCTCACTTTGTTGATTTATATGTCACTGTCCAACCTTTCCAGCACCACTTGCTGAAGAGGCTTTTCTTTTGTCCATTGTATATTCTTGTCTCCTTTGACACAGATTAATTGACCATAGGTGTGTGGGTTTATTTCTGGGCTCTCTATTCTGTTCCATTGATCCATATATCTGTTTTTGTGCAATACCACACTGGATTAAGGTAGAATTAAGAATAAGCTAGAATGAACAACCACATGAAACAGTTGAAAAGAAAATGATCCTTCAAAGCAATGAAGGCAGAATCAAGCCAGAAAGAGGAGGATGCACAATTATTGAGCAATCAGGCTTTGTAAAGCCTGTATTGTACCACAGGATTCTCATTCTCCAACAAGATAGGTACAGATTACTCTCATTTCACAACTAAGACTGAAGAGTCATGGGGGCTATAGTCCCAATCAGTCAATGACAGACTCAGAGTCTAACAACATGTCCCTCTGGTTCAAGTCCATGCCCTTTACAAGTACTCCACCTTATCAACTGGTTGACATGGAGGTAGACTGGATAAGTATTTTGGAAGTGAGAAAATGAATTAGAATTTCAAAAGGATGGCAAAGACAGTAAGTTGGAATAGAATTTCCCAAAGAATACACACTAAAGAACCATAATCAGATGAATAAGAAAAACATTTAAAAATCCCTGATACTAAAAACGCAGATACTCTGCCTACCAATATTTTTAAGCATTGATATACAAATGAGTTACATCTGTTGGTAAAATGTGTGTATTTCTACAGAGGAAATGTATCTTTCAATGATATTAAATACAGGTAATGTTTACTTCTCAAAAATAATGGATAAGGATAGTGACACACAAAACACTTGGAAGCAAAGAATTCAACCAAACAATACCATATTCAATCAAGAGAATACTCATAATGTAGAGATACAAAGAAATTTCAAGTCTAAGTTTCAGGAAACTTCCTACCCAAATGCCTCAAGAAACATACTGCAAATCACAAAAAGCTGAAAGAATGCTTCTAGTATAACGTAGAAACAACTGCCAAGTAACTCCCTAGCTCAAATTTTCTACAAAAATCCAATGTTATAGTGCTGTTATGTTGAATGGAAAGGGACATAGATAGTAAGAAATATGGTGAAATGCTTAAAGATTTTAAAAGATACAACAAAAAATTAGGACAAAAGATTTAATACCCAAATTATAATAAAAGATATATCTCAAAGGTAAAAATTAAAAGTTGGAGAAATAAAGCTTTTAAAAGAGCACAAAAATAGCAGGCAGACCAAGAATAAAAATTAAAACAATATATAAATTGCCTAAATTCACCTACTAAAAATTTCAAATTTCATTTCTTAAGTTGTATTGTTCTCAAAACATTAGAACATGAAAGTAATCTCCATGAAAACTGTGTTGTTCACTGGTCTATTTTCACCACCTAGAACACTGCCTGGCATCTGATAGTTTTTTGAATGAACGGATGCAAAAGAATGCTAACAAAACCTGCGTCTGTCCAGCTGGTACAGATAAACAGGCACTTTGATTCAGTGCACGTGGGAATTTTACACAGGGTGTCACTGTTTCAGAGGGCAATTTATAATAGAGCACATGCTAGAAGCCTGAAAAATCCTTAATCCAAGAATTGTACTCAAGAAATGTATATAATTTTTAAAAGATCACTAAGGCATTTAATATATCTTTGTTTACAATAAACAAAAGGTGAACCTAATGACCTGATTTAAATGTCCTCCAACAGAGGGCTGACTAAATTACAGGCCACCCATACCACAGGATCCCAAGCACTTACATAAGGAAGATGTCATAGATGTCAATGTGGAAGATGATGAGGACTCATATAAAGAAAAAAGTGAACTACAAACGAGAACACAGAGCACAACCCTACTCCTATATAAAACATCTGGAAGAAGCAACACAAATGTTAATAGTGTGTTCTTCAAAATGGTAAGGTAAGTGATTTTTATTTTCTTTTGTTCACCTCTATTTTGTAATGTTTCTACACAGAACATGTATTATTTATAATATGAAACAGTCTATTTGAAAAACCTAAAAACATTTTTCAATTAGACTGACCCTACAGGCTATAAAGTAGTGTCAAATAAAATATTAATTGTAAACATTACCTACCCCCTGGAAAAACACATTCTTCCCCTTTCTGTTTTGTGGATGCCTCTGATATTAGATTACACCCATTTCTGAACATGCTTAGTCTTGGTAAAGGAAGGAAACCATAAGAGGTTACATGGCAGAACAAAGTAAAAACTGGTACTTTTACTCTAGCTTTGGTTGAGATCATTAAACAACAGTAAACAACAGTTTCTAATGTAAACCACTATACTAGCCAACACTATGGAGAAGGCAATGGCACCCCACTCCAGTACTCTTGCCTGGAAAATCCCATGGATGGAGGAGCCTGGTAGGCTGCAGACCATGGGGTCTCGAAGAGTCGGACACAACTGAGCGACTTCACTTTCACTTTTCCCTTTCATGCATTGAAGAAGGAAATGGCAACCCACTCCAGTGTTCTTGCCTGGAGAATCCCAGGGACAGGGGAGCCTGGTGGGCCACCATCTATGGGGTTGCACAGAGTCGGACACAACTGAAGTGACTTAGCAGCAGCAGCCAACACTAAGCATGATGTGATCCTCACAAGAAACCTTCTTCAATAAAACATGCATGTAAGTCAGATACATTCTCATACAGAAATCACATTTTTTTTAAGTTTCTGTTTGAGCTTACTATTCATCACAGTATACATCCTGAAAAGACCTCTTAGCAACAAAACAAAAAAGTGCATTCCTATCTTGTATGTATAGGCTTAAATATCAGGAAACAACTGGAATGAAAATTGAGCTTATATTAATATAGTCTAAGTCAATCAATTGTAAAAGTTAACATATTGTTATTCTATTTTATTTTAAGGTACAGATTCAGAATATACATTTCACAAACAATTCATTAATTTCCTTGCTATAATAAAAAGTGGAAAGACAAGACTACAAAGATGCCATCCTAAGTGTCCCATTTATTTTCCACAACCAAAAGTCCTGTTCCAGTTTTCATAAAGCTCTAAATCTTCAGGAGATACACTAGGTCGCACAGTTCTGAAAGCACTTTCAAAGTCACTGTAAGCTATTGGGCGAACTTGATCAGGCGTTATGGTGGCAATGTCAGCAGCCTGCAAACTGCGAATAGGACCCAGAGACGCCTCCCGGCACAGCTGAGTCATGTCTGCCCCAGAGAACCCGTCAGAATGCTGCACCACCAGCGCGAGCTCCTCCTCACTGAGGCAGCACTGCTCCTTGGACATCAGATTAACTACTATCTGTTTCCTGGCTGAAGCTTCTGGGAGGGGAATATACAGCCTTTTCACCAGCCTTCTCCGGGCAGCCTCGTCAATTTCTTGTGGCCGGTTGGTTGCTCCCACCACTAGAATACGGTCTTCAGAAGATGTGGCTGCCCCATCTAACTGAACTAGAAATTCGGTTTTTATCCTTCTAGAAGATTCGTGCTCACCATCTCCGCGTTGAGATAACAAGGAATCAATTTCATCAATAAATATCACAGCTGGTTGCTGACATCTTGCTACAGCAAACAATGCACGGACCATTTTCTCCCCCTCACCCACCCACTTGGAAGTCAAGGAGGAAGCAGAGATACTGAAGAACGTTGCCCCAGCCTGACTAGCAATGCACTTGCCAATCAGAGTCTTACCAGTGCCAGGAGGACCGAAGAGCAGAATGCCTTTAGGGGGTCCTCGTAGGCCAGTGAATATGTCTGGCCGCAACATGGGCCACACAACTATCTCCTTTATTGTGGCCTTGGCAAATTCCACGCCTGCGATATCTTCCCAATTTACTGGAGGTCCCTGATCCATAATCTCATTCATAATAAGCTCAATCATTCTGGGCTCCAAGTTCTTCAGACGCTCGTCCATGGGATGTGCTGGGTCTGCAGTACCTGTACCCTGAGGCTTATACTGCATCCCCCCACCCGGATCTCCCCCATCTTGCTTAGGTACAGGAGGAACAAACTTTCCAAATATCCCTCGGGATCTACCAGCCCCCAGAGACTTTTTCACTCCACCATATGAAGACCCTGATGCACGTTGGGGCTGGTGGTGCTTTTTCTGCTGATCTACCCATAACTGTTCCTTTGCAGTTTTAAAAGCAGGCAGGCTGCTCTCCCCTCTTTGGCCATTATCTTCTGTTTTACTAAAAGCCTTATTCAGTATTGGGGTGGAAAGTGCATCAATGGTGCCAGCACCATAAAAAGCTTTTTTGTCCCGTGCATTTTCACAGAAAGAAGGAAAACAAGACTGATTAGATGAGAACACATTGAGACCTATATTGCCTTTTACAAAGCTGTTATTTTCCTTTTTGACATTCCCAAATAATGGTTTGGCATGGAACTTTGCAAGGCCTGACTCACCAAAAGGTGCTGAGGCTACAGGACATGTCTTAGTGGTGTTAATGACCAGAGGTGGCTGGGCACTCTGAGGGCACGTCAAAGAAGGACCACCCTCTGGAAACTCTTGAGTCCTGTCGGCACCATGGGCTGAGTTAGTCAACAGGTTGCTCTCCCCAGAACCACCACAAACACTAAATGTAGGAAGGTCAAAGACAGTGGCCTCTTTGTGGATGACTAGTGATGCGTCAGCAGGCGCCAACAGAGAGTCTTTGGATTTCTTGCCAGCACGCATCATCTCCTGCACACTGCTCAGTTTGAACACATTATTTACTGACAATCCAGACTTCCATTTGTCACTGTCAGTTTGCTGAGATCTTGCAAGAGTCAAAATGCTTTCTGCATAGTTATTCAAGCCAGTTTCAACATTGTCAGAATCAATAACTGCAGAATATTTCTCTGCGTATTTTCTGAACAGTGTAGTAGCACAGACCTGGGAGATATCCGAGTTTGCCCATGCATACTGAATGCGGAGTATCTGCGCTCGGTAAGCATCTGCCTTCTGTCCAGGTGTACACGTACCCGATGTAAGTGCAAAGTAATTCTTCTGCCAGTCACTCAGGTGTACAGACCTGGAGCTGGAGGCCTGCATTTTAGAGGCTCTACAATAAATAACAAAGATGAAAAAAATTCAGTTTAGAAGGAAACAAAGACATAACACTTTAAACATACTTTTAAAATCTTTGCCCATCTTAAGGAAAACACACTGGACTTTGTATTTATAAAGTAAATTTATAAGGAAAGGCTGTTTATAGTGGAAACATCTATTTAACCATCGCTTTCAAACAGTCAAGATATAAAAGATTAAAGAGTTAATAATGCTCTGTTATGGGTTAAACTGTTTTAGTTATATAACAATTTTCCCTGTGAATAGGAAAAACATTCACAAGGTTTAGAGGGTGGTGTTAGTGACCAGAGGTGGCTGGGCATTCTGAGGGCACTTCAAAGGACCGCCCTCTGGAAAGTCTTGGGTCCTGTCAGGGCCATGGGCCTAGTTAGTTAATAGGTCACTCTCCCCAGAACCACCACAAACACTAAATACAGAAGATCAAAGACAGTGGCAGCAACATGGAAAACAATGGAACCAGAGACAAGCAAAGCAAAACAAACCAAGTCAAGCAGAGGGGAGTAAGTCTAAGTCCGGTCTCTAAGGACAATCAGAGGAACAATGTCATGGTAGCTTCTTCCTATTGCTGGGCCTTCAGTTTTATCTGTAAAATGAGAGAAATCATTGTGAGACTCAAGTCAAATAATGAATACGAAAATACCTGAAAATTACTATTAGCCTCTTTACTGCACAAATGCAGACACTGAGGCTGAGAGTTCAGAAACTTGAGTTGAGGTCACACAGCCAGTGAGCAATGGTGCTAGAATTCACACATGAGCAGTTTCACTGAAGTTCATGTGCACTTTACCCTGGACAAAATGCCCCTTCACAGTGCCACCAAAGGTCACAGATAACAAACATGAACAATTATCACATACTAAATGTTTCCAAGGATTTGGAACAGGTAGATGAGTACTTAAAACAGGATGCCCCAGAATCTCTCACAATTTCCCAGTTTCACAGGATGCTTTATAAAGTGAAGCTGTTATGATGAAATACGAGAATGAGTGAGTAGTAAGGTGCTTTATTTTAGATCTTTTTCCCCTCATGTTAGTCTTACAAGCCTACTTACATTAGGTTAAAATTATTTTTACAGAACTGTAGATGAATGTTGGTGGATGTGTAGAATTTACCTGACAATCCACAAGAAAAATGTGTAAGAAAATGTTGAAGCTTTACTGCAGTAAAGTAAAAACCAAGAACTTTATGTATTTTAAATTTTACCTTCGAAATTACCTGTAAATATAGCTTAATAATCAGCAGGTTCTTTTGGTGCAAGAGCCATGCTTAATACAGCTTTCTCCCACGAAGCCCACAAAGAACCAGTCATATTTTAAGTAGGCGTTCATAAACCTCTGTAATATTTTTGAAAAAAATAAACAACACTCAGAGAGATCCTAATTTGCTTACAGCTATAAAGTCAAAATTAGTACCGACATCTCGTGACAATTTATCCCTCTTTCCACTATCCCATTTTACCTTATTTTAATCCCACAATACCAGAATTGAGAAATTGCAAGAGAGGTGACTTGGAAGTCACTTACAACCAACTTTCTTGTTACCATGAACATCCTATTCCTCTCCCACAGCTTCATCCCATCTTATCATCTGTGACCCTAGGATTCTTCCAGTCTCAGCGTTCTAATCACTGTCCCCCCAATACCCTGCTCTTTCCTTTCCACCCTTTCCGATTTCTTCAACATTCACCTCTCAAGTCTTCCTTTTTACTTTCAACGCAATCATTCACCCAAGGACTGCAAACACACAAACCAAAGACGGCTTGGCCAGCGCCCCTCAGCAGCACAGCCTGGCCCCAGGCACCACTTCCTAGATCTCTACAACGGTTACTCGGCAGTGATGTGTGAGCTGCAGTCCCATCTTCTGGGGTTTTCCCTGCCTGTTGTAGGATGCGGTGTTGATCCAGACGGTAGGTGCTCCCCACCACACCGACCCTCCCCCTGCACCCGGAGGAGCGTCCCCGTGGACAGTGGTCACCCCGCTGACCCGGCTGCGGATGGCGGACCCCGCGGTGCTCACAGGGAGGGACCGCCCACTGCCCGCTGGCCCTGACCTCGGGTGCAGGCCCTCCCTTCTGGCCCCAGGCCTGGCCCCGCCTACCCCCGCGGAGCCTCCGGAGATCGCCGCCCGCCCGGCCCCAGGGACACTGCCTCCCTAGAGGCCGGCTCCGGCCCCGCCGCTGCCGGAACCTTACCAGCCGCGAGACCACACTCCCTGCCCGCACATGGAGCCACTAGCCCTTCAGCCTTCCCGGCCCCGTGCCCCACCCCAGCCTTAGCCTCCCAAGGTTCTCCCCGCCGACCTGCAGCTTCCGAAAAGCGCGCGGACCGTGTACGCCTGCGCACTGCTGCCGGTTCAGCCCCGCTGTGCGTGCCTGCGTGCATCCCGGCGTGCGTGAGTCTGTGAGACACTGAGAGAGCGGGCGGGGAAGCGCTGTAGGCTTCCGGGGGCGGGGTCTGAGCTGCCGGCCCCGCCCCCGTGTCTCAGTTACCAAGCTCTGCCCTAGGTGAGTTGGTTTGGTTGTTTCCCTTGGGAACGGGACCTCGCTCTCACACATTTTTAGACTCAATCTGGGAGTTAGAATCCGCATCTCAGATACCCCTGTCACTCAGCCAGCGCGTCCTTTTCTTCCGTGGGCCCTGGAGGACTTGCTCCTGGAAGACTGGGAAGCATGCTCTTCTTCCCAGGGACTGTCCTGGCGAAGGACAAGGAACGGAATACCCCTCACAGCCACCTCTGGGTATTCAGTTCAGTTCAGTTCAGTCACTCAGTCATGTCTGACTCTTTGCGACCCCATTAACCGCAGAACGCCAGGCCTCCCTGTCCATCACCAACTCCCAGAGTTCACTCAGACTCAGGTCCATCGAGTCAGTGATGCCATCCAGCCATCTCATCCGCTGTAGTCCCCTTCTCCTCCTGCCCCCAATCCCTCCCAGCATCAGAGTCTTTTCCAATGAGTCAACCCTTCACATGAGGTGGCCAAAGTACTGGAGTTTCAGCTTTAGCATCATTCCTTCCAAAGAACACCCAGGGCTGACCTCCTTCAGAATGGACTGGTTGGATCTCCTTGCAGTCCAAGGGACTCTCAAGAGTCTTCTCCAACACCACAGTTCAAAAGCATCAATTCTTTGGCGCTCAGCCTTCTTCACAGTCCAACTCTCACATCCATACATGACCACTGGAAAAACCATAGCCTTGACTAGACGGACCTTTGTTGGCAAAGTAATGTCTCTGCTTTTGAATATGCTGTCTAGGTTGGTCATAACTTTCCTTCCAAGGCGTAAGTGTCTTTTAATTTCATGGCTGCAGTCACCATCTGTAGTGATTTTGGAGCCCAAAAAAATAAAGTCTGACACTGTTTCCACTCTTTCCCCATCTATCTGCCATGAAGTGATGGGACCAGATGCCATGATCTTAGTTTTCTGAATGTTGAGCTTTAAGCCAACTTTTTCACTCTCCACTTTCACTTTCATCAAGAGGCTTTTGAGTTCCTCTTCACTTTCTGCCATAAGGATGGTGTCATCTGCATATCTGAGGTGATTGATATTTCTCCCGGCAATCTTGATTCCAGCTTGTGCTTCTTCCAGTCCAGCGTTTCTCATGATGTACTCTGCATATAAGTTAAATAAGCAGGGTGACAATATACAGCCTTAACGTACTCCTTTTCCTATTTGGAACCAGTCTGTTGTTGCATGTCCAGTTCTAACTGTTGCTTCCTGACCTGCATACAAATTTCTCAAGAGGCAGATCAGGTGGTCTGGTATTCCCATCTCTTTCAGAATTTTCCACTGTTTGTTATGATCCACACAGTCAAAGGCTTTGGCATAGTCAATAAAGCAGAAATAGATGTTTTTCTGGAACTCTCTTGCTTTTTCCATGATCTAGCGGATGTTGGCAATTTGATCTCTGGTTCCTCTACCTTTTCTAAAACCAGCTTGAACATCAGGAAGTTCACGGTTCACATATTGCTGAAGCCTGGCTTGGAGAATTTTGAGCATTACTTTACTAGCGTGTGAGATGAGTGCAATTGTGCGGTAGTTTGAGCATTCTTTGGCATTGCCTTTCTTTGGGATTTGAATGAAAACTGACCTTTTCCAGTCCTGGAAGAAACACCTCGAGTAACAGGCAAATTTGGTCTTGGAATACAGAATGAAAAAGGTCAAAGAGTTTTGCCAAGAGAATGCACTGGTGATAGCAAACAGCCTCTTCCAACAACACAAGAGAAGACTCTACACATGGACATTAACAGATGGTCAACACCAAAATCAGATTGATTATATTCTTTGCAGCCAAAGATGGAGAAGCTCTATACAGTCAGCAAAAACAAGACCGGGAGCTGACTGTGGCTCAGATCATGAGCTCCTCTGGGTATTAGGTTGGTGCAAAAGTAATTATGGTTTCAGATCTTGAATTTTAAATCATTATAACTAGGTTCAAACATATTGTGACTAATTAAAATGGGAACCATTACAATCAACACGTTCTTGACAACCAGAAATGTTTGTTTATTCCCATCACATAAAAATCTGTTCTTCGGGATTCAACAGACTCTTGGAAAGCATTTTCTGAGTCTTGCTGCTTGTGGAAGCATTTTCCCTGCAAAAAGTTGCTGAGATCCTGGAAGAAATGGTATTTGGTCAGAGAGAGGTCAGCTGAATATGGTGGATGAGGCAAAACTTCATAGCCCAACTTATTTAACTTTTGAAGTGTTGGTTGTGGTAGGGCATTGTTGTGGAGAAGAATTGGGGCCTTTCTGTTGACCAATGCTGGCTGCAGCTTTGTAGTTTTAGATGCATCTCATTGATTCTCTGAGCATACTTCTCAGAGATGTTTTTGCTGGGATTCAGGAAGCTGTAGTGGATCAGATGGCAGCAGACCACCAAACAGTGACCATGACCCCTTTTTTGGTGCAAGTTTGGCTTTTGGAAGTGCTATGGAGCTTTTTCGAGATCTGACCACTGAACTGGTTGTCATATAAAATCCAGTTTTCTTCACACATCACAATCTGATTGAGAAATAGTCCATTGTTATTGAATAGAGTAAGAGAAGATGACATTTTAAAATGACGATTTTTTTTTTTTTTTTGGATTTGTAGTTAGCTCACGAGGTACCCACTTACCACACACTTTTACCTTTCCAACTTCAAATGCCAAATGACCGTAGAATGGTTGACGTTGAGTTCTTGGGCACCTCCTCATATAGTTGTAAGAGGATCAGCTTCGACGATGCCCTAGCTTGTCATTGTCAGCCTCTGATCAGCTTTCATGATGGCTCTCAATCGGTCATTGTCAACTTCTGAGGGCAGGCCACTACGTTCCTCATCTTCAGGGCTCTCGTCTCCTTTGCAAAACTTCCTGAACCACCACTGCATTGTACATCTGTTAGCAGTTCCTGGGCCAAGTGTGTTGTCGATGTTGCAAGTTGTCTCTGCTGCTTTATGACCCATTTTGAACTCAAATAAGAAAATCACTCAAATTTGCTTTTTGTCTAGCATTATTTCCATAGTCTAAAATACATATAAAGTAAACAGCAAGTAATAATTCATTAGCAAAAAACATGGAGCAAGAAATTAGCATGAAAATGATGTATAACATAACCACATTTAAGAATGTATTCCAGTATCAAATGGCAGAGTTCAACAAAGCAAAAACCACACTTTTGCACCAACTTAATAGTTCATGCCATGAGTCACCTGGGAAGTGTGGAGTCGATGGAATGAGCTGAGGGGGTCACAAAGCACCGTCTTCCCACCTTCTCATCCTGCCATCATCCTACCTGGGCTCATCACCTCAGTGTCCCAAGGGCACACCTACAATCCCAGGAACCTGCTGACATATTCTGGTTTAGAGCAAGAAGGGGCCGCGCTGGGGAAGAGTGTCCCCTCCTGAGCACCTCTCTCAGAGAGGAAAGAGGAGACGCTCCTTGGGGAGCCACAGGGCCTCCTCCTCTCCTGCCTGTGGGCACTGCTTCCCCAGAAAGTGAGCACCTGGCACCGGGCTGGAGAAAACGACTGTGCAGTTCCTGGAGCAACTAACAGCACACGACACTGAAATGCAAGGCCTAAAGGAGTGTGAGATGGAACACTTCTTTTAGGACCTTTCTTTAAAAATTTTTCAAAGTGGGCATAAAATAAAAGGGAATGATTGGACAATACCTTTTAAAAATAAACAAGGGAAAAGGGTAGCTCACAATTCATCCCTTGGATTAGATAGTAACAAAAGACTTTTTATTGTAATTCTTCATAATATACTAAATAATTTATTAATTATTATAATTACCCAGAATAAAATGAAAATTAAAAACATTATCTTAAGACCAGCTTAATAGCTTTGTTTACTAGCTGTTTTTCTACTTGTATATTTAGAAATCATATCAATACTACATATTTGGGTAATAGCAATTTTCAGTGATTTTCATCACCAAAGTTTTAGTGATTGCATTTTGGAGAATTTGTATTATATAAACTACCACCTTAGCCTTCTAAGAGTACTGTTCATGTGTGTGAGTGTGTGCTAAGTCACTTGAGTCGTATCTGATCTTTGCGACCCTATGGATTGTAGCCTGCCAGGCTCCTCTGTCCATGGGATTTCCCAGGCAAGAATACTGGAGTGGATTGCTATGCCCTCCTCCAGGGGATCTTCCAGGCCCAGGATTGAACTTGCGTCTCTTGCGTCTCCTGCGTTGGCAGGCGAGTTCTTTACCACTAGTGCCACCTGGGAAGCCCATTGTTCACATATTAAAATTTCTCCAAGGGACACTAGCATTGCCACTTTACTTTTGCACATTTGACAGAAAAGCATTTCCCAATCCAGTAGTTTTTTCTTCCTGCATAGTTGGCAAAAATCTAACTCAATTCCATGCCCTGTCTGAATTTCAACCTCCTCCTCATGTATAAAACAAGAATAAGCATCTCTAACCCAAGATGTTATTGTAAGAGTTATGGTTAATATGAGCTCTAATACTTAAACTGTCAAAGCAGAAGCTTGCACATTGCAGACATTCAGCAGAAGCTGTGATGCTGTATTATATTTATTGGTACCACTTGGCAATCCACTCCAGTGTTCTTGCCTGGAGAATCCCAGGGATGGCGGAGCCTGGTGGGCTGCCGTCTATGGGGTCACACAGAGTTGGACACGACTGACGTGACTTAGCAGCAGCAGTGTTATTAGTGATATTTGGGGGATTCAAGCCCTAATCTATAGCAAGACCTTTTCTGTTACAAATGGGATATTTTGGAATACTGTCCTAATACTTTAGCATAATTTGTAAGAGTGTAGTGCTTGAGCTAGGCAGGTCTTCCTCTTTCCTTCTGAGACCATACACTGTTTTTTGTTATTGTTGCTGTTGTTTTCCTGCTTAGTAAAAATTTTAAACCTGCAAGGGAAGAAGTTTTCACTTACAGTGAACAGAGTGCAAGCTCTTGGTGTGAGGGATTCTGGGAGCTGGCCTCTCATTTCCATATTCATGAATATTATAAACATGATCTCCAACAAATGCCAATGCACACTTCAGTAATCTCATTTGTTTTTAAGCAGAGGGATAATATGGCCTCAAATAATGTACATCTTCGTCTGCCAGGAGAGTCACTTTAATTTTAAAAGTGGTGTGTTTGTAGGTCCAGGGAAATGCATGTGGTGGAGGGGATGTGGAAGCAGATGGAACAAGAGTCAATTCCTTCTGCGTGGGATTCCTGATTGTGGCTGGACTCTGACCAAGTTCCCACCTTTCACCTCCTTAACTCAGCATTAAGGAAGAAGGCAGAGTGAAAATTGAGGGTGGAGGGCATGGGTCCCTGCCTCCATCAGAGAAGTAAAGGGTGGGTGGACCTGGAGTGAATGAGACGTGCAATTTCAGTAACAGGTTTTCCCTAGCTCACTGGATGAACCCTGAGGCTCTGACAGGCTCCTTGGCATCAGCAACATGAACAGAGCTGGTGAGTGGGGAGATGGGCCTCCCCTGAAATGAGTGGACAGAGCAGGAAAGGAATGACCCACATCTATTGTTTTCCTCCTGAATCTACTGCTAACATGAGTCCATACCTCTGGCGCTTCCAGTTTAATACCGTATGTTGTGAGTTGAATTGTATCCCCCCCTCCAAAAAAACCATACATACATCCAGTATCTGTGAATGTCACCTTATTTGGAAATAAGGTCTTTGCAGATGTAACTGAGTTAACCTGAGGTCATACAGGATTGAGATGGACCCTAATCCAGTGAACCGATGCTTCAATGGAGAAGAAGAGACAGAGAGAGAAGACAACCACCTGAAGAAGAGGCAGAAGTAGGAGGTATGCAGCCACACGCCGGCGAACACCTGGGCTGCCAGAGGCTGGAACAGACGAGGAAGGAGCCTCTGTGGGGCTTTGGAGGTAGTGTGGCCTGGCTGGCCTCTCCACTTCTGGATCCTGGCCTCCAGAACTCTGAGAGCAAATTTCTTTTCTTTTCAGCAGCCCTAGGAAGCTAACACAAGGTATTCTTTTTTTTTTTTTTTTTTTTTTCAGTTTTCTGACACTTATTCCCTGGAATTTGAGAATTTTTATTTATCTATTTATTTTTTAATATAAATTTATTTTAATTGGAGGCTAATTACTTTACAATATTGTATTGGTTTTGCCATACATTGACATGAATCCACCACAGGCGTACATGTGTCCCCCATCCTGAACCCCCCTCCCACCTCTCTCCCAATCCTATCCCTCTGGATCATCCCAGTGCACCAGCCCCGAGCATCCTGTCTCATGCATCGAACCTGGACTGGTGATTCATTTCACATATGATAATATACATTCAATGCCATTCTCCCAAATCATCCCACCCTTGCCCTCTCCCACAGAGTCCAAAAGACTGTTCTATACGTCTGTGTCTCTTTTGTTGTCTCGCATACAGGGTTATCGTTACCATCTTTCTAAATTCCATATATATGCATTAGTATACTGTATTGGTGTTTTTCTTTCTGTCTTACTTCACTCCGTACAATAGGCTCCAGTTTCATCCACCTCATTAGAACTGATTCAAATGTATTCTTTTTAATGGCTGAGTAATATACTCCATTGTGTATATGTACCACAGCTTTCTTACCCACTCATCTGCTGATGGACATCTAGGTTGCTTCCATGTCCTGGCTATTATAAACAGTGCTGCAATGAACATTGGGGTACACGTGTATCATTAAATTCTGGTTTCCTCAGTGTGTATGCCCAGCAGCGGAATTGCTGGGTCATAGTTCTATTTCCAGTTTTTTAAGGAATCTCCACACTGTTCTCCATAGTGGCTGTACTAGTTTGCATTCCCACCAACAGTGTAAGAGGGTTCCCTTTTCTCCACACCCTCTCCAGCATTTATTGCTTGTAGACTTCTGGATCACAGCCATTCTGACTGGTGTGAAATGGTACCTCATTGTGGTTTTGATTTGCATTTCTCTGATAATGAGTGATGTTGAGCATCTTTTCGTGTGTTTGTTAGCCATCTGGATGTCTTCTTTGGGAAAATGTCTGTTTAGTTCTTTGGCCCATTTTTTGATTGGGTCGTTTATTTTTCTGGAATTGAGCTGCAGGAGTTTCCTACATATTTTTGAGATTAATTCTTTGTCAGTTGCTTCATTTGTTATTATTTTCTCCCATTCTGAAGGCTGTCTTTTCACCTTTCTTATAGTTTCCTTTGTTGTGCAGAAGCTTAAAGATCTAAACATAAGACCAGAAACTATAAAACTCCTAGAGGAGAACATAGGCAAAACACTCTCCGGCATAAATCACAGCAGGATCCTCTATGACCCACCTCCCAGAATATTGGAAATAAAAACAAAAATAAACAAATGGGACCTAATTAAAAGCTTCTGCACAACAAAGGAAACACATGGTGTTCTTATGCCAGAGGGGCTGGTGCTAGGTGGTGGGGGCAGAGTTCAGATCCTGACCCCACTACTCATGATCTACCTCCAAGGACTGTGGGGGGATAAATGGAGCTGACTTCTGAAAGGCATTGAGGCCAGAGCCTGACCCCAGGAAACAGCTCCCAAGTGATAGGCGTGGTTATGGGCAAGTCCTTTGCCAGACATGGGTTGCACAGATTAGAGCTTCTCACAGAAAAATAACCCATGCTGTTGGTGGTATTTCTACTGTGTAATTTAGCCAGATTCTCTTATTTTCATAGACTGTTGGAATCTCAGATACAGAAGAGAGATTAAAGGTCACGTACTGTAGTTTTCAGTCTCTTGGAGGTGTTTCCCCCACCATTTCTCAACTGTTGATTTTCCTGTCTCCAGCCAGCACCCACCGAGGTGGAGCATTTACTGACCTGTGAGAAATCTCATTCTATTTGCTGATAAGTTGACTTTTCACATTGAAAATAACTCTCCCTCTGTGTCACTTGCTCTTTGAGGCACAAAGACTCTTCAGATCAGAATGAGGGTAACATTTGAAGACAGTTACCAAGTAAGGCCTCTCTGTGTCTTTCCCAATAAAGTATTCTTCCATTTTAACATTCCTCATGTGACTTGGCTCCTCTCTAATGCCTGGAGATGTCGCTGAAACTTGTACTCTGTTCACCTGTGCTGAATAGAAATGAGGAGACAGAGTTTTGCGTGAAGCAGAAAAGAACAGGTTTATTGTTTTGCCAAGCAAAGGGGGCCATGGGAGGCTAATGCCCTCAAAATTATGTGTCCCGCCCTGGACGGGGTAGTGAGGAGTCGTATAGTGTTCAAGGACAGGGCATGATCAACTTGTGGACATTCTTCCGGTGGGCTGGTGGTGAGGTAATTAATTAGGGGTCAGTGTCATCAACCTTCTGGTTCCCTCTGGTCCAGGTTCCATGAGTTTGTGAGCAGCACACAGTTAATTTCTCTCACCTGGTGGGGGATCACAGCCTCTGCAAAACAGCTCAAAGGACATGGCTCAGAGTATTAGCTACAGTCCTTGAGGAGGAACTAAAGTCCTTGACTTTGTTTATTGGCTAACCTATTATCATTTTGTCTTGCTTGACTGTTTTCCTTTCTGTATTTTCTCACTTCTCTGAATAAATTTATTCTTAGACTAAAGTTTTCTATAGACAAAAGGCAGGTGGAAGACATGTGTGGGGGTCTGTTCTGGGAAGGCCTCGTAGGGTCCTGCTCGGTTACAGAGATATCACCGTCTCTTACCAATGGCAGGGTCTGGATTTGACTTCAACATTCTGGACATTTTTGGAGTCTTCTGTATATGAGGTGTATATCTATAGTCTTCTGTATATGTCATGGGGTCTTCTCTGTATGAATCCATTGTTCTTTTATTCCTCCTTTCTTCTTTCCTCAACCATCCATTTTGCATCTCTACCTGTGGAATCACACTCAACTTTCTCCAAAATGATAGTTCCAGATTTATCCAATTCATACAAGCAACTTACTCTCACAGTACTTTCTTATTTTTTCTACTATTTATGACAAGTGTAGGTGATGGCAGGTGACACAGGAATACTGAAGAAATAAGTATTGATATCAAATTCAGTTTTAAAAAAAGGAAGAAATGTTCTTATATATTTGGAGATTTCATGATTGAGAAAAGCAACGAAACAATCCTTCGATCAAAAAGCCATTAGGCAAGCTCCATTCCTTTCCTCGAATACAGGCCTTCTGAATAAAAGACCAGAAATATTTGTTGCTAACCTGGACTCTCAGGTTAAGGGGCACAGGTGTGAAGTCAATGGATGGTTGGAACCTGCTTCCTCTGGGGTCTTCCTCCTCATCCCTTGGGATAATCAGCCCACCTCTCCTTTGTTTTCAATTTATTAGTTTTTAATTTAATTTTTATTTTCTACTGAAGCAACTCACTCCAGTATTCATGCTTAGAAAATTCCATGGACAGAGAAGCCTGACAGGCTACTGTCCAAAGGGTCGCAAAGAGTCAGACACAACAGCAGGAGCACACAGATAGTTGATTTACAATGTTGTGTTAGTTTCAGATATACAACAAAGTGATTCTGATGTACAGATTCTTTTCCAGGTTCTTTCCCCATATAGATTATTACGGTTCCCTGTGCTATAAAATGGGCTTTCCAGATGTCTCAGTGGTAAAGAATCCGCCTGCAATACGGGAGACCTGGGTTTGATCCCTGGGTTGGGAAGATCCCCTGGAGAAATGAATGGCGTCCCACTCTAGTATTCTTGCCTGGAGAATTCCATGGACAGAGCAGCCTGGTGGGCTACAGTCTATGGGATCGCAAAGAGTTGGACACAAATGAGCTGCTGAGCACGCACACACATGCTGTGTAATAGGGCCTTATGTTTCTCTATTTTATATGTAGTAATGTGTATATTTTAATCCCAAACTCCCAGTTTATCCCTCTCCCTTCCTTTCCTGTTTGTTAACCATAAGTTTGTTTTCTGTGTCTGTTTTGTAAATAAGTTCCCCTGTATCATCTTTCTGAATTCCACATGTAAGTGATCTCATATGATACTTGTCATTCTCTTTCTGACTTACTTCACTTAGTATGATCACTTTTAGGTCCATTTATACTGTTGCAAATGTCATTATGTCATTCTTTTATAGAGCTGAGTAATATTCCTGCCTCTTTTTTTTTAAATCTTGGCTTTTCTACAAATTCCTCCTGTGTCAGGTATGGAGTCAGCAGGAATGAGATTCTCTGTTGTCAGGAAATTTGGCTGCATTCTGCATTTTAGGGAGGAGGTATATCATTCCAGGAGGTATCTTAGGTCTGATATAATAAGAGTTATATATTAGGTCTATGTCCCTGGCTCCTGACACAGAGCTTCTAAATCCTCTGGATTCTGTGGGTAACAGGAATCTCTTTTGTTCTAGGGAGGCTACTCTTGGCAAGTCCACAGACAGAGTAAAGATGGAGGTGGTCACCATAGTGAGAAGGTGGGAACATTCAGCACCATCCCATCCCCACCTCCAATGGGGGAGGGGGACCAGAGACTTGGGTTAATCACAATGGCCAGTGATTTAATCAACCAGTGATGTACTGGAATCTCCATGAAAACTCCTAATCAATAGGGTTTGGGGCACCTTCATATTGGTGATGGCATCACTGACTCGATGGGCATGAGTTTCAGCAAGCTCTGGGAGTTGGAGATGGACAGGGAAGCCTGGCATGCTGCAGTCCATGGGGTCACAAGGAGTTGGACACGACTGAGCAGCTGAACTGACTGACTGACTGAGTACATCAGGCTGCTTGGAGAGCCGTGCCCTCGAGGGAGTGCGGGTGGGGAATGGAAGCCCCCACTGCCTCCCCCTGCCCCACCCTATGTCTCTCTGCTATCTGGTTGTCCCTGAGTCGTATCCTTCATGTGAAACTTGAGGATGCAAATAAAGTAACTTCCTGAGTTCTGTAAACTGTTCTGGCCAACAGTGGATCTTGACATGGGAGTGGTGGGGACCCCCAATATATAGCAGGTCAGGCAGGAGGCCAGGAGGCCCGGGCTGGTAGTGAGGTGAGGGTATTTGAGGGACTGAGCCCTTAACAGGTGGGGTTGGATGCTGACTCCAGGCAGTGCTGTCAGACGGGTGGGAAACTGCTGTTGGAGAACAGTCCATGTGTTTGGTGCCAGGAGGGAAAACCCTTTTATTTGTGGTCAGAAAGTGTCATAAGAAAACACAGATTTCTTGGCATCAAGATGTTAGGTGTGTCCAGATGGATCTGGGATTTTCCCAGCGCTGATTGGAGGTGCCTGTTATCGGGAGATGCTAGCTGGTTCCAGGGCCAGCGGTGGCCTGTGCGCTGCACCCTGACACTGGATTGCTTATGAAGATGCTGCACAGATGGGTTAGGCTGCACAGTGCAGACCTTCAGAAACTTCCCCACATTGGGCTGTTTGGGGATTGTCTGGTTAAGGTCAGGGTCCAAGACTCTACCCTGGGAGGCGAAGATGGGCTTTTCCCGGAGGGGAGTGAAAGCTCCTCACTGCCAGTTATCCTGAGAAATGGCTTATCTGGGCAAGAGACAGCACACTTGGAATTGAATGGCTAAGACAGTGTGAATTCCAGACTGCCATGTTCCAGACCTCATGCAGAAAAGTCACTAGACCTCTTTCTCACCTGTAAAATGGGAATAATAGTTGATAACTTTAAAATAAGTATTAAATAAATTAATATTAAAATATTTACAACATAGGGACCATTCCATGAGGATATGCGTTAAATAAACTGGGAGGAAGTATGTCCTTCTGTTCTGCTGGGTAATTTGGGGTTTGATCACTGTGCTATGGAAATGCCTAGAGAGGTCAGGGGTGGGGGGAACTGCCACGAGTTAGCCAGAAATGAGCCAGAAGTGGGCAAGCTGCAGTCTCTCCTGTGTCTACATTCCAGCTGAGGTCTGAGATTTCCCTGACACAAAGATCCAGCCTGGTCAGTGGGAGCTCTTCATTCACCCACGAGCTTCCTGCTCCCTGTCTGCCCATGTCCCCCGGCAGCATCTCTGCAGGCACCTGCTGCCCTGTCTCCTGCCTCAAACACAAATCTGGGTCGTCTTTCCAAAGTGCATTTGTGGATCGGCTGGGTGGAGCCACTCCCAAAGGCTGCGGGCTGCGGCTGCGTTGCTGACTCAGGCCCCACGTAGGGGGCCCTGCAGCAATCTTAACTCCAGAGCACACTCGGGGCAGACCACCTCACCGTACGAGGCAGGCACCTCGGCCTCCACACTGTGATCTGAGCTCAGATCACCACCCTCTGCGGCCCCTGACGTGGTGGCACCAGTGGGTCCCCGTGGCCCATCCCACGTCTCCACGCTGTGCTGGAGGCCAGGTCTGTCCACTGATGGGCAGAGAACAAATGACCTGACCAAATGAGAGGGGGACCACATGGCATCTGATGTGTTAACAGATTTCAAAAACACAGATAATTCAACGACATGCACGTAGACCACAGAGATCTATAAAATTCAAGTAGCCCTAATAATAATTCAAGGTCCCATTCTGAGAGTGTTTTTGACAATTCTATAGTCTCCAAAGAATAAAAACTTGTCTTGGGATTAAAATATATGTGTTTCTAAGAATAAAAATAGTTTCAAATAAAGATCAGTTATTTGGACAAAAACTGCATCTTCCTGATATTTATGTGTAAAGAGAATCTTCAGGTGTTTATTAGTCATGATACCACAGGGCAGGTAGACTAATCAGATGAGGAGACCAAGGCCCCAGAAGTCTTTCTCACCACACCAGCAGAATTTGGTCTCTGGCTGTATCTTGATTCTAAATTTATTGATATTTCTTTAGAAGTTGAAGTCATTTCCAAATAAAACTCATGTTGCTATTACATCTAGAACAGTCACTGACATATACGGCATGCATATGTGCGAAGTCGCTTTAGTCATGTCCGACTCTTTCAGACCCTATGGACCATAGCCTGCCACGCTCCTCTGTCCAGGGGATTCTCCAGGAAAGAATACTTGAACGGGTTGCCATGCCCTCCTCCAGGGAATCTTTCTGACCCAGGGGATTGAACCTGCGTCTCCTGCATCTCCCGCATTGGCGGGCAGGTTCTTTACCACCAGCACCACAGGGAAGCCCACCAGACATATACTAGGCACTCCCTAAATGCTTGTTGACTAAATGAATGTCATTAAAAAACATCCAGGAATGTCATATCTTTAGCTGTTTTGAAAGGGTAAGTCCACGTTATAACAATCAATTTTCTACGGTATAGAACAAGATGCTCATCAGACACAATGCGCATAACACTTCACACTGTTTATTAAGCACTAAGCCACATGACAGGACAATTTAAATACCACAGGTATAAATCCCATAATCATAGATCACCCTGGATGATATTTCAATAAGGCTTTATTTACCCCACTGACAACTTCAAAGGCATAGAAACATGTGATTTTTTAATCAACAGAAGTCACAGCCAAATAATGGAGAAAAGCTATATTCACTGAGGTTAACTTGTAGCAAATAATATTTCTTCATTGATGAGTGGCTGAAAAGGTGCAATCATGGGATTCTTTCTGGATAACTCTGGGGAAAGACTGAAGGCGGGAGGAAAAGGGGATGACAGAGGATGAGATGGTTGGATGGCATCACTGGCTTGATGAACATGAGTTTGAGTAAACTCTGGGAGTTGGTGATGGACAGTAAAGCCTGGCGTGCTGCAGTCCATGGGATCACAAAGAGTCAGATACGACTGAGCCACTGAACTGAACTGGAAAAGCATGTGCCACATACAGGCTGGGTTCCAAGGAGCTGGGCTGATACAGTTTCCTCTCATCCCAGTCTTCAGATAATTTCAATTTTTGATCTCTACAGGGGAAAAAAAGAACAGGAACATATGGCTATGTTTTAAAAATGTGAAAGAATTTTGTATACTCCTCCCTGGAACACAGAGAAGGAATATACTTTCTCCATCTGTGAAACAGAAAAGAGTTTGAACTGGAAGAAATGAGCTTTTATTGCCAATCTGGCTTCTCTATGATTGTTGTTGCTTTGTTGCAAAGTTATGTCTGACTCTTTTGCAACCCCATGGACCGTAGCCCACCAGGTTCCTCTGTCCATTGGATTTCCCAGGCAAGAATACTGAAGTGGGTTGCCATTTCCTTCTTCAAAGGATCTTCCTGACCCAGGGATTGAACCCATGTCTCCTGTGTCTCCTGCACTGACAAGCGGATTTTTTACCACTGAATCACCTGGGAAGCCCCTTCTCTGTGATACATTTTACTAATGCCAACTAGAGTCTTGGCCCCATTTCCTACCTTATGTGGAATAGGGTAGTTCCTTCTTTCCTTCAGAACTGTGACCATTGCATTTGATATAAACTTACATAAGCGCAAGGGGCTTCCACCGTGACTCAGTGGTAAAGAATCTGCCTGCCAACGCAGGAGGCAGGGGATTGATCCTTGGGTTGGGAAGACCCCCTGGAGGAGGGCATGGCAACCCACTCCAGTATTCTTGCCTGGAGAATCCCATGGACAGAGAGGCATGATGCACTGAAGCCCATGGGGATCACAAAAAGTCAGACATGGCTGAGCACGTGTAAACATAAGCACAAGTAAAACCAAGGTATTAAGATTTTCATCACTCTAAGTAATCTGACTAAAACATATATGCATTGTGATTTACTATTGTATCCTGCATTTTTTAAAATTTTCCTTTCTGTTACCTTTGGAATTGATGGCAAGTATAGTGAAGGACAGGGAAGCTGCAGTCCAGGGGGTCACAGAGCCGGACATGATTTAGTGACTAAACAACAAATAACGACTTCACATGGGCTTCCCAGGTGGCGCTAGTGGTAAAGATTCCGCCTGCCTATGCAAGAGACAGGAGACCTGGGTTCGATCCCCGGAGGGAAGATCCCCTGGAGGAGGGCGTGGCAACCCACTCCAGTATTCTTGCCTGAAGAATCCCCATGGACAGAGGAGCCTGGCGGGCTACAGTCCATGGGGTTGCAAAGAGTTGGACACGACTGAAGCAACATAGCTCTTGCATACATGCATAGTAACTCCAGGGTAACTGTTTCGTCTATCAGAGACCTGTCTCTGCTTAGATGAGTTTTCTGAGCTACAGTCTCCTGTGTTGTTCCAGACATAGGGGAATAAGACATGATAAGATACACAAACACAGAGTCACAGAAATGTTCCTCTAGAGTGTTTGCCCGTGTGGTTTTGCTTTGAATTTATCTTATTCCCTCTACAGGCACACACACCCCCACCACACACAGAGATGCTTATTGTGGAGCAGTGGAATAATCTGGAACTATAGGCCTCTTCCTAGCACCTTCCCGAGATGCTCAAGCTCTAACTGGGGTGTTGCTCCCTGAAGGGTGATCCCTCAGCTTATGAGCAGCAGCCCTTTAGGAAAGGGGTTTGCTGAGCCAGGAAAAGGACCTGATATTTCAGGACACACCCTGACAGGGGGGGGTCTCTGACTTCTTGGGCCAGAAGCCTGGGATGGAGCTCTCACATAAATTAAATGCAATATTTAACTTCTGATTTTTTTCAGCACTACACAGCAGCCCCCAACCTTTTCAGCACTGGGAACTGGTTTTGTCGAGGACAATTTTTCCACCAACCATTTGTGGAGGGATGGTTTCAGGATGATTCAAATGTGTTTCATTTATTGTGTACCTTATTTGTATAATTATTATATTAGCTCCACCTCAGATCATCAGGCATTAGATCCTAGAGATTGAGGACCACTGCACTATAGTATTAATATCTTAGGTACTCATAGTCAAAATTAAGAACCCAGAAGATCAAGTTGTATGTGCTCAGCAAACTAATTCCATCACACATTTAGGTTTTTCATCCCCTGTGGATGATGACAGATGGGCATAAAGCAGAAAACGAAAGAAAGAAAAGTTGGAATGAGGATGCAATGGCTGGAGCATGAACAACCATTTTGGGCCATAAGACAGATGTTCTATGTTGATGCTAAAAATAGCAGGAAAGCAAGAAGGAAGGATCCTGAGATCCTAATGATTCTTGAAACCCCACTCTTGCCCTTTGATTGCCTTTCTTTAAACTCTGTTTCAGTTCAGTTCAGTCACTCAGTCGTGTCCAACTGTTTGCGACCCCATGAATTGCTCTTTTTAGAGAGATATAAATCTCTTACTTGTTTAATATAAAAAAGAAAGAAAAGCAGAAGCTCCTACCACCTACCTCCCCCAAGTTGGGAAAATGGAAAAGGAAAGAAATCAAGGTGGTGGAAAAACTCCAATGGAATGACATTCATAAAATAACCTAATGCCAAGGCTCTAAAGATCCTTGCAGTTCAACAGACATCATTCCAACTTGTTGTCAATGCTATGTTTGTGCAGATGCTTTTCTTACAAGTCACCTGTCCACTGTCTTCAGGTGGGCTGATGCACAATAGTTTAACATTTTCTTTCTCTAAATCAACATGAACTTGGTCCTTTCTGACAGCAAACCAGCAGTCATGTCAAATTCCTTTTTGAGTGTTTTCACCCATTTTCACTTATCTACCACTTGCCAGTTTATAAGTTGCTATGATTGTAAGTTGGAGGAACACTAAAGAAAGCTGAGGGGATATTACAGAGATGTTTGACTGATAGTCTCAAATAAAAGAGTACAAAGGAGAAATCGAAGTTTCTAAAGACCCGCTATGTGATATGTTCCTCCACTTCTCCAGACCAGACAGGGCTGGTTCTCTCTCCCTCTCTTTAGGGTGGAGGGAATTCGGCCCCACAGGGTGGCTTACCTTCCTTTTCCTCCCCCTGTGCTTTTAACACCATGGCCGCCATCTCCTGGATGTGCTCCCAGGCCAGCTGCACGTGGGCCAGCTCCACTGTGCGTGAGCAGATGGCAAAGCGCAGCACGAACCGGTCTCTCAGGGAACAAGGGACCAAGTGGATTTTTTTGGCACTGTTTATGCTTTCCAGAAGAGCTTCGTTCAGTTTGTTGGAACCCTGCAGATTGAAAGGCAGTACTCAAATCTTTGGAGGCTCAAACGTGCAACACGAAGCCAGGTGGGTGTTGGGTGATGCAGTCCCGGGTCAGCGGGAGAACCACCTCACCACAGGCCTTTCATTCGCAGTCATAAAAAATTCAACTAAGTAACCGTGGCGCGGGCCCGAGAGAGGGCTGCCTCCGCTGCACAATTCCTCCTGTTCCAGCGCTGCCAAAAGGCGAGCCTTCTGTGACCCAGGTTTACAGAGAAAAAAGGAAGCTTCCTAGACATGTCACCTGTAAGTTGATGAGCTTATCAATAACCTCAGATATGCAGATGGCACCACCCTTATGGCAGAAAGTTGATGAAAGTGAAAGAGGAGAGTGAAAAATTTGGCTTGAAGCTCAACATTCAGAAACGAAGATCATGGCATCTGGTCCCATCAGTTCATGGCAAATAGATGGGGAAACAGTGGAAACAGTGGCTGATTTTATTTTTCTGGGCTCTAAAATCACTGCAGATGGTGATTGCAGCCATGAAATTAAAAGATGCTTACTCCTTGGAAGGAAAGTTATGACCAACCTAGACAGTATATTAAAAAGCAGAGACATTACTTTGTCAACAAAGGTCCGTCTAGTCAAGGCTATGGTTTTTCCAGTAGTCATGTATGGATGTGAGAGTTGGACTGTGAAGAAAGCTGAGCACCAAAGAATTGATGCTTTTGAACTGTGGTGTTGGAGAAGACTCTTGAAAGTCCCTTGGACTGCAAGGAGATCCAACCAGTCCATCCTAAAGGAGATCAGTCCTGGGTGCTCATTGGAAGGACTGATGTTGAAGCTGAAACTCCACTACTTTGGCCACCTTATGCAAAGAGCTGACTCATTTGAAAAGACCCTGATGCTGGGAGAGATTGGGGGCAGGAGGAGAAGGGGACGGCAGAGGATGAGATGGTTGGATGGCATCACCGACTCAATGGACCTGAGTCTGAGTAAACTCCAGGAGATGGACAGGGAGGCCTGGTGTGCTGTGGTTCATGGGGTCGCAAAGAGTCGGACATGACTGAACGACTGAACTGATGAGCTTAAACAGCAGAACTGCATAATGGCACCAGGGAATGGAAACATACAGAAGAAATCTCACAATACAGTAAGTCTCCTGCATACGAACCTTGAAGTTGTGAAATTTCTAAGATGAGAGTGTGCGTTCACATGTCCACTCACGTTAGCGTGTGTGGTGCACCGTGTCGCGTGCCCGCATGCTCTGCAGGCTGTGCTCTTGGGTCCTTTGCTGCACAGTCGTGGGTACAGTGCAGTAGGTGAGTGAAGTGAAGGTCACTCACTCGTGTCCAACTCTTTGCGACCCCATGGACTATACAGCCTACGGAATTCTCCAGGCCAGAACACTGGAGTGGGTAGCCTTTCCCTTCTCCAGGGGATCAGAGTGCGGCAGGGAGGTATCTTTATTACATGCCCAGGAAGTCTGGAAGCAAGCACAGAAGCAGTGGTGCTACGCCTGGTCCTACGGTGCTGTTCAAGCTCCTGTACTATGAGATTAGAAAGGTTTTCTCTATTTTTTATTTTTTAATGTAATATTTGTGTGAAAAGTTACAAACCTATTACAGTACAGTACTCTATAGCCGATTGTCTTAGTTAGGTGCCCACGCTAATTTCACTAAACTTACATACACACTAAACTAAGTGAATGCGTCCTCGCAATGGAACTCCTTCCTATGTAGGCAATTGCTGTGTAGAAAATGAAGCGTGATAGTCAGCTTCTGGCTAGAGTCTTGGAAAACTGTCCTCGAACTATGGACCAAAGGACCATCAGTAGCCCCCCTCTGGAGGGGAGCAGCCCACCAGCCTTGGACGGGGGGCCAGGGGCCCACGCCCCACACCGAGAGGACCAGAAAGGGGGCATGTGTTACAGACTGGGGGCTGTGCCCCTCCCGTCTGGTCGGTCGGGTTCCTCTTCGCATCCCCGCCCACCTCTCAGCCTTCGTTCTGTCCCCAGGCAGTGACTCCAGCCCCACACGCCTCATGGTTGATGTAGAAGGCCTGCACGTGGGGCCAGCGTTGTAGACCGTCCTGTTCTTGCTCCATCTTGAGAGCAGGGAGCACAGTAGGAAGAGAAAAGTCCTGGTCGGCCGGAGGCGGGACCCAGGCCTCACATCTCTGCAGAGTCTGCAGGTCGCCGACTGGCGTGAGGCTCTGACCAGTGGCCTGTGGACAGCGTGTGGGCCCAAGGCCACCTAGGAACTGCTGCTGTGCACCAGATCCAGTTAGGCCGGTTCTGCTCCAGGATGAGGGTGAGAGGGTGGGAATGATGGTTTGAAAGGATGGAACTTCACCAGAAAGACGTAATTGAAAAGCAAATGCTTGAAACTGCCAAACACAGGAAATAAAAGCAAGCAACTCAGGAAAAAACTTTGCTCACCATTTTCAAATGGATCAGACAAGATTTGTTTTCTACTAAACAGAGGCAAAGACAGAAAGCAGTCTGAGGTGTAACAACAGTAGCAACAGCGGAGACTTGACATCCGGAGCAGATGGCAACAGGGCAAAGAACAGCAGCAAGATGGTAGATGTGGAGGCAGAAAACGAGCGATAATGCCTGCACAGCATGCTTCCTCAAGGAGAAACTGGATTCATGCAATGGAAGTAACAAGTTTCACAGAAGAAACGTTTCGCTTTCCGAGGAGCCCCTAGGCTTGCAGGGCGGGAAGGGACATGCAGGTAGGTTTGCCCAAGTAAATGGGGAGGAGAAAATAAAAGTCTTGACTTTGACAACACAGTGCTCGTTGAAAGAAGCCAGTCACAGAAGCCAGCACAGTGATGATCCCGTTAACACGAATGTCTTGAGCAGACAGATCCAGAGAGAGAAAGTAGATCCATGGCCCTAGGGATGGGGCTGGGGCTTCTCTGGGGGAGAATGAAGATGTTCTCAAGCTAGACTGTGGGGATGGCCGTGCAACCCCGGGGACAGGCTAGACATCAAAGAAATGTATACTTTATATGGACAGAGAGTATGGTATGGGGATGATATCTCAATAAAACTGCTAAAAACTAAAAAAATTAAAATCCTTCAAGAACACTGGCGGTAAAAACAAAAACAACTGCATGATGGCAAACACATCACAGAACATTTGCTGCCAACACCAGCGCAGACGGGATCGCAACTCTGGTCACCCTCTGGGGCCCTGCTCTTAGCACCAGAGGAGACCTCTGCCCCCCTGTGCTCAGCTGTGTGTGTGATGCTCTGCCCTCCTGTGCTCAGGTGTGTCTGT
Organism: Bubalus bubalis; assembly: GCF_019923935.1. Classification (NCBI taxonomy): domain Eukaryota; kingdom Metazoa; phylum Chordata; class Mammalia; order Artiodactyla; family Bovidae; genus Bubalus; species Bubalus bubalis. Next base: position 5,215,809 of record NC_059164.1, on the reverse strand, counting down.
GATGCCCTGCCCTCCTGTGCTCAGGTGTCTCAGTGATGATCTGCCCTCCTGTGCTCAGGTGTGTCTGTGATGCTCTGCCCTCCTGTGCTCAGGTGTGTCTGTGATGCCCTGCCCTCCTGTGCTCAGGTGTGTCTGTGATGCCCTGCCCTTCTGTGCTCAGGTGTCTCTGTGATGCCCTGCCCTCCTGTGCTCAGGTGTCTCAGTGATGATCTGCCCTCCTGTGCTCAGGTGTCTCTGTGATGCCCTGCCCTCCTGTGCTCAGGTGTCTCAGTGATGATCTGCCCTCCTGTGCTCAGGTGTCTCAGTGATGATCTGCCCTCCTGTGCTCAGGTGTGTCTGTGATGCCCGGCCCTCCTGTGCTCAGGTGTGTCTGTGATGCCCTGCCCTCCTGTGCTCAGGTGTCTCAGTGATGATCTGCCCTCCTGCGCTCAGGTGTGTCTGTGATGCCCGGCCCTCCTGTGCTCAGGTGTGTCTGTGATGCCCGGCCCTCCTGTGCTCAGGTGTGTCTGTGATGCTCTGCCCTCCTGTGCTCAGGTGTCTCAGTGATGATCTGCCCTCCTGTGCTCAGGTGTGTCTGTGATGCCCTACCCTCCTGTGCTCAGGTGTCTCAGTGATGATCTGCCCTCCTGTGCTCAGGTGTCTCTGTGATGCCTGCCCTCTTGTGCTCAGGTGTGTCTGTGATGCTCTGCCCTCCTGTGCTCAGGTGTGTCTGTGATGCCCTGCCCTCCTGCACTCAGGTGTGTCTGTGATGCTCTGCCCTCCTCTGCTCAGGTGTCTGTGTGATGCCTGCCCTCTTGTGCTCAGGTGTCTCTGTGATGCTTTGCCCTACTGTGCTCAGGTGTCTCTGTGATGCCCTTCCCTCCTGTTCTCAGGTGTTACTGTGTGAGGCTCACAGCCCTCAGACAGCTTTTGTGTCAGGACTCTACCCTCTTGCTTCCAGGTTTTTGCATGAGTGGTTCTCAGCAGGCCTCAAAGCCTGAAGAATCGGTGTGGAGAGGGAAAGGCGAAGACCAGGGCCACGTGTGGATGTGCAGCACCTTAGCAAGGCAACTGAGTCCATGGTGCTTTCTCCTGCCTCCCTTTATGTGCTTGGACACAGAGGCCTGTGGACAGGTTCAAGTCTGCAAATGGCAAGATAGCCAGAGAGTGGTCAGGGCGTTAGAGCTAAGGTAATGGCTTTCTCCACATGAGGCTGGTTGATAAGGGCCTGTGTGAGCAGTGCCCCTTGGCACCTGTGGAAAACATGGTTGTGATTCTCAGCACACGTGGCTGACACCCTCAGACGGCAGAACCACAGAGTCCCAGGGAACAGCGCCCCTCAAACCCCTGTTGCACCAGCAGCTGGGGGGCATATAGGGTGCAAGTCAGTGGGTCCCAAGTGAGCCAAGACTGGCTCCACACAGGCTCCCAGGTGATGCAGTGCTGGTCCGGGGACCATGCTTGGGCCGGTGAGCCCATGCATGGGTCAGTCCTTCAAGGATTCCAGTGGTACAGCTGGACTGACGGGGAAAATATCCAGCATTCTCCCCCCAGGTACACACGGGCAGGGAGTCCGAGTACCAGGGAGAAGGGTGGGGGTTGCGGGAAGTCAGGCTCGGGAGCTGGGACCAGCAGACTGGAGAACTGGTGGGGAGCAACGCAAGGTCTCTGGGGAGCTCAGTCAATGTGTGGATGGATGTAATGAATGACCGCTTCCTCTTGTCCCAGTCAAGAAAACACAGTGAAGTCGACTTAGACATACCTTTAGCCGGAAACAGACCAGTCCCAGAATGACTTCTGCACAGATTTCAAAGCGGGTGTCCTGGCGCACCAATGCCTCAAATGCATGGGACAGCTGGACGTGCTGGAAAGGGAAGGGACATTTGTCTGAGTCTCTTGTCACGACTTGATTCAGAACTTCACCACCTAGAGAACAGTATCAGACCATGCATCTGTAACTCATTACTAAGCTTTAACCATTTTCTTCCAGCATCGATGTCACCCATGTCCCGGCTGTCCCCACAGAGGGTGAGAAACTTGTTACCAGGAGAAAGGGGCCACCGTCTTCCGAAAAACACCTCTTGTCTTCTGCTCAGAGGACCGTGTTCATCACACCCCATCTTTTAGAATTTTAGGCTAAATGTTGTCAGGAGGGATTTAAACTTTTCAGAAGAGAGGTGGCGCTAGTGGTAAAGAATGCGCCTGCCAATGCAGGAGACAGAAGAGACGTGGGTTCGATCCCTGGGATGGGAAGATCCCCTGGAGGAGGGCATGGCAGCCCACTCCAGTATTTATGCCTGGAGAATCCTATGGACAGAGGAGCCTGGCGGGCTACAGTTCATGGGGCTGCAAAGAGTCGGTCACAGCTGAGCACAAGCACACACACTTTTGAAGAGAGAGAGCGGACAACATCAGCTGGGGAGCCAGGCACTTCACCATCCTCTCCTGGTGCTGGCCCATGGTGTAGGGGCGTGCTCAGTCGCTTCAGTCGAGTCCAGCTCTTTGTGACCCCATGGACCATAGCCTGCCAGGCTCCTCTGTCCATAGGATTCTCCAGGCAAGGATACTGGAGTACTGGAGTGCGTTGCCATTTCTTCCTCCAAGGGTGCTTCCTGACTCATGAATCTAACCCGCATCTCTTGCATCTCCTGCATTGACACGTGGATTCTTTATCATTAGCACCACCTGGGAAGCCCAATGCCACTGCAATCATGCCCATTCTGCAGACCAGTAGACTGAGGCTGGTTCTAACGCAGTTGACCAGCACCAGAGCTCCCGCTCTGCAGCTGTTTGTTGTTCCACAGCATCTGCTGCCATAGTGAGACCCTCGTCAGCCCCAGGCTGCTGCCTCTCCCTGAACCAGCCCGTACTAAACATGGAGGTGTTTACAGAGACCAAGAGCTGGTTCACACAGTATGTGATCTGAGAACAAGCTCACCCAGGTCTCAGCGCCCATGGAGCTCATCCTGAACCCCGGCATCCAGTGTGGGGCTCACTAACAGCTATCCAGGGAGCATCTGAGCAGGGGTCGCATTGCTCAAAGTGTTAGGACAGAAACATCATTTATTTATTTTTTTTGGAATATAGTTGCTTCACAATGCTGTGTTAGTGTCTGCTGTAAAACAACGTGAATCAGCCATATGTGCACCTATCTCCTCTCCCTCTGGAGCCTCCCTCCCTTGCAGCCCACCCCTCCAGGCCATCGCAGGGCACTGAGCTGAGCTCCCTGCACTGAACAGCAGCTTCCCACTAGCGTCTATTTCACACGTGGTAGTGTGTGTATGTCAGTCCTAATCTCCCGATTCGTCCCCCGTCCCCTCTCCCCACTGTGTCCTCTGTCTGCATCTCTATTCCTGCCCTGCAAATAGGTTCCTCTGTACCATTTTTCTAGATTCCATATGTATGAGAAACACCACCGTTTACATGAGGGGTCCCCAGGCGGTGATGGATCTGGTGCCACTAGAGGGCTCCAGAGACTGCTGGCAGGGGATCCCCTCAAGCTGGGTCCTGGAGAGCTGGTCACCTGCTGGGGTGTATCTGGCTCCTAGGAGGGCAGGGTCGGTCCTCCTCAGAGAATCCCGAAGCGCTTGCCTTCCGGAGCTTCCAGTGGGAATCACCCTCGTGAGACGAACTACTTGCGCTTTGTCTTCTTTCCCCAGAGCAGCTGAATCCTCATTCAGCTTCTGAGCACAGGCTCCCCGCGGGAGAACTCATGGGCCCACTTCCATGTCCTTTCCCGGTTCTCTTCCCACAGAGACGCCCCAGACCCTTTACAGCCCCCAGCAGCCTCGTGAGCCGGAAGGGCGCGGGTGTGCGTGGCGCCGTGGGGCCTGAGTCACCACCGGCTCCGCGCGCTCTGCCACAGGGCGGGGCCTGGGGCCGCTCGCCCTGCCCGCAGCCGCCGGGCACCGCCGCCAAAGCGAGCCTCTGCAGGGCTGCCCTGCTCCCGTGCAGCCTGAGGGCCTCCGTCTGTCAGGTTGGGGCCACAGCTGAGGACGCCAGCACCGGAGGACCGGCTGGAAACTGGCAGGCCGTCCACAGCCAGCTAAGTGAGCGGGTCTCCGCTGGGCTGCTTCCTCAGTTGCTTCAAAAAGGATAAGAGCAGGGTATACATACTGCTATTGGAGAAGGGAATGTCAACCCACTCCAGTACTCTTGCCTGGAGAATCCCATGGATGGAGGAGCCTGGCGGGCTGCGGTCCTTGGGGTCGCGCAGCGTCGGACGCGACTGAGCGACTTCACTTACACACTGCGCTGCGCTGTGCTTAGCTTCTCAGTTTCCTGTGCCCTGCTTGACAACATCTTACTTCATCTCTCAGGTCTAAGACCTCCCTAATGTCAGCAGGATAAATAATGACAGCACACTCACCTTGCGGATATAGGCCTGCAGTCCCTTGACTCCGTACATCCTAAAAACAAACCACATCTTCAAAGAGCGGAACCTCCGGCCCAGCGGCAGCTGCCAGTGCTGAAATCAGACACAAGAGGGCAGCTCGGTGAGGACCGTGCCAAGGGCCGGCTTCCTTTTCGACTCATGGACTGGCTTGTTTCTCCTGAAGGCAGTTAGTTCACTGGAGACCAACCCTCTGGCTGCCACAAGGGCAAAGCTGACAGCAGAGGAGTGAACGCTGCAGCCAGAAGCTCTCTTTACAAAGCTTCGAGATGCCTGCTGAGTGCGCGCAGGGACCAGACCAGTGTTGGGCTCAGATGCCACTGTGAGGGCACAGGGAGTGTGGCCCTGACCCTCGGGCCTACAACCCAGGATGGGTGGGAGGGGAAACTTCACTGATTTTTCTGCCTACAGGAAACAAGAAGGGCGCAGCAGATCCCCACGCCCTCTGCTGCACATGCCCCGCGACGCCCATTCTCTAGAGCGGCATGCATCTTCTTCCTGCCCCGCAGGCCGCCATGGAACACGCGGGATGTCACGCGAGCCTTCCTGAGTTTTCCTGCATTTGTCAGCTGCCCGGGTGTGACACTCTCCAATGGCTGTCAAGGTACCAAAGCAAGCAGGAGTGGACACAGAGGGGACAGGGTGCAGGGACATTTGAAAAGATAAAGATAAAACCATCCTGATTTTACATGGCCACTTCCTATTGGAGCTTCTAAAGGAGATGGAGGGCACAGGGGGTTTCTCTCCATCTTCATTCTCCACTGGCTGCCTGCAGAGCCCAGAGACGAACTTCCTGCTGGGCAGGGGGCAATGCCACTCAGGGGGTTGGGGTGCAGGGTGGCTGCACGAGGGGCACAGCAGGCTTGGGGGCCACTGCTGCTCTAGGGAGTGCACCCCTGGCCATGGCACCCCACTTCTGAACTGCAATGAAAGCACCAGGGGTTCTGCAGAAGCTTCTCGAGTTGCAAAGAGAAACACGGGTCCAAGATTGAGGTGCAGAAGCATCCAGCACAGTGTCACTGCTGTTTACAGCGGGCACTGTGGATGCACAGGCCATCTCACTTTATCTTCCTAACCGCGCTGGGAACAGGGGTTAGTAGCTCTGTTTTATCTGTGAGAAAGCTGGCATCTAGGGGCTAATGATGCGCCAGGCCAGAGAGCCCCAGTCGTGCTCACTGACGCCCGCTCTCCTCTATGTAGCTGTGCGTTTGCAAGCTGTTGGGGAGTCTTAGTAAAAATTAACCTTACGTGCCTTTTTAGAAAACCCACTGTCACCCCACTGAATAACTAACTAACTAGAGCCCAGTGGCCCCTTGCTTACAGGTCGCTGCACTCCCCAGCAGCCTCTGAGAAACTAAAATGTGAATGAAATCGAACACTGGAAAGGATAGCGAGGGGAAATTAATCTCTATGGCATGAAGGTAAACACGCATGCAGTGTAACTGTGTTCATTCCGCGTCACCCTAAAATGCTGTCCCTGCCTCTCTGGGGCCTGAGGCGGGACTGGGCCCGCATCCCCAGGAGCAGGGCCTGTGCACCCAGGCTTTCCCCCAGCCCTGACCAGACGTAAGTCTGGGGAGGAGAGGGCTGCTCTTGTTAGCCACTTTACTCCCAGCTTCGCTCCCAGCTCAGAGCAGCCCCACAGCAGCACAGAGCTCCTGCCTGGGGAAGGAGGCTCCACACGAGGCTGCCGTCTGTGGACTTCTGATGTCCCCTTACCCTAGTTCTCCTGCTGCCCTGGGAACAGTGGCTCAGGCACACAGCCTGAGCGAGGAACAGAGGGCCCATGTGATCTGAGGATATTTCTCTGCCTCACAGAGGAATATGGGCAGGGGCAGCAGCATTCCATCCAAACCTCAGATCCGCTGTCTGTGGGCTCAGTGCAGCTGCTCCCTGCCTGGCCAGATGGCTAGTGAGGACCCAGTTGGAGGGTGTCCTCTTGTGGGACCCTAGTTCCCAGAGGGCCGGGAAACAGCAGGAGTGACAGCCCGGGACGGCCCCCACACGGCACTCACAGTTTAGATGACCTTGGACCTGGACTTGGGAAGATAACTCTCCCACTTACCCTGTAGTCAGTGATAAGCCCTGCAAAGGAGAAAGAAAGAAAAAAGGAACCATTAGACACATGGGTCGATTACCTGCCTCATTCTTTTGCATCATCTCTTGAACCAGGCCAAAGACCACAGAGGGCAGGGGCTGGGTGTTCTTTGAGGTGATTCCCCAAGTTATCAGATTCAAGGCAGGTTCCAGAGAGCAAAGCACAAGAGGAAATGCTGAATTAGCAGTGGATTCCCACTCATTTCACTTTCTGCAGTTACACAACCAGGGAAATCTGAGATTTCTTCTGTGCCCTGGGGTAAATCGGCATTCAGACTCTGTGAAATCTTCATCATCCATTCATTCATGTGTGGGAAGGTGAATTTGTGATACAGAAATGATTTGAATGTAAAAAAAAATCAAACTTTTGATGGGAGTTTATCTCCGTGTTCTCCTTTCTTAGTCCGGATTCTGGAGCTGTGTAAATACCCAGTGAGTATCTTCCGAGTCGGCTTCATTATCTGGGATTCAAATGGCTTCACAGGGGTTATGAACAAGGCCTCGTTTGCATTTAGGTCTCCTTTTGTACCAAAAGCAGTAAAGTCAAAGCTGTGTATAGGGAAGAACAGTGGATGAAGAATCTCGCAGTCGGGAGTCTCCACATGGGAATCTTGGGCACAGCGTCAGGTGGGAATTAGAAAGCTGTGTGTTGGACTCTGATCCTCCAGTGTCATCCTGGCTGTCCACCTGCCACAATCCTCTACCCACCCTGGTAAAATGTGCTTGGTCCACTGGGCGCACGGGTCTGCCTTACATCTACAGGAAAATCTAAAATTGCAGCTTGTTAGGACTCCCTGACTGAGAGCTGGAGAGACCAGATGGATTAGGATCATACCAATTAAGATCATAGTACAGTTATAGTAACAGAGGAATATGCAGGGCCATTTTGCAGGGCTCAACCTCCTCATTTCATCTGGTACCCCCAGTGGAAGCCACAAGTCACGCAGCCTAAGTCAACTCCCAAATAATGCTTTTTTTCTCTTCATGCCCCTTGGAACAGGCTCATTAACAAACACCAACAGCAGTCATCAGAGGTAACAGCACCCAAGAGTGTCCTTGGCAGGTAATAAACACCCAGTAAGAAGGTGATGTTGTAAAGGAGGATGAATGAAACACTGCCGAGTTCAGGTCCCCGCCCCATCCTGATAGTCACTAGTCAATTTACACTGAATTACAATTCAGAAAACTAAGACGACTGTTCAGTCACAGCAGCCACATTGCCAGTGCTCAAAAGCCACCTATAGCTAGTGACTGCCATACGGGACAGCACAGAACCACAGGACACATCCGTCATTGCAGAAAATTCCACTGGACTGTGCGATAGAAGCCTTAAAGAAGAGGAGTCAGATCAGAAGCTTCTACAGCTAAACGCTGTGGTTAGAGGTGGAGCCTGTGTCCCAAAGAACCTGCTTCCCCAAAGACTGGCTGAAGACCTGGTCCAGCTAGGTGCTGCCCGGTACAAGTGTTTCCTGTTAACATAAAGAATGCTAAAGCCCTCTCCAGCAGCAAGTCCCGATGACGGTGTTACTTACACTGTGGACTACTTACTACATCCCACATGCCTCAGTTCAGTTCAGTCGCTTAGTCGTGTCAGACTCTTTGAGACCCCATGGACTGCAGCACGCCAGGCTTCCCTGTTCATCCCTGACTCCAGGAGCTTACTCAAACTCATGTCCATCTAGTTGGTGATGCCATCCAACCATCTCATCCTCTGTCGTCCCCTTCTCCTCACACCTTCAATCTTTCCCAGCATCAGGGTCTTTTCTAATGAGTTAGTTCTTCGCACCAGGTGGCCAAAGTATTGGAGTTTCAGCTTCAGCAGCAGTCCTTCCAATGAATATCCAGGACTGATCTCCTTTAGGATGGACTGGTTGGATCTCATTGCAGACCAAGGGACTCTCAAGAGTCTTCTCCAACACCACAGTTCAAAAGCATCAATTCTTCAACGCTCAGCTTTCTTTATAGTCCAAATCTCACATCCATACATGACTACTGGAAAAACCATAGCCCTGACTAGATGGATCTTTGTTGACAAAGTAATGTCTCTGCTTTTTAATATGTTGTCTAGGTTGGTCATAGCTTTTCTTCCAAGGAGCAAGTGTCTTTTAATTTTGTGGCTGCAGTCACCATCTGCAGTGATTTTGAAGCCCAAAAAAATAAAGTCTGTCACATGTTTCCCCTGTCTATTTGCCATGAAGTGATGAGACTGGATGACATGATCTTAGTTTTCTGAATGTTGACTTTTAAGCCAACTTTTTCACTCTCCTCTTTCACTTTCATCAAGAGTCTCTTTAGTTCTTCTTCACTTTCTGCCACAAGGGTCGTGTCATCTGCATATCTGAGGTTATTGATATTTTTCCCAGCAATCTTGATTCCAGCTTGTGCTTCTTCCAGCCCAGCGTTTCTCATGATGTACTCTGCATATAAGTTAAATAAGCACGGTGACAATATACAGCCTTGACATACTCCTTTCCCGATTAGGAACCAGTCTGTTGTTCTATGTCCAGTTCTGATTGTTGCTTCTTGATCTGCTTAAAGATTCTCAAGAGGCAGGTCAGGTGGTCTGGTATTCCCATCTCTTTCAGAATTTTCCACAGTTTGTTGTGATCCACACAGTCAAAGGCTTTGGCATAGTCAATAAAGCAGATGTAGATGTTTTTCTGGAACTCTCTTGCTTTTTCGATGATCCAACGGATGTTGGCAATTTGATCTGTGGCTCCTCTGCCTTTTCTAAAACCAGCTTGAACATCTAGAAGTTCACAGTTCACGTACTGTTTAAGCCTGGCTTGGAGAATTTTGAGCATCACTTTGCTAGCATGTGATGAGTGCAATTGTGCGGTAGTTTGAACATTCTTTGGCAGTGCCTTTCCTAGTATGTCTTTAAACTACTTAAGATGTAAGTGGGGTGAGCAGCTTCTAAATTTGCATATAGTAAAAACAATAAAACCAAACAATGCATATAAGAAGACTGGTGAGAAACACAGCCACATATTAACAGGATCAACATCTGGGTGGAGGGTTAAATTCAGGGTTATGCTTCTGGCCCACCTCTTTTCTATTGTCCAGATGTACAGTTTTTATAATGAAAGAATTGATTTGAAAAGTCTATATACCAGGTATGACTACTATTTTCCTATTATCTGTTTTGTGACAGAAATTTCTGTCCTCAAAATAAAAAATCCCATGTTTTTTGGTCGCTCTCTGGCACAAGTCCAATGAAACAATGTCTATAAAAGTGAAAAGCAAATGTGGGAACACGTGGGATCCACCATCACTCCTAATGCTGTTGCCAGGGCATTGGCCAGTCGAGGAGCAGCAGGGCGAGTCCCCCCACTCCAGGGATCGTAGGTTCTAGTGACAGACAAGTGACCACTGAAGGAGCCGTGGGGAGATGCGAGGGGGAGATGACTGAGCGGAGGGGCCTGGCTCACGGGGAGAGGTCTGGGAGGACATTTGTCCCTGACCCAAGTGTTGGGGGAGGGGTCCCCCAGACCTGCAGGAGGGTCGTGGCCACAGCCTCGGGGACTGCAGTGTGAGGGGTGAAGAGCAGGGCCACGTGCGCAGACCTGAGCGGTCTTGGTTTTGACAGTTAAGCAATGAAGAGATTTCTTTTTTGAGTAGAAAGGCTCTTAAAGAAACACTCTAAACATATTTCACTTAAAATTATAGGAAGATTAGCAGGGGAGTGATATACTATATCAGATAAAATACAGCCTTACATCCATTGGCCATAGAAGTTTAAAGCTGATTTTGGGTGGTTTGCCTGCCGAACACAAAATAGGTCATTGCTTTCATTGATTCATAGTTTTTTAGGGGAAAAAACACAAATAACTCAGGTTGTTCATCTCTAACAGCCATAGCTGTTTTGTCAGTCAGAAACTGCCTTTCCTTAAACATGGAGTAAAATTACTTTAAAGAAATTCCTGGAGTAATAAACTTTACTCAGTTGCCTTTGGCTCAAACTCTTTCTGTGGCTTGCAGGCTGTTAGTTTCCTGACCAGGGATGGAACCCAGGGCTCTGGCAGTGAAAGCAATGGGTCCTAACCACTGGACCGCCAGGGGATTTCTGAGAATTCCTTCATTGTTGAAGAGCAGCATTTTGCAAGGTGTCCTGATCACTGAGGTTTTCATCATTCAAACATGAAATGCACTTTTAAATAGAAGAGTTTTTGACAGTTGGGTCATAATTCCTCATGGCTTCGTGCCAATGCCATTACAAAAAACTAGAGTTTATTTTTTAGAGTAGTTTTAAGTTCTGAGCAAACCTGATCAGAGGGTGAGTGTTTGCATCTGATGTGCTCCATGAGATGGTGGGGAATGTTAGGAAGGTGAACACAGGTCTGATCTTCCCGTGGAGACAGCACAGGGTGGGGTCTGGGCAGGAGGGAACAGGCTGTGCCCTGACTTCCATCCCTGCTGCTCAGTGCTCCTGCCACCGTCACCGAAACTGCCTCAGTTTCCAACCCATCCATTCCTGCTCTCTAGGGGGAGGGTGGGGTCGAGTGATCCCTGATGTCCCTCCCATCACCCACGTCCTCTGTCATCTGAGGAAACTTGAGGAGAAGCTGGCACGAGTTCCCAGACTCGGCCTATCCTTCCTTCCTGGGGCTCACAGTGGTCAGCATGGCACCAGCCGGGGACTCTGCGGGCTGGGGAGTGAGAGAGCCCCCTCCCACCTGGAGGCTGAGTCTTGTGGGGACAGACAGGCAAGTGTTAATAAATAAGCTCCCCAGACTGTGTATGACCATGAATGGGCACAGCGGACAGGGTGTCTGTGCGGGTCGCCTCATGCATCTTATCTTGTCTGGATCTCAAGTAATCATGATTTTTTTTTTTTTTAACAAAGAGACTTAATTTTTAGAGATCACATTCACGTGTCGATCCCGCCCCAGCCTCGCCCACATCCTCTTCCCCGGCCCTTGGCCTGCCGTCTTCCTTTCCTTTTCTGCCCTGGTGGTGTCAGCTGCTGTTGCTCAGTTGCTACGTTGTTCCTGACTCTGCAACTTCATGGACTGCAGCACGCCAGGCTTCCCAGCCCTTCACCATCTCCCAGAGTTTGCTCAAACTCGTGTCCAGTCTGCCTGGCTCTGCCCCGGCCCCCCAGGACTGTGGCTGTGATGCTTGACCTTGGCTCCCGGACACTGCGGACATGGCCGTGATGGGAACAGACTGGAGGAAGCTGGGCCCAGCTCACCTGAGTCCTGGTGGCTGTGCCTCAGGTAGACCGGATCCAGCCTGAAGGCTCCGGTCAGGTCTGTCCTCTTTTTCACCCTGGTTCGAGACAATAAGCAACAGGACTTAATGAGGGGGCATCTCAGGGTCCTCTCCTCCTGCACCTTCTCCTGCCCAGCTCAGTTGGGGCCTACTGCTCCCTGACACCCTTCCTAACACCCCCACCCAGAATGTGCATGCCCCTTCCCTAGCCTGCAACACACATTAACCTCCAGAGCCCTGGGCCCCTGCAGTGGGGGAGGCATGGTATAATAAAAAACATAAGTAGTTGGCCTTTGTCCCTGGTTCTGGCACCCAGCTCCTGAAACGCTCGGGACAGCAGCTGGATGGGATGAAGCCTGGGCAATTGGGTGGCTTCAGGGTCCAGGCTGGCTGCCAGGAAACTAAGTCTTGATTGGAAGGGCAGAAGTTTGAATCCTGCCCCCTGATCTCCGAGAAAGGACTTGAGACAGATCATCACCAACGGCTAGTGATTTAATCAGTCATACCTGTATGGGGAAGACTCCTTAAACCCCTACACGATGGGGTGCAAAGAGCTTTGGGGCAGCTGAACCACATGGGAAGGCTGGGAGGGACCCACGCCAGGCAGGTATTGGGGCTCTGTGCCCCCCAATCCCACCCCGCCTTGTCCTAGGCATCTCTTCCATGAGCCGTTCATTCAAGTCCTTATAATACCATTAAATATAAATGAGTTGTTCTAGCCAACTGTCAAACCTGCAGGAGCAGGGGAAGGAGTTGTAGGAACCCCCAACTTTACAGCCAAGGTGAATGCAAGCGTGGGTCGTTGGGACCCGGGACGTGGGACTGTCTTGCCAGGTCTGTGCTTACTCGGGTGTCAGAGCTGCACCAGGTTCAGGGACATCCCGCTGGTGTCTGGAGAGCAGGGGAACCGGGGTCTGGAAGAGGAACCCAGCAGGTTGGAGTCTGTCCTTTTCTGCCCTTCCAGGCCTGGCACAGCCCCCGCCCTTGACGGGCATCACAGGCAGGTATGGGATGAACAGGGACTGTCAGGCAGGAGGCGCTGCCTGAGCCATCCCAGACCTGCCCTTCATGCCTCTGGGCACCTCAAAGCGATTGTGTGCAAATGCAATCCTGGAGGCAAACTAGAGGAAGAGCCAAGTCTGGTGGCACTGAGGCTGGAAGCAAATGAGAGTCCCTGGAAAGTGAAAGCCACGGGCACGAAGCAGGAAGCCAGGATGCAGCTCACAGAGGGGGATCAGGGAGTAAGGGGCTCGAGCTGATTTGAAGGGACTGCTTCAAAGGCTTGGAAGACAGTGAGTTCCAATAGTGGGCCACGTTGCATCCTGCAACGTCCTGAGACCTAAGACTTTGTCCCCTTCCCAGAAGCAGCAGAGGAGGCTGGGAAGGGCAGGAAAGGAAACCGGAGACATGAAATTGACAGCCAGGGTATGGGATCTGAGATTACAGAGATGAGAATTTCTTCCACCCAGATGGAATCATGTTTATTTTTTCATCTGTACCTTTTATCACCATTCACTATCCTCCTCCCTCAATTTTCATGAAGTTGAAAATGGTTGCAATTTATTTTTTTCCAAGAGACCATGTTTTTAAAAAGTGTCTTTTGCAGAGTGAAAAAAAGAAACCCAAAACAAAAAAAACTGCAGAGAGGAGTCACAGGCTGTTTGGGGCTGACCTGGGGGAGAACCTGAAGCAGGGGCTACGTGTGAGTACTGTGTACACAGGCCAGGCTGCCTCCCTGGCCTTGGGGGGCCATTTCCTCTGGCCTCTCCATGCTGGGGAAGGTCAGGTCAAGCCACAGAGAGACAGGAGAGAAAGGGGGTAGAAAGAGTATTGCTCTCAACAGACCTCTGCCCTTTGTGTGTAAAGTCACACTGCCCTCTCCACTGACACTGGCAATGACTTTGTAGCTGCTTTTTTTTTAATTAAAAATACTATACACCGTGTTAAAGCGATGCAGGAATGTATAAATAATAATATATCCACCTCATCACATGTGAAACAACAGTTGCCCACAGGTTAGATCTCCCCTACACGTCCCTCCTTTCACTGCCCGCCCCTCAAGAGGCCATGAGGCAGCATGGGGGTTTATCATGCCATTGGGTTCTACAGAATTTTCTGTGCAAATCACTAAGTAATCTAAGGTATTGTTTCACACATTTCTAAGTAAAACACAATGCAAACATAAGTTGTTTAAAGGTAAATGGCACCTTTCTCTGTGTAATTTTTAGAATTTGCTTTTTCTCTTAAAACTATACCTGTGGGCTCCTGACCTGGTCATCCACAAGGTCCTTGCTCACTTATCCACTTTTGCCAGCTCCCCGCAGGGCACTGCAGTAGTGGATCCCAATCTGTCCCTTCCCTTACTGTGCTCCTCGTGCCCTTGGACGGACAACACTGTGGATGCTCCTGGTGTGTCAGGGACAAGCTGGGGACAGCGGCCTAGTCGTGGGCCAGCAGGAAAGGTGTAGTCCTGCAACCTCGTGGGGCAATGACAAGTGCTCCTAAGGGCCCGCAGCCCACGAGCCTGATGATCCGCATCCCGGCCGACTTCTAGCCAGGGAGACTATTTTCCACCATTGGCAGTGTGTCCTATGCCTCAACGTGCATTTCTAATCACTAACAAAGTTGAGTAACTTTGCCTCTATGAAGAGGCACAAAGTTGAGTAACTTTGCCTCTATGAAGAGGCCACTCCCATTTCCTGTTTGGTGAGGACACGATTGTTCATTTACTTATTAGGCTGTGTGCCTCGGTGTGGTAGACAGGATCGTAAAAATGTGGTAAATATTAGGAATGCTGATCCAAAGGCTTGTTTGTGGGCCTCTGCTGGCCTCTGCCTGGCTGTGTCCCTCCAGCGAGCGTGGCTCGGTCATTGTGGGGAGGGGCGTGGTCCTCACCAGTCCCGTGTTCACACTTCTCTTGGTGTCCTGGGCCCCTGCAGATATTAGGCTCCACTTTCTCGAGCCCCACAGCAACGGCCAGAATACTTCCTAGAATTGCACTGAGACCTGACATTGAGTCTGCATCTCCGTTTAGTTAGATCTCCTGGAATGACTTCCCAAAAACTGTGTCCTTTTCTTCATAAAAATCTACACAGATTGCAACCTATTTATTCACAGTAACTTTTCTTGCTATTATAAAAATATTTTCTAAAAATTTTGACAGCAAACAGTAAAATTCTGTAAAGCAATTATCCTTCAATAAAAAATAATTTTAAAAAAGACATAGAAAAAAAATTTACACATGCTGTTTATCATACATGTAAATAAATGCAACCTTAAAAGTGTTGCGTATCTAGAAACCTTGCTGTGTTCTCTCATTACTACCTTCTTAGAAGATTCTGTTTTCACTGGCAGATACTCACCCCATCTGGGAACTGTGAGTTCTGTGGCTTGCACTCTAATCCTTACGCTGTTGCTTCTCCGTTGGGTCCAACTGTGCAGGTTGGGAAAGCACAATGCAGCCGAGGGTGGGCATTACAGGGATTGTGATTTTCTTTCTTTAAAGGCACTGCTTCTAATATTTTACCACCAAGAATATGTTTGCTGTAGCTTTTTTGGTAGATTTTCTTTTTTTATTGGATCAAGAAAGTTCGCTTCAGTTCCTCTTTTACTAAGAGCTTTTGTTCTGTATGCTTTAGAATTTTTATCTATTGCTTTTTCCATATTTAATGTGAAGATAATCTTTTTTCTCCTTTACTGTTAAATATGATCAACGACATTTAAAAATCTGATATTTTTAAACCACCCTGGGGTATCTGGAATGAACACATTTTGGTCATGATATACCAGCTTTTGTTTTCCTTTCAGTTCAGTTCAGTTCAGTCGCTCAGTCGTGTCCGACTCTTCGCAACTCCATGAATCGCAGCACACCAGGCCTCCCTGTCCATCACCAACTCCCAGAGTTCACCCAGACCCACGTTCATCGAGTCAGTGATGCCATCCAGCCATTTCATCCTCTGCCGTCCCCTTCTCCTCCTGCCCCCAATCCCTCCCAGCATCAGAGTCTTTTCCAATGAGTCAACTCTTCACATGAGGTGGCCAAAGTACTGGAGTTTCAGCTTCAGCATCATTCCCTCCAAAGAAATCCCAGGGCTGATCTCCTTCAGAATGGACTGGTTGGCTCTCCTTGCAGTCCAAGGGACGCTCAGGAGTCTTCTCCAAAACCACAGTTCAAAAGCATCAATTCTTCAGCACTCAGCCTTCTTCACAGTCCAACTCTCACATCCATACATGACCACAGGAAAAACCATAGCCTTGACTAGACGAACCTTTGTTGGCAAAGTAATGTCTCTGCTTTTGAATATGCTATCTAGGTTGGTCATAACTTTCCTTCCAATGAGTAAGCATCTTTTAATTTCATGGCTGCAGTCACCATCTGCAGTGATTTTGGACCCCAAAAAAATAAAGTCTGACACTGTTTCCACTGTTTCCCCATCTATTTCCCATGAAGTGATGGGACCGGATGCCATGATCTTCATTTTCTGAATGTTGAGCTTTAAGCCAACTTCTTCACTCTCCTCTTTCACTTTCATCAAGAGGCTTTTTAGTTCATCTTCACTTTCTGCCATAAGGGTGGTGTCATATGCATATTTCAGGTTATTGATATTTCTCCCGGCAATCTTGATTCCAGCTTGTGTTTCTTCCAGTCCAGTGTTTCTCATGATGTACTCTGCATAGAAGTTAAATAAGCAGGGTGACAATATACAGCCTTGACGAACTCCTTTTCCTATTTGGAACCAGTCTGTTGTTCCATGTCCAGTTCTAACTGTTGCTTCTTGACCTGCATACAAATTTCTCAAGAGGCAGATCAGGTGGTCTGGTATTCCCATCTCTTTCAGAATTTTCCACAGTTTATTGTGATCCACTCAGTCAAAGGCTTTGGCATAGTCAATAAAGCAGAAATAGATGTTTTTCTGGAACTCTCCTGCTTTTTCCATGATCCAGCGGATATTGGCAATTTGATCTCTGGTTCCTCTGCCTTTTCTAAAACCAGCTTGAACATCAGGAAGTTCACGGTTCACGTATTGCTTAAGCCTGGCTTGGAGAATTTTGAACATTACTTTACTAGCGTGTGAGATGAGTGCAATTGTGCGGTAGTTTGAGCATTCTTTGGCATTGCCTTTCTTGGGATTGGAATGAAAACTGACCTTTTCCAGTCCTGTGGCCACTGCTGAGTTTTCCAAATGTGCTGGCATATTGAGTGCAGCACTTTCACAGCATCATCTTTCAGGATTTGAAATAGCTCAACTGGAATTTCATCACCTCCACTAGCTTTGTTCATAGTGATGCTTTCTAAGGCCCACTTGACTTCACATTCCAGGATGTCTGGCTCTAGGTCAGTGATCACATCATCATGATTATCTGGGTCATGAAGATCTAGTTTGTAAGTTCTTCTGTGTATTCTTGCCATCTCTTCTTAATATCTTCTGCTTCTGTTAGGTCCATACCATATCTGTCCTTTATCGAGCCCATCTTTGCATGAAATGTCCCCTTGGTATCTCTAATTTTCTTGAAGAAATCTCTAGTCTTTCCCATTCTGTTGTTTTCCTCTATTTCTTTGCATTGATCACTGAGGAAGTTTGCCTTTAAACATCATTGAATTTTGTTTGCTAAAATTTGACTTAGAATTTCCACATGTAATTTTATGAGCTTGTCCTGCAGCTTTTCTTTCTCAGCTTCTCATGTTTTTTTGAGATTTTTTGATGTGGACCATTTTAAAGTCTTTATTGAATTTGTTACAATATTGCCTCTGTTTTATGTTTTGGTTTTTTGGTATGCAGATCCTAGCTTTCCAACCAGGAATGAAATCTGCACCCCCCACATTGGAAGGCGAAGTCTTCCACTACAATTGATAAAGGCTTGAGAAAGAACATCAAGAAAAGAAGAAGAGATGGAGAAATTGGAAAACATGAACTAAATGAAATGGGATCACGGAATGTGAAACAGAAAAAGTGAAACAAACTAGATAAAAGATCATCAAATAGTCTGGTTGTTTTAAAACATGGCTGCTCATTAGAAACATCTGGAGTTTTGGAGAAAATTTTAAAATCCAGATGCATAGCAAAATTATCTTGGAATTTTTTGAAAAATACAAATGCACAGGTATTGCTTTTTTTTCTTGGAAGGCTGTCTTAGCCACTGAACCACCAGGGAAATCCTTTTATCTGGTTTTGGAATCAAAGTGACACTAACTTCATGATAAGTCTATGAATTACATTTGTAATTAGACCTGTAGATGCCTTGACAGTTTGGTAGGACTTGCTGTTAGAAGAATCTGAATGTTTCTGTTGTGTAAACTGTCCCTGTTGACACATTTTTCTTAGGGCTATGAGATGTTTTAGATTTCCCGTTATTCTGATAACGTGTTGTAGTTATTGCATGTGCACATGGTAGGCAGTTCTGGCGTGCTGCTGCGCACGTGCTCCCTCTTGTCTAAGACCCTGCACGTCTGTGGTGTGTCCTTCTTGTGTTTCCAGGGCGCTGACTGCACCCTCTCCTCTATCCTGGCCCCTCTTTCTGGAGATCATCTATTTTACAAGGCAGGGCCAGGGCCAGCACGTGGTTCTGTTGACCTTGGCTCCTGTTGCCTCACTTCCTGTTTCATGAGCATTTCTTCATCTTCAGTACCTCCCTCCTTCCAGTTTGGGAGTGTCTATTCTGCTGCTGTTTTCTGCTTCCTTTGGGCTCTCAGTTCGTTACTTCTTGGCTCTGGTCTTTTCTGTGTAAGTCTGTTCTCCAAGCCCTGCTTTACTGTGGGCCATGACTTCTGTCCCACCTGCATATTCATTCAGGTCTTGGGATTTCCAAACAACCTGTTTCCCTTTGTCCAATGGGCCGTGGTCTGTGGTGGTCTGCTCTTCAAAATGTAGGTATCAGCTTTGCTTTTCCTTATGAAGTTTCATGATACTACAATGAGGAACATTTTATTTAAACCAACAAATGGGTCTGTGCATGCATGTGTGCAGACACGCACACTCACACACACACATGAAAAGAAACACCCTTTATAGGTACTAAACTCGCCCCACTTCGGACGGGCCTGATGGTGAGGAAAACCTGTCCCTGTCACCAGACACATTCCTGAGGGAGGATCCTGAGGAGGAGGGGCAGGGGCGCCTGTTTTGTGCAGAAAGTATGGCTTACATTTTTTTAAAAAATCTACATCACCTTATGTGTAGGGCTCCCCGAATGAAGGCGCATGTTAACTCTTCATGCCAATAATACCATCAAGGATCCAAGATGCCAAAAGCACCAAGACCACAATGCAAAGACACCAAGGAGATTCATAGAAAACTGTGCCACCCTGCACAGCATCTAGAATCACATCTTACCATAACCAGAGTGATTAAAAATCTTCCCAAGTAACTGAACTTTTAAAAAGTCCACTGTGATAGGAGTATACAAAAGCTATAAAACTAAAAAAAATGATTTTATTTGGGAAAAAAACCAAGTATTTTTAAAGGCAGAGTAAAACATGCCCTTGGTGGAATTTGAGACTTTCTTTGGAGAAAATCTGCTTTTAAGAGACAATAAGGTCTGATCACTGACCTAGAGCCAGACATCTGGAATGTGAAGTCAAGTGGGCCTTAGAAAGCATCACTACGAACAAAGCTAGTGAAGGTGATGGAATTCCAGTTGAGCTATTTCAAATCCTGAAAGATGATGCTGTGAAAGTGCTGCACTCAATATGCCAGCACATTTGGAAAACTCAGCAGTGGCCACAGGACTGGAAAAGGTCAGTTTTCATTCAAATCCCAAAGAAAGGCAATGCCAAAGAATGCTCAAACTACCGCACAATTGCACTCATCTCACACGCTAGTAAAGTAATGCTCAAAATTCTCCAAGCCAGGCTTAAGCAATACGTGAACCGTGAACTTCCTGATGTTCAAGCTGGTTTTAGAAAAGGCAGAGGAACCAGAGATCAAATTGCCAACATCCGCTAGATCATGGAAAAAGCAGGAGAGTTCCAGAAAAACATCTATTTCTGCTTTATTGACTATGCCAAAGCCTTTGACTGTGTGGATCACAAGAAACTGTGGAAAATTCTGAAAGAGATGGGAATACCAGACCACCTGATCTGCCTCTTGAGAAATTTGTATGCAGGTCAAGAAGCAACAGTTAGAACTGGACATGGAACAACAGACTGGTTCCAAATAGGAAAAGGAGTACGTCAAGGCTGTATATTGTCACCCTGCTTATTTAACTTCTATGCAGAGTACATCATGAGAAACGCTGGACTGGAAGAAACACAAGCTGGAATCAAGATTGCCGGGAGAAATATCAATAACCTGAGATATGCATATGACACCACCCTTATGGCAGAAAGTGAAGACGAACTAAAAAGCCTCTTGATGAAAGTGAAAGAGGAGAGTGAAAAAGTTGGCTTAAAGCTCAACATTCAGAAAATGAAGATCATGGCATCCGGTCCCATCACTTCATGGGAAATAGATGGGGAAACAGTGAAAACAGTGTCAGACTTTATTTTTTTGGGGTCCAAAATCACTGCAGATGGTGACTGCAGCCATGAAATTAAAAGATGCTTACTCATTGGAAGGAAAGTTATGACCAACCTAGATAGCATATTCAAAAGCAGAGACATTACTTTGCCAACAAAGGTTCGTCTAGTCAAGGCTATGGTTTTTCCTGTGGTCATGTATGGATGTGAAAGTTGGACTGTGAAGAAAGCTGAGTGCCAAAGAATTGATGCTTTTGAACTGTGGTGTTGGAGAAGACTCCTGAGTGTCCCTTGGACTGCAAGGATATCCAACCAGTCCATTCTAAAGGAGATCAGCCCTGGGTGTTCTTTGGAAGGAATGATGCTAAAGCTGAAACTCCAGTACTGTGGCTACCTCATGTGAAGAGTTGACTCATTGGAAAAGACTCTGATGCTGGGAGGGATTGGGGGCAGGAGGAAAAGGGGATGACAGAGGATGAGATGGCTGGATGGCATCACTGACTCGATGGACGTGAGTCTGAGTGAACTCCGGCAGTTGGTGATGGACAGGGAGGCCTGGCGTGCTGCGATTCATGGGGTCGCAAAGAGTTGGACTCAATTGAGCGACTGAACTGAACTGAACTGAAGGTCAGAGCACACTGGTTCATATTTACATAGAAAACATTCAAAATACCCAAATGAACAATAAAAAGCTTATGAACAGAATAATGAAATCATTATAAAACATATTTCCTATGCTTGTAATGAGGGCAAGTTTAGAAACTTCAATTATCTTGTCCATTTCAATGTTTAGAGATTATAGTCAACAAGTTTGTTTTAAATTACAGATTAACCATTGGTAAAATTTCACTAAACCAAAAAGAGATGCTTCTGATTTTGAAGAATACAAAAAAGCCAGAGCAATAAAAAAAATCCATTTTTATCTTATGTGTTGTGTTAGCAAAATCTTTAAACATATCTATAAAAGGAAAATTCAAGGGCTTCCCTGGTGGCTCAGCAGTGAAGAATCCTTCTGCCAATGCAGGAGACTTGGGTTTGATCCGTGGTTCAGGAAGATACCCTGGAGGAGGATATGGCAACCTACTCCAGTATTCTTGCCTGGAGAATCCCATGGACAGAGGAGGCTGGCGGGCTACAGTCCATGGGGTCACAAAGAATCAGACATGACTCAGCAGCTAAACAACAACATAAAAAAATGTACAACATAAGGCTGTGTGTTTGCTTGTTTTCATCTCTGAGGTGTTGAAGGTTACCTGGCCTTTCCGGAAATCCAGTTCTCACATGCATCCTTATTGTCTCTGTCCTATTGTGTTAGGATAGCTCATTTTTACTGCAATACCTCTTAGAATAGCAAAATAGCTTAACATGATTCCCTGGATATACAGCACAGGGCAAAAAAGCCTCTGAATAGACTCTTAGCCCCGCTCCCTGTCACCAGGCTGCAAGACGCGCTCACATCCTCTGAAAACACTCAGGGGTCCCTAATTAGGGACTTGCTCAGTGGATTTGCCACTCAGGTAGGTGAAGGGGCAGCTGCCCTGAAACAGGAGAGAGATGCTGTGGTCCATCCACTCTCCTCTACCTCTAGGCTGTACATGCCGGGGCTAAAGTCCAGGACTGTTTTCAGTATATGGAGAGAAAGCGGAATCAGAGTCAGCTTGAACAAAAGTGGGCATAAAATCTAGGCTCTATTTTGCCTCATTCACCCCAAAAAAGCTCTTTTCTATACCCAATTAGAACAAGTCCAATGTATTCGCTGCATACCCTTTTGTGTGTGTTTGTAAAATGTATGTTGTTTTGCATGCCTGTAATCAGTTGCATCCTGGGAGATACATAATTCTGTCTCTGACTCTTTTTACTCAGTTACAGCTTCTAACACTTTACTCCTATTGTATCAAACATGTGGCTCTAGCATGGATGGTTGTCTGCCGCTAGTGATCCCATGCATGTCTCAGAACCCCAGTACCCTCAGCTAAGAAACCAGGATAATTCCTGTACCAACAAGGCTGCAATAGGATTAGATGAGGTGACGTATGAAGAAGAAAAGGGCACCTAATAGCAGATAATATCTTGAGTGTAAAATTTGTACTCAAGCATCTTTATTGCCATAAAGATGCTTTATGGGCACCCCTGGATGTGGGTTTAGGTATGTCCCGCTCTGCTGCCAGTGAGGGCAGGGGAATTCTCTCCAGACAGCCCAAGAACTTAGGTTTATATGTCACTTCTTGATAGAATGCAGTGCTGTAATTTAAGTTGGCACATCATTTCTTCAAGCTGGAAGTTTCTGGAAAGCATCACTCACGTATGCATGCTTCAGAAACCTGGTGCCCACAGGAGCACAGGGCCAGGCTGTGTGTGGGGCCACTGGATTGTGCCAGGTGGGAAGGACACCCCAGCAACCAAGACCCATGGAAATGACTCTTTAAAGGCTCTCAGTAATTGATGAAACTTTGTAAAGTTGCAAGCATATGGAAAAACACCAACTTTAAAATGTAAACAGCTTATTTTAAACAAATTCAAAATCCATGTGGACCACAGAAAACCATCTGCACTACCTGTGACCTATTCTGAGTTCTCTGCTGTGCACATACGTGTCTCAGGGCCTTTGCACTGGCTACCTCTCCCCCTGGCCCTCAGGATGCTTGTTGCCTGGACCCTCCTCATAAGCCTTCTTTCAGATACCACGTCACCAAACACAGACAGGCATGGAGAACAGACCATATGAAAACCCAGGGAGAAGACAGCCATCTATACACCAAGGAGAGAGGTCTCAGGGGGAACCAGCCCTTCTCACACCTTGACCTTGGACTTCCAGCCTCCAGAATTAGATTTCTATTGTTTAAACTGCCCAATATATGGTTCTTTGTTATGGCAGCCCTAGAAAAGTAATGTAAGCACAAGGCCAAAAATAGTACAGGTTAGTAATTACTGTGTTAAAACAAAAAACCTTCCAGATCAAATTCCATCAATCAATGTTCATATTATCATTATGATATCGTGAGATGAACCCCTGGGTTTAGGAGAGACCTGATTCTCCTAGATGGATGAAATCACCTCAAAACCCTTGACAATCATTCTGTTCAGGACCACACTGACTCAGGAGAAAGGAGGCATATCCTCTATTATAATTTAAATCTTTACTCATTTGTTTATTTAGCCTTTCAAACTAGCTGGTAGGAAGCTCCTGAATCTTCACCCAGCATCTATGGCAGCCTCAGCCGTCACACCAGGCTCTGAGAAAAGCCCCTGATGAAGCAAGTCTTCTCTTATCCTTTACTCGCTCCCCAGCTTTCTGGGCACTGGGGTGCAATGCTGCTTTCATCGTATTCACTCTTATCACGTCTCAACATCCGGGTCATACATGAGTGGTCCCTGACAGCTGCAGTCTCTGCATCTGGAAGCCAGGGCAGCGAAGTCAGTGTCCCCTTTGCAGGGCCACTGGCAGGGCCACTGACTTTGGCTAATTAGTGTGTTGATGGAGCTGCATCTACCGGGACCCATTGAACATCCATTTCTGATATTATTTTACTCAGGAAATGAGTAAAACATCACAGCTTACCACGAGACCATCTGGAGTCATCTTGTTCCTTCCCACCAGCCATCAGCTGGTCTGTCCAGGCTGATTTTGTGGCTTTTCTCAGTCAAATGGATCACTGGCCACTGAGGACCCCTTAGCTGCTAGTTGATCTGCTCTGAGGCCAGCCCTTCTCCCAGAACTGAGGCCTCTGGGATACACATGGGGACTCACATTGACTCCATGCCAGATGGGTACTCTGGAGCCACATTCCATCCACCAGCTCCTTCAGATAGCACCTGTGTCTGTGTGTTAGTCGCTCAATAGCATCTGACCTCGTGGACTGTAATCCACCAGGCTCCTCTGTCCATGGAATTCTCCAGGCAAGACTACTGGAGTTGGCCATTTTTACTTAGGGGTGTGATTACTGGTTTGATTGCTCTCTCCCCTTTTGACACTCCCTTTTCTCCTCCAGGTCACCTCCATCTCCTCCCTCCCTCTTCTCTTCTCTACTTAACTCTGTGAAACTCTCTGGGTGTTACAGGCTGTGAAGAACACTTAGGGAATTGATTACTGGCTAGATTACTCTCTCCCCTTTTGATTCCCCCTCTTCTCCTCCTGGTCACCTCTATCTCCCTCCTCCCTCTTCTCTTCTCCATGTAACTTTGTGAACCTCTCTGGGTGTCCCTCACTGTGGAGAATCTTTTCACCATTAACCTAGAAATTTTGTCATCAGTGCTGTATGGATGGAGAAGTCAAGAAGCTACTGTAAGAATAAGACTGAAAGCCAGAGGCAGGAGGCTTAAATCCAAAACACACCAGAAAACTCCTGACTCCAGGGAACATTAATTGACAAGAGCTCATCAAAACCCTCCATACCTACACTGAAAGCAAGCTCCACCCAAGAGCCAGCAAGTTCCAGAGCAAGACATACCAAGCTAATTCTCCAACAATGCAGGAACATAACACTGAGCATTGAAATACAGGCAGCCAAAAGTCACACCAAACCCACAGACACCTCAAAACTCACTAAGGACACTTCATTGCACTCCAGAGAGAAGAGATCCAGCTCCACTCACCAGAACACAGACACAAGCTTCCCTAACCAGGAAACCTTGACAAGCCACTAGTCCAACCCCACCCACAGGGAGGAACCTCCACAATAAAGAGGAACCACAAACTTCCAGTGTACAGAAAGGCCACCCCAAACACAGCAATCTAAACAAGATGAAAAGGAAGAGAAATTTTCAGCAGGTAAATGAACATGATAAATGCCCACCAAATAAAACAAAAGAGGAAGAGATAGGGAGTCGACCTGACAAAGAATTAAGAATAATGATTGTAAAGATGATCCAAAATCTTGAAAAAAAAATGGAGTTACAGATAAATAGACTAGAGACAAGGATTGAGAAGATGCAATAAATGTTTAACAAGGACTAGAAGAAATAAAAAAGAGTCAATCAATAGCGAATAATGCAATAACTGAGATCAAAAGCATGCTGGAGGGAACCAACAGCAGAATAACTGAGGCAGAAGATAGGATAAGTGAGGTGGAAGATAAAATGGTGGAAATAAATGAAGCAGAGAGGAAAAAAGAGTTAAAAGAAATGAGGACAACCTCAGAGACTTCTAGGACAATGTTAAATACCCCAACATTCAAATCATGGGGGTCCCAGAAGAAGAAGACAAAAAGAAAGGTCATGAGAAAATACTTGGGGAGATAAGAGTTGAAAACTTCCCTTAAATGGGGAAGGAAATACACACTCAAGTCCAAGAAACCCAGAGGGCCCCAAACAGGAATAACCCAAGGCAAAACACCCCAAGACACATATTAATCAAATTAATGAAGATCAAACAAAAAGAGCAAATATTAAAAGTAGCAAGGGAAAAGCAACAAATAACACACAAGGGGATTTCCATAAGGATAACATCTAATCTTTCAATAGAAACTCCTCAGGCCAGAAGGGAATGGCAGGAGACACTTAAAGTGATGAAAGAGAAAAACCTATAATCCAGATTACTGTACCCAGCAAGGATCTCATTTAAATATGAAGGAGAAATCCAAAGCTTTACAGACAAGCAAAAGATGAGAGAATTCAGCACCACCAAATCAGCTCTTCGACAAATGCTAAAGGATCTTCTCTAGATAGGAAACACAGAAAAGTTTATAAACTTGAACCCAAAACAACAAAGTAAATGGCAATGGGATCATACTTATCAATAATTACCTTAAATGTAAATGGGTTGAATGCCCTAACCAAAAGACAAAGACTGGCTGAATGGATACAAAAACAAGACCACTATATATGCTGCCTACAAGAGATCCACCTCAAATCTAGGGACACATACAGATGAAAAGTGAAGGGCTGGCAAAAGATATTTCATGCAAATGGAGACCAAAAGAAAGCAGGAGTTGCAATACTCTTATCAGATAAAATAGACTGAAATAAAGGCCGTGAAAAGAGACAAAGAAGGACACTACATAATGATCAAAGGATCAATCCAAGAAGAAGATATAACAATTATAAATATATATGCACCCAACATAGGAGCACCGGAATACGTAAGGCAAATGCTAACAAGTATGAAAGGGGAAGTTAACAGTAACACAATAGTAATGGGAGACTTTAATACCCCACTCACACCTATGGATAGACCAATTAAACAGAAAATTAGCAAGGAAACACAAACTTTAAATGATACAATGGGCCAGTTAGACCTAATTGATATCTATAGCACATTTCACCCCAAAACAATGAATTTCACCTTTTTCTCAAGGGCACACAGAACTTTCTCCAGGATAGGTCACATCCTGGGCCATAAATCTAGCCTTGGTAAATTCAAAAACATTGAAATCATCTCAAGCATCTTTTCTGATCACAAGGAAGTAAGATTAGATGTCAACTACAAGAAAAAAAAACTATTAAAAATACAGACATATGGAGGCTAAATAACACACTTCTGAATAACCAACAAATCACAGAAGAAATAAAAAAAGAAATAAAAATATGCATAGAAATGAATGAAGATGAAAACACAGCAACCCCAAACCTATGGGATTCAGTAAAAGCTAAGGGGAAGGTTCATAGCAATACAAGCCTAACTCAAGAAACAGGAGAAAACTCAAATAAATAACCTAACTTTACACCTAAAGCAACTAGAAAAAGAAGAACCCCAGGGTTAGTAGAAGGAAAGAAATCATAAAAATTAGGGCAGAAATAAATGAAAGAGAAACAAAGGAGACTATAGCAAAAACAGCAAAACTAAAAGCTGGTACTTTGAGAAGATAAATAAAATAGACAAACCATTAGCCAGACTCATCAAGAAAAAAGGAGAAGAATCAAATCAACATAATTAGAAATGAAAATGGAGAAATCACAACAGACAACACAGAAATACAAAGGATCATAAGAGACTACTATCAGCAACTATATGCCAATGAAATGGACAACTTGGAAGAAATGGATGAATTCTTAGAAAAGTATAATCTTCCAAAACTGAATCAGGAAGAAATAGAAAATCTTAACAGACCCATCACAAGCACAGAAATCAAAACCGTAATAAAAAATCTTCCAACAAACAAATACCCAGGACCAGATGGCTTCACAGATGAATTCTACCAAAAATTTAGAGAAGAACTAACACGTATCCTACTCAAACTCTTCCAGAAAACTGCAGAGGAAGGTAAACTGCCAAACTCATTCTATGAAGCCAACATCACCCTAATACCAAAAGCAGACAAAGATGCCACAACTAAAGAAAACTACAGGCCAATATCACTGATGAATATAGATGCAAAAGTCCTCAACAAAATTCTAGCAAACAGAATCCAACAACATATTAAAAAGATCATACATCCTGGCCAAGTGGGTTTTATCCCAGGGATGCAAGGATTCTTCAATATTTGCAAATCAATCAATGTGATACACTGCATTAACAATTTGAATGATAAATATCATATGATTATCTCAATACATGCAGAGAAAGCCTTTGACAAAATTCAACATCCATTTATGATTAAAAAAAAAAAAACCTTCAGACAGCAGGTATAGAAGGAACATACCTCAACATAATAAAAGCCATCTATGATAAACCCACAGCAAAGATTATCTTCAATGGTGAAAAATTGAAAGCATTTCCCCTAAAGTCCGGAACAAGACAAGCTTGCCCACTCTCACCACTACTATTCAACATAGTTTTGGAAGTTTTAGCCACAGCAATCAGAGAGGAAAAAGAAATAAAAGGAATCCAGATTGGAAAAGAAGAAGTAAAACTCTCACTGTTTGCAGATGACATGATCTACACAGAAAACCCTAAAGACACCACCAGAAAATTACTAGAGCTAATCAATGAATATAGTAAAGTTGGAGGATATAAAATTAATGCTCAGAAATCTCTTGCATTCCTATACACTAACAATGAAAAAACAGAAAGAGAAATTAAGGAAACAGTTCCATTTACCATTGCAATGAAAATAATAAAATACTTAGGAATAAATCTACCCAAAGAACAAAAGACCTATATATAGAAAACTATAAAACACTGATGAAAGAAATCAAAGATGACACAAATAGAGAAATACACCATGTTCATGGATCAGAAGAATCAGTATAGTGAAAATGAGTATACTACCCAAAGAAATCTATAGATTCAATACAATCCCTATCAAATTACCGACAGTATTTTTTAGAGAATTAGAACAAATAATTTCACAATTTGTATGGAAATGCAAAAAACCTTGAATAGCCAAAGCAATCTTGAAAAAGAAGAATGGAACTGGAGGAATCAACCTGCCTGACTTCAGGCTATGCTACAAAGCTATAGTCATCAAGACAGTATGGTACTGGCACAAAGACAGAAATATAGATCAATGGAACAAAATAGAAAGCCCATAGATAAATCCACACACCTATGGACACCCTATCTTTGACAAAGGAGGCAAGACTACACAATGGAGAAAAGACAATCTCTTTAACAAGCGGTGCTGGGAAAACTGGTCAACCAAGTGTAAAAGAATGAAACTTTGTAACACCATACACAACTTCTAACACCATACACAAAAATAAACTCAAAATGGATTAAAGATCTAAACGTAAGACCAGAAACTATAAAACTCCTAGAGGAAAACATAGGCAAAACACTCTCTGACATAAATCACAGCAGGATCCTCTATGACCCACCTCCCAGAATATGGAAATAAAAGCAAAAATAAACAAATGAGACCTAATTAAACTTAAAAGCTTTTGCACAACAAGGAAACTATAATCAAGGTAAAAAGACAGCCTTTAGAATGGGAGAAAATAATAGCAAACGAAAGAACTGACAAAGAATTAATCTCAAAAATATACAGGCAGCTCCTGCAGCTCAATCCCAGAAAAATAAATGACCCAATCAAAAAATGGGCCAAACAGCTGAACAGACATTTCTCCAAAGAAGACATACAGATGGCTAACAAACACATGAAAAGATATTCAACATCACTCATTATCAGAGAAATGCAAATCAAAACCACAGTGAGGTACCATCTCATGCCAGTCAGGATGGCTGCTATCCAAAAGTCTACAAGCAATAAATGCTGGAGAGGGTGTGAAGAAAAGGAAACCCTCTTACACTGTTAGTGGGAATGCAAACTAGTACAGCCACTGTAGAGAACAGAGTGGAGATTCCTTAAAAAACTGGAAATAGAACTGCCTTATGACCCAGCAATCCCACTGCTGGGCATACACACCGATGAAACCAGAATTGAAAGAGACACGTGTACCCCCAATGTTCATTGCAGCACTGTTTACAATAGCTAGGACATGGAAGCCACCTAGATGCCTATCGGCATATGAATGGATAAGAAAGCTGTGGTACATATACACATGGAATATTACTCAGCTATTAAAAAGAATGCATTTGCATCAGTTCTAATGAGGTGGATGAAACTGGAGCCTATTTTACAGAGTGAAGTAAGTCAGAAAGAAAAACACCAATACAATATATTAATGTATATATAAGGAATTTAGAAAGATGATAACGATGACCCTATATGTGAGACAGCAAAAAAGACAGAGATGTAAAGAACAGACTTTTGGACTCTGTGGGAGAAGGCAAGGGTGGGATGATTTGAGAGAATAGCATTGAAACTTGTATATTACCAAATATGAAATAGATCACCAGTCCAGATTCGATGCATAAGACAGGGTGCTCAGGGCCGGGGCACTGGGATGATCTTGAGGGATGGGATGCAGAGGGAGGTGGGAGGAGGTTCAGGATGGGGAACATATGTACACCCATGGCTGATTCATGTCAACGTATGGCAAAACACTACAATACTGTAAAGTAATTAGCCTCCAATTAAAAAAATAATTACTTAAAAAAAATACTGGAGTTGGTAGCAACTCCAGGGGATTTTCCTGATTCAGGGATGGAACCCAGGTCTGCTGCATTTCAGGCAGATTCTTTACTGTCTGAGCCACCAGGGAAGGCCTTGGACAGTGTCTGCACCTGATCAAATACCCCAGCAGAAAAGAATTCCATCTCAACCCAATTTAAAATTAGAGCAAAGGGAGTTTTGACACACTATACAAACTCTCCTCAAAGTGTTCTCCTTTAGGTAAAATAGGCAAACACAACAACAAGAATACTAACATTCATAAAAGCTGTAACTTTTCTAAGTTCTTATTCGCATTTCTGACAAACTTTCACCCAAATACAAATGGGTTTTTAAATCATGTATCAGAGTTTGGGGCTAAGACTGACCAAAAAGGACCTAAAACAGTGGTAAAGAACTTGCCTGCCAATGCAGGAGACGCAGGTTCAATTCCCAGACTGGGAAGATCCTGTGGAGAAGGAAAAGGCAAAGCACTCCAATATTCTTGCCTTAGAAAACCCATGAACAGAGGAGCCTGGTGGGCTACAGTCCATGGGCTCGCAAACGGTTAGACATGATTTAGTGACTAAACAACAACAACAAAGCACTGAGTGCAGCTTATCATTAGATAGATAAGTTAAGGTGAACTTGGAGAACTGACTGCAGTTGCTTTCTCAGCTTTTTAAGGCGGAACTCCATTCCCTTAATTATGCAATAAACAATTTTGCACAAAATTCATGCGAAACTCCTAGATCTAAGGATCCATTGACCAACTTCTTACTCTAATAAACTAAGAAGCAACATTTTCTAGTGATCCCATTCTACTCTGGTCTTCATTATTTCTTTAAACATCATCAGTGCAGTGAAACATCATCCCCTTTAATTTCTGAATTCTTTTTTCTTGCTCTAAATACAACCAATGTGCTGATGGTATGGCTATTAAGCATTTCCAGGGAACTTCTTAGAAAACAGAATTACTTTTCTTTTTGCTTAGCAAATGCTTTTAAGCATTTAGACTTAGATTTATTAAACATTTAAGAATAAAAACATAGAAGCAAGTGAATTACAAATATGTACTAAGGTTAATTTGTATTGTTTCTTTGTTGTTGTTAATACTAGGTAAATTAGATCAGATATTTTCTCTGTTAAACTTCTCTTGTGCCAATATGTTCTAGATGACAGCATACGACAGGGTAAGATTTAGTAAGAACTCTACCCATTGTGCAGAAATGCAGGCAGGTAGTGTTTTTTGTGTTTCCCCAGCAATGTCACTTTACCTGCCAGGTTTCTTTCATATAAACTTGTCTAAGAAGCAGGGTAGTTGCAGGGTAATTGACATCTAGTGAACAGGGAAACTTACCACATGGCAGAGCAGTCAAAATTCACCAAGAGCCATTTGTGGGGATTAAAGTTAAATGAATCTGCAAACTGCCAAGGAATAAGAACAACAAAAAGAAAATACTTCAATTATTAATGCTTAGCTAAAAACAAGACCTCATGCATAGTAATTAACAGTTTGTATTCTCAAATAAAAATTGTCTGATCAGTCAGACAGAATGGGAATCAGGTGAAACTGGGGGGTCTGGGGCTCATGGGCACTTGGGCAGCTATCCCAAGCTACCTGAGCCTCATTTCATCCATTTCAAATCCTATCTCATGAAACATGAAGCTAATATATCTGATTCTGGGCTGAGGTACAAAGGGAGGAAAAGAGCTTTGGAGCCAGAGAATCTGGGTTGGCATCTGGGCACAACTGCTTCTCTGTGTGCCTGTATGGGAGTCCTGCTTTGTAGAAAGGTCATGAGATAACAGCCGTGAACACCTCAGCATGGGTCCTAAGGGTGATGCAGAAACAGTCTGGTGCAAACCCTGTAACTGCTCTGTGGTTATAGGGCCATACAGATTGGGGAGCCATGTGATGGAAAAGTGGCTGTGATCTTGAGCAGCTCTGGTTACGTCCAGAGAACTGGTGAGAGCAGTCATTGGGCGGGGCTTATAAAATGACATCCCAGGCGGCCCTAAACCAGGCTCTGCTCATAGAGGGCAAGGGGAGGGACTTGCTGAGCTGGTATGGCTGTGCCTTGGGCACCCTGCAGGGCATACCCACAGAACCAGAGCTAGACTGTGGTCCACCGGGCATAAAAGGTACCAGGTTGTAAGCTGGAAAAAAAGCACAAGCTAAAAGCTGAGAGTTATGCTTTATTTGACAGACTTTCCCAGGACTCCAAGCCCAGAAGACCGCATCTCAGGTCACTCTGAGGGACGGCCCTGAAGAGGGAAGGCGGAGGCCAAGCTATATAGGGGTTTTTGCAACAAAGATCAGGTAGTTGGAACATCAAAACATTACTGTCAATTAAAGGAAACCAAGGGCTTCCCTGGTGGTTCAGTGGTAAAGAATCTGCCTGTAATGCAGGAGATGCAGGGGACAAGGGTTTGATCCCTGGGTCAGGAAGGTCCCCTGGAGGAGGGCATGGCAGCCCACTCCGGTATTCTTGCCTGGAGAATCCCATGGACAGAGGAGCCCGGCAGGCTACAGTCTA
The DNA here is from genome assembly GCF_019923935.1 of Bubalus bubalis. Classification (NCBI taxonomy): domain Eukaryota; kingdom Metazoa; phylum Chordata; class Mammalia; order Artiodactyla; family Bovidae; genus Bubalus; species Bubalus bubalis. The sequence continues at coordinate 5,183,262 of NC_059164.1, read as the reverse complement.
TAGGGTCGCAAAGAGTCAGACACGACTGACGTGACTTATCACACAGGCCAAGGAAACCAAATATGTCAGGTTAAGGAACTTAGAGCTTTTCTTTGTGTCGGAAGATGCATGAGTCTGGGCTCAATGAAATCATTACCTTGATGGGCATGTCAGCTACCTGGGGCCAGTGTGCTGGGCATTCCTATCCTGAGTCCCCACAAGGCTCACTTTCGGGGGCGGCTGTGAGGTGATGTCTGGATGGCTGCAACACCCTTTATTTACTGATGTGGCAGCAACATTTTTCTACGGGAATTTATGTGAGGGATTGGAATTAGATAATATCTAAGGCCTTCCTAAAAATATATGCAAAAATAAATGTGTTAATCCTAATTTGGTGTGGGGCTATCACATTTGGATCAAGGGATGCATTTCAAAGACCTTGGATAATACAAAACATGCAGAATTTCAAAGCATATGAAAGGTCATGGGACATTTCTATCATCCATGACGATGCCTACCCCCAAGAAGCAACACAAACACACTCTATAGTTCAGTGGGCTCTCCTGCTTTGACACTGGTGAATCCCAATTCATTTTTGAGGAAAGTCATAGTTCTACTTTTCCACATAAAATGAGATGTTATTCATATTTTATGCTGTGTACTTTCAATTTTGCATAGTCCGAAGTCACATAAAATTTATTCACACTTCAAACTACTAGACTATTTGACAATCGGAATTTTAATTCACAGGTGCTATGGCAGAAAATTGGACTGATTCAGCTTAGAAAATACTTTATGCATGTTTCCCAAACTTTATGAACTAGCAAAGTTCTCAGAGTATACGTACCATGATCAAGAATAGGAAATGAAAATATCGTAACTAATATACAGCAATCAGGATCAGCCCATTTTTCATTGAATTGACTTCCCTGGTGGCTCAGACGGTAAAGCATCTTCTACAATGTGGGAGACCCGGGTTCGAGCCCTGGGTTGGGAAGATCCCCTGGAGAAGGAAATGGCAATCCCCTCCAGTACTATTGCCTGGAAAATCCCATGGACAGAGGAGCCTGGTAGGCTACAGTCTATGGGGTCGCAAAGAGTCGGACATGACTGAGAGACTTCAATTTTCACTTTACCAATATGGATGTAATAGAGCAACAACTGTTCTTGTTTTTCTAAATATTTTCTTCGTTCCAAAGACACCACATTCATTATACTCAAAACAGTGAGAGGATCTCTGGACACCAGTGGTAACAACTGCCAACAACTGGCTCTAGGGTCACTCGTCAAGTTCAAGAGTCAACCTATTTTCAAGTAGGACAAATAAGAGATTTCAACCAGCAAGACTGACTAGGGCAGTCTGTGTTTTCACTGACTTGTCAGAGCACGTGCCCCTGGCTTGTCCTCTGGCTGAGTGACAGGACCTGACTCCACCTGAGGCCATGTGCCTGTATCTGTAATTGAAGCAGAAGATGACAGTGGCCATGCCGAGACCCCAGTTGGGAGGAATCTCCTAGGGGGAAGCTTCAAAGTCTCCCCGAGGCTTTGGGACACCTCTCCTCCATCCTGACGAGGGAGGAGCAGGAGGGGCCAGGAGGGGCCAGGAGGGGCCGGAGGGCAGACACTGGAGCTCCTGATGGCCACCTCACCCCTCCACCCACTCTAGGGGCGCAGATTCACTTCCCTCCAGGTTCCAATAAAAAGCAAAGTTGAGAAAGAGGCAGGAAATGACAAGGAGTTTCATTTGTTGATAATGAGAAACAAAAGGTGAAAGAAGGGCTTTGTTTGCTAGGAATTTCATTAGTTTCCTCCTGGGGGCTGATCTCTTTAAACCTCTCGGTCTTTCATTACCCGCAGGGATGTTTCTTCCTGCTGATGGAGAGGAAGGTGCTTATCAGCAGGGCTGGGCCGGGTAGACAGGATATTACAGTCCCTTATCTGCCAGATGAGCAGCCAGCCCTCCCAGCCCAGCAACCACAGGAGGTTGGATGGCGTTACTCATTGTTGGGTATGAAACCCTATCTGATACTGATAGGAACTCACTGCAGAGAGGTGCCGCCCCACCTCTGCGGTGGTCTGACAATTAGACACCACCTCATGAAAGTGAAACTTTGAGTTGTTGGTTCATAAGGAAGAGAAGAGTGTAGTGGGAACAGATCATGAAATTCTACACTAGACACTCAGAAAAGACCAGGCCTTGGGAGGGCACATACATCCTGATGGATGCTTTGCCCCTGGTCTCTTGAGGTCCCAGGGGAGGGAGACATTGCCAGTGATACGTATCATCACACATAGGACCACAACAAAATGCATTTACATGGTGGAGAGATTTCTTCTTCATTTCCCAGCACCAAACACCCACCTAACTATCAGCCATGAATTACAGGAGTCAGTGTGAGCACCCTGTTACCAGAACTTCTCATGTACTTTCACCCCTTCCCAAGATTTCCAGAGGCCTCCATGTACCCTCGAGGATTGATCTAAGCCCTTGCACACATTCAGAGATCAATAAGTAATTACTGAATGAATGAGTGAATGAATGGATGGATGTGATGGAGGCATAAACCAGAATGCATTTTCATTCATTAGTGACAAAAGGCTTACTCATTTCAAAGATAAGAATTTTGTATTATATACCACTGATACCTACTTTTCTAGTATTATGGCGTTATGAGAATTCAAATCAGTCATTAGAAAATTGATTGGCAGAAGACAACAGATCAGAGAGAAGCTTGGAGGGACAGTCTCTCCAGGCTGTAGTGAGAAATGAGAATAACATGTACTGTGTGCACAGCTTGCTGTGTGTGGGTGCTGCTTCTCAGCCCTTTAAATATGATTAACGCTTCTGATTTTTATAATAACCCCTCAAAGGAGGCTTGATTATGAAATCCATTTTGTGAGGTATGGAGAGGTTACTAGCCTGCCCAAGGGGACAAGGCTGGTCTTGGCACAAAGCCAGGATGCAAATCCCAAGACAACACCCTTGATTCCTGCACCGCATGAGGCCATGGTCTCAAGAAACCCCTGTCTCTGAGCATGATATCATTACTGACAAAGCCTGCTGCTCTGGGCCCTTTGCTGCATGTGCATCTGAGTCCCTGGCAAGAAGGAACCTCCTGCCCTGTGAGCTGCTGACAGTGAAAACCTGCTTCAGTCTGGAACAATTTATTAGGATCTGTCCCTAAGATCATCTCTGTGCGTTAAGTCTGCACCCTGGAGAAGCAGACCATTGGTCAACCATTTTGATTGCTGTTTCTCAAAAGGATCAGATGTTTTAGGAGGCATTTCAGGCCATATATACCAAATTCTGAGCATGCACGGGACATTTAAATGCATTGATGGCTGCTCGTTCCATCTCTATGAACATGAACATCATGCTCAGTTGCATGATCAGAACACGACTGTGACATTGACTTAGACTGAATAGAATGGTGGGCTGGTGTTTAAAAACCACCCATTGATCTGAAATGCATTAAGATTTTATTTTCTTCCTAAATATTTCCCCGTCATCTTATGAACTAAAAATCTATCCTATCATGACAGCTGTGCCCAGGATCTGCAGACGAGAAACAGTATAAACATCAGGTGTGTCTTCTTTGAGAAGACAGGTTTTGGAACCAGGAAGGTTCTCACCCCCTGTCACAGGGAGGTGTAACTTCTAATCATCACAGAAATGGGTATGGAAATGACTTGCTGAAATGAACCACAATAGCGAAAAATAAAAGTATCACATTCTTATAAAGACAAATCACTGATCACAGTATATATACCTTTTAAAAATGGTGTTGTTGATTTCCTGCCCATTGAGCTCGTCGCAGAACACTGAGTATGTATAACTGATTCACTTTGCTATACAGCAGAAACTAACACAACAGTATAAAGCAACTACCCTCAAATAAAAATTTTAATAAGTAAATAAATAAAAGTGATCTTGTTAAAGAGCACACTCACCTCCACGCCATTCAGAAGATGCCGGAACTCAGGGCAGATGAAGGCGCTGCCCGCGTAGGCGGCATCCACGTGCAGCCACAAGCCCTCCTCGTGACCTGAAGCCCAGAAATGACCTGTGAGTTCTTGGAGGGATGTCCCCGTGCCAGAGTCAAGTACCTGTCCCATCCTGGCACCTTTTGAACATCGTCTGTCAAAAGCGTTTGTCAGTCTGATGTCTGCATCCCTGACAGGCGGTGATGCTGAGGCAGCACCCCTTCAATGTTGCTGGCCTGACAGTGCCAGGCACGGGGACCAGTAAGCAGCACGTGCATGGAGGCAAGGGGAGCACCTGGACTTTCGGAGTTGACCCTCAGGCCCAGCAGAGCTCCATGAGACCAGCATACCCCACTCGCATCCCGCTGTCCACATCCACTCCAGATATACACTCTGCTCTGCTCTCCCTGCCTCACTCACTGTGAACTTTCTTTCCAATTCACTGGGCTCTGAAGCCCTTCCCACAAGCATCTCTTGAGGTTGGGACCACCCATAGTCCCCACTGGTCTCTCTACCCCGCTCCATCTCCACAGGAAGTTCAGGCACCTATTTTATGCTTCCTGAATCTTCTCAGCTCCTTTCATGGGTGTGAATTTTGTGTTCCAGCCATGCTAGAAGGGCCTCACAGTACAGGAACCTTCTAGCATTGAGCTGGGAGAGAGTCCTGTCTGAACGTGCTCCTCAATTCACGTGCATCTGGGTTCAAATCCCTCCCCCAGGTACCCAGCTGCCATGTGGCCTTCCTGCCATGCTGCACGCTTGCTCTGCTCTCAGCAAATGGAGATAAAGCAGCACTCAGACCCTTAGGGATAAACCAGATGACACCCATACTGTACCCATCACGACACTAGGGCAGACTCAGTGAGGAACGAGATGATCACTGTGACTATCCCCAGCCTCAGCACTGGGTGCTTCCCATGGCTGTGAAATACGCAAGCAGGAGAGCTGGTGGGTCTAGATCAAGGGGTGGGCTCCTTCCTTTATGGGGGCAGATGCTGCCTCAGGAGACCTGGATCAGGGCACCCTTGCAGGGGCCGGTCAGGACCTGCCAATGCATCTGTGCAGGTGAATAGATTCACAGTTCACTTTTGCCTGCATGATGCTGGTTCATCACACACAATGCTATGAGGAGTGAGGAGCAGTTCTGAATTCTGCTGATAAAAGATGGAAGAGACATTTCAAAGCCGTGATTCAGTTTGAACTTCAGGATAGAAGGAACAAAAGCCCTCAAAATCCAACGAATGTTGGATTAAGGTCAAATGTGTCCTGGGACAATGATAATTAACACAGAGGGTCACAGTGGGTGAGGCCTAAAGTGCCTGCCCCCAGGTGCCCTCAGAGCCCCCACAGATGTGGCTGTGCCAGAAAGGGCACGAAGCCTTAGGAGAAATGGGATCAGGAAAGGACGCAATGGCCAATACCGCTGCAGCAATGCTGTCCTCTGTCGCTGCTATAGCTCAGCTCTGCTGAGGGAGGGAGGAGCTTCAGACACGCGTACAGGACGGACACAACCTCTCAGGGTGAGTTTGGGTTCTCCGTGGGGCCGCAGAGGCTGCTGTCAGAGAACTGCATTTTCTGCTAGAGGCACTTGGGTAGAGTCTGACAGATGCCAGGGTCTGTGCCCAGCTCAGGCAGACAAGGCAGGAAGGAATACAGCCATGAGGGCAGAAGGAGGGCGATGGAGTTCTGGGGACCCCTCAGCCCTCACCCCGTGAGAAAGATGCTTGTCACACAGTAAAACCACAACCCCTTTCCTTAGCTGGGCCTCGCCTGGGAAGACGAGGAGAGGAGATCTGACCTCAGACCCCAAGGAGGGGGCTGGAATGATGCCAGCCCCCAAGGCTGTGTCACTGCAGAAGGTACAGGAGATCTCGGAGTGGGCAGTGAGTGGGGAAAGGCAGAGGGGCCTCGGGTGGGAAGGGGGTCCCCAGAAAGAAGGCTGCGGAGAGAACTAGCCTCACCCCAAGGAGCTCTGGCCTTTGCCCTTGGCTCTGGGGAGGGGAAGGCCGTGTCTGCTAGGACTCATCCCCCAGACACTGCAACAGCAGGGTTTACAATGGGGGCTTTGGGTCACTTCATATCAGTTTTGAGTCCTGGAGGACTGGGAACTGGAAGTATTCACTGGATCTCCCGGAGGGGCCAGGAAATGTAGGCAGCCTCCCGGCCAGCGTGTGACAGCCCAGGGGTATACCCTGACTGACACCACAGGCTGAGCGAGCATCCCTGGCACGGAGGGTCCCACCCTGTGCCTACTGTCCTGCTGTGGGACTGGAGGACCTCACAGGCGAGGATGACCAGAAGCCCCCAGGCTGGACCACGCCCCACTCTGCCCTGGGCACCTCCTCTCTGCTCCCAGGTGTGGAGTGTCAAATCCGCAAACCCGAGGGAGGTTTTTGGAAGCCCTGACCTGGGAACTGGTGTCAGGACCAAGGGCAGCTCTGGGGGACTGGCTTCCCCCCAACCGAGAACTTGGCCTAAAACTCCTGCAGACAAGTGAAAAATCATAAACGACAAGGGATTCTTGTGGCAACGGAACCACTCAGTACCTTGACTGTGGAGGCAGATACATAAACCTACACCAGTGATGATGAAATTGTCCCAGGCTTAATAAACACCCCCTACACACAAATGAGGACAAATGTAATTGGGGAAATCTGAATAAGATGACCTCCCAGATTGCACTGTCAATTTTCTGGTTGTGACATGTATTTCAGTTTTGCAAAATGTTACATCAGAACAAACTGGGAAAAGTACACAGAGGGTGCCTATTATTTCTGATAACTGCACATGGCTCTGTTGTTCATTTTCTAAGTCATGTCTGATTCTTTGTGACCCCATGGACTGCAGCACGCCAGGCTTCCCTGTCCGTCACCAACTCCTGGCGTTTGCTCAAACTCATGTCCATTGAGTTGGTGATGCCATCCAACCATCTCATCCTCTGTTGTCCCCTTCTCTCACCTTCAATCTTTCCCAGCATCATGGTCTTTTCCAATAAGTTGACTCTTTGCATCAGGTGGCCAAAGTATTGGAGCTTCAACTTCAGCAACAGTCCTTCCAATGAATATTCAGGATTGATTTCCTTTAGGATTGACTGGTTGGATCTCCTTGCAGTCCAAGGGACTCTCAAGAGTCTTCTCCAACACCACAGTTCAAAAGCATCAATTCTTCAGCACTCAGCCTTTTTTATGGTCCAGCTCTCACATCCATAGATGACTACTGGTAAAACCACAGCTTTGGCTAGATGGACCTTTGTTGGCAAAGTGATGTTGCTGCTTTTTAATATGTTTGTCTAGGTTTGTCATAGCTTTGCCTCCAAGGAGCAAGCATCTTTTAATTTCATGGTTGCAGTCACCATCTACAGTGATTCTGGAGCCCAAGAAAATAAAATCTGTCACTGTTCCCACTTTATCCCTTTCTATATTTGATGAAGTGATTGGACCAGATGCATGTGGCTGTATCATTATCTCAATAAATATTTCAATTGAAAAAGGAAAAGACTTAACATAAACTCCCGCAGAAGGAACTTCCAGATACCCTTGCTGAGTGGATTCCCCATGGGGTTCTCCTCGCTCCATGAGGAAAGGGAGAGCCAAGGGCCACATCCTGAGTCTCATATGTGATTATCCAACAGCACAACCTGCCTTCCAGCCTCTTCAAGTACTAAGGGTAAATGTAGGAGTCCGGGGTCCCGGAGACCTCATGGCTGGAACACAGGAGTTGCACGCCCCAGGACCAGGCCCACCCAGCACCCAGTGAGGCTGCCTGCACAGGGAGCTTTCTGCCCCACCCACAAGGGAGGAGGCAGCCTCTGTCCTCTTGAGCCCCCTCTGCCTGCATGTTTCCTTGCAAGGCTTCCATGGCCCCACAGACAGAAGCAGCAGACCTCTGGAACTGTCTGCTGCGTCCTCACCAGCCATTCCATCCTGCCTGCCCTGTATCCTGTCCCACACCCCCGGGACGTCCGCCTCAGCTTCCCACTTTCATATCTTTTGCCTGTCTGCCTTCAACTCTCTGCTTTCTGTTTCTTATCCTTTTCTCAATAAAATCTGCCAGGAATTTCCACTGATCACTCCAATGTGACCAACTGAAACAGTCTCACTGGCAAATTGTTTCAGAAGAAACTAAACAGAAAGTGTCTTTCCTGGGACTTCCCTAGTGATCCAGTGCCTAAGACTCTGCGCTCCCAATGCAGGGGACTATCCCTGGTCAGGGAACTAGATCCCACATGCTGTAAATAGAGTTCACACGGGACTTCCCTGACCATCCAGTGGTTAAGAATCCACCTGCCAATGCAGCGAACATGGGTTCAACCCCTGGTCCAGGAAGATCCCACACACTGTAGAACAAGTAAGCCTGTGGGTCACAGCTCCTGAGGCCCAAGGCCCCGAGAACCTGTGCTCTGCAACAAGAGAAGCCCCCACCAGGAGAAGCAGGTGCACAGCAATTGGAGAGTAGGTCCTGCCGGCAGCAACTGGAGAAAGTCCGTGCACAGCAGTGAAGAACCAGGGCAGCCATAGAGAAATAATCAATTTTAAAAAAGAGTCTGTATGCTGAAACCAAAGATCCCACATGCCTCAACAAGGACTGAAGATCCCATGTATATAACTAAGACTTGGAGCAGCCAAACACATACATAAATAATAAACATTGCTTTTCAAAAAGCCATCTTTCCTAAAGCAGTAGTTGGGAGAAGACCAGTTTCTGATGAGCCTCTTGGTCAAATACTGGCCAAGATAACTAATCTGAATTATTTTAATGGTTTTCTCTGATCGCACTATAGAACCAGGTTGACCTGGTCTTATCCAAAGTTGAAGAATGCTAAATATTTGGTGACAAGCAAGAAAATGATACTCACAGGAGGGCAAGCAGGTAAAAGGTGCTCATTCACTGTGAAGACACCACCCATGGTTCATAAGAGCCTTGCCAATAATAAATAGAATTGTCTAAATTGCCCTCGTGGATAAGCCTCGGCAGTGAGTGGAGGATAGTGGTGCTCATTGGATCCCTCAGCACCCCGGGAACAGCCTCTATGTTTGGCACCAAAAGCCCCTCAATGATCCAGCTCTTCCCACAGCCCCCAGCCACGGGAGCCATGGGAGCCCCAGGACAGGACAGCAGCCAGTGCTGAGGGGCAGGGTCCTGTGGGCTGTGCCCCGTGGGGCTCTCAGCCCTCTAATCTGATAGCCGTGGACTGCTGTCAGCTGGCCAGGGCCCGGATGTCCAGTTCCCAGCCTGACATCTGAATCCAGTGGCCCAGCACCTTGGCCCAGGATCAGGGTTTGCAGCATGTGAAGCTACGCCTATGGCCACAGCCAGCTTGTCCCTCCTCCCTGGCCTCAACCCCAGCCTTGCACCTCTGACTCCAGCCAGCGGGTAGGACAGCCATCTGCCGTGGTCACGGCTAGGGAGCTAGAGCCCATGGTCACAGGCCAGGAACGCCCGGGGCCACCTGGTGGGCCAGCCAACAGCCTCACATCTCCTGAATCCCAAGGGCTCCCCCCACCCTCCTGCCTCACGCCCTCTCTGTGTGTGAACTCAGTCATTCAGAATCCCATCAGTTCACAATGACAGGTTCTTCTGACTGCACTTTGCAGGTGGGGACAGAGCTCAGAACTGAAGCCACAAGGGCGGCTGGGCTGCAGCACAGCTGCTGTGACTGCGGCCGGCTCGACGCACGCCACCCAGCCATCATTCACGGTGGAGGGGAGATGGTCCATCCTGCATACCCTGAGTGTGGTCCACAGGTGGACCCAGGTGAGGAGAGCTGAGAAACCCCTGGAGTTCCACAAATGGGCAGTGAGCCAGGCCCAGCACCCAGCTGGATGCCTGGCACAAGCCACAGCGTGGCCAGGAAACATCTAGACCCTCCAGGGGGCTCCTGCTAGCTGCTTCCTCCCACCCTGGGCAGCGGCTCTGCCTGCAGCTAAGGAGCTGGTTCTCCTGCCCCGAGGACAGAGAGGATGCTCATAAGCCAGGCCTTTGCCTGAGGAGAGGCCTTCCACCAACAGAAAGCCCTGCTGTGTTCTGGGAGCCTCAGGTCCAAGCCACTTATTCCCAGCTGACCTTTGAATTCTCTGAATTCTAAGAAAACCTCAATGCTCCACTGAGGGAGGAGGGAAGTTAAGTGAACTGTTAGCCGCTCAGTTGCGTCCGATTCTTTGTGACCCCATGGACTATAGCCCGCCAGGCTTCTCTGTCCACAGGATTCTCCAGGCAAGAATACTCGAGTGGGTTGCCATGCCCTCCTCCAGGGAGGCTCCCAGTAAACACACAAAGCTCACTTTCTTCTTGCGAGGAATTTAGTTTGTTTGTTTGTTTTTTAATTGATTTGCTTAATTGCTTTATTTGCTCACCTATATTCAAGAATTCCAAGAAGGCAAAAAAAAAAAAGAAAAAGATGCTGGAAGACTTACTCCAAGGACAAGAAATTCTCTGGCCGTCCTACACACAACCCTCTGAGAATCTGCAAAGTTGGTTCTCTTCAATGGGACAACACAGGCTTCGCGATCTGATATCACTGTGGTATTTTACTTATTAGCACTGTGTTGGTACCGCTAAGGTTAACTGTTGTCCGGTTAGCCCAAATTCTGAGTTTTGGGAGTTCAAGCTTAAGATTGTGCCACTGTAAACATGAGAAGAGTTTGGCAGATTATTCCACAATAAGTTTCATGATGTTAATATTATAATATGGTGTATTACTATATAATTATATTACATTTATATAATATATTATCAGTCAGTCAGTTCAGTTGCTCAGTCATGTCCAACTCTCTGCAACTCCATCACCAACTCCCGGAACTTGCTCACTCATGTCCATCAAGTCGGTGATGCCATCCAACCATCTCATCCTCTGTCATCCCCTTCTCCTCCTGCCTTCAATCTTTCCCAGCATCAGGGTCTTTTCCAATGAGTCAGTTATATATTATTATAATATTATAATATATTATTATATAATGGTATAATATAATATTAAGCTAATATTATGAAGGAGAGCCCAAAGAGGCAGCTCACTAAAGTCTTTGGATATCAGGAAACTTTTTCCAAATAAAATTTAATCAGATACTTACAAATGGGCCCCACTTCTAAGAGGTTGTCAAAGGAGCAGCAGGCCGTGGTCCCCAGTGTAGCCACCACCTGGAGGGCAAGAAGCAAATGTCCTTTGCTCAGTCCTACATCACAGTCCCTGCTGTCACCTCCACACACACGGCCACACCCCCAGCCCCAGCCCTGGCAACCCACGAAGCTCTTGAGACCAGGGTCTGCATCTTATTTGTTCGTGTTGCTAGCAACTCACACTTTGCTGGCACAGATTGGGTGCTGAAACATTCACTGCATGCAAACACCCTCCAGATCAAAAAGCATCTGATGTTTTCAAAACCAAAGAGCCTAATTGATCTATGGTGGCGGGTGCTGTCTAAATAATGAAATTTCTCTTTCAATGTGACAAGACTGAAATTTCATTCAATCTGTGTAGCCTTTATGGAGCCTCCAGCAATTATCTGTGCCCTGAGAATAGAGATGGAAGGATCAGAAAAACAAAGCTAGTAAACTTGAGAACCGGGCTGGAGGCCTCCCCGGTTGCATTTCACCTACGACCACCTGTGTTTGATCTGAAAACTGAATGTGTCTCAGCGTCAAAGCGGTCTGACCAGGGAGGTGTGGGGCTCTGCCCTGGGATGGCTCAGCTGACATAGTCACCTGAGCTGGAGAGAGCGATGCTTTGTTATTCAGGTCAGGGAAGGCCAACAGTGTGGGAGCCTATGGCCACTGAAGAGATAGCTTGTGATATCCACAGGGAGAGGGGATGCCGTGCCATGCAGGGCCACACAGGGAAGCACCAGTGTTGATCAGGAGGTAGAGCAAGGGATGGAGAGAGGGGAAAGGGTGGGCATGAACTCCAGGTTCCAGCAGAAAGGAACAGGTGAGGCAGGCTTAATACTGACAAGCGTAGTATTGTGAGTTATTAATAACAAGTGAGTTATTTCAGATTACTGCAATGGGCTGTGGGCACAAGAGCTGCTCTGGTTGTCTCATTCCTGGCTCTGGGGGATCAGGCCAGGAGAATTGCGGCCTGGAGTGTGAGAGCGCCGTAGGGGATGTGGCAAGGTGTGTGGGCTCTGAGAGTGCTGGTTTGCTGAGGAAAGGGTCACTTTCCTTTCAGGTCCCCAGGAGCTGGCTAGACCTCCAGGGTCAGCAAGCTTCTTGAGACATCTAGTTATCAGTAACACAGAAAATGAAAAGGCAAGATGGCTACACAGACGTTAAAGCCAAGCACGTGGGACAAAGAGGCCAGATTGGAGGCCCAGCTCTGCATCATGTGGATACCTGCTGGGTGTTAGTTTTCTCATTTACAGCACAAACGCACTGGACCAGGACATGCCCAGAGCCTCAGGTCTGTGAGTATCGACCCTTTCCTAAGCAAACCAGCACTCTCAGAGCCCACACACCTTGCCACATCCCCTACGGGGCTCTCACGCTCCAGGCCACTAGTCTCCTGGCCTGATCCCCCAGAGCCAGGAACCAGACAACCAGAGCAGCTCTTGTGCCCACAGCCCATTGCAGTAATCTGAAATAACTCATGCTTGTCAGTATTAAGCCTGCCTCGCCTGTTCCTTTCTGCTGGAACCTGGAGTTCGTGCCCACCCTTTCCCCTCTCTCCATCCCTTGCTCTACCTCCTGATCAATACTGGTGCTTCCCTGTGTGGCCCTGCATGGCACGGCATCCCCTCTCCCTGTGGGTATCACAAGCTATCTCTTCAATGGCCATAGGCTCCCACACTGTTGGCCTTCCCTGACCTGAATAGCAAAGCATTGCTCTCTCCAGCTTTGACCTTTCCCATGGCTTCCTATTCCCTCTCCTCCCACCTCTGTGCCCACCCCTCACACCCTCCCCACCCCAGTCCAGGCACCAGCCACCCTCCAAGCCTGCTCACTCCTGACCAGATGAGTCACTGAGTGGGAATCTGAGTCAGTAAGCCATTTTCCTCTGGTGTTTGCAATTCCTTCCAAAAATATAACTGAATATTAAAATGCTTTGTCTAAGGGTGCTGGTTTGGTAGGTAGAATGAGACCCATAACATGCTTTGTCTCTGTCATAAAGCTTGTGTAGCTTTAAAAAAAAAAACCACAGGATGATTCAACCATCTTAATATCACTTGCAAATTATTTTCTCAACTTTAAGAGTCTCTTAGGAATGACACTTCTGACATCCAGGAATTCCTTTCATTTCATCTCATTTTCCTCAGTTAAATCCTAATGGAAATAAATGCCATACCATCTGTTTTTAAAATGCAACCTGAATATCCTCTTGTCAAAATTATTTTCTATTAATGTGTATATGGCAGTGAGTCTAGAATAATTTCACCAAATATTAGTACTGTTTGTCTCTTATGATGAGATTTGGTTAATATTACATCTTTTATTCTGAGATTTTATGTTAGTATTGATATTTTCATTCTGCCGTGGAGCATTTTATAAAATCAAGAAAACACTGCCCAGTCCTGGGAGTGGCCTCAGCTGAGAACATGTCTCAGCTTTGCAGACATTATATTCACTCATCAGGACCCTCCTGATTTGGGTGTCTTTGGGACCCCCTACTTTACTGTTAGCTTAAGTGAGACACTCAGCGTGGGGTCTGAGGACAAACAGGCAGGACCAGACAAGAAGAGAGCTCAGGTATGCTTAACTCTGGTTCTGCCAGTTAAAGAACCCCGCACACTGGCCGTGCCTGAGGCGCTTCCAACCAAGCCCACCCCTGGGCAGCTCCCTGCACAGCATGTGGGCAGCATGGGACCCAGGGTCCCAGGAAGATGTGCCAGGCTGGTGACAGCAGGGCCCATGTGTCCGTGTTTTAAGGGCTGTGAGTCAGCTTGTCCTCATTCTCAGAAGCCGCTTTAACCCCAGCACCTGCTCTGCTCTGGGCTCTGATTACTCGGCTCGGCTCAGAGATGTTAACCTGATTTCAGCTGCTCTGCAGAGACCTAATCACATTTGTAAAGCGGGAGGCGGGCTGGGCGCCCCACCTCTGAGAGCCTGGGGCTGTCCTGCTACCCCACACTGCCGCCCGCCCTCATCTGCCAGTCTCACCACTGCCCGCTAGTCTCTGCCCTCTGCCTTGGGCCTGATCTTATCAGGTCAGGAAAGCAAACCACCAAGAGGAAGAAACCGGTGAGTTCCTAGAGGGCTTCCAGTTCAGATCTGCCCCATGTGCCCCCTACTTTCCACAGCAGGTCACACTTCGAAGGGGCTGTAGCCCCTTTGTGAACCATAAAGCAGGTGGGCAGGGCTCGTGGGCTCCAGCGGGCTAGCTTGCTTAGGAAAGGCTCACATGCCTTTCAGGTCTCCAGTACTGGCTAGACTTCCAGGGTCAGCAAGCTCCCTGAGACATCCAGGCATCAGGGTCTGCATCTCAGGATCGGCCACAGAGTCACACATGTGAAGGATGATAACCACCAGGCATTCGTTTCAATGGGAACCAGCAAACGTGTCAAAGCTCAAGCAACACTCCTGCCTGGTCCAGGCAGCCTCTGCTTCCAGCTTCACGGGCCCTTGGCTGCCCCTTTAAGACAACAGAGAAGGAAATGGCAACCCACTCCAGTACTCTTGCCTGGAAAATTCCATGGACTGAGGAGCCTGGTAGGCTACAGTCCATGGGGTTGCAAAGAGTCGGACACGACTGAGCGACTTCACTTTCGCTTTAAGACAACGGCCAGCTGCATCTCCTCATGCCTCCAGTGATCCTCCCCATCTCTGTGCCTTTGCAGGATTGTTTTCTTCCACAAGACAGGCTCGTGATGCATGTCCTCCAGGACGGGGGGCTTATATGTTAACTCTCAGCAAAGACTTCACTGACCCCCCACTGAGCTCATCATATCCTCTGCCGCTTGTCCATGTGCGTGTGTGTGCGTCAGTTGCTTCAGCCGTGTCCAGCCCTTTGCGACCCCGTGGACTGTAACCCTTCAGGCTCCTCTGTCCATGCAGTTCTCCAGGCAAGAATACTGGAGTGGGTCACCATTCCTTTCTCCATGGGATCTTCCTGAACCAGGGATCAAACCAGGGGTCTCCTGCCTTGCAGACAGATTCCTTGCCATCTGAGCCACCAGGGAAGCACTGTCCACATGCATAGTCCTCACCAAATGGCACAAAGATCAGTGGACATGTCTATCTGCCACCAGGAGCATTGCAAGAGGAAAGCGACCATACCTACGCACGGATCCCCGGGGCTGGCATAGCGAGGGCTCTAAGGAAGCAGGCGTTTCATACAGGTCGAACTATGAGCTCTGATGAAACCCTCTGCTCCAAATCGCTGGACCTCTAATGCCGATTACACCACACCCTGGTGCAGACTGTTACTTTAATATCTCCACTCCAGCCAGTAGGATGCTTGAGGGCCCTCCTTGATCTCCGTCCCACAGGCCCAGTATGTCATGGGCGTTCATTTGTCAAACAAGTGAGTGACTTAGTGAATTAGCATGGAATTGTTACTTATTCCATCATGATAGGCTTTGAAGTGCAATGAGTGTGAATATCTGGCCCTTGCTCCGAAGACTGTGAACTTGTCACCTTTTGCTTGAGAGCCCACCATAAGGATAGTGAAATGTAATTGATGGAGGTGTAGATACCTCTTAAATGGTGCATATAAAATGCCCCAACAGAGGTCTTGGCCACCCTGAAGAGCACATACATGCTCTTATTTCAAAGTCTTCATTAATACAAAGACGTAGAGTAGCAGCCAAAATGAAACACTGTGCTGCCTCTGAATTTCTACCACCAGATTATGAAGGTATAAACAAGAATGCTGCCTGCCACATCAGTAAGCAAACAAGGCTGTGGCCACCAAGCCATCGGCCACTGCAGCTGCCCCAGACTGTGCGCCCTGAGTGGATTCAGGATGGAGAAAAGCCAGATGCTGACCCTGGATGGTTAAGGTGTGTATCAAAGGAGTGATTTCCATGAACCCAGACTCTTGCTTCTTCCCATATACAGAACAGTGCTAAATTCAAAATGAGATGTTTAAAGTAGAATTAGCATCAATTCTACACAATCTCTTCCAGAAAATAGAAAAGGAAGGAACTGCTTCTCAAGTATTTTTATGAAGTCAGTATTACCCTAACATCAAAACAAGACTATAAAAAGGGAAAACTACAAACCAATATTACTCATGCATATAGAAGCAAAAGTCCTTAAATGTTAGTAATTTGAATCTAGCAATAGGAATTACTTTATGAACAAATGAGATTTACTCCAGGAATGCAAGGCTGGTTTAATATTTGAAATCCACTGTAATCCACCTTGTTAACAGACTTAATAAAACCACTCAACCACATCAATCAGTGTAGAAAAATAATTTGACAAAATTCAACACTAATTCATGATAAAAATTCTCAGAACTTTAGGAATGGAGAAAACTTTCTCAATTTGATAATGAACATCTACAAAGCCTAAAGATAACATCACGCTTAATGGTGAAAAACTACAGTCATTTCACTTTAACGTTGGAAACCAAATAAGAATGCCTACCTTCATCACTGCCAAACAAATAGTACTTGAAATTCTATCCAGTGCAAAAAGGCATGAAAAATAAATAAAAGGCAAACAGGTCAGAAGGGAAGAAATACAGTTGTACCTGTTTGCATATGACATGGTTATCTAGACAGAAAAATCCATAAAATTCATTTTTTTAAAAACCCTCCTAGAACTAACAAGTGAGTTCAGCAGCATTACAGGATACAAGGTCAACATAAAAAGTTAATTGTGTTTCTGTAAGCTACAATAAACACATGGGCACCAGATTAAACATACAATGCCATTTATAACTGTTCAAAAAAGAATTATGTAGGTATAAATCTGGCAAAGCAAGTATAGGCTTATATGATGAAAGAAATTAAAGAAGATTTAAATAAACACAGAGACATATCATGTTTATGGCTTGACAACATAGTAAAGATATTAATTAACATATAGGGCAAAGGGAAAGTCTCAAGGGAAATTTTCAAAATATTTTTAATTCAATGAAAATACAACTTACCAAAATGTGCGGAATGTGGTGAAAATAATGTTTAGGGGGAGCTCTATAGCATTAAATGAATATGTACACTAGAAAAGAAAGAAAATTTTCAACCCAGAATGTAAGCTTCCACCTTAGGAAACTAGAAAACAAAGAGCAAATTTAAATCCAAAGGGCCTAAAAGAAAAGAAATAATAAAAATTAGAGTAGACATCAATGAAATTAGAAACAGGAAATCAATAGTGAGAGTCAACAAACCCAAATGCTGGTATTTTGAAAAGATCAATAAAATTGATAAACATCTAACTAGGTTAACTAAGAAAAAAGAGAGGACACAAGTTTCTAGTATTAGAAATAAAAGGACCATCACTACTGATTTCCTGGGTGGTAAAAGAATAATATTTAAATAATATTATGAATAACTCTATGCCCACAAATTTGAAAACCTGAATGAAATGGATCAATTCTTTGAAAGACATAATTTTTACAAAAATCGATGCTCTCAACAGGTCTATGCAAAACCACTGAAATCCAAGTGGTTGGTATTAAGAGGCGGGGCCTTTGGGGGATCGTGAGGACGAGGGCCTTGAGAATGGGATTAGTGCTTCTATAAAAGGGCCCCCACAGAGCTCCTGAGCCCCTTTCTCTATATGAGGACACCCAAGAAGTCAGCTGTCTGCACCCAGGAGAGGACCCTGAGTAGCACCCACATTGGGTGCTACTTCCTGCCTCCAGACTTCCTGCCTCCAGAAATGGGGGAAATAAAGTTTTGTTGTTCATAAGGCAATTGGTCTGTGGTAGTTTATTGTAGCAACCTGAACAGACTAAGATGACCTGTATCTATCAAATAATAAAATCAATAAATTAATAGCCCCCCAAAACAGGCAGCAACCAGCCCAGGTGGGTTCACTCATAAAATCTACCCAATGTTTAAGAAAGGAATTAAACTAGATATAGAAAACAAATTTGTGATTACCAGCGGGGAGAGGGAAGTAGGCGGAGGAATGGTAAGGGCAGGGGATTAAGAGGTGCAAACTACTATGGATAAACCAGACAAGCAAGTGTTGGGACAGGATAAGGATGCATTGTACAGCACAAGGAAATACAGCATTATATGATGATAAGTGTCAATGCTGCATAACCTGTAAAAATGCTGAACCTCTATGCTGTATACCTGAAACCAACAAAATATTGTAAACCAGCTATATTTCAGTTTAAAAAAGAGACAAATAAAACTAATTCTCTATAATCTCTTCCAGAAAATGGAGGAAAACAGAATGTTTCCTAACTCATTCTGTGAGGCCAGTCTCACCCAAGTTCCAAAATCAGACAAAGACATTAAAAGAAAGAACCACAGACAAGTATCTCTTATGGATAGATGTGAAAATTCTCAAAAAAACAAAACAAAAAAAAAACACAAGCAAATTGGATTCAATAATATATACAAAATAACAACCAAGTGGGACTTACTATAGGTATGCAAGACTGATTCAGCACTGAAAATCAATTAATATAATCTATCATGTCAAAAGACTAAAGAAAAAAATCACATGATCATATCAAAAGATAAACAAAAACTATTTGACAAAATCCAGCAAAATTTTAAAAATCTTAGCCAATAGGATAGAGCAGATGTTTTGATAGATGTTCTACCTCAACTTGATAAAGAACATGTATTAAAAACCTGACATCAGAGTTAATAGTGAGAAACTAGAGGTTTTCCTGATAAGAACAGAAACGAGGCAAGGATATTTGCTTTCACCATGCCTATTCAATATGATGTTGGAAATTCTAGCTATTACAAAAAGACAAAAAAGGGACTAAAGATACACAGATTGAGAGGGGAAGATGACACAATTATCTATATAGAAATACACCTCCCAAATCAAAATCAAACCCAAAATCTCCTGAAACTAGTAAGCAATTACAACAATACAGATAATAAAGGATAATATACAAAAGTCAGTTTTTTTCTCATACTCCAGCAATGAAAAATTTGAGTTTGAAATTAAGAACACAATACTATGTACACTAACACCAAACTAGAGAGGCAAAGCGAGAGAGGGAGGGAGAAATACTTAGATAAAAATCTAACAAAATACGTGTAAGATCTATATGGTGGTGGTTTACTTGCAAAGTCGTGCCTAACTCTTGCAAACCCATGGACTGTAGCCTGCCAGGCTCCTCTGTCCGTGGGATTCTCCAGGCAAGAATACTGGAGTGGGTTGCCATTTCCTTCTCCAGGAGATCTTCCTGATCCAAGAATTGAACCTGGGTCTCCTGCATTGATTCTTTACCAACTGAGCTACAAGGGAAGCCTCAAGATATATATGAGGAAAACTATAAAACTCTGATGAAAGAGTTTATCAAAATAAATGGAAAAATATTCTATGTACATGGGTAGGAAGACTCAATGTTGTCAAGATGTCAGTACTTCCTAATTTGATCTATAAATTCAATGCAATCTCATTCAAATTCTAGCCAATTATGTTATGGCTATTGACAAACCACGTCCAAAGTTTATAGAGAGAAGCAAAAGAAGGCAGAAAACACAACACAATACTGAAGGAGAAAAAAAAGTCAGAGGACTGACACTACCCAACTTCAAGCCTTAGCAAAAGTTACAGTAATCAGGACAGTGTTGTATTGGGGAAGGATACACAGACAGATCAATGGATCAAAACAGAAAACCCAAAAATAGACATACACAAATATGGTCACCTGATGTGTGACGAAGGAGCAAAGGCAGTTTAATGGGAAAAGAAGAGTCTTTTCAACAAATGGTGCTGGAACAGACATTCACATGCAAGAAATGGATTTGGATACAGACTCACACCATCTACAAAAAACAGTTCAAAATGAACCATAGATATAAAGGTAAAACACAAAACTATAAAACTCCTAGAAGCTAACACAGGAGAAAATCTGAAACATATTGGGTTTGCAGATGAGTTTTTTCGGTGTTACTGACATAGTCCATGAAAAAAATTGATGAGATGAACTTAAAAACTTCTTTGTGGTAGATACTTTCTAAGAATGAAACAACATGTCCCCAACTTGGAGAAAACATTGGCAAAGCACACCTCTTGATAAAGGACTGGTTTCCAACAATAGTCCAAAATATAGAAAGAAATCTTCAGACTCAACAGCCTGACACTTCTTGATGTTTCTACAATTATTTGTTTATGCTCCTTATTCCCTTGGAAAATCCTTGAATCAAGATCAAATTATGTATAAAATCATGCCTTCCGTCCCTCCCCCAGACTACATGTTAGTTATTCAACAAATGGTGGTAAATTTGAATTGATCAAAACAATTTTTGGATAAAAAAGCTCATCTCAAAGAGTAACTCTTAAAAAGTAAGGGAAGTTATAAACATGTGGCACCTAGAGTCTATTGAACCTAGCTTGCTCTACAACTCGGAAGTACCCAGATTTGGATGGGTGCCTAGGAGCATGGAATCCTGGGCGCACAGCAGAATCTGGAAGCTGCTGGGAAGCAACTCCAATATCTACCATGATCCCCAGAGAGCCTGGAGCAGGGCCTGGGCATCGGCATTCTTCTTAGCTCCCCAGGTGACTCCAAAGTGTAGCCAGATGACCGCACGGGGCCAGTGCCACAATCCCACCCGACATCCCAGTGCAGCCGTGAGGCGACGCCGTGGCACGCCAGGCAGGACAGCTCCCAGGCTCCGGTTGTAACAGCAACTGCTTCCTCCCCACTAGAAAAGGCCCAGCCATGTACAGCAAAACTAGCCGATGTTTGGTTAGTTAGATGTTATAATGATATCCTATTTAATTGTATTTTAATCACTGCTGGCTTGCAACACCTCTCTCACAAGCGATGCATCTTAGTATCTTCTGAGGACACCCCTCTAGGTGGAGAGTGCACTTTATTTTTAACTCAGCTAACTCCGATGTCCGTCACTCATCTACCATGTCAAGGGTGTGCCCTATGGTATCATTTTTAACAGGTAGCATAAGCAAGACTTTTTGGTTTAGCCGTATCCCCTGGGCTGGGTATTCTGTGTTTCTGAGATTCACGCAAGAGGAAGGGAAAATCATTGGCGTTTTGCTCCAGCCGCCCTGAAGGAGAGGAGCGCTGACCTGAGTATGCCTGGCCCGTCACCACCGCGGCAGCCAGGAAATGATTGTGTCACCACAGGCCCGACCCACTGCCCCAGCAGGGCCCAGACACTCCTGTGGGGCCCGGGGAACTTACGAAGAAAGGAATCAGGCCGGCTGCCTTGTCTCTCTCCAGGGCCTCCTGCAGCGCGGAAGCTCGCATGGCAAACTTGCCATCAGAAGGGATGGCTTTTAATCTCACTCCGCCAATTAAGCCGGCTTTTTCCACGGAGGAATGTGCCTGCAAGAGAGCGCCAGGTTAGACTCTGCAGCAGCTTCTGCATGCCTCCTGAGCACCAGGAGGCAGAGCCTCGATCCCGCCCCCAACTCCCTGCAGCTCCAGGCCAGGAGCTGTTTCAGGTCCTGAGGACTCTACTTCCGAGTTTCATGATTCCAACTCAGATGGCAGAGTGCTGGGCTGTGCCCGCAGGTGAGTGTGGGGTCGTGCTCAGTCGTGTTCGACTCTTTGCGACCCCATGGACTGTAGCCCACCAGCCTCCTCTGTCCATGGGATTTCCCAGGCGAGAGTACTGGAGTGGGTTGCCATTTCCTCTTCCAGGGGATCTTGCCAACCCAGGAATTGAACCCCCATCTCTTGTGTCTCCTGCATTGCAAGCCATCAGGGCAGTCTTATACGGAGCTGTATTGAGGGCTTTTTCGTCCACTGGTTTGAATTCGACAGAAGCAGTGGATGCTCATTTGGAAGCACAGCTGGGAAAATGACACCTAGTAACATCACCTGATGATGATATTACTTTGTAAGTGTTCTTAGTAAGCTCCTAGTCCCACTCTTATCATCTGAGGCTCTAAAATTGCATGCAAAATATATGACGATGCTCAAAAGGAGCTCTCTTTGTGGTTTGTGCGTCCTCTTTGCCCTCAGATGAGGAGCAAGGTGATAGAGTTATGTGTTTACAACCAGCACCTTGACCCCATGCTCCTGGGGGCTAATGCTCACCTGAAATGTAGATTCCACTCAGGAGGAGCTGATGGGAGGTGACTCTCCCAGAGGGCACATCCTTGCTCATTCCTTCCCTTTGTATGTGGCTTCCCTAACTCCTACAATCTTCCCCAAAGAGCATCCTTCAATAAATGGCGAACCCCTAAAGCCCCACATCAGACCCTGCTCCTTGGAAACCTGAACCCAAAGCCACAGAATTGAGCCCTAGAGCCCATGGCTGTCCACTCGATGTAATGAACCCACCTGACTCCTGTCATCTAGGATAGTACTAGCCACACAGCATCCTTTCGAGAATCTAGAGAACACCACGGATCACTTCTCTTGGGTGAAATTCCCTCATGAAAACCCTGCTGGGAAAGGCTACCACCTAACATTCATAGCAACTTATCTCAACATAGATACATAGAGACCTACACATGCATTTTTAAAAGTTTGCTCATGTCTGTCTGGGAAACAAGGGAGAAATAAATAGGAGTGAATAGTTTTCTTCCTCTGTGGGCAGCTCTAGCGCCAGGAGTTAGAGTGCACACAGAGACAATCCTCCCAACAAAGCATCCCAGTATGCATATTATATTTGATTTCAGGCTACATATGTTTATTCCCTAGAACAAAGCTGTCACAGTTGAAGTGCCTGGCTTAACAAATTCATTAAAAATATTACATCAGTGATACAGAGAACAAACTTTCAGACATCAAGGAGGGAAAGGGGGTAGGATAAAGTGGAAGATTGGGACTGAAGTATACACATGACTACGTACGAAATAGATGACTGATTTGAACATACTGCACAGCGCAGAGGAAGAGAAGGTACAATCTATTTATAGGGTGTGCACTAAGTCACCCTTAAAACACGCTCCAAAGTACAGTCTGAGCAGGCAAAAACTGTTTGATCCCACTTGCATGAGGTACCTAGAAGTCAATTTCATAGAGTCAGCAAGTATGTAGATGCCAGGGGCTCCCCCTCCTCCAGGTGTATGGAGGGAAGGGGTAATGGGGACTTAGTGTTTAATGGGTCAGAGTTGCAGTTTAGGAAGGTGAAAAATCTGGGAGATGGACGACAGTGAGGGTTGCACGACAGTGTGAATGTCCTTAGTGCCACTGAACTGTATAGCATGTGTGTTAGTCGCTCGTCGGGTCCAACTCTTTGTGACCTTATGGGCTGTAGCCCACCAGGCTCCGCTGTCCATGGAATTCTCCAGGCAAGAGCACTGGAATGGGTAGCCATTCCCTTCTCCAGGGATCTTCCTGACCCAGGAATAGAACCTGGATGTCCCACATCGCATGCAGATTCTTTACCATCTGAGCTACCAGGGAAGCCTGAACTGTACAGTTAAATATGGTTAAAATAGCATGTTTTATGTTATGTGACTTTTGCCACAATAAAAAGATTTTTAAAATACTATGTGGGCAAAGCTAAATCAGCTATTCCTTGTGGAACCATTTTTTGGGTGCCCTCTTGACTCCCGGTTCACTTTGCTTTGGCTTTTAACCTTTTTCAAGAAGGCTGATCATGGGAACTGATCATGGCCTAGATGTCCCCACTTGCAGAGATCTCTAAACCTTACAAAGCACTGCGTCATCCCTCATCTTGGGTCAACAGCTAGCTGGCAGAGCAGCAGCACCAGGTGGCAGGCCCTTTTGACCCTGTCTGGTGGTTTAAAAAAGGCTTTGAGAACTGACGTGATTGGCCTGAGATCACAGAATTTAAAATAGCAGGGCTGGGACGTGAGCCCAGGTCTTTGAGCCCTTAGCCCCACATGGGGCTCCACTACTTCATGCTGAAGGCAGCCAGATGGCCTCAACATGAGCTGGGACAGGTGGGGTCGGGGTGATTTCACGGCACGTTTATTCTCTTTCCAACCTAATCTGTTAAGTTCCCACTGGCACCCTATATCTTTTCTTTAGCAGAGGTCCCTAGCTTAGTGACACCTGGGGGACTGTTCTTGGATTGGAAAGGATACTGCAAGCCCTATAGTTTTTTCTTTTTTAATTTCTGGACACACCCTGAGGCATATGGAACCTTAGTTCCCCGACCAGGGACAGAACCCACAGCCCCTGCAATGGGAGACAGAGTCTTAACCACTGGACCACCAGGAAGTCATCAGTGTGGTTTTGACTTGACACCACACAAACCATTCCACCCCAGGAGGCTCAAGGAGGCTTTGGGCACTGCACTCACCTGGTCAGACGCGTAGGCCACCAACTTCTCCATGATGGCAGCCTGCGTCAGCTCCGGGGAGGCAGCCTGCAGGCGTCGGGTCACTTTGGTCCGAGCGGCCAGCAGGGCCACCAGGGTAGCTTCACTGGCAGTTCCCTAAATCAAAGAAAAGGTCAACAGGACCTTCCAACTGCAGCCAGGGAATCATCTCTAAATGTGAGAGATGTGATGTGGGATCTTCCTATTTTCTTAGAAGACACATCTGAAATTGTCAAGTCCATTCTCCCACGCATGGGGAAAAGGCTGTACACCCGTGACTGACACGGCAGCTCTTATTATCAACCCAGCATTGCTTTGCCTGCTTCATAAAATACCCACCAGCACTTACTGGCACTTACTAGGCCTCACTGCTACCAGACTTGGCAGACACATTCCCATGGACACTGTCTAGTCTGGACAGGAGGTGCTGGTCCATTTCCCCCAGAGGAGGAAATGGGACCCAGGGCACCGCTCCCGGCACAGCTGCACACACACCGCAACTTGGACAGACACATTTGTCTGTTTTCACAAAGGGGCTGCCTCTTCTTTAAGACCCAGAAATTGCCCTGGAGGGTGTTCCCCAGTCACTAATGTTACAGACTGAATCCCTCTCCCCCAGATTTCATATGTTGGAGCCCTAACTCCAAGTTTCTCAGGATGTGACCACATATGGAGACAAAATCTTTGAAGGGATCACAAAGTCAAAATGAGCCTTTTAGAGGGGCCCATGGCCCAGCCTGGCTGGTGTCCTCATAGGACGAGGAGCCGAGCACATGTGCCTGCGTGCACGCATGTGCACGTGTGTGTGCGCGCGCACACACACACATACGCAGAGGGGAGGCCACATGAGCATTCAGGGAGGAGACGGTTGCGTGCAAGCTACGGGCAGAGGCCTTGGGGATGTCAGCCGCGCCGCCACCGTGACCTCAGGCGTCTCGGCTCCGGACGATGAGACAACCCTGTCTGCTGCCTGGGTCACCTGGTCTCTGCCTCTTCCTTGAGGCAGCCTTATCAAGCTAACACAATGACTGTCAACAACTTATTTTGGCAAAGGAATCAAGGATGCAAAATTCACTCTTCTGAGGGTGGGCAGCGGTGAAAGAGAATATAAATTCAGCACCCACTCCGTCAGCCCATCTATGTTGCAAACTAAGCTCATTTTTAATTGTATCATCTTCAGTTGGGAAACCTATGTTCAGAGAGTTTAGGTAACTTGCCCCAAATCAACAGTAAATGAGCAGTATGGTTAGAAGCAAACCCGCATCTGTCTGCAGGGACCACTCCACTTGTGATCACGGAATCTTGTGTAAATCCTGAAAGAGACCATGAGCTGAATAGTATTACAGTTAGAAAGAAAAAGTGTAAAAGGTAAAAGTTTTGTTGACTGTGAGAAAGAAATTTATAAAATAAAAACATTCATAGTTCTGTAGAACTGTGTAGCTCTAATGCATAAATTCTTATACATCTGTAATCTTAATTCCAAGAAAACACACTGGTCATAGCAAACACCCTCTTCCCACAACACAAGAGATTACCCTACACATGGACATCACCAGATGGTCAGTACCAAAATCTGATTATATTCTTTCCAGCCAAAGAAGGAGAAGCTCTATACAGTCAGCAAAAACAAGATCGAGAGCTGACTGCGGCTCAGATCATGAACTCCTTATTGCCAAATTCAGACTTAAATTGAAGAAAGTAGGGAAATCCACTGCCTCCTTCATACACACTGACATGGGAAGCTCATTGAAAGGCACGGGCCCAGGGGTGTGTGTCCTTGTCTTCCCCTGACACTCCTGTGAGAGTGCAGCTCGCCCTCAACATCACCCTCTGTCGGAGGCCTTGGAACTCCCACTACCCCCCAGCATCCATGCTTCTCTGAACCATATTCTAAGGAAAGGCTTGAATCACCACAGCAGTTCACAGTGGGTTTTCCTTTAGGTGCTGTCCATGCCTTGAAAGAAACTCCCCTTCTTCAGGCAACAAAAAGCGATTTTTCAAAAATATGCCCGATGAAAAAACTGTCAGCCAAGCATCCATAAGTGCAATGGCTAGAGGAGGCATGGCTTCATTGTAGGAAATCTGTTTCTTTTACTTTAACCTTTGCTTCCCATTGCTTTTTTCACTAAAAGGATACTGTTTATACACAATGACCTGCCCCAGGGAACCCTGCCCTCCTGCTTGAATATTAAACCAAAGTACCTTTGTTCAGGACCCTGTCCACCTGTGGATGGGAGTGCTCAGTCGCTCACTTGTGTCCAACTGTTTGTGACCCCATGGACTGTAGCCCACTAGGCTCCTCTGGCCATGGAATTTTTCAGGCAAGAATACTAGAGTGGGTTGCCATTTCCTTCTCCAGGGGAATCTTCCCGACCCAGGGATCAAAGCACTGACTCCTGCATCTCCTGTATCGGCAGGCAGATTCTTTTACCACTGAACCACCTGGGAAGGAAGAAAGTAACACATCCTCTGCCCGAGGCATCATCCTCTGCCCGAGGCGTGCCATTCTAGGAGGTAATTGCAAGATTGTTTTGTTTTGTTTTACTTTGCTTCCTCAACTCCTTTCCCTTTCTGTTCTATAAAAGAACTTGGCATCCAGACCCCCAACAAGAAGGCTGAGACATTACTCTTCCATCTTCTTGGCCAGCCAGCTTTCCCAATATCCTTGCCTCAACAGCACATCTCTCAGTTAAGTGGCCTGTAGTGCAGCGAGCAGAGTAGGCTTGGACTGGGTAACAGCTTGGTGACAGGGCCAGCGGGACAAGTGGGTCCCTGGCTTCCGCTGGAAGCAGGTTTGGGCTAAGGAAGGGACGGGGCGCCTGCTCTTGCACAGAGAGCAGTAAGGATACCTCTGTTTTCTTGCTGCAGACAAAGGTTGCCATGGTGAGGCTGCAGCAAGGCAGAAAGAACCGCGGTGAACATTGCCACTGGCTGGAGCAGGAACATCCTTTCATTTTCTTGGTTTCCAAGTGTCACCCCACACACAGCACGAAACTGGCTTTTCTTCCACGAGAGCTTTCAGAGCCAATTAAGAGACTATTTCCATGGCCCTGTTTGTCCAGCTCAAAGGACAGTTTGCCATTTGATGCAGACACCCATCACAGGGCCGACGCCTGGCAGCTGTGATTATGGCCCTGAGGGGCCAGCACCCCCCACATCTGAGGGCCCCCCGCTGTCGCCAGGCTCAGGCACTCCGAGCCCTTGCAAATTAGAGACAATCAGCCTTGTCAGAGGGAAGGGTGGGCTTCCTGCCTCACACACAGACACGATCAACTGCTTTCTGCAAACTGGGTGGACAGGGCTCCAAGAGGGGTTGTATTGAGTCCTGGGCTGAGGGATGTCAGAATTAGTCCCAAACAAATGCCTGGCTTCTGCTGTTTCTAGAAAATGGAAGTGTCTTTAAAGGAAAAGGTAATTTAAAGATGAAGCCCATGGCAGCATGCCCATCTCTGGACACTCACACAGCAGACAAGGGCCCGGGACAGGCTGGTGGGACACCCTGGTCTCCAGCTCACCTGTGTACCAGCTTCGCCTCCAACTAGCTCAAGCCCTGGGGACCCAGGCACTATGCTTCTGAGCCTTGGGTTGTTGATAACCCAATCCTCATAAATATTTGGAGGTTGAGAAATGAACACCAAAAACAGAAGAAATAAAGCTAAAACCCAGCCTAACTCAGAGTGGGTGTTCAACACAAAGTTGGTATTATTGTGATACACACGCCTTGGATGATGAGGTATCTGTAAGATTTTTGAGTAGTATCAAATGAGAGAAATCAGCTCGGGCTGCTGAAAAGAATCAAACACGAAACTGTTTTTGTCATGATCTCCAGTGACCCAGAAAAACTCTTTTTAAAAATTTTTGTTTGTTTTTGATTTTTGGTAGAGCTGGAGCATTCGTGCTGAATATGGACTCAACCAGGCAAGCCTCAGTAGAAAGCTGAGGATCCTCTTAGGAGATTGTTGACCTTCATCCTAAAGAGTATCCTTTGAAATATGACTCACGAGTGAAAGATGTGATACTATACATATTTATATATATATTCTATTTATATAAATTGTGACACTATAGAAAGTCATGCAAATGGAAGGAGATCATACATGTTAAACATACCATACTTAATTTAAAAAAAAAAAGAGAAAATCATGCAATAATAATATTCTCAAAGACTAAACAATAGGAGGACTTCCCTGGTGGTCCAGGGGTTAAGAATTCACCTGCCAGTGCAGGGGACACGGGTTCAGCCGTGGTCTGGAAAGACTCCACATGCAGGACAGTTGAGCCTGTTTGCTACTAAGCCTGCTCCCTAGAGCTCAGGCTCTGCAACAAGAGAAGCCAGCGCAGTGAGAAGCCTTCACACAGCAACTAGAGAGGAGCCCCTGCTCACCGCAGCCCATGGGCAACAGAGCAGATCAGGCACGGCCAAAACTGTTTACAGATAAAATAGATAAACAGTGGGAAAAGCCCACAACAAAACACTAAGCAAAACACCACACAGGAAATGTACATGATGTATTATCCCAATTTTGTTTCTATTACGTACATATGTATCTATACACATACACACAGCTATTGAAATAACACTGGGAGGAAGCTGCCCCAGGGTGTTTCTGCATCTCTTCCATTTATCTAACGGATGTCCAGTTTTTGTTAGTGGAAAGGAGATGATGCTTTTAAGTTGAATAGCAGAGCCAAAATTGACACTGAAGGTAGTCAATTGACAGTGTGAATAATGGAGATAGTGATATAAAGAAAACCACGAGAAATTCCCCTAAAATACAGAGGCTGCTGCTGCTGCTAAGTCACTTCAGTTGTGTCTGACTCTGTGAGACCCCATAGACGGCAGCCCACCAGGCTCCCCCATCCTGGGGATTCTCCAGGCAAGAACACTGGAGTGGGTTGCCATTTCCTTCTCCAATGCATGAAAGTGAAAAGCAAAAGTTAAGTCACTCAGTCGTGTTTGACTCTTAGCAACCCCAAGGACTGCAGCCTACCAGGCTTCTCAGTCCATGGGATTTTCCAGGCGAGAGTACTGGAGGGGGGTGCCATCGCCTTCTCCGAAAATATAGAGGAGAAAATGACAAAAAAAGAAAAGGGAAAAATGCCAAATAAAAGTGGAAAATTATGGAGGAGGTACCCAAACCATGGAAAGCTAAAGTTCCTCAAAAACAGAGTATAAGGGACCCAGAGACAATGACTAAATTATAGTGGGAGGAAAACGTCCCCGGGTGAGGGAAGAGCTGAGTCTCAGGTTAACTGGGCTTCCCAGATGCTGGGACGTGGGGTCAAAATAAATAGCACAAAAGGGAAAAGTGTATCTCGACAAAAATTGTGGAATCAGAAAGAAAAAGTAGGTCTATCATGAGGGTCCATCTTGTCATGAAATGTCAGATCACCCTCAGGGCTGGAATTCAGTCGGACAGATTTCACCAGCAAGGTCCCCATGGCAGCCTGCCTCTCTCAGAAAGCCACTTGACCCCCCAGCAAGGGGAGATGCAGCTGAAGGGGCATGGGCTGGGGCTGTGGGTAACAGCCCCTTCCCCAGGCTGGAAGCGGCTTGGAGTTCAGACCTTTGTGTGTGGTTTTTCCCAGGTTGCCCCAGGCTGCATCACCTTGACCAACAGAAAGCTGTCCAAGGTGGCCGAAATGTTTGCCATTGTGAGAAAAGTCACTGTTGCCGCTGTGTCTAAGTCCCATTCACAGCACCTTATTGAAGCTTTGCATACTCAGAGTGAAGGATTCATTTCCATCAGCCACCACTCAGAAATGCTGTTGGAGGAGGGAACGTGCTATAAGCAGAGAGGTGAGGCAGGAGGGGACGAGGGAGTGCGGTTGAGCCTGGCCAGGCTGGGCAGGAGACAGACAGTTTCATATAGAGTGACCCAGCAATTCTCTTATCAGTCCTGCTAATAAATGGTTCGGTGACGCTCTCAACCATAATCCTTTCACAAGAGCATCTGTGACTGATTTTCCCATGCTGACCCCGAGCCAGGACGTGATTTATCTCTGCACTGGCAGAAACCGCAGGGCCCCAGTTGAGCTGACAGAGGGAGAATTCTCCTCTGGCTTTAGCGGGGGCCATGTAGCAGGTCTGTTTGTTCTATTTTTCCCTAGCAGAATCTGCCAATATCATCACCGCAAACATTTTCACGACCGTCCTAATCTTGGGAGCATTCCATAACCCCAAGCTGCCAGAATGATGCACAGTCAACTTCATTATCAAAACTCTCATCCTGGCCATCTCCTTTTTATGAATCTGAGCATCACAGCCAGGACTCCAATGCAATCCAGATCCAGATCAGTCGCACAATCCAGAAAGTGTCCGACTCTTTGCAACCCCATGAATCACAGCACGCCAGGCCTCCCTGTCCATCACCAACTCCCAGAGTTCACTCAGACTCACATCCATCGAGTCAGTGATGCCATCCAGCCATCTCATCCTCTGACGTCAGCCTATATCATATCTCTGTCTGCCACTAACATCGGTCCTGTGAATATGCCATGCCTCACTGTCCATCATCACATCAGCCATCCCATTGCAACCATCAGAAAGAGATCTGGCAAAAGAGTTACTCTGAGAGAGGAAGCAGGCTGTAGGTCACAGAAAAGTCAGCCCTGGGTCATGCCACAAGGCTTGTTTATCGAAGAGTATTTCAACATCTCCGAATGAGATGACATGAAAGCAGCATCAGGACGACCTGACATGCAGGTTAGAATGCTTATTCCTGGGCCCACCAAAGACTTCTTGACCCAGATCTGTGAGGGTAGAAGTCAGACTCCCTCTGTGGGTCCCTCCCTCCATGATGCTGACCTGCACTGGTTTTGTTTGGGAGAATAAAAGATGCTACGCTTTCATCCTGGAAGCTGAGAATCCCCACTGTATTTGGAGGAGGGACCCTGCTAGTGTGATTAAGTTAAGAACCTTGACAGGAAGGGGAGGGGGTTATCTTGGATTATCTGGATGGACTCTATCTAATCTCGTGGGTCCTGAAAAGTGAAGACGCTTTCCCATTTGTGGTCAGAGGAGAGGTGACCTGAAAGAAGGGTCAGAGAGATGGGACACAGCCACTTTGCAGACAGATGAGGTGCCATGGCACAGGAATGTGGGAAACTTCTAGAAACTAGAAGAGGCAAGGACAGAGTCTTGCTTGGGACTTACAAGGGATCAACCCTGATTTTACCTGTGAGATCCATCAGGCTTCCACCAGAAAGAACTGTAAAATAATAGGGGTAGTCAGCAGATTAACACACTAGCCTTTAAGAACCCTGGTGAGTCGAGCAGTCTCGAGCCTGGAGACGGGCTTGCCCCCCATCTCATGCAGCCACACCAGCAGGTGACCTCACACTGAGGCATCCAGGCCTCAGTTCCCGTCAGCCAAGTGGACACAAACACAGTTGCTGCGACTGACTCCCAGAACCTTTGAGAAGACGATATCTGAAAAAGGAAATTCTTTTTTTTCCCAAAGTAGCAGGGGCATTCCCTGCGAGGGTGGTGGGTTGATTGGTGTCCCTCTTTGCTGCTAGGAAAGAAAACAGCCGGGCAGTCCTGGTTCCCTGAGTGGCACTCATGCCATAGACGTCCCGCCGTGCCTGTCATCGTGTGTCCCGTCCCCTGATGCACCGTCTGGCTTGTAGACACTCTCAAGGGCACGTGCTAGGTGAAGAACGCATTTGATCATCACACCGCACAGGCATCATCTTTAGGTGAGTGGTGGGTCCCCGTGGGTGCAGCTCTTTCCAGAAGGCTCTGCAGCACTGGGTCACAGCTGCCGCTGGGGACGGCCCTGCGTGGTGGTCAGCTTGCGGCTCTGTGGTCAGATGGGTGTGGACTCAGACCCTAGCTGTAGAACTTCCCTGCTGGGCATCGACGGGCAAGTTACCTGACTGCTCTGAGCCCTAGTTTCCTCGCCTGTAAAACGGGGGTTGAGAAATGGTCCCTCATCAGAGCGCTGTTGTGAAAATGAAGTTTGGGCCTGGGAAGCACTCTGGTAGATGGGCAAGCAATGGGGAACCACACACGTCTCCACAGCTGTGTGTATACTTCTGTGCACCAGCCAAGCGACAGCCACCATGCTGCCCACCATCAACAGCGGCCTGGGAGTGAGAGATGGCTGGGGAGCCAAACCAGATGCAGAGCTTTCCTAGGGCTCTGCTCTGCTCATTCTCCAGAAGAAATGAGGACCCAAGATGCTTGCGGGCCTCTTGCCCACCTGCACCCCCAGAATCCGGACCCTTTCCTCTCCACCTTACCTGGATCACCCCGCCGCCTTCTCCAGCTTCTCCAGCCAGAAACGCCTCTGGCAGCTGCACCATCTTCCCCAGCCAGTCCATCATCACTGTCTCGAGCTCTGTGCACGCTGGGCTGGCAGCCTGTGGGCAGGAGGAAAGGATGAACCGCAGGCGGCTGCCCTCAGTTTCCCGCCAGCTTGGGATCCAGGGGTATGACAAGCAGGGGAAACTTCCTTACTGCCCTTGATGAATTGAGCAAAAGGTTTTGAACATTTTCAAAAGGCCCATCCCTGGATGGGACTCACTTTGAAGGTGGGCTTGCACAAGGTGGAGCTTCTGGAGCAGCAGCAGCTGGACCGTTCCCCCCAGCAGCCCCAGGTCACAGGGGCTGGCAGGACTTCGTGCTGAGAGCTGGCACCCATAACCTTCTGCTCCGTCTGGCCCTGGAGAGCCAGGAAGGAGCCATGCTCCCTGGGGCCCAGGTTGGCTGCTGGAGTCCATGTTCTCTGCATGGGGTTTGCAAGTCTCTACCTGCCTCACCCACAGGCTTGGGTCCTCTGCCCTCCACAGCTTCTCCATCATAAACCTTTAGGGGCTGGTGCCAGAACAAGGGCCTAGATCTGGCTGAATTTCAGAAGCAACAGCAGGCTTTATTCATTCACTGACCTCTAGATTAAAATCGCCTGATCCCAGGTGCTATTCAAACATCTCCCAAAGTTTCAAACATGGTCTCCAGCCACGACTTGGGAGGATAGCGGGGCAGGAAGGCATCGACCTCTGCGATGACCTGCCCCACAGCCGCACGTTCCCAGGCCAGCTTCCTCGTTCAGCCATCTGTTTGTTTATAGAAGGACCTAGTAAGCCTCTCTGGTGGACCCCGGTCCACAGCCACAGTGAGAGGAATGAGATGGGCTGAGTGGGGGAGGTGAAGCCCCGGGAACCTCCCAGTCTCTGATCTTGCCTTCCAAGCTCTGGGATGGTTCTCCTTGGGCTCGGAGGGGGTGAGCTGGCCATAGGCCCCACCTGCAGATGAACCAGCCTTTCCAACCATGTGGGTCTCACTGTGGTGCTCTGGGTGCCCTTGGCCCTCACACGTGCCCCAGTTCCCCACATACTGTGGGGCAGCACCATCCAGAGGGCCCCCCCTCCATCCCATCCTGGCCAAGGCCCACTCCAGGTATGGGAACCTGCCTCACTGCTCAGAGGCCAGGGCTCGGCCAGTGCCTCTTAGAGACAGTGAGGCAGCCCTCCAAGGCCCCAGGGCACCAGACCATCCTCAGAAGAACAGACCTGGAAGGACAGGTGCCATCACCCTGAGGGACAGGGGGCTCTGGGTTGGAGTCCGAATGGAGTCTACTGTCCTGTCTGATGTAAGGAATGTGCTTTAGGGGACATGTGCTCTGAGGGTCCCCGAGGCCACATGGGCAGCACCCAGTCTGCTCTTCCAAAGAGAAATCGCTGCAACCAAGGCAAGAGTTGAGGGCTGACCCTCCAAGTCTGCCTCTGGGAAGCTGAGGCCCCCTTCCCCAGCAACTCTGGACCCCAGGCTAAAGAGGAGCAATGAGGGAGAGGGCCGGAGCTGGGGGTCAGGGGGTGGCGGGGGCGCCAAAGCTTGGGCGTTTAGGAACTCACAACTTCTTAGTGCCTGAGGCCGTTATTCAGCACAAGTCAGGAGTTAGGAGTCTGCTCAGCTACTTAGCACAAGCAAGCAGGCACCCTGGGCCCAGAAGGCTGAGTGCAGACCCTGGCCTGGAGAGAGGCCCTCAAACATGGGCAGCGCTGGGGTCCCTTACACAATCAGCAGGCAGCCCTTCTCTGGAGCGCTCTGCATGGGGGAAGCCAGGAATCTTTCCTGTGGTGCTGGGCTGGGATCTTTCTAGGACTTTTTACAAAAAAGTTTTTATTGGAGCATAGTTGATTTAGAATGTGGTGTTAGTTTCTGCTGTACAGCAAGAGAATCAGTTATATGTATACCTATATCCCTTCTTCTTTAGATTTTATTCCCATATGGGTCATTATGGAATATTAAAGAGTTCCTTGTGTTATATAGCAGGTTTTTATTAGTTATCCACTTTATATGTAGTAGTGTATATATGTTAATCCCCAGCTCCTAATTTATTCCTTCCCCACCTTACCCCCTGCTAAACACGTTTGTTTTCTATGTTTGTGGTTCTAGTTCTGTTTTGTAAATAAGATCATTTGTACCATTTTTAAGGTTCCACCTATAAGCGGTATCATATAATGCCTGTCTTTGTCTGTCTGCCTTACTTCACTTAGTATGATAATCTCTAGGTCCATCCACATTGCTGTGAATGGCATTACTGCATTTTTTTTAACAGATGAGTAATATTCCATTGTATATAAAGATGCCCCAGGGTTGGTGTGGAGGCAGGGCCGATCCCCTGCTCTCGGCAGCGGCACTTCTGTTGGGTTGGGGGTCCCTCCTTGGATAGCATCCATAGCCAAGAACAGAGCGCGTGGGACCAGGGCAGTCATGTTTCTCAAACTGCAGATGGTCTAGAAACCCCTCGTTCTGCTTGGAAGACATGCAGGTCCCCAGGCTTGGGCTGCAGAAACTCCAGGGCCTCTGCTGTGGTTTGAATTCAAACCAAGCACCTCTAAACACACTGCTGTGCAGAACTGGCTTTTGGATATAGACAGACTTCCCCTCTGCTTCCCTGAACTCCAAATTCCCACGCAAGGCCCCTCTGCTCAGACCTAAGTCCCTCTCTTCCCACAGGGGTGGCGCCACCTGCTCACTGCCTGAGTCCTGGCTGCATGTCCCATGTGGGACCCCCAGGACCCCTGCACCCCCACCAACACTCACCCAGGAGAAGCCGATGCAGCCGATGGCCCCACACAGCATGTCCGCGAGCATGGCCGGGTACGAGCTGGCCGTGGGGAAGTAGGCGAAGAAGTAGGGACTGTGCCAGTGGGTCACCTGTGTGGGACACGGGCAGTCACTTGGGGCCGGGGGGCAGCCCTGCAGGCGGGGGCCAGGGTGCTTGGGTTTGCCACAGAGAGTCAAGTCTCTATTAATAGAAAAACCTTGTTTTAACTGCTGGCCAGAAGTGTCAGCAAGGGGGCTGCTCCTGAGATCCCATCTCTTTGTGTTATGAGACTGCTTTTCCTAAAACTGCTCCAAAAAATAGTCTGTATCAGAAAAGGAAAAAAAGAGAGAGAGATTTGATTTTTGAGGTTTCCTCAGCCGCCTACTCAGAGAAGGCAATGGCAGCCCACTCCAGTACTCTTGCCTGGAAAATCCCATGGACGGAGGAGCCTGGAAGGCTGCAGTCCATGGGGTCGCTGAGGGTCGGACAGGATTGAGCGACTTCACTTTCACTTTTCACTTTCATGCATTGGAGAAGGAAATGGCAACCCACTCCAGTGATCTTGCCTGGAGAATCTCCGGAATGGGGGAGCCTGGTGGGCTGCCGTCTATGGGGTCGCACAGAGTTGGACACGACTGAAGTGACTTAGCAGCAGCAGCCACCTACTGCAGCTTCCTCACTCTCCTGCCCAATCCATTCCCAGCTAACGGAGCAGAAACTTCCGGGTTTGGCAGTCTCATGGAAACCCCGTGAGATGGTACCTACAGGTGGGACCTTCGGGAGGTAAGGGGTTGGAGGCAATGGAAAGGGCGGACCCTCTGTGCGGAAGAAAGGCTGGGATGAGAACCTCCCAGGATCCAAATCTGCGGGAACCTTGACCTTGAATACCCAGCCTTCACCCCATGAGAAGAGGATGCACCTGTCCAAGCTGCCAGCGGTGGGATCTGCTGCTGCAGAGTGGCTGGGCCATCCCCGGGTCTGACATTTAACTGCACTCCCGGGAGGGATTTCGTGCTGAGTGGCTTGTCACATTGGCATAAACTCTGGGCTGGTGAGAACCAGAATCCTGCTCTCTGCTCAAAGCGCAAATGTCACAGGAACTCCTGGGAGGAGGAGGGCGGGGAGGTGCCCTGGACTTAAGGGACCCATCAGGAACCCCATGGGTGGGGGTGCCTCATCCTGAGTGTCAGGGTCTGAAATTCCAGGCCCTGCGCTCCTGACTAGAGCTGAGGGGGTGAGGCTGAGGGTCTGACACCCCTCACCACAGCAGTGAGCGTGCCTTTAGGTGAGTCCAAGGAAAACCTCACCATGCAGCATGGAGCTGCAGTGGAGTTTCCTTTGAACTTGAGCTGTCTGCTTCCCTCCAAGTGACTCTTGGGAGACAGCTGTCCTGGGTGCTCCCCAGGTCTGTCTGCAGCCCCGAGTGTACCCCACGCCCAGGCTCATGGACCACAGAAAAAGAGGCCCACTTTGGTGATCCACGCTGGGCAGTCTCAGCACCACGCAGCCCACTCTCAGATAAAATAAACGAAATATTTTTTCCACACACTGATTGCCCCTCTGCTGATTTAACTTATTTGAAACTAACCATCTCTCTCACGTCCCAGGGTCTCAGGGCAGGGGACTGACCTTGTAACCGAGCAGGACCCTATGGGGCTGGGAACAGACCCCTCCCCCATAGCCTTTGCGGTGGCTCCTCTCTGCAGTACCCAGATAATAGTATCTGACGTGCACTTCCTGAGTTGTTTTACAGATGATAAAATCCCTACCACATGGAAGAAATTAACTACCTGATGACCATGAGCACATAGCTCCTAGCCTTTCAGCACCTGAGGATTGATCACGTGAACCCATGTGATCCTACCCTGTGACCTCACCATCAACCAACAAGAGGAGGAGCTGATCACTACCCTGAGACTTTAACAATGCTTTCAAGAAATCCACCGGGAGTTTGGGTGTTTTGAACATTAGCTGTCCTGGACTCCTTGCTGAAGGCCTGCAAGAAATACCGCACTATCCTTCACCACAACCTGTGTCAGATGACTTGCTTTACTGCACAGGAGCCAGTGGACCCAGGTTGGCTCAGTAACAACCTAGGCGGCTGGAGGGAAATCATAGTCGCCACCTTTGGAGCCCACATGATCTGGATTGCAGTCCTGCTTCCATCACTTACTAGCTGTGTGACCTTAGGCAGATCACTCAACCTCTCTGGGCTTCAGTTGTTTCAGCTATAAAAGAGAAAATAACAAAGTTTCTCCCCAAGAAAATGACTGTGAGGATTAGGGGCAATGAATCAAGTGCGTTGCCTGACACCCAGCAGGTGCTAAGCTGACAGCTGCCCTCCCCTTCTTCAACCATGGATGTAGGCTTACCCCCGGCATGATGATCTTCTCGACGTCCTCGATGATGGCCTCAAATGTCTCTGGCTCCTGCGGGGCAGTGGTGGGGATCAGGGGGCGCAGGTAGCCTGGATCCACGTCAGGGAACACCTGGCGCCCCTCGATGCCCTCCAGGTAGTCAGCCACGTAATCCACCATTTCCTTCCCCCGCCTGCGGAACTCGCTTGCATTCATGGTGACTGGCCTCCCTCAGATGCAAAAGCTGCACAGAGAGAAGAGAAATCAGTTGCAGACGTGACGATGCCTCACCTGTAATGGAGCAGATCCAAGCCAACCACAGGGGCTGCTGCCGGGGCAGAGAACCAAACACCCCTGAGTCCACCCAGACTCCGAGTCGGTTACAATTTCCATGTCCACTTGAGTTTGGAGACTGTAGCAAAGTACTTATTCTACTATTCACCAGCTACTCAGCTAGACACAATGCCACGTCTCTGTCTCATTTCTTTTCCTGTCTGTATCATGAAATGGACCAGGCACACATTTATTTCCATGGCCCATCACAACTTTAATAACAAGCCTTGGTTTCCAAATCGTGCCTTATTCTTCATGGGCTGTGGGACAGAGACTCTCTGAGTCTCTCTTTATCTGAGAAAAGCAGATGACCATGCTGATCTTTCCGGAAGGTAGAAAGGCAGCCACGTGGCCCGTGTCTAGCATGAGCAGAGCCTGGATAGGAGAAGCCCCATCAGCAAGTCTTCTATCTCTATCTTGACTTTCTATATCATCACCAGATGGAACCACACCTCTCCATACAACCCGCTTCTTTCCTCATCACACAACATCCAGGTGATCCTGGTCCTCTGTGGTGGTAACATTCCATAAAAGAATCCATGAACTCTGAATTAGCAAACACTGGACCTTTCCCAGGGGAAATGCAAGGTTACATTTCTGTGCATTTCTAGTCACATTTTTGTCAATCAATCAATACATAATCTTTTTTCTGTTCCCTTTTGTGCGTTAGTCTCTCAGTTGTGTCTGACTCTTTGAGATCCCATGGACTGTAACCCACCAGGATAGACTGTCCATGGAATTCTATTGGCAAGAGTGGGCAGCCATTCCCTTCTCCAGAGGATCCTCCCAACCCAGGGACTGAACCGAGGTCTTCCACATTGCAGGCAGATTCTTTACCATCTGAGCCCCCTGGGAAGGCCCAAGAAAGCTGGAATTAGCTTTGATTTGTAACCAGGCCTATTGAATCCTACTACTGTTGTCCAGAGACATTAACATTTGCCATTTGAAATCAGGCATGTATGCATGCTAAGTCACTTCAGCTGTGTTGGACTCTTTGCTACCCTGTGGACTGTAGCCCACCAGGCTCCTGTGTCCATGGGATTCTCCTGGCAAGAATACTGGAGTGGGTTGCCATTTTCTTCTCCAGGAGATCTTCCCCACCCAGGAGTCAAACCCATGTCTTTATGTCTCCTGCACTGGCAGGCAGGTTCTTTACCACTAGCACCACCTGGGAAGCCCTATTTCCTTTTAAATGTACTTTATTTAATACACCTTGGCCCCATTGACTTTGAACTTCTGGCCAACAACTCTCTAACTCATGAATGTCACTTATCTAATACATGTGTTTTCTCCCTAAGGCACATCACAGCCTTCTTGCATGTAGGACCCCTGGAATGCACATCAGCACTATATTTGGGGGCCATTTTTAATAGTCAGGTAACCAAGAATAACATAAAGATGCGGCAGTAATTAGACCACTTGCTGAAGCAACTAGGCAGAGCCTTATTAGATTCTGCTGGCAACAAGCCTCTTGGGCAACTTAAATTTTTAATCCTTTTATGTCTGTGTGCCCAAGAATGATCATAAAGGCACCATTGTGGTGACTAATAAGACAAATGAATTGTTGAAAACAGTGGTACCTGCATATAGAAAATCTATGAATAGTAAGCATGGACTATATTTTCCAAACTGGAAATGTGGACCACACAAAGAAAGAAAAATATTCATCAGAATCCCACCACTCAAAAATTCTGGCATACACCCTTCCCCGTTGTTTCTTATAAGAGACAATTGTATGCTAAGTCATGGATGCATTTCTTAATTCTAATAGTTCAAAGATGCATAAATCAAGATTAGTTTTCCTGTGGGAGAAAGTGATGGGAGATGGTTCTACAAGCCACTGTACCTAGCTGATGATCTTGAGATCATGTTATCAACACTTCTTCCATTGTTTCCATCATCTGTGATTTTTTTTTCTTTTTTTGACAATTTTAATGTTAAACATATCAAGACAGATTTTACTCAAGACTATTGCAATAGGAGAGGGAGACTGTCTCCCAAATACAACAGGGGTCAGTGAGGATTTCCAAAGATAGGTAGAGTTAAGAAGCAGATGGTACTTTACTAAGAATAGTTTGGCTGGGTGTCCAGGTGGAGGAAGAAGAGCTGAATTGTATCCCAAGGGCAGAAGCTTTCTAGATAAACCAACAGAGTGATTTTTCTGCTACAGCTGGGCTCAGCTCCCTGAGATGCAAACCTGCACTCAGAAGCGGGCTCAGAGACGTCTGACTGAGTCTGGCTGAGGAGAGTGTCTCTGAAATGGGGAATCAGCCTGATGGTGCCTCTCCTCTCTTGGCCTTCTCTCCAAAGTTCTCTGTTCAGATATCCTCTGTGAATAGTATAGAAGGCACCCATGGAAGGTTCCAGGCTCCATCAAGGTTACTGACTGGGTCAAACCTCCACATCCAAATGATTGTTCGGGGATACAATTTTCACATAGTGAACACATGAGTGACGGTGACTGGATACGATATAGGATTTGATTCTAAATTTCAGCAACAGCAAAGGCTAAAATAATAGCATACTCATACATAGTACATACATACATACATAATACAATACATAGACCAAACTGAGTCTTTGAGTTCTCATTGCACCTTCGTGTTTCATAAGCTGAAGGTCAAGGGAGCTTATCCAAAAGATCGTGGCCAGAATTTCCAAAGTCTCTTAGTGAAAAGCCATGAAGCCTTCCTTATATGTACACTTTCAGGTTCATAATTCCTTGGGCCTGAAGGCTTCTAAATTTATTTTTCACTTGGAGCAACTCTGATTATGTCAGATGTCACACATAGAGTAAAACTAGGTTTTACTTCAAATTGACGTATTTTAAATTGACTTGATTCAAATTCAACCAAAATTGCATCAAACAGCTGATCTTTCTGCTAGCTTGTTTTCTTTCACGAAGTAATTATGAGTACATTTCGCAGGGTGATAAATACTTTTCTATTGCGTGATTTCTCCCAATTGCATAGTGTTCCACAGGGTGAATGTGCCGTGTTCACAACATGCATCACTATTGTTGAATATCTACATCATCCCTGGTTATCACCTACGTTAGTGGGGACAGTTGGTGTAGCCTAATGGCCAACCCTGCACGATCAAGAACTAAAAGACTCTGCACAGCATGACATAGATGCCCTGTGGTTTCCTTTTCCTCAACTGAACACAAACACTATAACAAAGCTCTATCTCAGATAATTTTTATGATAGTTAGATAAGTACATGGGAACAGCTGAGGAAAAGAGGCACAAAATAAGCATTCAATACATGTTGTTAGACTTTTTATAAAGCACTGAAGTAGACAACCTCAATCTTTTGTTTCTTCACTGTTTTGTGTCAAAATTTTCTTAAGAAAAGTATTTATTCTATAATTTCTTTAGAACAAATTATTATAGAGATACATATTTTGTGAGTATGCTCAGTCATTCCATCATGTCCAACTCTCTGCCACCCCATGGACTGTAGCCCGCCAGGCTCCTCTGTCCATAGGATTTCCCAGGCAAGAATACTGGACTGAGTTGCCATTTCCTCCTCCAGGGGATCTTCCCAACCCAGGGATTGAACCCAAGTTCCCTATGTCTCCTGTGTCCATTGGCAAGTGGATTCTTTACCGCTGGGCCACCTGGTTAAAATTATATGGCCAGACTTGTCCCCAGAAAATATTTTTGCCAAATTACTCACTCACAGGGACTGTATAAAAACTCTAGATTTGCCACACAATAGCAAATACTGGGCTTGAGATACATTTTCAGCTTTGCCAGTCAGGCAAAGTTTCATGATTTCCTTTTACGTTGATTTATGAAGACAAATAGTTTTCTCACACGACTTTGGATAGTGGTGTGAGATTTCTTTTCCTGGATTTCCTTTTTAATGAACTGCTTGTTCATTACATTTTTAGATGTTTTCTTATTTAATTACAAGAACACTAATATAATAAATACTTGCACCCTATAATAAATACTTGTACCCTATGTGTGATATATTTTGCGGACATTTTCCTCATTTTTATTTGATCTAGTTTTGCTTTTAATTTTATTCTGACCTATAAGAATTCTAATGTAGTCAGATCTCAGGATCTGTTTCTTTGTGATTTGTTCCTTGTGCAAGACTATTAAGAAAGGCTTCTTAGAGTAAATATTCTCACAACCTCTATTTGCCCTACTAAGGCTCCAGGGATGCTCTGAGGCTTCAGAAGGACGCTTAGGTTCCTGGAGTATCAGCCGCTCTCTTAGAAGAGAACGGCTTCTCTTCTCCCGTTAGAACGGGAATATATGAGAATGGATGGCCAAATGGGAGGTCTCAGGAAAATAAACTGCCAGACACAACAACTTGCCCTTCCAAAGAAATATTCCCAGTCAAATTGTAAGATAAGACCTGATTATTATTTTCTAATCATTCGGTCCTTTATTTGCCAATTCTTTCCCACAAAGACTTTTCCAGAAGACTTTTAGTACAAAGTCACAGAGAATCTTGTGTTCATTGTGGAGCTGTTTGCTATCTCATGCCCTCAAGCTGAGCAAATATTGGCTGGAAGATGTAGGCGATGATAAAGGTTATGACTGATGCCTTTCCGGGCCTTGGAACGGTGGCTATTGACATCATCTTGTCGCAGCTGCAGCCCTGTGGTGAGCCCCACCTGCTCAAGGCTGTGCGAACCCCTCTGCAGGCCTCCGGGCCTCCTGACTGACCCGAAGGCCATTCGTTTTTGTATTGCATCATTTCACTGCCATCCCCTGCTAACTGCGGGCTTCTCTAAGCAGAGTCCTCAACTCTTTATTTTGGTTTCTCAGGACCAATCAGACCCTGCACCACAGTAAGTACCGTGACTGTTTTCTGAATGAGGAACGAAAAAATGAATGAAGGGAAGATCTTTTTGTCCTCTGAACAGTTTCTTTCTGACATATTAGATCCTACTCTCTGCCTTTAAGACAACCATAAACCAGCTCATCATGTACCTCCCACAAAAACAGGAGACATTTTGCCCTTTCCCCAGGGAATCCTGAGCCTTCTCCCAGACTCCTGTGTACAGTTCACGCTGAGCCTTTAACCCTGCAGGTTCAGAGCTGACCTGGTTTCCCCAGTCTTGCACCCAGAAGTTCATCTTGGATTTGAGCTACCCTCTGCTCTGGCCCCAGCAGTCCTTGTGGTCCTAGTTGAAAATATTCCCCTTTCTGGACCCCTGGAATTCTGCCTTTGCCACAGGTGTTTGGAGAGAGCTGGGTGCAGGCTCCAGCCAATTCTTCCCTGGCGGTGGGGGTTGGGTGGGCCCTGTGCAGAGCTTACGGGGTGACCGCACAGCCAGCCCCGACACACAGGGCCAGCCACGCCCACCGCACGGGGGTCTGAGTACGGCCATGCCTCTGGGCGGAAGACCGGACCCAGGGTGCTTTGCATCTGTCCATGGTCCTGCCTGTGGATTCAGACAAACCTTGGTCTTGGTTTCAAACCCTGGGACAGCGGACTCTTCAATCAAACTTTCCTGGCTTTCCTTCTCTATCAGGATAAAAAGAGAAGTGTTTACCTTTTTTTTTTTTTTTAAAAAAAACACTATTCCAGGAAAAACAAACCATAATTTATGTTTCAAAAAACACTTCTCCCTCTGGAACTGTGAGGCCTTGTCTCTTTTTTAAAACCTCAAGTACATGAGTACTAGGCACAAAACTAAATTGGTTCATCTCCCCCTAAATTGACTGGTTTCTGGATGATCATCCTCTCTATGGGCACAAAGAGAATAAACAATCCTGACAGGGGAAAGGCTTCTAGCCAAGACTGTCAGGAAACCTCTAGCAATGAGACCTATCTAACAATAAGGATGGTGATCTGTTAACCTGTTTGGGAAAAAAAAAAAATCCTCTAACATCTTTTGTGCCACTTAACGCACTAATTAACAGTGAGATATTTAGGGGCCTTAAGGCCAGGCGGGGGGTGCAGACTGTGTCCTGGAGCTGGGACTCGGGTCATTAGTGCAAAGCCACAACTTTGTTAGGCTCACCCGGAAGGAGCTGGTACCATGGAGGAGACGGCCAGCATCACAAAGGAGGTGGATACCTCTGCCCTTCAACCTCCCACCAGCACCCCGCCATTGGCAAAATGCTCCCAGGATCCAGGTGCCCTTGTAATTGGGGAAACAGCCTGTGAGGGCCCCAGGGGAGCAGGGAGAGGCAGGAACAGAGGCTCCAAAAGGCAGTCCTGACTTGCTGCATGCTTTACCACATCTGTGCCGCTGCTACCCTCATCCTACAGGAGGAAGAGGTGCTGAGAGTCTTCCCAGGGATGAATGCAGAGCCCATGTATCCTGCCAAGCACTCTGTCCTCTCTATACTCTCTTACCACTTTCTTACACTCATACAATTGCTTTACCTAAGCTGAGGTGTTCTTGGTGAAATAGGGACTCTTGCATCGGTTTAAAAATGGTCAACATTACCATGCATGCTGGAGACTGTGTGGAAAAAAGGGAATTCTCCTACACTATCAGTGGGAATGTGATTGGTACAGCCACTATGGAGAACAATACGGAGGTTCCTTAAACAATTAAAAATAGAGCTACTATATGATCCTTCAATCCCACTCCTGGGCAAATATCTGGCTTCAAAAAGATACATGCACCCCAACGTTCACTGCGGCACTATTTACAATAGCCAAGATATGGAAGCAGCCTAAATATCCACTGTCAGATGAATGGATAAAGAAGATGTAGTACATATATAGAATGGAATAGTGAAAAATGAAAAAGTGAAGTCATGTCTGACTCTTTGTGACCCCATGGACTGTAGCCTACCAGGATCCTCCGTCCATGGGATTTTCCAGGCAAGAGTACCAGAGTGGGTTGCCATTTCCTTTTCCAGGGGATCTTCCCAACCCAGGGATCGAACCTGGGTCTCCTGCATTGTAGGCAGGTGCTTTACTGTCTAAGCCACCAGAATGTAATAGTACTCAGCCATTAAAAAGAATGAAATCATGTCATTTGCAGTAACATGGATGGACCTGAGATTATCATAT
This sequence comes from Bubalus bubalis, assembly GCF_019923935.1. Classification (NCBI taxonomy): domain Eukaryota; kingdom Metazoa; phylum Chordata; class Mammalia; order Artiodactyla; family Bovidae; genus Bubalus; species Bubalus bubalis. Next base: position 5,138,265 of record NC_059164.1, on the reverse strand, counting down.
TAAGTGAAGTAAGTCAGAAAGAGAAAGACAAATACTATATGATATCACTTATATGTGGAATATAAAATATGACACAAATGAATTTATCCACAAAACAGAAATAGACTCATAGAGAATGGACTTGTGGGTACCAAGGGGGAGGGACAGCGGGGGAGGGGTGGACTAGAAGTTTGGGGTTAGCAGACACAAACGATTACATGTAGAGTGGATAAACACCAGGGTCTACTGTGCAGCATAGGGAGCTATAATCAATATCCCGTGATAAAGCATAAAAGAAAACAGTATTTAAAAAAATGTATGTAGGTGTAACAGAGTCACTTTACTGCACAGCAAAACTTAAAACATTGTAAATCAAGTACAGTTAAATACAATTTTTCTTTAAAAAAATGGTCAACATTTACATTAACTTATATGTACCAAGTGCAATGTCAACTTTTTGCATGGGCTCCAGTTAATCTTCATAACAATCTTATCAAGACTATTATCACCTCTTGAGCAATAAATCCACTGAGGCTCAGAGAGACAGGATGCAGCACTCTGACCCCTGACCCACCACAAACTGAATGCACTGGACTCAAACACAGGCACAGTGCATCTCCAACAGCTTGGGGGTTTCCTGGGAAACAGTACGACCAACCCTCTAGATCAGAATGAAAAACCAGTTTTTCCCTGAGATTCCGGGAATGATTTCCTGGATGCTCCCTAGAGGCCAGGAGGAGGCAGTCTCCAAGGGCACCTCCCTTCTCCTGATTGCATCCCTGACACAGGATAACTAGGAGGACAAACTGCTTGCCACATTTCACTACAGGTGGGCCTCTGGCCAGGCCACTGGGCCCCCAAGCCTCCATCTTCAGTTTGTAAAATGGCACAGCGCTAAGCATCACATAGGGTTTTAAGTAGGGCACACCACTGCTTCTGTGGTCCATGCCATGGCAACATCGCCAGGAGTTTGCTGTCAGAGGGGAACTCCACAGATGCCTGAGCGATGGGCAGTGGGCTCTCCCTGTCAGGGCTAGCCACCCGGGAGCACCTCCTCTCTGGCAAGCTGGGTCTGGATTAGAGAGGTTCCCTGCTGCACTTCATAAAACCAGAGTCTTCCTCTCTGCCATCCCTAGACTGTGCTCCTCTTCCCAGCAGTCATGAGAAGCAGAGAGCAGGGATTAAGGTCAGAGCACAAACGTGAGTCCTGGCTCTGCTGTAAGTGGCTGGGTAGCCGCCGGCTGGCTCCACGACCTCTGGAGTCTTGGTTTAGCCCCTTGTAATCGGGCAGCGAGATGCTGCAGGCACAGAACACTGCAATTCTCAGACTCAGAATGCTGGCTGGGTCTGGCATTTATGCATCCTTATGTTAGGAAAGAAGCAGGTCAGATCATCACGGGGTCAGACAGAGCGCCAGGGAAGTAGGAGAGAAATGGAGGGTGAGGAGAGAGCATGCCCGCCCTGGATGCAGATCAAACTTAGAGAGGAAAGCCTCGCTCCTCTGACCTGAGAATCTCGCATCTGTTTCTGATTCAGTCTCTGCTTAATGAATAGTCCCCATCTTAGTATTTTCCTGGCCAGAAACTCTTTATGAGAAGGAGCCATAAAGAAATGCACAGCACAATTTTCAATTTTAATCTCATGGGAAGATATTGATTCCACTCATACTACTGCAGATGGGTTGGGATGGAATAGAAAGCTGGCTGAAAAACTCACAATTTAAGCAACTTCAAAAGTAGAGAATTATTGGTGACATTTAGCCAGTTAATAGTATTCTACTTTATCCCTGAGCTCAGACCATTCAAACAGCTGTTGTCAGGACATGAGTGTCGTTTAGCAGCCTCTTACCACCTATTTTCCCCGAAGCCTAATGACACCGTGTGCAATGCCATTAATATCATGCTCATATGTACCTTATCAATACCTGCCAATTTCAAAGTGTCACATCCCACATTAATTGGAGTTTGTTGGCTGTTGTGAACAGCACTGCTGTGGGGAAAGCAGCCGTGAGCTACCCACCATGGGGCCAAGCACTTCTCCCCTGTTGAATCTGTCCCTCAAAGATACTCATTCCCGATGGGATTCAAAGGTGTGAGTTTTACAGTTCTTTGGCATGTTGCCAAATTTCTTTCCAGAAAAACTAGAATAAAAAAAAAAAAAATGTCACCCATCAGGCTTGGTAGGCATGAACACGCCATCCCTGCTAGCTTTTCAAATTAAGTTTAAAGTTTTCAAATTTGAGCTTCAAATTTAGCTTAAAATTTTTATCGTTTTCACTCCTGTTTACTCTTCTAGGATAGTCACATAAGAACCATCAGTCACTTGAATCTGAACTTTCCTCTTCTGTTTCCATTTTAATTTAGTGTCAGACTAGACCTCCTCCTCCTTAACTTTTTTCCTGATTTTTTTCTTGATCCTTCACCCTGCCCCCTTCTCTTATTCTCTTGGAGTCACGTTAATAATTGATAAAAGGTCACAACCTTCTGCCTTTTTTATAGACTTGAGACGATGTTTTAGCTGCCTGCTTCTTTTCATCACAGGCAGGATGCCCAGTGACTACAGTACCTGTTGACTTCCCGGCTAGAGTAAACACCTGCCACCTGCCACTGTGCGTCTAGGCAGTATCTCTGGCACAAGCTTTATGAAGTCCCCACTTTTTCCCACAAACTGGGTCAGGAGTAAATACTGACTTTCTGAATTCACTGTGAACACTCACTCCTTGGGCACGGGTGCGGGCCTGTCACCACATCGCTCACGAGCCTGCAACTGAGGACCCCCCAAGTCGAATCCTGGGAATGCTTGCTACTTGGTGGCTCCATCCTATGTCCCAAGAAAACAAAGGAATCGGTGTTGCCTGGCCTTCTGCTGAGCTCGTTGGCTGCCTTACATCATTCACACTCTCGGTGCCCTGGCCAGTGTTAACACTGCCATCTTGTTAAGGCTCTGAGGGGCGGATGCTCCTACCGAGGCCACAGAGCTGGTAAGAGGAACAGCTGTGCTGCCATTTCCGACCCTGAAGCCAGCCTCGTCCTGACCCCTGTGGCTGGACAGCCACACACACACCCGGGCTGTCTGCCACCTGCGTTCTCACGTGGCCTGAGGAGTCAGAGTGCCCATCCCTAGGGGCTCCCACCTGGGCTGGGGAGGCAGAGCCAGTGTGGTCAGGATCCTGCCTGGTCACCAGAAGACGCTCCAGGTGAGGGCACTGGGCCCCAACCTGTGCTGGTCCCAACACAACACAAACAGGCAGAGGCTGAACGACCCTGCAGAAGCATTTCTCCCCCAGGTCCTCCAAACCCTGACAAATGCTCAATGGTGACCGTCCATGGCCTGGGGTAGCCCTTAACCTCTGCCCCAAATCTCCACAGCAGCTCCACAAAGCAGCAAAATTATCCCCGCTCTCGAGATGAGGAGATGGGCTCAGGGAAGCAGGTGGCTGGACTAAGCCCCTCAGCTCATCAGTGGTTTTACACGTGGTCTGTGAGCTCAGAACACCATCCAATTCCCTTTGGCCTGGGGTCCCCCATACCCCTCACTTACAGGGAACCTTGCTGCATGCAGAGCACAGGGGGACTTTAACTTTTCCTCTGAGGCCGTGTGCCCATTGCTGCCCTCCTGCACCCCAAGCGTCCTCCTCCAGAAATGCCGAAGAGATCCAAGAGACTGAGGACAGCTTTTCTGAAATATGGAGGGAGTCAAATTTTCCTGCACTCTCTCCCCAAACTTGCCACCAGACTCAGATGAAGATTTAACAAGGTAAGACCTTCAGAATAAACATCATGAAGAGGGGAAAGTGCTTAAATAAACTGCCCAGCTATTTATTTGAATTCGTGGAGGTTTAAGGAAATGGCAACCCACTCCAGTACTCTTGCCTGGAGAAGCCCATGGACCGAGGAGCCTGCTGGACTAAAGTCCGTGTGGTTGCAAAGAGTCGGACACAACTGAGTGGCTAACACTTTCACAAAGGGATTTTGTTTTATTTTCATCATTGTAAGCAAACCGCCAGCCCACCTGCCATGGACCTGGGAGAGACAGAGAGGCTGCCGTGAATGTTACAGTTTTTTTCAAGAAACACCCAGATTCTCCTCATCTTGCCTATGTCTTAACCATTCCAGGGTGACCATTGTCCTGGCTGCTTTTTATGTGGCAACGGTCCCCTCTGTTTTTGGTTCTATCTCAGAAGAAAAACACTGCTATTTAAATAAGAAATCAACTGTAAAGACCCAACTCTTGGAGCCTGTGAGAGAAATAGGACAAAGGGGAAAACCCAAGTCGCCTGCTTGAATTTCCCTTGAAAACTGGAGAAAATAACATACCCTGAGCAGATGGTTCCCTCACCAGCATTAGAATCCCCCCATTTTCCCACCTGCAGTTTACTTACTTGCTTATTAGTAATACAGATCACATTAATGACCACCTACTGTGTACTTAGCCCTTTGTAAACATCGGACCCAATTGATTTTTACAAGCATTGTGCAGGAGGATGCCCTTCACAGCGGAGGACAAGAGGGGTCCATATTCTCCCCAGGTCTCCATCTCCTGGTCTCTGTGCGCTTCAGATGCACCACGAACCAGCCTGAGAAATAATTTCTACTCGCTCTGTTCTGTTGCTATTATGGCTCAGAGATCATGGGCTAAAAATCATCAGAAGTTTCTGATTCTTTATCTCACCTGTTGCTTAGACATGCCACACACAAAAGCAGGGAACTTAGATTGGCACCAGTCTTCTCAAAAAGTTCCAGTAGCCTGCCACACCTGCACACAGCTGATGCACCCCTCCCAGCTGGCCAGAGGAGATCCACCCAGCTGCAATCAACAGGCGAACCTCCCATCCCCAGGATCCCCAAACTTAAGGGTCCCCGGCACCAGGAACTGGCTTCCCCTCTGAGTCTGGTCCCCCCAGGCTATGAGGACAAAGAGCGGTACTCACAGGCAGCCCGAGGTGCTTGCTCTCTGTCTCTCCCTCTCTCTCTCCTCCTTGGTGACAGTTAAAAGGCACAGAGGATGCAATTGCCATTTATGTAGACAGAGTGTCCGCCTCCCCAAAGCCAATCAGAGCAGCTCGCTCTGATTATTTACTCCGCAGCATCTCCCCCCACCCCCCGTCCTCCTGCTCCCCACCCTCCGCAGGACGTGAGGGTCCTGCAGGGCAGAGCAGGGACCAGGGACAGTGGAGCCTGCAGGGCCTGGGAGGGGGGAGGGCAAGAAGACAAGGAAAGGGGCTCAGGGTTCCAGGGCCCTGTACGGAACCCAGACCAGGCCAGTTCTCCTGGAGTCTCTCCAGGCAACCTCTGATCAGCAGAAGGCTCCTGGCTCTCCCAAGGGACAAAGAAAGGCCGGCCTGGGCAAGGCACGTGAGAGGACTTGCCCTGCATCAGTGCTGTACCTGCTTGGGGCCACCGGGACCCACTCTGCTGTGCAGGGGACTGCCCTGGCCACAGGAGGCTGCGAGGGCCAAGCCCAGGAGCCCAGATGGAGAAACAGAGGAAGAGGCAGGCAAGGATTTGAATCCTGGATTCAACATTGAACAGGATTCAATGTCCTGTTCTTTTAGCCCTGAAGCCGACCAGCATTCAAATCAGGGATTTCTTCAAACTTGGGCTTCCCATCTCATCCACCTCACTACGCAGGCTAATCCAGGCCTTATGGAGCGGGGCTCCTTCCTCAGTTAAGGCGGGCTTAGGTCCCAAGGGCCTGGGTCACCTAGGCCAGAGCCCACCTAGGCTTGAGACCAGAGCCCACCTTGGCCGGAGCGCACGTAGGCCAGCAGGGCACCAGCTTCCCCGGCTCCTGCCATCCACTCTCTTACGGCACACATGCTCAGGCACACACACATACACATATACTACACAGGGCACACATACACAGCCATGTACACACACACCATCACAAACATATACACACGTGGCATGTGGTGCAGCCAGGAGCTGGGAACTCCGCACAGACCACAGACAGCCATTCCCCCCTGGCCTTAATGACACAGCATCTGCTCAAAGGGGCATCTGCTTTGCTGGGTTCCCAGCAGGCTGGGGCCAAGGCAGTGGGCGGGGCCAAAGCTGGGCCGGTGGGCGGGGCTTGTGGGCGGGCCGGTGGGCGGGGCCTGCAGGGACCAGGGCCCGCCCCGCGCAGCTTCCTCCCTCTCTCCGCGCTGCTCTGAGTGCAGGGATCAGACCTCAGGGTGCTGTGCCGACTGAGCTCGGAACCACCTCGCCAGGAGCCACAGAGGATCTGATCTCCCGGCCCCGCTCTGCACGATTAGAGGCCGGGAAGGGAGGGGGAAAGTTGGACGAGATGGCTGGAAAGCTTGGCTCCAGCGGGATCTGCACGCGGTGCCCGTTGAGCCGGGAGCCTGGCCCAGCGCAGACCCTTGTGAATCCTGTATCACCGTGGAGGCTGAGTGGAGGGATCCAGATGAGATGACCGACCGCTGCGAGAGGGCGCCGTGAGACCAGAGTGAAACCTCCCGTTTCATAGTGACTGCAATAATACTACATTTACCATTTAAAAAGTTTCTTGTATAGGCTTTTTTTTTTCCTATTACACAGAATCACTCAGTCCCTCACAACTCCCATAAGAAGGTAAATATGATCATCACCCCCAGCTTATAGATAAGGAAATGGAGGCCCAGAGAGGCTCAGAAATTTGTCCAGGGTCACACAGCTAGCACATGTGACCTAGCAGGGCGTCCTTCACCAGACAGGCTGGGCACTGCCAGATGAGCTTGCTGTGTGACAGCCCAGGAGTGGATGCAGATGGTGAGTGAAGAAGCCGAGAGAAAGCCACAGTGGCCAGTTGTGACCAGGGCTAAGAAGCCAAGCCTGTGAGAAGGGAACCGCCCAGAAGGGAGCCCCAACATGGGGCCTGACAGCTCTTGGAGGGCATTTCCAGTCACTGAAGTCTTGGAGGCTGAGAAATGTTGTTCCTGAGGGCTTAAATGTTCCACCAACTGTTGCTTGGAGAGTAAATTGTAGGGAAGAGAATAAATAGATATGAATTGATTTGGAAGGTAGAAACAAGAATTTTTGACTCAGTGGACATCGGTTTGAGCAAACTCCAGGAGATGGTGAAGGACAGGGAAGCCTGGCGTGCTGCAGTTATGGGGTTGCAAAGAGTCGGACACAACTGAGCGACTGAACAACAACAAGAAACAAGAAGATGTGAAGTTTCCTGAAGATGCAGCGCAGGCTTGAGACATCAGGCCCCAGGTCTGAGCTTGGACCTGCTTCTCACCCTGCTGGTAACCTGGGTGGCTTCTTCCCCGTCCCAGGGACAGTGACAAGCTCTGACTCAGTCAGAAACAGGACACTAGGAATGGCCGTAACAAAATCTTACAAAAGGTGTGCAAGACTTGTATGAAGAGACACAAAAGCTCCTGGGAGGACACTCAAGAAGACCTAAATAAATGGAAATAAATGGCCACTCACCGGTAAGAGCACTCCACGTTGTAAATATTTCCATTTCACTCAAACTGATTAACAAATTCAATAACACTTTAATCAAAATCCCACCCAGATATCTGACTCTAAAATATGAATGGAAAAGCCTAAGTCTGAGAATGACCAGCATGTTCTTGAGAAAAAAGAGTATTACATTCCTGCTCTACTCTTATCAACACAGATGAAGCTGCAGAACTGTAACAGTTTTGATATAAGGATAGGCGTCTGGCAAAGCTAACAGAATAGAGAGCCCAGGAAAAAATGCCACAAGAATTTAGAAAATAAACTTGTGGAATTGCAAATCAATGGAGTAAGGTTAAACTATTAAATGGTTCTAGAACAATTGGTTGGCTGCTTGGAAAAAAATGAAATTGAATCCGTTTCTCACTCTATAAAAATAAATTCCTGATAGATTAAATTCTTAACCATTAAGGCAAACTTCTTAGGATAATAGAGAAAAATAGACACATTTTTATGAATGTAGAGGAAAAATATTTCTTAAATGGTTTCCTTAATCAGCTAACCATAAAACCCTGACATATTTGATTACGTTACTGTTAAAAATATCTGTTCTTCAAAGTACATAAACTAGGAAGACAACCTGTAGAGTGGAGGAAAGGATTTGAAATGTATATTATTAATGATGGGTTTAGAAATATGCATTTAAAAAGAACTTTTCAGTAAAGAAGACAATTCAGTAGAAACACAAGCATTTATCAGAAATGGAAACAAAATGTCTCATAAATATTTGAAAAGGTCATTTTTCTTGTTCATAATCCAGGAAAATAGCTGTTTATTGCCAACATATGCAATTCCAATTGATTTTGTGTTTGACGTTTTTTCTGGGCACCTAACTATAGTCTCAGAATTTTCAATAATTTGTTAATTCAGGTGGATTTCAATGTAGTCAGTCGTATCATCTGTGAATCGTGAAAATGTTGTTCTTTCCAGTTCTTTTACATATTTGATTTTCTTGTCTCATTGCACTGTCTAGGATGCACTGTCCCACATCAGAGATATGAACCATATCTGGCTACTGAGCTCTTGAAGTACAGCCAGTGCTCCTGCGGAAATGAATGCTTCTGTTAACGTTATTTAATAATTTAAATTTAAATCTAAAAACTGAAGCAATGTGGAAATTTTCTCCACTACATAATTTGAATGCAGGGCTACGTTTCACTTTGTTGTTCTAACTAAAATATTCTACTCTAGTGCACACATATTTTTAATTTTGCTAATGTGATTGCTAGAAAACTTAACTTTTAAAATTCTGTATGTGCCTGTCACTGTTCTAGGTAGGGCCTTTGACGCAGTATTAATAGAAGCAGTGCTGGTGAACATCTCATCCCATTGACTTTAAAAGGACCACTTCTAACATGGTACTATTCACAGCCAGGTTTTATTGGATACTCTTAAAAAAAAATTTTTTTTGGCCACGCTGCATGGAAGGATATTGTTCCACAACCAGGGATTGAACCTGTTCCCCTGCATTTGAAGTGTGGAGTCTTAACCACTGGACTGCCAGGGAAGTCCCCGGATATTCTTTATTAGATGATTTCTTCTATTCCTATTTTAAAAATAAATAGATGTTTAATCTTATCAAAATATTTTCTGCACCAAAAGTAAAAAAGTTTTATGGTTTTCCTACTCTGAATTGTTAAGTGATGAGTCACATTAATAAATTTTCTAATTTTCAAATATCTTTTTATTCTTGGGATAAAACTGTGGTGCATTAACATTTTGTATAGAATTTTTTCTCTAGTTTTAGTGTCAGAGTCTATAGTCTCACAGACTGATCTGAAGGTAATTTCTTCTTTTTTGATTCTCTGAAACAGTCATATAATTTTGAAATTTGGAATTTTTCAGTTGCTAAAAGAGTATAAGAAATCATACATAAAATCATTTGCCCCTCCCCTTCATTTCTGAGGATATATTTTTAATGTCAATTTATTTTTATTATAGGACTCTTCAGGATTTCTTTTTCTCCTTGAACCCAGTTTCATATTATTTCATCAGCTTTTTAGATTTAATGACAAGAATTCTTTTTTATGATACAGTCATTAGCTTTTTAGTTTGTTAGATTTATAATTATATCCCCTTTTATTACTGTATTATTTATCTATTCCTGTCTCTTTTTGTCTTTAGCTAATATTACCAAAACTGTGTCTATTGTACTAACTTAAAAAAAAAAAAAAAAACCCGTGGGCTTTGTTGATCCTCTTTCATTTACATTTGTTTTTCACTGATTTATCTTTGTCTTTATTGTTGCCTGCATGCAGTGATCTTTATCCTGTTGTTCTTTTACTAACATCTTTAGTTGAGGGATTACCTCATTATTTTTTTGGCCTTTTTACTTTCTAATATAAGCATTTAAAACTATTTGCTTTCTTCTATGTGCTGCTTTCAATACATAGTTCAAGTTTTAAAATTAGTATATTTCCTTATCACTTATTTCGAGTTTAGTTCAGTTCAGTCACTTAGTCATGTCCGACTCTGCGACCCCATGAATTGCAGCACACCAAGCCTCCCTGTCCATCACCAACTCCTGGAGTTTATTTAAACTCATGTCCATCGAGTCGGTGATGCCATCCAGCCATCTCATCCTCTGTCATCCCCTTCTCCTCCTGCCCCCAATCCCTCCCAGCATCAGGGTCTTTTCCAATGAGTCAACTCTTTGCATGAAGTGGCCAAAGTATTGGAGTTTCAGCTTTAGCATCAGTCCTTCCAATGAACACCCAGGATTGATCTCCTTTAGAATGGATTGGTTAGATCTCCTTGCAGTCCAAGGGACTCTCAAGAGTCTTCTCCAACACCACAGTTCAAAAGCATCAATTCTTCGGAGCTCAGCTTTCTTCACAGTCCAACTCTCACATCCATACATGACCACAGGAAAAACCATAGCCTTGACTAGATGGACCTTTGTTGGCAAAGTAATGTCTCTGCTTTTTAATATGCTAAGGAGTAAGCGTCTTTTAATTTCATGGTTGCAATCACCATCTGCAGTGATTTTGGAGCCCCAAAAAATTAAGTCTGACACTGTTTCCCCATCTATTTCCCGTGAAGTGATGGGACCAGATGCCATGATCTTCATTTTCTGAATGTTGAGCTTTAAGCCAACTTTTTCACTCTCCACTTTCACTTTCATCAAGAAGAGGCTCTTTAGGTCCTCTTCACTTTCTGCCATAAGGGTGGTGTCATCTGCATATCTGAGGTTATTGATATTTCTCCCCGCAATCTTGATTCCAGCTTGTGCTTCTTCCAGCCCAGTGTTTCTCATGATGTACTCTGCATATAAGTTAAATAAGCAGGGTGACAGTATACAGCCTTGACGTACTCCTTTTCCTATTTGGAACCAGTCTGTTGTTCCATGTCCAGTTCTAATTGTTGCTTCCTGACCTGCATACAGATTTCTCAAGAGGTAGGTCAGAAGTTCTGGTATTCCCATCTCTTTCAGAATTTTCCACAGTTTATTGCGATCCACACAGTTAAAGGCTTTGGCATAGTCAATAAAGCAGAAATAGATATTTTTCTGGAACTCTCTTGCTTTTTCGATGATCCAGCAGATGTTGGCAATTTGATCTCTCGTTCCTCTGCCTTTTCTAAAACCCGCTTGAACATCTGGAAGTTCAGGGTTCACATATTGCTGAAGCCTGGCTTGGAGAATTTTGAGCATTACTTTACTAGCGTGTGAGATGAGTGCAATTGTGCGGTTGTTTGAGCATTCTTTGGGATTGGAATGAAAACTGACCTTTTCCAGTCCTGTGGCCACTGCTGAGTTTTCCAAATTTGCTGGCATATTGAGTGCAACACTTTCACAGCATCATCTTTCAGGATTTGAAATAGCTCAACTGGAATTCCATCACCTCCACTAGCTTTGTTCGTAGTGTTTCTAAGGCCCACTTGACTTCACATTCCAGGATGTCTGGCTCTAGGTGAGTGATCACACCATCGTGATTATCTGGGTCATGAAGATCTTTTTTGTACAGTTCTTCTGTGTATTCTCACCACCTCTTCTTAATATCTTCTGCCTCTGTTAGCTCCATACCATTTTTGTCCTTTAACGAGCCCATCTTTGCATGAAATGTTCCCTTGGTATGTCTAATTTTCTTGAAAGGATCTCTAGTCTTTCCCATTCTGTTGTTTTCCTCTATTTCTTTGCATTGATCGCTGAGGAAGGCTTTCTTATCTCTCCTTGCTATTTCTTTGGAACTTTGCATTCAGATGTGTATATCTTTCCTTTTCTCCTTTGCTTTTTGCTTCTCTTCTTTTCACAGCTATTTGAAAGGCCTCCTCAGACAGCCATTTTGCTTTTTTGCATTTCTTTTTCTTGGGTATGGTCTTGATCCCTGTCTCCTGTACAATGTCACAAACCTCCATCCATAGTTCATCAGGCACTCTATCAGATCTAGTCCCTTAAATCTATTTCTCACTTCCACTGTATAATCATAAGGGATTTGGTTTAGGTCATACCTGAATGGTCTAGTGGTTTTCCCTACTTTCTTCAATTTAAGTCTAAATTTGGCAATAAGAAGTTCACGATCTGAGCCACAGTCAGCTCCTGGTCTTGTTTTTGCTGACTGTATGGAGCTTCTCCATCTTTGGCTGCAAAGAATATAATCAGTCTGATTTCAGTGTTGACCATCTGGTGATGTCCATGTGTAGAGTCTTCTTTTGTGTTATTGGAAGAGGGTGTTTGCTATGACCAGTGCGTTCTCTTGGCAAAACTCCATTAGCCTTTGCCCTGCTTCATTCCATACTCCAGGGCCAAATTTGACTGTTACTCCAGGTGTTTCTTGACTTCCTACTTTTGCATTCCAGTCCCCTATAATGAAAAGGACATCTTTTTTGGGTGTTAGTTGTAAAAGGTCTTGTAGGTCTTCATAGAACCATTCAACTTCAGCTTCTTCAGTGTTACTGTTTGGGGCATAGGCTTGGATTACCGTGATATTGAATGGTTTGGCTTGGAAATGAACAGAGATCATTCTGTCATTTTTGAGATTGCATCCAAGTACTGCATTTCGGACTCTTTTGTTGACCATGATAGCTACTCCATTTCTTCTAAGGAATTCCTGCCCACAGTAGTAGATATAATGGTCATCGGAGTTAAATTCACCCATTCCAGTCCATTTTAGTTCCCTGATTCCTAGAATGTTGATGTTCACTCTTGCCATCTCCTGTTTGACCACTTCCAATTTACCTTGATTTATGGACCTAACATTCCAGGTTCATATGCAATATTGCTCTTTACAGCATCAGACCTTGTTTTTATCACCAGTCACATTCACAACTGGGTATTGTTTTTGCTTTGGCTCCATCCCTTCATTCTTTCTGGAGTTATTTCTCCACTGATCTCCAGTAGCATATTTGGCACCTATCGACCTGGGGAGTTCCTTTTTCAGTGTCCTATCATTTTGCCTTTTCATACTGTTCATGGGGTTCTCAAGGCAAGAATACTGAAGTGGTTTGCCATTCCCTTCTCCAGTGGACCACATTCTGTCAGGCCTCTCCACCATAACCCATCCATCTTGGGTGGCCCCATACAGCATGGCTTAGTTTCATTGAGTTAGACAAGGCTGTGGTCCATGTGATCAGATTGGCTAGTTTTCTGTGATTATGGTTTCAGTGTGTCTGCCCTCTGATGCCCTCTCGCAACACCTACCATCTTACTTGGGTTTCTCTTGCCTCGGACATGGGGTATCTCTTCACAGTTGCCCCATCAAAGCACAGCTGCTGCTCCTTACCTTGGACGAGGGGTATCTCCTCACGGCTGCCCCTCCTGACCTTGAACGTAGAGTAGCTCCTCTCGGCTACTTATTTCCAAGCATTATTTAATTTCTGTTACATTTTAAATTTGATTCGTGAGTTAAAGAGTAGCTTCCCCCCAAATTTCAGACATGCACAGCAATTTTTAGTCATTTTTTTCTTCAGTTGTAATTTAATTAACTGAATTGAACTGTGGTTGGAAAGCAACTGGTATTTTAGCAATTCTCTGACAGATACTGAAACTCTCCTTCAGCCTGCTATGAATACATCCTGAAGTTTTGTAAACATTTCATGTACTCTAGAGAAGAAAGTGTGTTTTCTAATATTCGGTGGAGGGTTATTCTAATCATTCGGTAGACAGTACATCCAATAAACCAAGACTCTTACTTGTTGACATATTTTAGATCTTTACTAATGTTCTTGTTAGCTTGTTCTATCGTCCAGCTCACAGTCATTGCTGAAGATGTGTTGAAATCTGTTATAGTGGTGAATTTGCTGATTTCTCCCCATAGTTGTACCAAAATTTGCTTAATATATTTAAGACTTTTCCATTAGGTCTACATGTGTTTAGAAATATATTACTTCTTGGTGGACTGAACCTTTTATCATTTTATAAAGTCATGCCATTTAATAGATTACTTGTTAATGACCTTGCTGTAAAGTGAAACACCCCTGTTCTTCCTTAGTCATCAGAGGCCCAGGTGCATTGAAACTCAGAGCTCTATTTCTTTACACATCATTTAGTAATTTTTAAAAGTCTGAAAGTTATGATTTAAATTTTAAGCAGCACCAACATTTTCCTGGTTTCAGAATGTCATCAATCCACTCTGAGTGAAGTTCTCTGGGGCATGTCTGTCCCAAGCCTTCATACAAGTGAGCCCAAAGAGCAGGGGTGAACTCCTTCAGACCTGTCATCTGGCCCCATCACAAGGGATCGCTAGGCTGACCGAGAGCCTCCTGAGGTCCTCAGAAGATGGCCATCAGGACCTCTCCTAAGAGACCCTCAAGGACTGGGAGCACCGGGCCCCCAGGCCAGGTACGGGGAGACTTCCCAAGAAGACCATGCCCATGTGCCCTCACCCGCTTTGGAACCCGAAGCCTCTCACTTCTTGTTCAGCCCTGCACTTTCCACCTCCCAGATGTGCCCTGAATTTCCCCCTCCCACTTTTTCCATTCCCACCACAACCCCTCAACAGCCCCACATCTCCCATCCAATCCCTCCAGACCGTCCTCCTTGATCTCCAAGCAGCTCCTATTAACTCTTCCTGGGGTGCTCACTACAAGCCTCAGACTTCATAGGTGCTTTAAAAAGGCACCACTCTCCAAGGGTAGCAGGACAGAAAGCTTCAGACGGTACGGGAAGGTCCCAGTCCTTGGTCATGAGTTCTGAGGTCTTGGACCACGTCTCTCACCTCCTCTGTCTCAGTTTTCTCCTTTGTGAAATGAGGATATGAATGGGGACCAAGTATGTGAGTCTCAGCATGCAACAAACACCCAGAAGTTCTTGTTTGAACGCCAGCTGGATGGAGAAGCAAAGGTTTCTCCTCCAGAATTGCATCTTCCGATGGGATTATAGTGAGCCTGCTAGGTTGGCAGGGAAGATCCTTCAATCCTCTCAAATCCCACTGCACAGTTAGATTCTGAATTTACCTCTGAGGAGACTACACCGCGTGTCACGAAGGGACAGCCTTGCAGGGTCACAGTTGTTAGAAACGTAAGGGAAGAGCTAATACTTACTCAGCATCTCCGATATGCTGAGTATTTCCCATACATTATGAGAATCAGTGCTCCCCCAAGCCTGACAAGGTAGGTACAGTTAAAACCCCCATCTTAGAGAGGAAGAGACAGAGCTCGGAGCCCCAGACCCCATGGGTGACACGTGGCAGAGAGCAGAGGAGTCCACGTGTGTCCTGTGCTTGCTGTGAGCGGCCGTCCAGAGCTGGCGCCCCGTGTCTGCCTCATCACATGGGTGGGTGCATGCCCCTGTGAGCACCCGCATGTCAGCTCAGCACCCCCAGGGTCACAGACGGCACGCTGCCCCTGTGAGCTCCAGTTTCCCAAGCCAGTTGAGCTTTACACCAAAGCCCAGCACTGGGGCGGCAGAGTAAAGCCACAGGGCCTGCCATTTCCAACAGTTGTAATCAAGTTAGAAAGCAGGACTTACTTGCTGAGAATTCTGGTCCTATTGGGTCTCCACTCCTGTCTGAGATCTGCCAGCTTTGGGGGTTGCAGAGAACACGCGGGAGCAGCCGGGTAGTTGGGTTGAAGCCCTGCACTCTTCTCACTGCTTCAGATCTGTGAGCCCTTGCCTTTCCAGCATCATACGCTGGTTAAACATTAATTTCTCATAGTGATAAAGGTCAAGGAAATCTTGAGAAATCTCTGGGGAACCTGGGAAACGATTCTTCACTCAGAATGTATACACATTTACTTCTGTTTCCTTTTAGTATTTTATACTTTTAGATATTTATCTTTAGAACTTTCCTCCATCTGAAATTTATTTTAGGGTAAGTCATAGATAAAGTTCTGATTTTTTTTCCCTCCATAGAGTAAGCTAATCCTTCCAACATGATTTTTGAAATATAGTTCCGTTTCTTGAGCTTGTTGTTTTGGTCCTGTGAAACGGTTCTTTCATTTCTGTGCCAGGGCTACAGTGTGTAAACTTTGCCTCTTTCCTTTTTAAAATATTTTTGTTATTTTTAATTTTTTTAATTTATGTATAGTTGATTTACAATGTTGGGTTAATTTCAGGCATACATACAAATGCATCACTTTCTAGGTATTTGGGTTCTTGGAAGGCAAGAAATCCCTTATCATTTTTCTTAAAAAAGAATCCTTTCTGCTTTCATATATATTTCTTTCAAGAGGAACTTGAAAATCATTTGTTCCTACATTCAAATATTCTGCTGAGGTCTGGGTTGCAAGCATACTGATGGAGTTAAATTGTGAGGATCTGACCTTTGGGAAGGGCGTTTTCCCTTCTATAGCCCCGTCGTCTCACTCCAGGGACATTCTTGTCTTAGTTTGGGTTCGTCCAAAGCTGCCCTAAGACACAGACTGGAGGGCAAGTTGTTTATTTTGTTAGTTGTTATTTTGTTAGGCAGCACCCGGCACACTTCCAAGCCACTTACCCCTGTGGTGGCCGGGTGGGCAGGTCCCACAGGGCAGGACTAAGGAGGTAGGACAGACTGCCCGCCTGTCAAGGCTGGTAATTCCCCTGCTCAGCCCTCACTCAGGCACAGCAGGCTCTGGTGCCGAGGGGCAGCCTTGGGCAGAGTCACTGGACCTGTCAGCTGTGTGCGCAGAAGTGATGAGTCATGGACAGCCTCTGCCAAGCCTCCTTAACTAAGTCCTGTGTCCATAGGTCAGTGTTGGAGGCTCGCTGATGCTGGAGTGGGAATTCTAGGGACTTTTATTGTACCGTGTGGACTGGAACTTTTCTACAGAACACATTTTCAACTGAATGCAGCTTGGAGTTAAAGAATCCCTTCTGGTGGTATCGTGTGTAGATCTCATTGGGGAGGGGTTTCTGGGTAGATCTTCCAGGCAGACGCAGTAAAGCTGCCCCCAATTCATGATCTTAAGAAGACTTTTCCTCCCCCAGTGACAGTCATGCCTTGGTTACACTGAGCAACTCTCTACAGGGTCAAAGCCACGCCGTCTGGTCTGGAGACACCTTTGCATGCGTGCTAAGCTGCTTCAGTAGTGTCCAACTCTTTGTGACCCTGTGGACTATAGCCGACCACAATCCTCTGTCCATGGGATTCTTCAGGAAAGAATACTGGAGTGGGTTGCTGTGCCCTCCACCAGGGAATTTCCCGACCCAGAGATCGAACGGGTGTCTCTTATGTCTCTTGCATTGGCAGATGGGTTCTTTACCACTGGCATCATGTGGGAAGCCCTGGAGACACATGTAGGAACTTCAATATCCCTACTTGGTGGAGAGCAGCAAGGGAGCCCTGGAGACTCCAGTGAAGCAGGGGGTGGAAAGCCAAGGGGCCACACTGAGGATGACTATGACCCCAACTCTGACCCCCACCCCAACCCTATAATCCTAAACACTTCAACCTAAATCCTAACTCTAACCCCAACCCTAAACAGACCTAACCTCTAACCCCTCACCCTTAACCCCTAAGCCCTAGTCCTAATCCTAGCCCGAACCCTGAGACTGAATCTGCAGAGGAGAAATATCCAAGGAGTCAAATTTTCTTGGAAAAGCCACTCTTCTTAGGAGTGGTTGACAATGTCAATTCTGTATTTTCTGCTGAGTGGAAGTTTTTAAATTTAATGGAGTCCAGCTTGCTTTCTACTTCTGTGGACTGTGCCTTTGGTATTGTAGCCAAAATGCCATCGCTAACTCCTCTATTCATCTAGGTTGTCGCTCACGTCATACTCTGGGAGTTTTGTGGTTTTGCGTCCTACATCCAGGTCTGTGATCCATTTGGAGTTAGTTTTTGTGACGGTGTGATGTCTGTGTTTAGATTTATCTTTTGCTCGCGGGTGGCAGTTGTTTTAGCTCCGTTTGTTGAAAAGACTGTCTCTGCTCTGCTGTGCTGCCTTCAGTCTTGTGTCAGAGATGAGCTGATTCTCTTTGTGCCAGTGTTTCCAGGCTCTGTGTTCTGTTCCGTCGATCCACTTCTCTCTGCTTCCAGCAAGTCCGCACGGCCTTGGTCACTGCAGTTTCAGAGCAAGTCTGAGGTTGGGTGTGTCAGCCCTTCAACACGGTTCTTCTCCAATTCAGTGCTTTCTGATTCACTGGGATTGACCTATCGTTGGATCATGAAACCAGTTTGGAGATTTCATGACCAGCATTTTAAAAAAGGAAAGCAGATAGAACAGAACAGAATAGGAAAGAGGGGGCTTTGCACCTAACAAGGGAAACGGTGCTTCCTGAAATTTCTGTTCAATTACATATGCATGTCTGTGTGTGTGCACGTTGGGCCACTAGATGACAGCGTTTCTTACCATAGGTTATGATCAAAGACGACGGCTGGCACTGAGGGTAATTCTCTCTAGAGAAATAAGGGAGGCTGGGGTTTGTAAAATCTGCAAGTGAGGATTCAAGAGTAACCACAAAAGCTGGAGGAGGCAGCCTTTAATGGCAAACAGCTATTCCAGTACTTATTGCTCATTTCATTCAAAAAGTGGTGCTCATATGTTCCTTAGCAATTTGTAGTTTTCTTCTGGGAATTTCAGGCTTATATCTCCTGTATTATTTCAAGCTCCGAAGGGAGCAGGACTCAGCCTGGGAGGCGCCAGGCCTCAGCAGGACCTGAGGGCGGGGGGGAGCCCAAGGAGGGGGCTGGTCAGCTTGGCTGAGCACAGAGAGAGCTATACGCTGCTCAGCTACTCAAACTAATTATAGTTAGGCTAATACATTCCACTGGGCTTCAGCACATTCTTCTGTCTTTTGGCTGCACTGCCATGGCTTGCAAGATCTTACATGATCTGAGTTCCCTGACTAGGAATCGAACCCTGGGCTCCAGGAGTGAAAGCACCATGTCCTAACCACTGGACCACTAGGGAATTCCCTATCTCATTGGCTTTTTCACCTCATTTGGGGAGGGGGTGCAGATGTAGTGTTAGTGGCCAGATTGCAAAGGAGGAGGGGGGGTAAAGGCCAGAAGAGGCTCCTGCTGGGTGCTGAGGCAGGCAGGAGAGAGGACGGTGCCGTCCCTCAGGAGGCCTTGATTTTGCCCAGTTACCTGGCCACGGACTCCCCGTGGATTCTGTACGATGTCATGCAGGCCATTGCCAGCCTCTGCGAGTGACTCAGTGCAAAGACAGTGGTGGGAAGGTGCCAGAGGATCCCTGAGCAGCAATCGGGCCGGTGTGAGGGGGTGGGGAGGGGGCACCATGGGGGCTGCATGGCTTCCACCACATGGGGCCTGTCAGTGGGCGGAGAGAGTCTGGAGGTGCCTGAGTCCCCAGTGGCCCTCCAGTTATGCTGGCCATGTGCTCACTGGGTGCTCTTCAAGACAGCTTCAGGCATTTTTGGATTTAATTCTAAGCCTTTCCCATCACATTCTACCAAGATCACTATCTTAGGAGCTGAAAACTCTGGTGGCTTGGAAGGGATGAAAACACAGAGAGTACGTGGACCCTAAAATCCTGACGCTCATCGTAAGTTGGGGACGGTCCCACCCCCCTGTGCTGGCCAAATGCTTTTATCACCAAGTCAGAGATTTTAATTCTGTAGGTTTAAGAGAGGCCTGAGGATGTGGAACACACAAGCCTGGCTCTTGGGGCAGCTTCTAGAATTCTCCTTCCCCGTGGGAGCTGCACTGAATCTTGCTGAGCTGGCACAGAGGCATGGCTCTGTCTCCTACCCGTCAGGACCCCTGGGAGTAAGACCAGGAATACACTTGCCCTGCCTCATCTTGAAGGTGTCCATTCTGGAGAGGAAGTGTCAGAAACGCAGGTTTGGTACAGCTGTGCAGCCCAGCCTTAAAGCAAGGTTCAGCTGTCGACTCAGCAATGCAGCAGAAAACCACCGATGTTCTGAATGACCTTAGACTCTACCTCAGTCCTCCCAGAAAGTTCCGTGAAATCATATTTTATGTACAATAGAATAGTGCAATGACAAAAATCAATATAATTTCACTTTTTGTACAAAATAAAAAGACGTTAAGCTCCTTCCTCCAATAAGAAATACACCCAGCATTGCATATTTTTGAATCTAGTTGGCTGGATGAATCCTCCACGATGCTTTAGTTCATCCCCAGAAACTCCAACACTTTGTCCAGATTGGTTTTGAATTAGTTTCAAAGTGTCAAGAATGATCCCTGTGTTCCATGTAATCACCCTGGACAAAGCCATCTCCGAGAGGTCCCACGTGACTCGTTCTTACCCATGCAGAGACGTGGCTGTCTTTTCAGATGCACAGCAATAGAGCCCTGCTTACATTTAGAGTCGTGTGTAAACACATGCACTTTATATTTAGACATTAAAGCTGCACTCAGTCTGGGGAGATGCTCACAGTAGTGGTGATTATTTGGGGAAATACAAAAGGTAGAGTTTCTACCTCTGGCTCACTCCAGGAGATCTGGTCACTGGATAGGTGACTGATGTCAAATTGGGAAGCAGGCTTTTTCTCAGTGGAGTCATGTTGGTGGGGGGCTAAGTGGACATCACTGAGCTTTGTATACAGCATATGCCTATGATGTGAAACCATTCAATTATAAGTGGAAAGCAAAGTGTACCCAAACAAACTGGAGACAGCGGATGGCGTCACCCTGTTCTGGCAAACGAGAAGTTAGTATTGTCTTACCCACGGGGTGAGGCAGAGATGCCCCATGAGTGCAGGTGCCCTTAGCCTTGGACCTGGCTTCATTAATTCAGAACATTACCCAGACACAAGGAGATTGACTCTCAAGGGAACTGCCCCCGTCTTCCAACCATCCATCCCCACGTCTCTAACTTGGCCTCTCATTCCGGCTCCCATAAGACCAGCCGTGTCCAACAAGATCTCCTGTGATGACAACGTCCTATCAATGCACTGTCCAGTGCGGAGGCCGCTGGACACCACCACCGTCCATACACTATGGACAGCCACATGTGGCTATCGAGGACTTGAAATGAGGGTGATGTAACCAAGAAACTGAAGTTTTCATTTTATTTTTTATTGCAGTTTAAATAATGGCCATGCGTGCCTAGTGCTATCGAATTGGACAACACACACCTGCATAAGGGCACATTCTCCATCCACTTGTGCTCAGACCCACCTTTGCCTTCATTCTTCACACACCTTCCAGATGAGTCCCCAGCTGGGCCCAGGTCTTCCCGAGGAATCCTGTGCTATAGCCCTCGTAGACATCTATGCTCATGTGTGTGCACGAGTTTGTATAAGAATGTAGAATTACAATAGAATCTTTTTTACTTGTAAGAGACTTTTTCATAATTTTTATTTCAAATGACAAAACTCCACAATTATCAAAAATGACATTGCATAATTTGCCATAGAACAACCAAGGGGGAAAAGTTGTTGCATTGCAAAATAATATGAAATCATTTGGGGACATTTGTCTGGAAGGTGTGTGAGGCTGAATGAAAAGGCAGGTGTGACCCCAGGGAGGGAGACGAGTGGGCTGGAAGATCAATCTTGATGACTAATATTGTCAAGGTCTTGGAATTCACATCCATGACCCTTTGTGTTTATTGATAAGAAAGTTGCACACTGAAGAACTGATGCTTTTGAACTGTGGTGTTGGAGAAGACTCTTGAGAGTCCCTGGGACTGCAAGGAGATCAAATCAGTCTACCCTAAAGGAGATTAGTCCTGAGTTTTCATTGGAAGGACTGATGTTGAAGCTGAAACTCCAATACTTCAGCCACCTCATGAAAAGAGTTGACTCATTGGAAAAGACCTTGATGCTGGGAAAGATTGAGGGCAGGAGGAGTAGGGGACAACAGAGGATGAGATGGCTGGATGGCATCACCGACTCAATGGACATGAGTTTAGATGGATTCCGGGAGTTGGTGATGGACAGGGAGGCCTGGCCGTGCTACAGTTCATGGGGTCGCAAAGAGTCAGACACGACTGAGCAACTGAACTGAACTGAATTGAAATCGCATTCATTTACTTTGTCCTGCTAGCATCAGACACAATTCCTTTCTTTCCTACACAAACTTCCTATGAATGACTTGGCCAAGAAGAACCCACATTCTTCAAGGAACCATGAAGATGCCAAGAGAAAAGGAGAAAAAGAGTAGGAAAAAAAATGGTAGTAAGGAGTATTCAGTAGAAATACATTGACATGGAGATTAAATTGGCAGCCAAGCCTAATACCATGAAATAAAATAAAAACAAAACAAAAATCAAAGCAATCAGTTCACCAAAGCTTAAAGCAGTGATGCAGGAATATATGCAACAGAAGCCAGCATGACTCCGAAGAGAAATGGAGGGAAAAGGAAACATCCTTGTCGTGGTGCAGGTTGGCAGTGGCTCAGGGAGCAAGCAGCCTGCCCAGAGACTGTGCATGACCTGGGGGACAGACGGGACATGCACACTGATGGACAGATGGATGTGCACACCGAACCGAGTCAGCAAGTTTGAGAAAAGGTAAATCTTAGGAAAGGCAGGTGAGAGAGCCCCAACACACATAATATTGCTGTCTTTAAAAACAAGACCTGCAGGGATGTAACAAAACCAGATTTAGATGTAATTCAAGAAAACTTTCAGAGATCAAAGAAGACTTGGATCTATTTACAGACTGAAGTACACATGGCATCCCCGGGATGGGGGAGCGGGAATGACACCTATCACTCCACATCAAACCCTGCCTGTCCTGCTGTTCTCCAAAAGGGCCTGTGGTGCCCCGCCGGTGGCCCGTGCACCCTCAAGCGCCCTCTGCAGGCCGGGCTGAGATATGCGACCATGGAGTCCCTGCCGGCATCTCCTGGCCTGGGGTTGGTCTCCACCCACCTGGCTGAGCAATCCCAGTTCTGCCAAGGACGGACTTTTCACTTGTTTTCTGTCCCCGTTACTGTTGTATAACTTCCAAGAAGAGGAGGGTTGCTGTGAAATTACCATTCTAAAACCCAATATTGTAGGATATTTTTCTGTTTACTTTTCACAGGGGTAAGTTTTTATCACAGAAAATTCATAATTTTATGAATCCCTCAAAGTGGGTTTAAAAAACCAGTAGCACTATGATCAGGGCAGTGAGATCAAGTTTAATGTCGTGTCTTCTTTTAAGTATATCAGCTATTGGCTTATCTGTGTGGCCCCTTGCATCACCTTCTTTGGAAAGAATACCATGGTCTACATTTGGGACCTGGCTCAGTGCTTTACCCCCCACCCCCCTGGACTCTGGGAACATGGAAACATGAGCTCGCTCATGTCATGCCTTCTGTACACTGTATGCCCCACCACCGTGCACGCTCTCCCCACACAGACTCACACACGCCTCTGCACATGCCCTGCCTGCATCCAGCCTTCCTCACCCCGCCTCCATCTGCCCTCTCCCACCCCCACAGCACACTTGGTTCTGCTCTCCCGCCCCAAGGACACCCATCGCCCTCACCACATACACCCTGCACACATCACACACCAGCCCCATCATAAACACGCGCGGCACCCGCCACCACACCTCCCCCGCCCCCCTCCATCTCTGACAAAGAGGAGAGTGTTGTGAATTATTGCTCTTGCTCTGATGGCAGCCTGCCTTAGTGGGATGAGATTTCCAACCCAGGGTGCAGATTCTGAAAACAAGCGATGGGAGAATTCAAAATGCCACAGGTGTGCTCCGATGGGTGGACACAGCTGGCTTATAATACACTCTGCTGGGGCTGGGACAGGAGGAGGTGAGTCAGGCCCAAGGACAGCTAAGTGATGCTGCCTGCGGGCCCCAGGTGAGGTCCTGTGGGAGCAGAGATGCAGGGCATCCATTCTCTTATTCTTTCTGCCCATTTCTCACATGGGCCATTTTGCTCATGTGACGGCAAAATCCAGTCACACTTGAACTGCACAAATGTGAGTTTTGAGTTTCTTGAGGTGTTGGCTACAGCTGAGGGAAGCTCTGCCTCCCTCTGGAGCTTCCACGGGTCTCTGTTCTTGCAGAGAAAGTGGGGGAAGGAGAGGCCCGTGGATCTGTTCCGTGGTTAGCACGGAGCCCACCTAGCAGGTTCACACCAGTCTGCACCCACTCATTTGTAACTACTGTTTAGCCAGGTAAGAAGCACATCACTAAAATATCCCAAATCATCTCCCTAGGTGTTTAGTGCTTGATCAGCTGAACATTTTTAAAATATAGAAACAGACACCACAGGCAAAATGAAGAACACTGTATTAATGTTTATTTCTAACGACAAACAGAACATCAGTCCCTTATTTGTACAAAAATACCTGAATGTTTACAGTTAGGTTCGTGAGCCGAGGAGCTATGTACAGAAAGGAGCAAAGCACGTGGGACAAAGGTTTTGTCTTTTGGGTTAATCTGTTCTGCGTTCCCTGAAAACGTCGACACGTCAGGCAATGCCATGCTCACCACACCACAGCATCAGAGCCCCCGCGAGCCAGCCCCACCCCCGCAGAGGTGTGTTGATTGGTCAAACCCTCAGGTATTCAGTGCAGAAGAGAGAAGACAAAACATCTAGACTGAGGCACATATTTCTTCAAGGTTTAGCAAACAGAAAAACGTTCTGAAACTCTAACACATAAGGTCACAAAGCTCTCCTACTTAGCATTAATCCCCAAAGCATTTGGCGTTTTCTTTCTCAATTCAGTCCAGGTTGCTACATGGAGTTTCTGTTCACAACAGAAAATCACAGGAAGAGATAAAAAGTCAACAGGCTCTGAAACGACCCTGAGCTGTTCCGTTTACATTCATGTCATTTAAATACAAAAATAAAAGTCGAATGTCCTTCAGCCCCTGGCTGGCCCAGCTGGACGCCCATCTCCTGCGAGGGGCTGCCCTTTGGCAGGGGGATCCCCCAGTACAAGGGGCCCTGGGAGGTCACGCGCTGTGCAGCTCACTGTGGCCAGGAGGGTACACACAGAATCGTGCATCAGAGTCAAGCTCTAGTTCTCTTTTTAAATAGGTGTATTTATAAATACGCAATACTGCAGATACTAGCTGTCTATTGAGTGAGTCTCATCTCACTGGTGGAGACTGGTCTATGTAAACAGAAAACAGAAACTGGAGAGGTGGCTTTTTTTTTTTTGCTGGATTTTTTTGTTTTTTAAAGGCTTTACCTCCAACTGGCAAAGAGAAAAATGTCTACTTAGTGTAACTAAAGCATCAGTCCCTCCAGGGGAAGCAGGCTGCCAGGCATGACTCAAAAATTACCTAATTGTCAACAGTTGGAAAGATTAACAGGCCAGAAAACAACCACCCCCATCCCAAAACAAACAAGCCAAAAAGCCATTGAATGTTCATGGTTAAAAACATGTTTTACTAAAAATTCTTCATTTGTCTAAGTAGACACTTCATGGGAAATAAGTAGAGTGTGTCTTGTCAACTAAAATACAGTGTCTATACCACGAACTGAGGTACAGCGGGTATGCGTCACTGTGTCCTAAGCCGCACGTCTCCCTTGGGAAGTGCTGCAGTGGGCAGTCCAGGGGTCTAGCGGCCAGCACGGTCCACAGGGGCAGGGAAGCATGGCCGCTGTGACCTGAGGACGGAAGTCATCCTTCAGCAAGCGGTGTGCGTGCCGTCGGGGAGCCCTTTCTGCTCTGCATGGATCAAAGGCAGAGGAACGGCCGCCTGCACACTGAAGACTTGGCCACGGGGCCAGGCAGAGGGTGGGGACATCTCAGGCCAGAATCTGACTCAGCTCCTGGAGCTGCACCCAGTGCTACATTGCCAACCTGTCCATGGCCAGCCCCACTGTGGGGGCCTCCTGACCCGGGCCAATGGAGGAACCACCTGCTGCCTTGCAGGGCCTGGCCACAGGGCTGTCAGCAGGAAGGAGGCCACCAAGCGAGACCATCCTCTGTGGGGCTGCCCTCTCCAAGGTTTCCACCTCTGTCACCATGGAAACCCGCTACATATGGAAGCAGGCCACGCAGGTGCCACCTCCTTTCAGATCCTCAGAGCCCCCACGGCAGGAAGAGCAGCCTTGGAAGGCTGGCACCACTGCAGAGGGGTAAGGCAGAGATGGTTCTAGAACAGGCTGGAAGGTGGGGCAGGCGGCCTGGCGTCCCCTGCAGGCAGGCAAGGGGCACTCGCTGTATGTTAGGAAGGCTAGCCTGTGGCCAACGAGGGGCCGCCACTCAGCCCTGTGTTGTGGGACAGCGAGTTTTCCAAAGAGACATGTGTCCAGCAGCGGGGAAGACAAAACGACACGTGGACGGCAGGTGGGCAGCACGAGTGGGGGATGGGCACAGAGTGGGGGGAGGCAGACTGGGTCGCTTCTCTGGCCACAGAGCACACCACGTGCCTGCCACAAGAACACCTTTTATTTCGAAAAAGCTTTCAAGTATACTGGGGCGGGGGAGGCTGGGGTGCCTGCTGTCTGGGAGTGATGTGCAGAGGGTATGCACCACCCTCTGCAAACGCGGTCAACCTCTGGGGGCTGCCCCTTTTCAAGTGTCTTTACATCTCGTACACACGGAAAAGCCACGGCCCCTCCTGCCATAAGCTGAATACAATATTGAAAACAAGGAGTGCAAAAAAGGGATCGATACAAAAAAGTAAACATATCAGTTTTAATTGTCAAGATTATTCCAGGGCAAGAGTTCACTTCTAATCACTTCTCTCTGGCTTGCGTTCCTCCATGGCCCAGCCAAGACCATCATTCCAGTTTACTCTCGAATCTGCTCTCTCCTGCCCTCCCTGATGAGGCCAGGGAGAGAAGGGCAGCCCTGCTGTATCTGCAGCAGCGAACCACCGTCAAGTCCAACAGACGAGTCGATTGTGGTCAGCCGGTGCCAAATGCACCGTCTTGCTCCGAGCCCCGAGGTGCAGACAGATGTGTGTTCTGAAGGATGCACAGGCCTCTTCACTCCAGTGTCAGCGCCCACCGGCCTGCAGCCAGGCTAGATCTGAGGTCATAAGGCCACTCGGATGCAGTGGTGCTTCAGTCTGCAAGGCAGGACCCCTTTGTTCAGCTGGTAAAAGTCAACAAGCTGGATCAGGTCAGAGAATTTGGTGTTCCCGTCGTCAAGGCTGAAGAATGTCTGCCCGTCATCCTCGCACTGGAGAGACACAATGAGACCGGCTACGTCAGAGGCCACAGCTCAGGCCCCACCGTCAGGATTAGTGCTCTCCACCCCTGGGCAGGTTCCAGGGCGACATATGGAGCCAGTGAGGTGAGCTAGAACACAGGGAAGGTGGTCACACAGCGAGGTTTTTGTGTGGAGGCAGGTTGGGAGGGCACTGCCAAGTACCTAAGGCTACAGGGCACAACTGCGCCCCTATTTCTGAGAAGGGTCCCAAGCGCCTCCCAGTTCGCCTTGCTCGTAAGGGCAAAGTTGGTCAGTCAACCTGTGAGTGTCCGTGCACTCAGCACACCCTGTGGAGGAGGGTGAGGTTGACCAGTTGACCTGAGTATCCATGCATTCACCACTCACCATGGAGGAGGTTGATCAGTTATCCTGTGAGTGAGCACTCGGCCCACCCCACAGAGGAGGATGCGGTTAATGAAGCCTGTGAGTGTCCATGCAAATGGCACACCCTATGCATAGAGGGAGCTCCTTTAAAGATCTCACTAGCGAGCTTGAAACTGTCCGATGTTTACTGTTCTCTATTGTGGTTAGTTCAAAAGTTGCATGAGGAACAAAATCAGAACACTAAAGAGTAAGCGTGAGTGTGAAAACATCAGTACTTACAGGTAAGATCTGGAAATTTTTAATCTTCTGATGATGACACAGTGTGAGGACGAACGCCTTTGGGTTACTTTGGCTGTCACGGAGGAGAAAGAGCCTGGGGACGGAGAGAGTCAATTGACCGTGAATTCCAGACTGAGTATGCATGGTATCTGCATGTGTGCCTGAACAGGCAGGCTTCAGGAGGCGAGGTTTCAGGAACCTCTGGGAGCTGCGTGAGCTGTAGGGCAAGGCCAGCCTCCACACCCAGACTGTGCTCTGGCTGTCACGCCCCATCAAAAGGAACCAGGGGACATGGCTCCTTGGGGACATGGCTGCCTCTAGGGCTGAGGCAGGAAAGGTCTAGGGTGAAGCTGGTACACTTTGTGTCAGAAAGTACGGAGGTACTCAAAGAAAGCTAACTTAGGAGGCAGGGTGGCCACACCCGGGCATCTAAGTGAACAACACCGGTGACTGATCACCACCTATAGCACAGAACAAGAATCCTGAGTCCACACTAGTGTGATAAATAAATGAACAAATAATAACAGAGGAGGAAAAAAAAGCTCTTCCTAAGAGCAGAAGGTCAGCTACACAAACAGAGAAAGAAGATGGATTAGAAAACCACCATCTGGCAATGACCAGATATCACCATTGATTAAGCAGATATTCACGGGATGCTGAAACCAGCATCAGAGTTTGTTGAGAATAACAGTGTCTTCATGGTCTCAAAGATCTACCCACTAATGTTTACGACAAAGGGACCAACAGTAACCTTCCGATAGAGAAACCTGGTGGACACCATCTTTAGGTATTCAAGTGACCACCAACAGGAATGAGACAACCCACCCCGGCACCTCCGACAGGATGCACTGCAGATGACTCAGCATCACCTCCTGGGAGTGAGCAGATGAGCCCGCACCTGGTGCTTCTCCCCTCGCAGCTCCTGTAAGTGTCGAGACACAAAGGAGCACAAGGCATCTGCTGCCCAGGGTGGTGCTGGGGCCAACAAGTTCTTTTCCTGCACAGCAAAGGATGCAAGTCGGACCCCCAGTAAAATCTGGGAAAGTGGCATGGCCGGGGACAGAATCACATTTGTGTTAATTTCCTAATGTTTATAACGAGCCTGTGGTTGCCTAAGAGAAGTCCATGTTTTTAGAAATTTTATATTGAAATAATTACAACTCACTCCTAAATGGTTCTGATAAAAAAAATGAGAGAGAGAACATGACTAAAGGTGCTACAACATTCATGACTCTGTTACATGAGTCATGCAACCTTCTACAATTTGAAATCACATCAGGAAGTCTGCAATTAACAAGTGATGGCCAGGATGTGGAGAGAAGGGAGCACTGTTGGTGGGAACGAAAACTGGTGCGGCCACTACAGAGAATAGTATGGAGGTTCCTTAAAAACTAAAACTACTGTATGATCCTGTAACTCTACTGCTGGATATACATAGATGGAAAAAGTGAAAACACCAATGTGAAAGATACATGAACGTCAATGTGCACAGCAGCACTATTTACAACAGCCAAGACACAGAGGCAGGCCACGTGCCCGTCAACAGATGACTGCATCAAGAAGCTGTGGTACATACACACAAGGGAACGTCACTCAGCCATAGTAAGAGTGAAGTCCTGTCATCTGCAGCAACATGGACGGACCTGGGGAACATTATGCCCAGTGAAATAAACCAGACAGAGAGAGACAAGTCCTGGATGATACCACTTATATGTGGATCCTAAAAAATAACACAAATGGATATATAAGCAAAACAGGAACAGACTCACAGGTGCAGAGAACAAACTCGTGGTTACCAAAGGGGAGAGGGAAGCAGGGAGGGACGAATCAGGGGCATAGGATCAACAGATCCAAACCACTGTGTATAAAACAGACAAGCGACAAACATGTATTGTGCAGCATAAAGATGATATCCACTATCTTATAGTAACCTGTAATGGAGAAAAACCTGCAAAAATACTGAATCACTACGCTATACACTGGAAGCTAACACAATACTGTAAATCAATGATCAGTTCAGTTCAGTTCAGTCGTTCAGTCGTGTCCAACTCTTTGCGATCCCATGAATCGCAGCACGCCAGGCCTCCCTGTCCATCACCAACTCCTGGAGTTCACCCAAACTCATGTCCATCGAGTTGGTGATGCCATCCAGCCATCTCCTCTGTTGTCCCCTTCTCCTCCTGCCCCCAATCTCTCCCAGCATCAGTCTTTTCCAATGAGTCAACTCTTCACATGAGGTGGCCAAAGTACTGGAGTTTCAGCTTTAGCATCATTCCTTCCAAAGAACACCCAGGACTGATCCCCTTTAGAATGGACTGGTTGGATCTCCTTGCAGTCCAGGGGACTCTCAAGAGTCTTCTCCAACACCAGGGTTCAAAAGCATCAGTTCTTTGGCGCTCAGCTTTCTTTACAGTCCAACTCTCACATCCAAATGAATGATACTTCAACTAAAAATTAGGATAGCATGCAGAAGTGTAAATCGTCGCTTTTACGTGAACACATCTGGAATCGGATGTTAAGACAGAGTTATTCTTTAGAAAGGAAAAGGCCCTAATTCCAGCAACAAAGAAGAAATGGCCTGACAGGAGACATATTTTAAAGGCATTAGACACGAAACTGTGACAATCAGATAAACCATCAGGGTCTAGATTGTAAATTCAGATGGAAGGCAGTTCAATAAGCCTGGGAACACCTGTTATAAAGGTGAAAAAGTTTTATTTCACCACAAGACATCTCAGAGTCTTCAGAATGTAGATCTTCAGCGTGACTCCCTTAGGGCCCGCGCAGGAGGTTTCCTATCTTACCTGACTCTTCACAGCATCTTTTATTATATACCAGCCCCTCTTTGACGGCGTTTTGCAGGATGCGTGTTCTGCAGGATACACTTTGGAGACGCCAGCCAGGATGGCACTGCACCGCAGGGCTGGGAGGACAGGAGGGGCGTGGCTGTGAAGCAGATGTGTGTGTGACGCGCTTGGCACTGGCAGAGCCGGGCTGTGCGCCTGTCCTTCCCGGGCTGTGTTCTCTTCTCCACGTGTGTCACTAGCAGAAGCCCAGGGACTCGATCTTCCTGGAGAAGCTGGGGCTGGGCAGTCTCAGCTGAGCCCTCAGTGAACCCCAGGTGTTCCTTCTGAGCACCACAGAGCAAGGCAGGTACAGATGCCGTCTGTCTGCTGCCCCGATGGCCTGTGCCTAATGGTTGTCTACCTGAAATGACCTCCGACATGGAGGCAGGGGGTAGGGCCAGGAGTCAGCGAGATTCCTGGATCTCACACTCGGGAGCGTCGGGTCGGGATCTGCCCCCTTCCCCGGCCTCTCCGCAGGACTGTGCACACGCTGGGAGCTGAGTGTAGACGGTGTGCACCCTGGAGGCAGTGGTGAGGCCATCAGCGAACCGCAGGCGCAGGGATTTCTGTTGGGGGTGGAGCACTGCAGAGACAAGCTGGGGGCTGACATGCCCAGAGATGTCTCTGCTTGGGACTCAGAGTGGAACACGGAGCAAAGGTGCTGGCAACCAGGATGTCCTTGCCACCGTCAGGACTCAAGTCAGGGGGCTCACGCATCTATTCAGGGACGAGCAAAGGGCTGCTCTCGTCTGGGGCTGACGGAGATCAGAGGGACAGCACAACTCAGGCATGCGGCCCAGGCACTGAGCACACCGCCTCGCTCAGGACTCACAGAGACCCTGGCACTGTGCTCATTTTGCAGTGAGGCCAGGGGGCCCAGAGAAGTGAGGCAAATTCCCTGAGATCACACAGCCAGCAGCGATCACGGGGGAGCCTTGGCACAGCCAGAGCAAGTGTGCAGGGGCTCCTCCATGGCTGGTGAGGACCCTACACTCTGCTGAGGGTGCTGTGTTAGCCCTGAGACAGCACCCCACTCTGCCTGTCGGGGGAGAGCCATAAAGAACACAAGTCTTGGCAAAGTCATGGCCTTCTGCACAGTGGAGGGGCCTGGAGTGTAGACAGAGGGGCCAGCTCACAAAAGGCACAGAGGCCGGGGGTGTAGATGGCAAGGGGGCAGGGGAGCTGGACCCCGGCGTGAACAGTAGGGGCAGGCGGAGGCAGTACAGAGCGTTACACACTGCAAGTCCCGACAGGAGCCCTGGGTTGAGCCACAGAGGGGCCTGCAGAGCAGGACTGGCCCCTGGGAAAGCTCCTTCCATCTTGGGCTTTGGCATGGGCTGCAGGCGGCAAGAAGGGGAGGAAGGAGGCAGCCAGGCAGTGCTGGGCTCCGCAGGGCAGGGGGTGTGTGTGCAAATGCACACGCACATGTGTGTACAGGCTCAGGCTTGCAGAAGTCACCTGTGGGGGCGCGGTGGGGTGGCGCTTCCCTCCAGGGGGCTTCAGAGGCCCCCCTGGGCCCCCTGGGTAGACTGCAGGCTCTGCTATCTCTTTCCACCCCCACTTCATCCGTGATTGGGGCTCAAGGTCTTGGCAGCAGTGTTTTATAACACCTGTCATCCTGGCCTGCCTTTCAGGGTTTTTGTTGTCAGACTCTAAATTGGCTTCCTCCATTACCTCTGCAGGGATTCACAATGAATTGGCATTGATTATTTAATTTACCTCGTTTTCCAAGCACATTTCCTCCCTAAACACGGGAGCGAGTGGACAATGTACATCACTGTGATGACACCTGAATGGGTCCCCGTATCCTGCCTTCTGTTTTTGCTAGAGCGCCAGCAGCTGGAGGCTGGGATTGAAGGACCTAACATATAACCTTAGAGGCAACTCAGACCCGGGGAAGGATAGAGAGGAACAAGGCAAGTGGGGGTGGGGAGAAAGCTGAAAGATGTCCACACTCCTCACCAAGGCTGGACAGAGGGAATCTGCCAACTGGGGCTTGGCCCCAGGAAAAGTTGAATTGCAAGACAAACGGGTTTTAAAAAAAAAGACCTGACACACAGTGCCGTGGGCCCAGCAGGCTGACCCTCCCCACCCCAGGGCCGCTCCTTTTAATGCAAAGTGGGCTGGCCTGTCAGCCTCTCAGGGACGTGGGTGCCACGTCACTGCCCTGGGCCCCGGGAAGGATGCATGGTACCCAGCAGTGCCTCCTGTGGTGCCATCACTTCTCTGGCAGTGCTGAGAGTGGCTCTTTCCTGTCTGCCCATTTCTGTCCCCCTCTAACCTTAAAAGAACTCAATCACAGGGATGAATCACTAGGCAACTGAAATCAACTCCTGACCTATTCTCTCCTGAATGAGTTATGCCTTGTCTAACCTGCTGATTCTTTTCCTAAATACAATAAAAAGAAGTAAAAATAAAAAGAAGAATTAAGCAGTTAAAGAATGGCTACATCTCTACCCCCAATAGCCTCCCTAAGTGATCCTGCAGACAGCCCATGTGGGCAAGACAACATCTCGGGTCACCCAGTCTGCACTCAGTGGAGAATGGTATGAATCTAATCTCCTGCCTTCATGATGCGCTGAGACCCTCATGGCCCCCCACCAACCCCTGCCCCACTGCCCTGGTTCCCTTTAAAAACTGTCACTGCTGAGCAGAATCTTCAGAGTCGGTCTCAGGCCAGGAGTTCACCTTCTCCCCAGACTGCTGGCTTTTCTGATTAAGGAACCTTTCCTTTCTACTCAAACTTGTCTCTTGAATTACTGGTTTATGAGTGATGAGTGGCTGAACCTGGCTTTGGTTATAGTAAGATGTCACCTGGCAAACAAACCCATTTGACTTGTGAAAATGAACCCCACACATGATTTGGTAAATGGGGCCCCATGAGAACATTTGGGGGCTTAGTTTGGTTGTGGTTTAGGGGTGCAACAGGTAAGCATCCTATCCTTGAAGCCCCTGGAAAACACAAACCTACATGCAAAAAACATCACTAAGAGAGGAGGGTAGGCTTTTCTCTCTTAGGCAGAAAGTTCATAGGAGAAGAAGCCAGTCTGTAGTCAGGATGGGTCACTTCTAAGGCTGTAAAAGGACTGTTCTACGATCAAGTGACATTTCAGAAAAGCTGTCTTGAACAACAGTACACCCATATGGGAAAAAAATCAGATCCATCTTTACAGAGAGAACTAGGATAAATACATTCTGAATGCACTTGGGATCTAAACATGCAAACAAAATTGAATGAACAGAAATGGAAGAAATAATCATGAAAAAAAGGAAGGGAGTGTAATCAATAATACAATTTCTAGAGGATAACGTGAACAAACTCCTTTATGATTGAGGAGTGCAGAAAATTTGTATGACTAGGACTCAAAAATCTAGAAAGATACAGCCTGAAGGACAAAAAGATAAATGTGACCATATTTAGAAAAACTGTATAAATCAAAACAAAACCCCCCTCAGCTAAGTCAAAAACACAAAGAACAACCTGGAAAAAAATGTTCGTAAAAAACGGATAGAGAAAAATCGGGCAAAAGATATATCAGCGGTTCAGCATTGCAAAAAGGAGTAGAAATGAAACTGGTCCTTACACATACAGCAAGAGACTCAGCCTCCCGGGTCAGGGAACCACAGGTGGCTGTCAGACAACCCCGGCGGGGAGAACCGGGCATTCTACAACACTCACTGTCTGCTCAACACTCCCACGTCCACGAACTCACCAGCAGAAACAGGAAGATGGGGCACAGCGTGTCACCACAGAGGCCTGGGAAAAAATGAAGCTGGGATGACGCGGGAAAGTGAACACAGCAGGGACCAGGAGGGGCCTCCTTCCCCGCCTCCTCCGGAGGCAGCTAAACGCAGGCTTGCTCCCCATGGACAGCCCACACCCCGGTTAAGGAGAGGCAGGTCACAAACACCAATGTGTTTTGCTTATATTTGTAAAAGGAAACAACGGAAGGATAAAGAAACCCTGATGAAAATGTGTACCAACCGTGGAGTTAGGGAGGCGAGTCAAGTCACCAGGCAAAGTACCTTCTTTTAGATTTTTGACTTCGGAATCAAGGCAACGTTTCAAATAGTTTTAAAAGCAGCATTAAATGGAAGAGAAAAGAAATCAGATCCATTTAACTAATAATCAAAACTGAGGAAGGAACCTGAAACATGGCAGTTTGGTGGTGGAACCACAGAGAAGAATTACCTTAGGGCTGGTATTTTAACATGATCCTGCCTGGAATGTTCCTTAATGACAAAAGGGCTATAAAGAAGTGTGAATTGAGTAATTTTACTGAAGTAATATTATGAATATTTTTATGATGTGATATGGGATACAGCTCACAAATACAGAGTGAGGTAAAGCAAGTAGCTAACAACGTTAGATTTTTCAGAGGAAGAAAAGAGAGATACAATAAAGTCTAAGATGTACGAATCCTGTAGCTTTCCATTTGAACTGGGATGTCAATGTGGACCTGTAATCTATTTTTCAGTTTAAAAAGCCTATGTCCTGGCTTTTTAAACTGAAAAAGAGAATTCTAGAAAAACATCTACTTCTGTTTCATTGACTTATGCTAAAGCCTTTGACATGTGGATCACAACAAACTATGGAAAATTCTTCAAGAGATGGGAATGCCAGACCACCTTACCTACCTCCTGAGAAACCTGTATGCAGGCCAAGAAGCAACAGTTAGGACCAGACATGGGATAATGGACTGGTTCCAAACTGGGAAAGGAGGACGTCAAGGCTGTATATTATCACCCTGCTTTTTTAACTTATATGCAGAGTACAACATGCGAAATACCAGGCTGGATGAAGCATAAGCTGGAATCAAGATTGCCAGGAGAAATATCAATAACCTCAGATATGCAGATGACACCACTCTTGTGGCAGAAAGTGAAGAGGACCTAAAGAGCCTCTTGATGAAAGTGAAAAAGGAGAGTAAAAAGTTGGCTTAAAACACAACATTCAAAAAAATAAGATCATGGCACCCAGTCCCATTACTTCATGGCAAATAGATGGGGAAACAGTGGACACAGTGGCTGACTTTATTTTTCTGGGCTCCAAAATCACTGCAGATGGTGACTGCAGCCATGAAATTAAAAAACACTTGCTCCTTAGAAGAAAAGCTATGACCAACCTAGACAGCATACTAAAAAGCAGAGACATTACTTTGCTGATAAAGGTCTGAGTAGTCAAAGCTATAGTTTTTCCAGTAGTCATGTATGGATGTGAGAGCTGGACCATAACGAAGGCTGAGCACCAAAGAACTGATGCTTTTGAACTGTAGTGTTGGAGAAGACTCTTGAGAGTACCTTGGACTGCAAGGAGATCAAATCAGTCAATCCTAAAAGAAATCAATTTTGAACATTCATTGGAAGGACTGATGCTGAAACTCCAATACTTTGGCCACCTGATGCGAAGAGCCGACTCCTTAGAAAAGACCCTGGTGCTGGGAAAGATTGAAGGCATGAGGAGAAGGGGACAACAGAGGGCGAGATGGTTGGATGGCATCACCGACTCAATGGACATGAGTTTGAGCAAGCTCCAGGAGATGGTGAAGGACAGGAAGGCCTAGTGTGCTGCAGTCCATGGGGTCACAGAGTCGGACATGACTGAGTGACTGAACAAGAAAATCAATGTGAACCTGTAATCTTTTTCAGTTTAAAAAGTGTATGTCCTAGCTTTGTCCATGGAAAAGACCTACCAATTTGGTTTCTAGACACCATTTTCCATTCCAAAAAGTCAGGGCATCGAAGAGAATGTGTCACAGCTAGAAAACAAACCTTATTAGTTTTGAGTCAAAAGAACTCAGGAACCAACTTAAGAGAGGCACACCCCACGAGTCCAAAAGAAAGCACCCAGAAAATCAAGAACATTAAACTTGGATTGAAAGAAGTTGAACACACAGCATCAAGCTCATCACGAGAGTTAAAATACAAAATACAACACCTCATTTGTCAGCCTTGGAAGATGGCAGGATACCAAATGACGGCCCTGGAAACTGACACTGCTCTGTGATGATCTAGAGGGGCGGGGTGGGGATGGGAGGAAATCCAAGAGGGTAGGGACATATGTATACAAACAGCTTATTCACATCATTGTACAGCAGAGACTGTACAATGTCCATTATCCCATGTCTGGGCCTAACTGTTGCTTCTTGGCCTGCATACAGGTTTCTCAGGAGGTAGGTAAGGTGGTCTGGCATTCCCATCTCTTGAAGAATTTTCCATAGTTTGTTGTGATCCACATGTCAAAGGCTTTAGCATAAGTCAATGAAACAGAAGTAGATGTTTTTCTAGAATTCTCTGTTTCAGTTTAAAAAGCCAGGACATAGGCTTTTTAAACTGAAAAATAGATTACAGGTCCACTCTAAAGGAATTACATACTCCCCAAAAGAAAAAAAGAAGCTGACAAATAAAAGGGAAAAATCAAGCACTTAGGGCTTCCTTGGTGGTCCAGTATTGAAGGTCCGCCTTTCAAAGCAGAGGGCACGGATTCGGTCCCCGGGCTGGGACGATGCCACACGCTGCAGAGCAACCAAGCCCTTGTGCCACAACTGTAGAGCCCGTGCTCCAGAGCCCGGAGCCGCAACTACGGAGCCACGTGCCCTAGAGCCTGTGCTCCAACAAGAGAAGCCGCCGCGATGAGGAGCCTGCACACCACAGCTGGAGAACAGCCCCCGCTCGCCATTAGAGAAAGCCCAGCCTAGCAACAAAGAGCCACACACACAGCCAAAATAAATAAATGGACATATTAAAAAAAAAAGTCAAGCACTCAGTTACCTTCCAAAAATACAGGGGAAAGGGTTTCAAGGAAGGGACAATGAAGGAATAACAGAATTAGAAAACAACGATTTTGTAACCTCTAATAAAACAATGACCCTGGGAGCTGGGAGCTGGGCGGGGGTGGGGGTTGGGGGCCGGGCTGACAATACAGACCCCTGCCCAGCCCAGGATCGGGAAACAGGACAACTGGGGCGAGGAGCGCAGACACACAGCGACCGCAGCTCTGTCCCAGAAGGGGCCTCTGCCCACACTGCACAGGAAGCCAGGGAGACAGAGGAACACAGTCAAAGAAACCACAAGTACACAATTAGCCAGTGACCTCCTTCTTCAACAATGGGAAGACACGGAAAAAAAAAGAGGAAAGAAAATGCAGTGGTGGGAGATCTGTTCTATTTAGGGAGACTTAGACACACAGCAACTAGATGCCACGGATGGCTCCCCATTTAGACTAAGTACTCTGTGCATGAACACGGCAGCACTTCTGAGGACATTAAGGAATTCCTGTTTATCTTAAGTGCAATGATGCTATTGTGGTTGTGTCGAAAGACACAGAGACACTGCAACAGAGACACTGGTAAAAATTCTGAGTGTCTGGGAATTCCTTTAAAAGACTCCAGAAGAAGAAGGAAGAAGGAAGAAAAGTCGGAAAAGTTGGAAGAAGAAGGAGAAAAAATAATAATAAAAATGTAGGAAGGGGAAGAGACAGGCTCAGGTGAGCAAGTTCTGAAGCTGCGCAAGAGGCAGACGTTACACTCTCCTCAGGTGAATTCTCAGACGTTCATAATAAAATTTTTAAAGATAAAGATTTAAACAACAAAAGGAGTGTTTTGATTTGAGCAGCTTCTAAGAATCTGTTTTTTGAGTAGACCCAGTGAGAAGCAGCTCTGACAAGGATGGACCAAGGCATCCAACCAGCTCCTCAGGGCCTCTTTTTTGGGGCCTGGAGACAGAACTCTGGCTGAGCTCCGCAGGGACCACTCCCCTGGGCCCTCACACAGCTGTAGCCCCACTCTAGGCAGATCCCTTGCATTCCCATGATGCTGAGCCTGGCCATGTGGCTTGCCTTGTCCAAGCAGGTGTCAGCTTAAGAAGTGCTTGTGTACTGGGGTTTGCCCTCTTACCCCCAGGGCCCCCATCATGGCTGTGAAGTGCATGGACCCAGGCAGGCTAGCATGCCAGAGGCCTGCACCAGCTGCCTCATCACCCATCCACAGCAGCACTGGCCACTGGATGCATAAGTGCAGCCATCCTGGCCCCAGCTCTTCAG
This sequence comes from Bubalus bubalis, assembly GCF_019923935.1. Taxonomy (NCBI): domain Eukaryota; kingdom Metazoa; phylum Chordata; class Mammalia; order Artiodactyla; family Bovidae; genus Bubalus; species Bubalus bubalis. The sequence goes on along the minus strand of NC_059164.1, from coordinate 5,099,926 downwards.
GCCCCAGTGCGACTAGCCACCCAACCTGCACCAACTGTGAACAGGGATACAGCTTCACTGCTTTAAGCCACTGAGGTTTGGGGTGGTTGGGGCAAAAGTCACAGATATAATGCATAAAGTAAAAGGTGTAGGCAAAAAGACACTTTTCCATTTTCTTACTGCCTTATTAATTACAGTGTGTTCTTTGGCTGTTCAAATTGCATCAAATAGGTGGAGGAGGATTATGGGGTCTGGACAAATGGACTGCCATTCTGTCTACTTCCTAGCCGTGCAAATCCTGCACCACCTTCATACTCCTGAGCACACTGCTCCAACTTAAAACGAGGTTGTTGCACCACCCTCGCCCCCTCTGCCCCCCTACACACACACAGCAAGATGCTCTGAGGAGCTGAGCCCAGCAGACTCCCGCCCGGGACGCGTCCCTTACCCATCCACGAGCCCTTGCTGTTTAATGATCCGGTGCGACTCCTCCCTGGAGATCCTGCCGTGAAACCAGTGCTGCGTCCTGTGAATCACTGTGGGGACCAGAGAAGGAGGGTAGGCTGGGCTCCGTGCACGGTAGCCGCCTTGCTAAGCGCCCTCGGGGCCACATGGGGCCCTGACTCCTGCGGTCCCAGCTTTCGTGCGCTGCACTCAAGGCCTGCCGTGAGGCTTGGGGGAGGGCTGGGAGCGCTTTTATGTTATTTATGTACAACAATATCAAGCCAACATGCCGTGTTTACCTGTACTGAGGGCGGAAGGGTGGAGGGGGCTTTGGCTACCTAGGATATTCATCCGCGTGCTTCGTTTCTGCAAAAGAAATCCCTGCGTCAGCGCCAAGTGAGCCCCGAACACAATCACCGCGCCACCTGGGACACACCGGGGCAGGAAGCTGGCCGGGTGAAAGGCCCTTGATGGCGGGATGACAGCCGCCTAGTCCCATGTGGTCACAGGGACCCCTCCCATGTGAGCAGGAGGGCAGACAGCTTATGGGTCGCAGTTGTTAAAAGCAAAACCAGAAGCGTCCCACCCCGGGATATTGCTAACGATCCCAGTACTGAAGCCGGGCTGTCTGTCACACAGAGGACACGCAGTACAGTTCCCGACACACCTTAGGAGAAAACCATGAGCTTCCACAGGGAGCTCAGGTCTGTAGCTTTGGGAACATTCTCCTTTTCTGAACACTGTGAAGCTGAAGGATGGGGAGGCTTTCTGAGCCAGAGTTGCCTTGAAAGCTCAGAAAAGCTTGGAAGTTGGGTGAAATTCTTGCACCTGGAGATTAGGAACTTGAGTCTCAGAGTAAAGAGAAAAGTTCAAGGCTGGGAGTTTGGTCGGCGGTTGAGCCACGATGGGAAGGCCTGGCCCAGTGCTCTCCCCAGAGGCCCTGATGGCACATCAGCAGGGACAGGGCTGCGGGCCAAGGGGCCTCAGGGCTCTGCTCCTGCCCCTCCTTCCATGGGAGCCCAGGGATGGCCCGTGGGGGTGGCCAGGTGCCGGGGCGTGGAGCCCAGGCAAGCCACAGCCTCCTGCAGGTGAGAACTCACAGCCACCCCCCGCCCCCAACCCCCTTGCACCACATCCCTGCCGCCAGCACAGAGCTAATTCTCTGGGGCAGACCAGGGGTGGACCGGGCCACAGTCTTACCCTCCAGGCATGGCCTTCTTCCAGGGCTGCGCTCTGGGCCTCAGCCGGATTCTCGATTACTCTTCCCGTTTGCCCAGAGAAATCCATTGCCACAAGGGAGTTCTCAGAGACGCTGCGCTGCAAAGGAGAGGCCGTGGATTCTTGAGACGCAGGGAAGCAAGCAGAGCAGCAGGTGGGAACTGCGGCATGGGAGAGCTGTGCAGACCCAGGGAGGGGCAGCAAAGGACGGGCAAGGACCCCGCTGCCAAGGGTCGGAAAGAACACTCAGTGTCTGAGGGGCCCTTGGATGAAAAATGGCTTTGGTTTTTCTCAAGAAGAGGAAAGAAACTTTCCAGTTATCTCAAGATATTCGGAAGCTGCTGGTGAGGCCACTGGTGTCCACCCTGTGGTCGTCCACAGGGTCTCTAATGTGAATTAAAACTCATCAAAGGAGAGCACAGTTCTTGAGGACCTAGCCTGCTGTGGTCCCCCTTTGCCTGGCAAAGTAATTCTTTCTTTCTCCTCCATTACAAATAAACCCACAAAAAACTCATCCAAGAAATGGTAACATCAAAGGTGAGCCAGCCCTCACCAGCAGCCAAATCCCTTCTCAGGTAAGTTAGTTCACAGAAACACGGGCACCACTTTTGTGGGTACTTTGACATCTCTGAGGAATGGACATTGAGAGATTGTTAACTCCTTATCAACTGGGGGATTTCTGCAGAAACTAACACCTGTGGTTGGTGATGCTTTTTATTTTGGCTGGCCAAAAAATTAATTCTGTTATTTCACTAACATTTTGCAGGTTATCACATTCAATAGTTACCCCTGTAAAGTTTTCTCCAGCACCATGAGTTTCATTTTCACTTTCTGCATCAGAATCAATCATTAAGGTTTTCTTTTTGTTGGTCTGATATTCACATTGCCTGAATCAGAACTATATTCTAAAGAACTATCATCTTCTGAGACACTAACATATATGTCACTCAGACACTCAGAGAGAATATCTGCATAAAATTCACTGAAAATTTTTTCACTCAAGATTTCTCGATGTGTCATTTTTGAAAATTTCACAAATATACACAAGGTGCTACAAAAACCTAATGGAGCAAAACATGAGTGATAACAATAGTCATCAACTGTATAATGAACCTTTGATCAATTTTAAGATCTAACAACTTCACACAGTGATGTTAATTCGATCACTTTCTAAAAATGTACTGACACTCCTGGCCAATAAATATTTGGATAACAAAAGATGTGTTAATACATCACCCAGTTAATAATGTGTTAAGATCATATTTGGGGAGGATGAACTGTTTCTGCACCTCTGAGACATAAAGTCCATCCTGAGATCACAGGAAGACTCATTACAATCTCAATTTTCACTAGGACTCGAGCATCATGGTCAACAGCACCATGGACCCCCCAGCTGAAATGGACAGAAGCGAAGGTGGTGAAGGCAGCTCCTCAGTAGACGTGGGCGCTGTCAGCATTTCTGAACACTAGAATAGAGCTCTCAGTGGCAGCCATTCACCAAAGCAATGCTGCAGGGAGACGTGGGAAAGGGGAGAGGGTAGAGAGGGATCTGCTCCCAGCAGTCACACTGCTGAGACGACAAAGTCCATCTCCTGGGAAATGCATGCTGGTAGGCTATTCTGGCTCCTGGGGGCAGCCTCATCTGAGAAAAGATGCCCACAGCCCGTGCTGATGCAGCAGCTGAAGAGGAATGTGGCTTCAGAGGTGCAGCTTGACTTACCACTGGAGTCGAGAAGTGGGACAGCATAGCCTTCCTCTGCTGTGGGATTCTGTAGTTCTGGTAAAGGAGCATCCCATACTGAAGAGGTAAGGAGGGCCAGAGTCAGTCACCAGGGCATCTGGAGCCCCTAAAGCCCCACACGGGGCAAACCCTTGGCACTCAAGAGCCACACTCATATAGAATAATGGGCGGCGACTGGGTGAACTTAATAAACACCCAACAGAGCCCTGTCTCTGGGGCCTGCCACCACCAACACTCCACGGTCAGTTACCACTGTCTGTCTGGGGGTGCTGGGTGGGCAGGAAGTGGTCAAAGAAGTAACAACATAATAATGCCTAGCAAGAACAATTAGCCTTACTAAATGTTGCTCTGGGCAAAGCTCTGAGTGCTTTATGCTGCTCTTTTATTTAATCTTCTCTATTTTATGAAATATGTAGTTTATCCTCATTTCACAAACAATAGAACACAAACAAGTGAAGCAAGTTGCTCAAGATCATGGTAAAGTAAGGATTCAGGTTCTGAATGGACAATCCTGCTTCCAAACCAGTGCTCTTCCTAACCGCCAGCCTCCCTGCCCAACCAGCTCAGCAGCTTGGGCTTTATTTCCTCAGTCAGTAAGCATTGAGTGTCCTGCAAAGCGTCCTATAGTCCTGATGTCCCAACCTGCCTCCTCAGTTACACCTTCAAACCACACAGAAAAGAAAAAAGGAAGAGGAAAGAGGAATCCAGCGGGCTGCATTTTCCTCTTCACTGTTCTTCACGGATGTGAACTCATTTCCAGCTCAAGGACCAGCAGTAAGTACTTACTTCTAAAGCTAACATATTTGGAACATGATGAAAAGGTCTATCGTAGATACACTCGCACCCCAGTGAGACAGGAAGAGAGAGAACAGGTCAAAACAAATGTTTCAGATGTAGTTCAGTCACTAAGTCATGTCCAACTTAGTGACTCCCAGGCTCCCATCCTTCACTATCTCCTGGAGTTCGTGCAAATTCATGTCCATTGAGTTGGTGATGCCATATAACCATTGCATCTTCTGCAACCCCCTTCTCCTTTTGCCTTCAATCTTTCCCAGCATCATGGTCTTTTCTAATGAGTTGATTCTTTGCATCAGGTGGCCAAAGAATTGGAGCTTCAGCACCAGTCCTTCCAATGAATATTCAGGGTTGATTTCTTGTTTGATCTCCTTGGATGACAGTCTTGTGGAGAAGGGGCCTGTGTAACTCAGGGAAGCTAAGAACCACGCTGTGCAGGGCTACCCAAAATAGATGGATCATAATGAAGAGTTCTGACAAAACATGGTCCACCAGAGGAGGGAATGGCAAACCACATCAGTATTCTTGTCTCAAGAACTCCATGAACAGTATGAAAAGGCAGTATGTTTGTGATGATGGCCAAGAATTTTCCAAACAAATAAAAATACACCAAGCTACAGAATCTAGGTGCGGGATAAGAGCAAAACAAAAGGAACAAATAAACAAAATCAGCCAGGAACATCATGCAAAACACAAACAGAGAAAATGTAAAAGCAACCAGAGAAAGACTCGTTATTTTCAAAGAAGCAATGAGAAGAAGGACAGCTAACTTTTTAACCTGCATGATGAGAGTTAGAAGACAATGGGATGGGAGAAGCACAGGATCAAATAACCCTATCTAGGACTTGATCAACTGTGAAAAGTTCCCTCAATAATGAAAGCAAAGTCAAAACAATGGGCGACGATTTTGGAGAGATTTTGTTGTCAGCATGCCCATATTCAAATGGCTGCTGAGTGGAGTTCTGGTCCCAGAGAGAAGAATGTGGATTTGGGAAGAACAAAATGTAATCTCTATGGCCACATCTGACTAGTATCCAAAAGTACAGCACAGGCCCTGATGGGTGAAGGTGACTAAAACCTCAGCATACAGTGTTATTCCTGGTTCTGTTACAGTTTACACAGCACAGAGCTTGAATGGTTCTCAAAGTTTAAAAGAACTCATTTTTTTTTTTAAATGGGAGTTCAATTTCTCCCTCTGGGTTTTCCAGTTAATTTTAAGGTTTTTCTGTTTTGCAAAGAATGTTCATTTCATCTTGATTTAAAAATGTAGGTAGGCATGCAAAGTCTGTCCTTACTGTTCCCATTTTTAAAATGACTGGGTTTTACATCCTTCCTTCCTTTCTGCTCTCCATGTACTTTAATTCCCGTTTTCATATGTTCAGGTAGAAAAGACATCTGTGTTTATAGTTCACACAGGTGTGAACTGGGGCTGCTCACACACCATGCAGTGCAGTAGGTGGGCAAGAGGCAGGAAGGGATGGGGCAGGAAGGCTTTCAAACTGTTTCATGGTGGAAATGCGCTTCAGAGATGCTATTGAGTGGAGGCTGTTTCTAAACAAAAATTGAAATGGGGTAATGGGCTCTGCTACGTAAAAATAAAATTTGGGAACCACTGGAGTTGAGAGATCTTCTTACAGGAAAGAAGGTGAAAGGGAAGGTCTACATCAGGGACTTTGATTATTTTAGGTTTCACGAAGTAATGAGATTTTGGGGAAAAAAAAAATCTGTGACTGTCTTAAGCCCTAGCAACTAATTTTCCAAATAAGACAACATACACACACACCAAAAATTAATTGTTGATCTACCACCATATCAACAATATTTTATAAAATACTGTTGATACAATAGTAGATCAGACAATCAGAGTTTTAGAAAGTTTAAATTAGCTAAGTTTACACACTCTCAGATTAAAGAATAAAGCCATTACCATGAACACAGCTATTAACTGCTTGTGGAAAGCTGACTGCACTGTCCCCATTTGCTTTGTTTTGCTGTGCCCTAGAGAAGTTGTTGTTTAGTCACTAAGTTGTGTCCAATTCTGAGACCCCATAAACTATAGCCCGCCAGGTTCCTCTCTCCATACGGTTCTCCAGGCAAGAATGCTGGAGTAGGTTGTCATTTCCTGTTCCAGGGGATATTCCTGGACCAAGAATCAAACCTGTGTCTCCTGCATTGGCAGGTAGATTCTTTACCGCTGAGCCACCAGGGAAGCCTGGCCCTAGAGAAGATGTTTCCCCAAATTCTCAGCAGTCAGAGGACTGGCTTTCAGGAACCACAGGTCTGAACTTCTGGGATCCAAAGAGGCAGTGAGCTTGGCTGTGTGCTGGCAGGTGGGACCACCAGATGGGAGGCTGGAACACAGCTGAACCATTCTCCAAGTCCCACCTGGGCTTCCCAAGAACGTTCCCCAGGGGACACGGAGTCTTGGCCAGCCATGCTCCCAGCACTCTCTCCTCACTGTACTGTGAGGGCTGAATTTCCCCCCAGGTTCTCATGATGATCAAATGGGGTAACGTGAAGCTCCAAGCAGGTGCGTGGCATATGGTGAGCCTGCAGCAAAGCACCGGTGCTATCAGCAGAGCCGGCACACTTTGCCTCTACCCGACACAATTTCTCAGTCCCTGCACTTGTGCTGCTTCCAGGTGCTGTGAGCAACCTCTGCTCCAGATGCCTGTGCCAGGTAGGAGGCCCCTTGGCTGCCGTTGTGCCCAACATCTACTTTAATTGCCTTTTCCATGATAAGTAATTCATTACAGAATTCTGTGGGGTTTTTTGTTTTGTTTTGCTGTTGTTGTTTTAAAGCTTCTTTAAGAACTTCAGTTAAAAAAAAATATATGTATTTTTTAGCCCTGCTTGGATGGCTTACCGGATCTTAGTCGCCCACTAGGAATTGAACCTGGGCCCTGGCAGTGAAAGCGCTGAGTCCTAATCACTGTAACACCAGGGAATTCCTAGAGTAGGGGTCCCCAACCCCTGGGTCACAAACGTGCTGGTTCACGGCCTGTTAGGATCTGGGCTGCACAGCAGCAGGTGAGCAGCACACGAGCGAGTGAAGCTTCACCTGTACTTACAGCCACTCCCCATCACTTGCATTACTGCCTGAGCTCAGGAAAACAAGCTCAGGGCTCCCATTGATTCTGCACTGTGGTAAGCTGTAGAATGATTTCATCATATATTATAATGTAATAATAAGGGAAGTAAAGTACACAATCGGAGAAGGCAACGGTACCCCACTCCAGTACTCTTGCCTGGAAAATCCCATGGATGGAGGAGCCTGGTAGGCTGCAGTCCATGGGGTCACTAAGAGTCAGACACGACTGAGCGACTTCACTTTCACGCATTGGAGAAGGAAATGGCAACCCACTCCAATGTTCTTGCCTGGAGAATCCCAGGGACGGGGGAGCCTGGTGGGCTGCCGTCTATGGGGTTGCACAGAGTCAGACACGACTGAAGCGACTTAGCAGCAAAGTACACAATAAATGCAGTGTGCTTGAATCATCTGGAAACCACCCCACCCTGCCTCAGTCCATGGAAAAATTATCTTCCAGAAAACTGGTCCCTGGTGCCAAAAAGCGTGGGGCACCACTGCCCTACAGAATCTTGTGTTGATGAAGCAAGATCTCCCTCTTGGGGAAGAACTGCAATAGCAGCTTAAGAAGCTTCTAGAAGGTGGAGGGTCACAGGAGGGATATGGTAGGTAACTAACACAGTTTTCACACTCCCTGCACAGCCCCTGGCGTCTATGAAGTCATTTAGGAAACACTGTAGTAGGAAGGTAGAGGAACAAAAACAGATACTAGCCAGTTTTCTCCCCAGGAGGTTTGAGCTATATATATATATATATATATATATATACACACATATATATTTTAAAGGAGGTGTAACTGGGTTGGTGCTTAAGAGAAACAGGAAGGTCCTAAGTTAACTTAAAAGAAGGCTTTCCTCTCAAAAACACCCTGGGATTTTTATACCATCCAAATTGCTGTTGCAACGTCACCGAAAGCCACACACAGGTATTTGGGTCAGTTTCCACTTTCATTCAGTGCACATTTTCCGAGCATCTCTTATGTTCCGAGCACTAGGTCATCCCAGCTCTGAGGATCTGGGGGGAGCCAGGCAGGATGGTGCCTGGACATGAGAGCAGAAGCAAGGAAAAGTGAAGGGAGCCTCGAGCCTCTCCAGGTCAGGTCCCTGCAGCCTGAGGACTGGTCTCCCGGTGAAGAAGACAAGACTGACCACTGACTGAACCACTGCTCACAGTCCAAGAAGCTGGTGATGCCACAGGGCCAGGGGAACAGGAGGTGTTTGAGAAGGTTCCCCAGCACTTTTGAAGGCTGCAAGTCTCTGGAGCACAACACATCCTGTTCTTGAGGCAATGTGGGGGTGCAGGGTGAGGTCATCAAGGAGGACCTTGTTCCAATTATGCTTCGCCCCACTGAGCAAGATGAATGGAGCTGAGGGCAGGCAGGGAGGAGACCTGTATGTCTGTAAGGGATCCCTCACACCAGAGGCTGATGCTGTCTGCTCTGTAGAGGCAGGAGCCCCAGGGTGTGGCCAGCCAAGATGGGAGGATACGACTCCACTGCTGTTCACTTGAGAAAGGCTCCAGCCACCGCTGCCTTGCTGCAGTGACCCGGGCCAGGCCCTGCCTCCCTGCAGGACGGCGCTGTGGGATGTGGAGTCAGTGGTTCCCTTGGGGCACTGCGACTGGGACAACAGGTTCACAGGGAGGCAGTGAGGGTGCCGGTCAGGGATGGAGTTCTGGGGCCAGCACGCTGGGGTCCTGCTGCTGGCTCAGCCCCATGCCAGCATCCATGTGTGGCAAGTCATGGGCTTCAAGTCCGTCACCTGTGCTCTGAGGATGGTTGTAGGTGTATGCACAGAGCTGCTGTGAGCAGTGAGGTCACAAGTGTGAGGTGATCCGTGGCCCACAGTGGATGCTCCGGAACGTTCACACTGTGCCAGCACACACAAAACATGTGTCACTGGCACGAATAACAGCCAGGCATCACGGCCGCTGCGAGCTCGGCCACTCCCCCCGCACCTGGTTACGATAGCACAGAGGCGCCCACCCTCCTCACGCGAGAGACGGGTCAGAAGTAGGGCCACACCACTGCCGTTACCCACGGAACATGACGCCTTAGGATCATGTCCTTCTGCCTCTCCTTTTTGCTTTTTCCGAAAGAGGTTATATTTTTGCAGAGAAAAAAATAAATGAAATCACACAAACACGAAACCTTGAAGGTCTCCCTGCACATCTGCCCTGTCTGCCCCACAGCCTCCAGGCTCCTGTGAGCGGCCTCCACGTTCGCCTGCCGCCTCACGTTTACACACCAGCAAATGTGAACACGCACCTCCACCCCTCACCCCACAAATGCAGTGATCTCTCTAAACACCCCTCTGCACTGTGCTGTTGAATTGTTATTAGTACATCCTGGAACATTCCCCACTGCAGAACCCTGAGAGGAGCCTGTTCCTTCTCCAGCCGCAGGGGGCTCTCTGCGTGAAAATCCCTTAACTCAGGGAACCAGCTCCCTATTGAGGGATACTTGGCTTTAACACCAGTTTGTCAGGATAGAAATGGTATGGACCTAACAGAAGCAGAAGATATTAAGAAGAGGTGGCAAGAATACACAGAAGAACTACACAAAAAAGATCTTCACGACCCAGATAATCACTTTGCTGTGATCACTCACCTAGAGCCAGACATGTGAAGTCAAGTGGGCCTTAAGAAGCATCACTATGAACAAAGCTAGTGGAGGTGATGGAATTCCAGTTGAGCTATTTCAAATCGTGAAAGATGATGCTGTGAAAATGCTGCACTCAATATGCCAGCAAATTTGGAAAACTCAGCAGTGGCCACAGGACTGGAAAAGGTCAGTTTTGATTCCAATCCCTAGAAAGGCAATGCCAAAGAATGCTCAAACTACCACATAATTGCACTCATCTCACATGCTAGTAAAGTAATGCTCAAAATTCTCCAAGCTAGGCTTCAACAATACATGAACTGTGAACTTCCAGATGTTCAAGCTGGATTTAGAAAAGGCAGAGGAACCAGAGATCAAATTGCAAACATCCTCTGCATCATGAAAAAAGCAAGAGAGTTCCAAACATCTACTTATGCTCTACTGACTATGCCAAAGCCTTTGACTGTGTGGATCACAACAAACTGTGCAAAATTCTGAAAGAGATGGGAATGCCAGATCACCTGACGTGCCTCTTGAGAAATATGTATGCGGGTCAAGAAGCAACAGTTAGAACTGGACATGGAACAACAGACTGGTTCCAAATAGGAAAAGGAGTACATCAAGGCTGTATATTGTCACCCTGCTTATTTAACTTATATGCAGAGTACATCATGAGAAACGCTGGACTGGAAGAAACACAAGCTGGAATCAAGATTGCCGGGAGAAATATCAATAACCTCAGATATGCAGATGACACCACCCTTATGGCAGAAAGTGAAGAAGAACTAAAAAGCCTCTTGATGAAGGTGAAAGAGGAGAGTGAAAATGTTGGCTTAAAGCTCAACATTCAGAAAACGAAGATCATGGCATCCGGTCCCATCACTTTATGGGAAATAGATGGGGAAACAGTGGAAACAGTGTCAGACTTTATTTTTGGGGGCTCCAAAATCACTGCAGATGGTGACTGCAGCCATGAAATTAAAAGACATTTACTGCTTGGAAGGAAAGTTATGACCAACCTAGACAGCATATTAAAAAGCAGAGACATTACTTTGCCAACAAAGGTCTGTCTAGTCAAGGCTATGGTTTTTCCAGTGGTCATGTATGGATGTGTGAGTTGGACTATAAAGAAAGCTGAGTGCTGAAGAATTGATGCTTTTGAACTGTGGTGTTGGAGAAGACTCTTGAGAGTCCCTTGGACTGCAAGGAGATCTAACCAGTCCATCCTAAAGGAGATCAGTCCTGGGTGTTCACTGGAAGGACTGATGCTGAAGCTGAAACTGCAATACTTTGGCCACCTGATGTGAAGAGCTGACTCATTGGAAAAGACCCTAATCCTGGGAAAGACTGATGGCAGGAGAAGGGGATGATGGAGGATGAGATGGTTGGCAGGCATCATTGACTCAATGGACATGAGTTTGAGTAAACTCTGGGAGTTGGTGATGGACAGGGAGGCCTGGTGTGCTGCAGTTCATGGGGTCACAAAAAGTTGGACACAACTGAGTGACTGAACTGACTGACTGTCAGGGATCAGGGGGCTTCCCAGGTGGCATTGAGTGGTAAAGAACCTGCCTGCCAATGCAGGAGATCTAAGAGACAAGGGTTCAATCCCTGGGTTGGGAAGATCCCCTGGAGGAGGAAATGGCAGCCCACTCCAGTACTTTTGCCTGGAGAATCCCATGGACAGAGGAGCTTGGCGGGCTACTGTCCGTAGGGTTCCAAAGACAACTGAGCAACTGAGCACAGCACAGCGTCAGGGAGCAGCCTGTGACATGTCTTACACCAACACAGCACCTCCTCTTCTATTACAGAACAGTAACATTTCTATTTTAACTGTTCTGTGTTTCATCAGTGACAAAAAATAAAACAAAGTAAGGTTCTGGCACAGAACACTGGCCGCCTCTCCCGGAAGCCTGCAGCGCCTCTCAGGAGTCTCAGAGCTCAGCCTCCCACGTGTGTCTCCAAGGGACGCCATCCAGAGTCTCGCAGTAGCTGGAAGCCTCAGGGACGGCTGGGGACTTCTGCAAGAGACTGTGGTTGCACGTGGCGGCTGCAGCTAAGCAAACACGCGTCCCTTCCAGCCCTGGACTTGGGCTGAGTCTGTTTTATCAGCTAACCTGTCTGTAACTCACGAGGACTTTCTATACTAAGGAATTTCCAGCACGTGGTGTGTGTGTGCAGAGGAACACTCTGCCATATTACACGCGGTGCACTGCCCTGCACTTCGTCTACAGGGCCTGTGAGGTCACCTGAGCCGTTTCTGTGAAACTGCTGTGGGGTGTGGTCCCACGAGATGGTCCGAGCAAGACATTTCCTTTAGAATTATTGTCGGGAGACAGTTTCCCTTGAGACCCTGTCAGGAGCCAGACGATCCGCCATGTTTCCTGCAAGGCCATAGCACTTTGGGAATTCCGGAGTGTGATGCTGCATCAGGAAAACCATTAACCTCCTGGTGACCTATGTGGCTACCCCACTCCCATCTTCTGACTCCTTGGTCCTGACCTTCTGCTCCCCATTTCTCTAAGGCAGTGGTTCTCAACCCTCCCCACACCCAGGGGACACGTGGGGCCGTCTCAGCTGCTGGGGTGCTGCTGGCGTCTCATGGGAGAGACGAGGGCAGGGGTGCTAAGTGTCCTGCAAAGCACAGCAGGGCCTGCTGCCGCCCTAAGTGCCACCAGCATCGGGTTGGGAACTGGCTCTGGCTCCACTGGTGTAATAGCTCTGCGGGAGCTTCTGAGACTGAAAACACATGCGAGGACCCTGGACTCCCAGAGCCCAGTGACAGGACGTGGAGGGTGAAAGGCATCATCCATGGAGAGGCGCGCACCGTCACACGCTGTGACCTCAGGGTCTCACACAGTGACCAGCGACATGCATTCGTGTGCACACACACACACACACACACACACACACACAGTGACCGCCGACACGCACACACAGTGACCACCGATACGCACACACAGTGACTGGGGGATGATACAGCCAAACACACACACAGTGACCGCTGACACACACACACACACACACACACACACACACAGTGACCAGGGATGATACACACACACACACACACACACACACACACACACAGTGACCGGGGATGATACACACACACAGGGGCGGGGGGATGATACAGACACAGGGACCTCGGGGACACACACACAGATACAGAGACAGACAGTGACTGCAGGATTACACACACACACACACACACACACACACACAGTGACCATGGTGCTGACATGCATGCATGCATGTGCACGCACACACACACAAACACACAGACTGCAGGATGTCACACGTACACATACACAAAGTGATTGTGGGACAATACACACACAGTGACCTCAGGATGACACATACGCACAGTTACCACAGTGATGCACACACATTAACCTTGGGGCTAGCAAGCACACATAGTGACTGTGGGTTCACACACACATACAGTGACCTCGGGGCTGACACGCACACACAGTGACCGTGGGGTGACACATAAACACCCCGCGACCACGGGGACCCACCTTGAGGAGCCTGCAGGCTGTCACCCAGCACGTCCGGCTCTGCTCATCCTCGGCACAGAGCAAGCGCAGCTCCTTAGCCTCGTTCCTGACTCTGTTAGGCTAAAGGAGAAGGAAGACCTGTGAGTGTGACAGTGAGTCAGGACCACCCTTCCTCTCAGGGCAGACCTGAGCTCCACCCGCAGCGCAACCCACCAGGTGGCAGAGACGGGAGCACGGGCAGGTGTGTGCGGCTGGGCATCACGCATGGCTCTGTGGGGCACAGGCCGGGCCTGCTAGCTGGTTACTTAGTACTCGGCTGAGTGATCAGCCATCCTCCCATGGTGAGTGTTGGGGGAGACAAACAGGAAAGCAAACCAGCAAGGTGGTGGGGGTAGGGGAGCGTCAGCTCTTGCAGGGAAGTTGCATTCCTGGAAGGACAGCCACTCTTGGGTTTTGGAAGGAGGTGCCTTCCGTCACCCCCAAGGAAGAGGCAGCTGTGGGAAGGGCCCGCAGGGTAAGCTGAGGCAGGGAGGAGCCTCCAAGACTCAGGGCTGTGGAGGCCAAGGACAGATGTTGTGGAAAGGCCCAGAGAGCGAGACCAATGTGGCTGCAGAAGAGGCAGCAGAGAGCTGGCAGGTGCCCACTCAGGGGCAGGGGCCAGCTGTGATGGAAGAAAGCCTGCAGGCACAGGCTGGGCTGGTCCCTCTGAGCCCAGACCCAAGGGGCCCTGCGGGTTCAGACTAGCCCAGCTCTCTGCTTCGGGAACCTGGATGTGGAGGAGGGTTGAAGGACAGCCCTGCGTGTGGTGGATACAGTAGGAGAGGCAGAGGCCACAGGGCTGTGGGCTGGCATGTGGGCCAGGGGAAAGGGGGACAGCTGCAGTCCCCCATGAGCTGCTCTCCACCAGCTGCCTGTGCACCGCAGCCTTCAGGGGATTTGAGGTCGGTTCTTACCACTTGTAACCAAAGAAGCTTCACTAAATCAAGCAGAAAAATGGTATTTTTGGATGGAATAGGCTCCCTGTGCCCTGTCTCCTCCTCCAGCTTAGAAGACAGCCCAGCTGGGGGACTATGGGCTCACTCACTGGCAACCTGATGTGGGCAGCGGGGCTGGGCAGTTCCCACCCTGTGAGCACCTGGGAAGACCCAGGAAGATGGAGGTAGAAACCTCAGCAGAATGTCTCATGCACAGTGGGTAATTCAGTAAATATCTACTATTATGATGACTGACAACACAACCTCACTGAGTAGGAAGGACTGTGTGTGTGTGCACATAACCATGCACACATATGTCTACATGTGTTTGTTCACACAGGTGTGTGTGTGAGGATGTGCCCTCACACACCTGCACAGTGAGAAGCAGAGTTGTGGTCACCCCTAGTCTCCATAGCTCAGTGGTTAGAGCACTGGTCTTGTAAACCAGGGGTCGTGAGTTCGATCCTCGCTGGGGCCTCTCACTTGCTCCTCTGTTTGGCCTTCCCTGGTGGCTCAGACCGTAAAGCGTCTACCTACAATGCGGGAGACCCGGGTTTGATCCCTGGGTAGGGAAGATCCCCTGGAGAAGGAAATGGCAACCCACTCCAGTATTCTTGCCTGGAAAATCCCATGGACAGAGAAGATTGGTCGGCTACTGTCCATGGGGTCGCAAAGAGTTGGACACGACTGAGCGACTTCATTATCACTATCACTAGTCTCATGTCCTGGTTACTGGAAGCCCACACAGAAGGCATCAGCTTACTCAGCACCCTAGAGGCCACTCAGTTGACAGGCTGGGGGGGTCCCTAAACCACGGGGCCCATCGCCCCTAAGCCATGGGGCATTGTGCATCAGGGATTCTGCTTTTCTCTGAGCATCTGTGCTACTCAAGGACTGACACATTGAAAGCACACATGAAATATTTTTATACCAATGCATAAATCCAATGTGAAACTGTTTGTTATTTTTAAAAAGCAACAACCAAGAGAGGAGGTCGCTGGTTTAATTTCGAAGTTCACTGTCTCGGGGTGGGCAGTACCTTTATGCAGAAGCCATAGTCTGTGGGGGCACTGTATTGCTTCCTGCCAGCAATCAGGGAGAAGATGCTGCTGTCCTCCAGGTCGGCCAGCAGCTGCAGGTGTCTGGGCTCCTGCAGAGAAGTGGTCAGGTTTATAGAGGGGAACTTCTCAGTACAGCCAAGAGCAAGTGTTTCCTGTCCTTGTCAGCAGAGGGCAGTCTACGCGTGCTCTCAACACCTCTCCCCTTTAACAGTCTACAGGTTATAACCATGGTGTCACATAAGTGCCAAGTTAAAACCATATCCCCCAGCCAATTGGGATGCTGGGTGGTGCTAAAAACCCCACCTTCCAATATTCAGACAGATGGATACAATGTATCTGATATTCTGCCTTATAAGGTAATATTCAAAGTGGAAACCAGGACATCTGCAAACCATGGTCAAGGTTAGGAGCATACACTCAAATATAAGACCCCCACCACCTGTTATGCTGAGTAATCAGTGACCAACTGCTCACAAAAGTCCCATCCTGTGGCTTAACTGTCCATCCTGCATCTATTTCCTCCTCTAGGCGACAAATGACCTGGGGCTCAGCAGCAATGAGGAGGACGCATAAGCGCACATCAGAGCTGGGAAATGAGGAAGTGGACCTCCCTGTGACCAAAGAAGACCTGCTGCCTCAGAGGAATGGAGTGCAGCCACGCCCCTTCCCTCCAGCTCACGCCCCCTTTCCCTGGTGGCCACGCCCATTCCCTCCAGCTCACACCCCCTTTCCCTGGTGGCCACGCCCTCCTTCCTGGTGGCCATGCTCCTTCCCTTCAGTTCATGCCCCCTTACCCTGGTGGCCATGCCCGTTCCCTCCAGCTCATACCCCCTTTCCCTGATGGCCACGCCCCTCCTCTCTGGTGGCCATGCCTGTTCCCTCCAGCTCATGCCCCCTTTCCCTGGTGGTCACGCCCCCTCCCTCCAGCTCACGCCCCCTTTCCCTGGTGGCCACGCCCTCCTCTCTGGTGGCCACGCCCCTTCTCTCCTGACTTCAGAGCCTGATGCTGGGCCAGCACCGTCCCTTGGCATCCCCAGCTCCTCCCCTCTCTCTCCTGCAGGAACAGAAGAGACTGCAGCTCTTGAATGGTATAAGCATGGCCAAGGTCAGCTGGGTATGCTCCTATGGTAGGTGTCCTCAGATGTTACAGGAAAATAGGTCAGAAATGCAAAGACACCAAAAGAGATCCCAGGAAGGCCAGCCCACAACACCCCAACTCTCTTCAGAAGCCTGCAGCCATTTTCAATCCCTCACCTCCTCTTCCCACTGGGGATACACACAAACTGCAATTTATTCCATAAAATATCTACAATAACATATATTAGATTGGCATCAGGGTGACAATCATCTATTGAATATCCTTATGGTGATCCTAGACACCAACTTCCAAATTACAGACACTAAGTCAGCATCTTCCAAGGGACTCGGGCAGCCATGAGGCTCTGCTGCCAGCCCACAGAGGGAGCCCAGGCTGGCCCACTTGGTGGCAGGGGTGGGGATACACAGCCCCCAGGTCCCCAGGTCTGTCATCACCTGGTTTCCCAGGGAGACCTGTGCACCAGGAACTCTGAGTTTAGCTGCTACACACTCAGCTTAATAAGTCACGAGCTGGGAGGAAGCCATGGTGCGCATCTTTACTTGGAACCCTCCCAGCCTGGTGTGACTGGCAGTTGTGCCTTTAAAACTCACCTTCGAAGCTCCCTTTGTGGAGCAATAGAGGCCGGATCTCCGCAAACACACATACAGCTTCTTCCACGATTTCCTTCCCAGCTCCTTCACGTGCAGAAACCCTTGAATCTCAGGACAACTACTGGAGTTTAAAAAATTCTGTTGAAGAGCAAATTTTAAAAGTCAGATAATACTGACATGAAATTATGAGGACATACTATGAGCATCATTGACACTGGAACATTTTATGAATTGCCAAAATACTCTTTTTGTGTTAAACTGAGTGCTTTCAAATATTTTTCCTTTCAAAAGTCGTAAAATTCCCATCTAAACTGGTGGTGCCTAAAATATAATTCGTGTTTAAACACACAAGCAAATAGATCTTTTTAACGCTGAAAAACGGAAGTCATAAACCTCCTAATAAGACCATATGTTTAAACATCCTGCCCTTTATTCTATTTTTCCTTAAAAATCCCAGTCTGATCCTCAGAGTTGGGGCAACAGAAGTGCCAGAAGCACGGATCAGGAGCACGTGGGCTGGGAGAGACCATCTGGCCGTCACTTTGACCACATGGCCCCTGGTGAAAGCTGTGTGTCCTGTGTCTGTCCGTCTCCTGAAACACCCTGGTGACAGCCCACTGTCCCCATTAACTGCGCCCACTGGCAGCACCTCTTTCTTTGGGAAAGAGAGGGCAGGAGCCAGGTCTGGGGTGACCCTTGTGGGTCCCCTCCACTGACTGAGACAGACATTTCTCCCCCTGCAGGTGGGACAGGCCAGCTGGGCAGGTCCTAGGGCCCCCAGGCAGTGCTTCTGGGGTCTCCAGAGATCACTGTACCCGCTCACCAAGCACCAAATCATCTCAAACCAGGCAACTAAGATGCAGGAAATCATTTGCCCCTCATTGTGCATAAACCAGGATAACTAAGTACTGACAACTCGAGCCCAGAGCAGACAGATGCTCTGGTGGGAGGGCCCAGGACAGAACACGGAGGCTCTCAGCTTCCAGAGGCAGAAGAAATAAAGCAGGAAAGGGAGGGCTCAGGGAAGAATTCTCTAGGAACTACATTCTAGTACTTTCTCTTATATTTGGTGCCACCTAGAGAGTGCTGGTTGCATTAGTGAATTGTTTATTCTCTCACTTAACACGCTGTTAAGAGATACATTTTTAGGGGTGCAGAGGAATATTCTGACCTCCTAGAAGAGCATGAGTCAGCAGTAAGTGTGGAGAGGTAGCTGGTGGCCCCCTCCATCGGTGGGGGAGGGAAAGGCCAGGTTTAACTTGGAACAGACTTTAGGAAGCGAGGAGACAATGAAGATAGGTATGTTGGTTTTTTTAGAGTATAAGAAGTAATTTTTAGAGCAACCTAATCAGTTTTGGGGGCTTCCCAAGTGGTGCTAGTGATAAAGAACACACTTGCCAATGCAGGAGACTTAAGAGATGCAGGTTCGATCCCTGGGTCAGGCAGATTCCCTGGAAGAGGGCATGGCAACCCACTCCAATATTCTGCCTGGAGAATCTCATGAACAGAGGAGCCTAGTGGGCTACAGTCCACGGGGTCGCAAAGAGCTGGACAGGACTGAGCGACTTAGTATGCATGCATGGATCAGTTTTTACTATGGATGGACCCAATCCTTCTGTAGCGATTTCCAGGGCCTTGTGCTTGGAGATGGGGGGGTGGTACTCGCAGGGAACACGGGAGCTACAGCTTCTGTACCCCACTCTCCTGCTCTGATGGCCTGTCAGTTTATCCTGTTTCTAAGTGCTTGTTTTGAGGGAGCCTGGCTGTGTGCATGCTAGGTCACTTCAGTTGTGCCCAACTCTGTGACCTCATAGACTGTAGCCTGCCAGGCTCCTCTGCCCATGGGATTCTCCAGCAAGAATACTGGAGTGGGTTGCCAGGCCCTCCTCTAGGGGATCTTCCCCACCCAGGGATCGAACCTGAGTCTCTTATGTCTCCTGCATTGGCAGGTGGGTTCTTTACCAGTAGCGCCACCTGGGAAGCCTGGCTACACACAGCTTTCCCAAGTAAATATTTATTCCTGGATACTCTAAATTCCAACAGGAGCCAAGGCTCATATTTGTGAGGGTGAGCTCAACTGATCCAAGTTTCTACCAGGCCCCTGGGACAGCCCGAGAGCACCTATGCAAAAACCCCAGCAGAAGCCTCTTCCTGCCCAGTACCTGCAGAAGCTGGGTGTGACTGCCGTTGGACTGCTGGCACCACGTAACCATCTGTTCTGGGAAGAAATTCTAGGATGTGGAAAAACAAAGACGATAAAGGTTAGCTTCCAAGTGGGGAAAACATACTTACAGATATGCCAGTACTAAAAACATCCCTATAGGCACGATTATGGACAATCTGTATTTAAAATTACGGTCCTTTTAATTTATCACACAGTGGAAACATGGACTTCAAAAAGGCTGCATCTTCTGTTAAATGCAGGATCAAGTTTGAAATCTGTGATGCCCTCTCTGGCCCACGCCTCACAGTGCACCCGGGCAGAGGGCTGCCCCGCTCCCTAACTCAAGACACAGGTGGGTGCACAAGACAAAGAACTCTTGAAACCAGGACATGAGCACGGGGATGTGAAGAGCACGGGGATGTGAAGAAGCCTTTTCTGCTGCATTATCCAAAAGCAGTTAGCAAATCTCTTCTTTTCAATAAAAAAGCAGCTACATTATCAGGACCAGAAGTAGGCACTGGACTTCTCCCCCTAGCTACCGCTGCTGTGACTCAGGATTGGGGCTCACGCCATGGCAGGTATGAGGTTCCCCATCCTGACATCCCACAAGGCAAGGGCCCCAGCTCCCCAAAACAGAAAACTCCAAGAAACTAGCTCAATATACCCAGATGTTGATTTCTCTACTGCTTCTTCCCCAAATAATCCCAAAGCAATATATGCTACTTGCTGAGAGTAATGAGTTTTTATTTTACTGAGTATTTGACCAAGTTGCTCCAGTTGAACTAAGACGTTCCAAAATAACTGAAGAAGCCCACCCCAGCTCTCTCTCTCCATTTAGAGACTGACCTCCTCACCCACTGTTACTTTTGGGAGAAGGAGATGGTTACTTTGGTCAGAACAAAGGCATTCAATTACACATCAAAGAGACAGTTTTGAGCCAGTATTGCTGGGTTAACTAGCAACACTGATTCTCAAACCATCTGCCTCCCAGTACATGTCAGTCAGTTATTTTGTGATCAGCTACAATGAAACTCAAGTAGTTTATACTTGCAATATTTCCAGAGTTCCAAACCCCAAATCCAAAGGGATAAAACTCACCATGGGATTTTTGAAAAACTCGTATTTTGCATAATTCTTCCTGAATAAAAATTTACTTTCACTTGTCATGGTGCTCTCCACCTGGACTACCAGCTCATGATCTTCCAAGCAGCGCTCTGCAGGAGAAAGTATTGCCAGAGATGAGACAGGCAGAACCTTCCAGGCAGCCTCGCAAACAAATACAAAACCCGACTTTTCCATTCTTTAAGCATCGTGGCGAAGATGAGATTGAGAGCTAAGCTAAATTGAAATCTCACTTTAATGCATTCAGTTCAGTTCAGTTCAGTCGCTCAGTCGTGTCCCACTCTTTGCAACCCCATGAATCACAGCATGCCAGGCCTCCCTGTCCATCACCATCTCCCGGAGTTCACTCAGACTCACGTCCATTGAGTCAGTGATGCCATCCAGCCATCTCATCCTCTGTTGTCCCCTTTTCCTCCTGCCCCCAATCCCTCCCCGCATCGTTATCAAGTGCATAAGAGGTCTTAGGACTCAGAGTATGAGGAACTCAGGTCAGTCTTTGCTTTTGCATACTTCTTTTCAATTTGGCATCAACAAAACTTAAGGAGAGAGTCAATAAAGACTCTTCATAGGATTTCCCTAGTGGTCCAGCGGTTGAGACCCTGCTTTACAATGCAGGGGACGTGGGTTCGATCCCTGGTCAGAGAACTAAGATCCCACATGTGTGGGGCAACTAAGACCCATGTGCCACAACTAAGACCCTGCACAGCCAAATAAAAACTATCTTTTTTTTTTTAATTTAATTTAATTTTATTTTTAAACTTTACATAATTGTATTAGTTTTGCCACCTTTAAAAAGGACTCTTTGTAAATGGTTTTGCCTTTAAATTAAGAAATGTCAACTCTTGAAAAGAACAGGGAGTCTAACAACTGGGAAAACACCCAAAGACAGAGCAGGGGAGCTCTGAGCATGGAGGATACACAGGTGGGAGGATAGAGGGAAGCAGGCAGGGTATGGCTTTGATTGTATGAAACTCAGCTGCCCGGGGTGAACACGGGGCAGGGTAGCGACCAGCAGGCAGCCTGTCCCCGTACCTGGCTGAGCGCCAGAGCCCACGCTAACCACATGCATCCCGGAGCCGCTCTCACAGCTGGACCAGGTTGTTGGGAAGGACACGCACACCGCACGGCCCTCGTGCAAGCATGCACACACACACTCCTCGGCGCAGGACTTGGCCGCGCCACCAACCTGGGGTAGGCTCTCCCTCATAGCCTGAACACTCTGGTTCCATGGGGAGCACAAGGAAACACTCTGCTCTATGGCTGGCACCCACCACGTGTCCACATGCAGCCTGCTGACGGGGTGGCGGGGAACTAACCTCATTCCCTAATGCGATAAATGACCAGAGGGAAGCCAGGGCAGCTTCGAGTGTGAACCGAGGCCAAAATGGTAGAGAAGTAGCTACTATGAAATTGACCCAAAAGGGCCGTGTCAGCCTTTCCCAGCCCTCACCTCCTTTTACATTGCCAGCCGGGAAGCCCCAGAAAGTCTCATCTTCAAGGAAGGATGAAGTGGAGGGTGACAGCATTCCGAGTCAAAGGCATCTCAGAACGTGGGGGAATCCTGTCCATGAAGGACACAGTCACCAGGGCACTGGTCTGAGCCCGCTATGATGGCATGCAGAGCACACTCAGCCTTGGTGTGATATCAGGGCAGGACTCCCTGGTAGAGACATACGCAAAGCCTGAATTTCCTCCCCCTGATGGACAGAAAGCTCGGGCACCTCAATATGGGCCAGACCAGGCACTGCCAGTGATCCACCGACAGGCCCCAGATGTGAGGGGAACTGGCCAGCAATGCAGGAACCACGCGCACGGCCTGTGGTCTCCCCAGCACAGAGGAGAAGAACCAGGGGCAGCCAGAGTATGCTTAAAACAGCCCCATCTGCCACCAAGATAGGGGTCAGCAAATAGAATAAAATAAAAATAGCCACCACCACCGACAAAATAGGAATTAGCACATGTCTTCCATTTAAAACAAACTCATGACTTTCCTGAATATTTTAATTCAGAGAAAAATATTTCTGTAGTTATGGGGGGAAAACAACTACAACCCAATAGCCTACTGATGGTTGGTTTATAGAATTAAGGTTTTTTCACCAGATAAAATATGGAGAAGGAAATGGCAACTCACTCTAGTATTCTTGCCTGGAGAATTCCATGGACAGAGGAGTCCACGGGGTTGCAAAGAGTTGGACCTGACTGAGTGACTAACACACACACATAACAGGTAGAATAAGGAAAAATAAAAGAGCAGGCAGCAATGACCTGGTCCTCCGGACAGGAGCTACCAGCTGCGTGGGGCACCCGGACGCCACGTCCCAGGCGGGCTCCCCTCCTCCCGGCCCAGCAGCCCTGGGAGAGCCACCGAAACAGCATAAGCAGACTGTCAAGGGTCCCAGCAGCAGATGCTTCTCTGCCCACTCCAATCGGCCCAGACACAGAAACAACCTAAATGTCCACGGACAGAGGGATGGACAAAGAAGATGTGGCGCATATATACAACGGAAGACCACTCAGCCATAAAATGAAATAACGCCACTTGCAGCAGCAGGGATGGACCTAGAGATTGCCATATCAAGGGAAGCAAGTCAGAAAGAGAAAGACAAATACCATACGGTACCACTTCTATGTGGAATCTAAAATACGACACAAATGAACAAGTCTATGAAACAGAGACAGACTCCCAGACACAGAGAGCAGACTTGTGGTTGCCAGGGGGAGGGGCTGGGGGAGGGAAGGACTGGGAGGTTGGAATTAGCAGATGCAAACTGTTACATACAGGATGGGTGAACAAGGTCCTACCATACACCGCAGGCCTGCGACAAACCAGAAGGGAAAACAATACAAAAAAAGAACATATATGTGTGTGTAGGACTGAGTCACTTTGCTGTACAGCACAAATTAATACAATACTGTAAATCAATTAAACTTCAATTAAAAAAAAAAAGCCTATTTTACTTCTGTGGCCATGCAGTGGACACAGGACTCCTCTGCAGAAACCCGGACAGCCCCAGCGGGTGGGGTGGGGCTGGCAGACCCGGTGCCCAGCCAACGCAGCCCCTCAGCACCAGCACAGCCCACATGGCACAGATCAGAGCACTGAACAGTTGCCCAGGGCATTGCCTGGCTATGCGGAATTGTGAGAAGCAAAACATCCCCCCAGAAAACATCCTGCTGCCTAGACCTGCCCAACAAGCAGCTTCCTGCTAGGTGTATCCTTTAGTGGGGAAAGGGTGTCATTTGGTGCCGTGAGATGTAAAAGACACAGAGATAGAGACGAGGATCAGCCTGCAAAGGCACCTATGAGCACCAGGCTGAGGGTGGGCAGCTGCTTCTCCCATGACCACTGTCTGCAGATGTCAGGGTCTGGATGTGCTGGGCCCTCCAAAAGGCGGCTGCCGTACTCTTCTCATTTGACCAGGAACAAACCCAAATCAGGAAACATGGGACACAGTCACCTAAGACCACTGACCACTCAGGGCTCTGCCCCAGCTTTTAAGCCAAAGTGCCACAGGACCAGCACTGTAGGAGCCAACAGCGGCAGGTACGACGGAGGGGCGTCATACCTGGCTGTGGCAACAAGTCCAGTTCAGGGGGAGGGTGGGGAGGGCCCCACCAGCCAGAGATGCCGCCCACTCACGCCGGCAGCTGCCCCTGTCCCTGCGCCTCTGTGAGCATGATCCTCTGCTGAGGGTACCCTCAGAGGCTGGAGACCCCGCACATACGCATGGTCTCTGACTAATGGAAAGGAAGTAACTGTCCCACACCTCCTAAATCATCACTCGTTTCTGAGTGTGAAAAAGCTTAGTACTGTTAAGGTTATCATAGCTTAGCCACAAAGACTGGCACAGTAATTGTGGTTGGAAATCCTCAAATCCTGAGTCTACACACTGACTCAACCACTTGCCTGAGGGATCTGCACGCATCACCTCCTTTTGGCCTGAGCCACCAGCCTTGTACGCATGCAGGTTCCAGGAGCATTCCCAACACACACTTGACAAGAGTGTGACCTTTTGCAGGGAGAGTCAGTGACCGGGGAGATGGGGCTGGTGGCTCTGCCCTGAGAATGGTAGGGGGAGAGGCGGCAGATGCATGTGCCGGGGGTCCTGGGAACACCAGGAGAGAACACCCCATGCAAGGGGAGTTATGCTGAAACACCCAGGCTGCTCTGAAAGGTGCTCCCGCAACCCTGCCCTGTGGAAAGCTTGAAACAGGCTGCCGGACCTTCCTCTTCCCACTACTGGGCATCTGACCATTAAATGCTGGTGGATAAATGGAAAGTTCTTTCACCTAAAGAACAACAGATCAGAAAGAAAACGATAGGCTTCGTTCACACAGAGAAGAACAGGCAGGGCAGACACAGGGAAGGGAATGGATAAGCTCTTTGCAGACAGTAGGGAGGTTTCCCCGGATGCTGCCGGACTTGGTGTGTCTAAGCCTGCAGAACCATCTACAGAACATAGGCATTAAGACAATGGGCCCACTCACTGCTCACGAAAAAGGAGCCAGTGGGAGAAAGTGAGGAGGAACCTTCTGAGGGGACTTGTTGTGTCTGTAATACAGCTCACTGACTTCTTTTTGTCAAACAGGATCCAAATATTCTTTGTCATTTTTATGATTTTACTTGCTCCTCTCCTTCTTTGTTCCCCCTTTTTACTTGGTTATAATGAACTGTTGTTCCCTAAAGGGGAGTATGTCAATCCATCTGTGAATCAGACAAAGAATAAAGAATGAAACTTATGAGTATCACATCCCTGAGACTACTGTGTATGTGCATTTCATTTCTTATTCCCTCAGAATAAATTTTCTTCATGTGATGAATCATGTCCCAAGTTTTAACATACATCATGTCTCTACTATATGATGTTATAGAAACCAGGTGCTACAAAAAGAAATAGTTGAATAAAAATTTCTCAAGCAGTCCTTGTATGTGACAATGTTCTGTGTATCTGCGTCCACTGCATATATTCTCTGTGTACAGTGACAGTCATGTATTAGAATATCTGCTGAAGATGCTTTCATAGTTCCTTGTCAATTAAAAGTGGCCAGACTCTTGAATAGTCTTTCAACGATATTCATTTTTTTTGGATCTAATTATGCAGATACAGATGGTGACTGCAGCCATGAAATTAAAAGATGCTTACTCCTTGGAAGGAAAGTTATGACCAACCTAGATAGCATATTCAAAAGCAGAGACATTACTTTGCCAACAAAGGTCCGTCTAGTCAAGGCTATGGTTTTTCCAGTGGTCATGTATGGATGTGAGAGTTGGACTGTGAAGAAGGCTGAGCGCCGAAGAATTGATGCTTTTGAACTGTGGTGTTGGAGAAGACTCTTGAGAGTCCCTTGGACTGCAAGGAGATCCAACCAGTCCATTCTGAAGGAGATCAGCCCTGGGATTTCTTTGGAAGGAATGATGCTAAAGCTGAAACTCCAGTACTTTGGCCACCTCATGCGAAGAGTTGACTCATTGGAAAAGACTCTGATGCTGGGAGGGATTGGGGGCAGGAGGAGAAGGGGAGGACAGAGGATGAGATGGCTGGATGGCATCACTGACTCGATGGACGTGAGTCTGAGTGAACTCCGGGAGTTGGTGATGGACAGGGAGGCCTGGTGTGCTGTGATTCATGGGGTCGCACAGAGTCGGACACGACTGAGCGACTGATCTGATCTGATCTGATGCAGATACATCTTTAAAATTAATTCTCTATGCATGTCTGTACACATGTATATGGATATATATGCACGTGTGTACACGCATATGTATACATGTCCATATATACATGTGTGTGCACGTGTGCGCACATACAAACTAGGGCTCCGACACCATCTAGGGCTCCGACACTATCTAGTTTCCAAATTGCTTGTGTGTCAGCAGATGCCGTGGGCGGCCCCATCAGACCACTAGGGCCCACTCACTGATGTCTCACACCGGAGCTTCCAGTCAGTTGCTCTGTTGAGTACCGCTGAATGTACCCAGTAGAAGGTTGCTGGGGACAAAGGAAAAAGCCTCAGATGACACACAAGCGCACTGCACATCCATAGTGACAGGAAAGAAGTCAGAAGTTCTTAGTGCTTACTTTAAACCACACACCGTCTGTCTGACAGCACAGGGCAGCCAGAACACGTGACCTCAAGCGATGCCAACTCAAATGTACCTCGTATTACGTAGGCTTAGATTGTATAACATGAGTTGCACAAATGCCAGTTAGTGAAAGGAATATTCCAGACCTAGGTTTAATTTCAATTTATTAATTGTTCTGAAAGGTTATAAGAAAGACTTTCAACTATGGGAAGAAGTTTGCAAGCTGTGCAGTTTTTCTCTCCTTCAAGACATGGAAAGAAAATATAGCTGACTTACATATAAAAAATTCTGGTTTTAAATACTTGCCAATGGTTTTAGAAGCACCATACAGTATCCAGCAAAAAATTAAATGAAAGTTTGAAAAGCTTCTTTACCTGAAATAAGCCACCAAACAAACAAACCCCAAACTTTAGTAAGTTCTGTAAATAGTACACATTTCAAAACAATCTCTTGCTCTCTCAAATACCCACAGATACTGGGAAACTCAAACTTAGATGACATCGCCCCCTTGACTCCTGGGGGCCTCCCTGTGCCTTCCTGCAGGCTGTCACCATGGTTCCCTGACCCCGTCTGGTGAGGGAACGGCTCTGCAAAGCGATGCCAGAATCTTCCAGGGCACCTCTGGCTGACTCCCCAGAGCACAGGTGTGCAGCAAGCCCTGGGCCTCTCACAGCCAGTCCTCCTGCTGACCCAGAGGGATCCTCCTTCCTACTGTGTCTGATCCCTTGAGAATTACTGCTCCAAACATCCAAGAGCGAGATTCTGGAAGCACCCAAGGGGAGAGGGCCGCGAGCAAGGAAGGGGAGAGTTTAGAAGAAGAGAAGAAGCAGGAACACGGACAGACCACCTGCTCCACTGGCAGGGACACTGCAGTGAGAGTCTGGCATCTGCTGGTTGTGGCCTTCACCTGACAGCACCCTGAGTACCCACTGCTGCTCCCCACCCAGAGCTGCTCCCACACCCAGAGCTGCCCCCACCCAGACCTGTTCCCTACCCGGAGCTGCCCCACCTCCTGGAGCTGCCCCTGCCCAGAACTGCCCCCACCCAGACCTGTTCCCTACCCAGACATGCTCCCCCTCCTGGAGCTGCCCCTGCCCAGAGCTGCCCCCACCCAGACTTGCTCCCCACTCAGAGCTGCTGCCCCTCCTGGAGCTGCCCCCACCTAGAGCTGCCCCCGCCCAGAGCTGCCCCCTCCTGGAGCTGCTTCCCCACCTGGAGCTGCCCCCCCACCCAGAGCTGCCCCAACCCAGACCTGCTCCCCACCTAATCCCAGGTGTGGGTGATGCTCCACCAGAGCCCAGCTGTTGTCGTCCACACAGTGACTTTTGTAAACCAGCAGCTGGCACAGGTCCCTGGCCGTCATGTCTGCCAGAATCTCCACCACTTTGCTTGTCCCGTCTTCACTGAAGACTTTAACATCCTGCAACACAAGAAGGTGACATTTGCAGATGAACAACTTCAGGTCTTCAGAAAGAAACAGTGATACAGCACACAACGGGAAAATCATAGATGACAGCACTCCAACATGTATTACTGGTTTCCCAAGCAGCAGGTGACCGCAGGCTGCACCCAGCAACACTCCCCTCTCATCCGCCTGCGGATGCACAGGGCACATAGGATTCCAACACAGGCTCTGAAAACACCCAGGAGACCTCGGGGACGTATGGCCAAACCAGTGTACGAGCTGCTTTTCCATGATCTGTCTCGGGAAGTCACAGATTTCCTTTTAAGTGCTGCTGGTGGTCTTGGGGTTGGACAGTTTACAGCTGAATCGACTGTGAAAGCAACAGATGCCCCGCAGGAATTCGTAACTCTGGGTGACTCCAGCTGTTCTCCCTTTCAAGGGTCCCCAGCGCAGCAGGCAGCACCCACTGCCTCCTCCTGTCATTCCCTACCCGCCTCATGCTCACTGTAGCTCAGGAAGAAGATGAGAAAAGGAATATGAACACGCCGAAATTCAAACAACTGAAAAGGGCAGTCCTCAAACTCTTCGGCCCCTCCCCCTACAAAATTCCAAGCCAGCTTCGTTTTCCCAGCGTTGTTCAAAGCCATGACCTTTGAGCAGCTCCCAGACAGGGGGATGGCCAAGCAGAAATCCAGAGGATCAAACATTTTCTCTGTCCCAGCTGCAAAATCAATAGGGGTGTAGCATTGAGAGGAAACACGAGACGCTCAATAAAATCTTACCTCCACAGCATGGAAAAAGCAGTCAGAGGAACAAGATGGCATTTTAAATCGAGACTGTGTCTTGAAGAGGAGTGTGTCCCCAGCCTCTCCCACCGTCCCTGGCAGGCAGGACCCCCACTCCGGGTGCTGACCCACCGACAGAGGCCCGGTAGGCAGGCTGTCTCTGGGCAGCAGGGCAGCGGCTACAAGGCTGCCTTCGGCTCAGTCCTCAAGCCACGCGGGGCAGACCAATCAGGGCCCTACCTGGGCCTGATGCAATCGCTCCCCTACTCGGCGCTCCCGCCCGAGGTGGGGGCGATGACAACGGGACAACACGAGGCTCAGACCAGCGCTCCAGCAAAACGCGCGCTCGCGCCTCCCCACGGTCCTGACGCTGGGCAGGACGCTTGGCCCGAGCACGTGTGATCTCTGAACTCAGGCCTGGCTGCCAAATCTCTCAGCAACCTTGAGCCCGGCAAGGCATGCTATCACTTGCAAGTCTGGAGCTGGAGCTTTCTGCGGCCCGAGTGTCAGCTGGTCCTGAGAAGCTGGCTCCACTCCCTCCCTCCCCGCTCCAAGTCCTTTTTCTTGAGTTTCGGTTAAATGCAGACTTGGAACATTTCTCTCCACTGTGAGGAGTCTCGCGGGAGACGGTGAGTTGCTGAGAGGAAGTCCACAGGGAGGGTGTGTTCCCCTGAGGACTGTCCACAGCAGACTTAGAGTCTCAGAGCCAGAGTGCAGGCAGGACCACCCCGGGGACTGAGCTGTCAGTGGGGCAGGGTCACTCTTCCCACCACCTCTCCACCAGCCCTCCAACCTGGGGGGGGATCAGGACCCAGGAGCCTGCTTATAACTCACATTCATCTTAAACGAAACCCACTCCATGTCTTTTCTGGAACTGACGTTTCACTGAACGACAGTTCTACTTCTCCAAAACCAATTAAATATTCAAATACAGATAACATGACTGAGTTTATGAAAACAAAATGGAATTCTAACAAAGAAAACATGTCTCTGGTGTACAGGTAAAAACTTTGTAAGAACAAATACATTAATACAAAAGAAAAACAAACCTAGAAAAAGAATTCATACAACTGATATATATGCTAATTACATATAAGTACATGTATAATCATAAATATGTAAATCATAAATATATAAATCTTCCACAGCAGTGCATACATACAAATACCCAAATCAGCATGTTCCTAATTTTCCTTCTTTCCTAAGTTTCTAAGTGAACGTATCTGTGATTACAACGAATATTATCTTCCCTAGGAAATTTAAATTAGGCTGAAGTGTGTTTCCTGTCTCTCTCCAAGTCTTTTCCTGCCCAAATGAGCTACAGCAGCAGCTTTTAAATCTTTTCAGTCCTACTGCACTTTCCTTTAAACTCTTTCTTCACTTCCCTTTGCTCCAAGACCATGCCCCCAGAGGTCTAAATATAGACCTAGTATTAAAATCTAAGATGTGCTTTGTCATGTGGCCACGTCCCCAGCTTTCAGATCCCCAGAGCCAGGGACCTGCTGGGGGTGGGGCAGGCGGGCTGCAGCCTGTGACACAGACAGACACGAGGGTCACAGGCTGCCAGGACAGGACCTCAGATTCCATACTGTCAGCTCCGCCCCTGACACCGCGCCATCCAGTTATCGCTCCAAAGTCACCAGGGCCTGCTGACCAGATTAAACAGGCCCCAAGGCAGAAAGCCAAGGAAGCCACCAAACACACTCACAGTCTCACCCAGGGAGCCTGACGAGCTCGGGAGGAGAGTGTAACCAACACAGATGCACAAAGGAAGGTGCTGTTGGAACTGCCAACCTCTAAAACCAGCAGCTCCAGAAGGGGCGTCTTGCCCTGTGCCCACCACCCCTGCAGTCAGCAACTGGGCAGGGCTGGGCTCATTCTGGAAACAAGAGAGGGTCTTCCATCTCAGCCTTTGGTGCAGCAGGCCTGGGCTGAGGGATGCTGGGGAGCAGGCTAAGCTCACAAGTGAGATGCTCATGGTCCTGCGAGGGCGGGATGCAGGAGCTTCTTCTCTGTCAGCCTGCCAAGGCCTCCGCTCCACTAACTCACAGTTCAGCCAGGATGAGATGGACCCCGAGGGCACACAGGGCTTCAGGGTAAACCTGTCTGGGGAAAACACGGATCTGGGTCCTGCGAGGTGGTGGGGGGGACAGGACTCGGAGCACAGACCAGCAGCGCCAGTCTGGCCCGGTCACTCCCTGGCTCTGTGACCCCAGTGATGGAAGGGGAAGCATCATTCATGACCCTCCTGGCTGAGGTAGGGGTTCTGGGGAGAATCAGACCCACTGCAATCTGGCCTCATCAGCAACTAGCCACTCTGTGCCTGTAAAGAGGGGATCTGGCAGCAGCCTCATGGGGTCAGCCTGGCTGGGGCTAATGAGAGCCTCTTCTGAAAAGCTCCTGGCCTCCTTTGCCCATCCCCGGGGTGCCCTCAGATGCCCTGAAAGCTGGGGACAAGGCAAGAGCTCGCTGAAGGCCTGAGACACAGGTGAGGGGTGGGGGACTAGACCCAGACAGCCATGACCGACTCCGGTTTGCAATTAAGACAGCAGACCTCATGATCACTGAGATTCGGTGAGAACAATTCACTTGGAAAAGCCAACTGCTGAATTTTCCGTTTTTGCACTGCAAAGGAAATTAAGTAGCTAATTGCTTTTAAAGACAAAACTACCATTTATTACAGAATAACCTATATGGGAAAAGAATCTGAAAAAAGACTAGATATGAAAATGAAAGTGTTAGTAACTCAGTCATGTTTGACTCTCTGTGATCCCATGGACTGTAGCCCGCCAGGCTCCTCTGTCCATGGAATTCTCCAGGCAAGAATACTGGAGTGGGTTGCCATTTCCTTCTCCAGGAGATCTTTCCAACCCAGGGATGGAACCCAGGTCTCCCACATTGCAGGCAGATTCTTTACCAGCTAAGCCACCAGGGGAAGCCTAGAATAGATCTATGTATATGTATTAACTGAATCACTGTGTTGTACTCTTGCAACGAACACAACACTGTAAATCAACTATATCCTAGTATATAAACTATCTAAAGTAAAACAATTTTTTCAATACCAAAAAACTAAAAAAAGAGCAAATCATGTTCAACATAACACCTCCTTATATACTTGGAAAATATGAGAACGTATGCCATCTGCTTGGCAGAATTCCGATTCTGAAATTTGTAATAAATTCCTGGACTGCATTGCTTTCTTGCTGTATAAATGATAAAAATAAATAAACTTTGAATTAAAAAAATAATATTAGAGAGAGAGAACTACGTCAACAGCTTGAAACTCCTCCATATCAGGGTTAATGGGAGCAGGAAGGTTCTACCATGTGCAGTCCTCTGAGTGGCTTGGTGCTGCAGCCCGTCCTAAAAGCCTTGATGTGGTAACAGAGGTTCCATCTTTCCTGCAGCCCTGCTGATACCTTTGCTGCATCCTCTGTACAGAGAGGGGAGCAAGAGCTTGGATCTGTGCAAACTTGTAGGAAGGAGTTAAAGAAGAGCTGGGGTTGAAGATACATCACGTCCATGGCCCCCAACAGGCAGACAGACAGTGGGCACCTCCCTCCTGCCACCCTTATTTCTGCTTCGGGGACCAGACATTTCCTGCTGGGGCCTTGCAAGTCGGAGTCGTGTCCAAATCCTGCAGACTCTTGACACTGGCAGAGACCAACCCCTGAAAACAGCAAACGGAGGCCTCTCAGTGCTTTGTCCCAGGGTCGGCCAAGGTGCCGGGTATCCCTGGGGGGGTCGGCGGCCTCTCAGTGCCATGGCTGAGCCGAGGACATAGCCCGTCCTCGGCACAGGATCCAGAGAGCCTGCTGGGTCTGAGCTGAGCGCTTGTCTCAGTTCTTTATCATCCAACTTTCTTCTTAGTTCAAAAGCTCTCTGGGTCCTGCTTAAATACATTTTCAAAGCGAGGATGTACGCTGGGCTTCTCATTAACTCCTGAAGCCTCCTGTAAATCCTGTGGGTAAACCCTTAGGGAGAAGCCAGGCCGTATCCAAGGGCCACCAGGGGGCATCCAGGCGGGAAGATCAATATCGAAAGGGAGGCCACACTAGAAGATGCTCAGCACCGCTACTGATTACAGAGATGTGAATCAAAACCACAGTGAGGGAGCACCTCACATGGGTCAGAAAGTCTACAGACAACTAACAAAGGAGAGGACGTGGAGAGAAGAGAGCCCTGCTGTGCTGTGGGTGGGTTTGTGAGCTGGCACGGCCCCTGTGCAGAACAGGATGGATGGTCCTAAAAACAGCTAAGGAGAAGAGCTGCCATGTGATCCTGCAATCCCACCCCGGGCGTGTATTCAGAAAAGATGAAAACTCTAATTTGAAAGGACACATGCACCCCAGTGTTCACAGCAGTACTATTCACATGCAACAACCTAAGTATCCGTCGTCAGAGAAACGGATAGAGAAGATGTGGTACACGTATACAATGGAATTCTACGCAGCCAAGAAAAAGTGTGAAATAATGCCATTTGCAGCAACATGGATGGACCTAGAGACTGCTGAGTGAAGCAAGGTAGAGAAAGAGAAATATCATACGATATAACTTATATGTGGAATCTAAAAAAATGATGCAAATGAACTCGTCTACACAACAGAAACAGACTCACAGACACAGAAAACTTTTGGTTACCGAAGGTGAAAGGGAGGGGTGGATTCATTAGAAGTTTGGGGGTAAGAGATACAGAGCACTACATATAAAACATGAACAGCAAGGTCCTACCATGCAGCTGCTGCTGCTGCTGCTGCTAAGTCGCTTCAGTCGTGTCCGACTCTATGAGACCCCATAGACGGCAGCCCACCAGGCTCCCCCGTCCCTGGGATTCTCCAGGCAAGAACACTGGAGTGGGTTGCCATTTCCTTCTCCAATGCATGAAAGCGAAAAGTGAAAGTGAAGTCGCTCAGTCGTGTCCGACTCTAGCGACCCCATGGACTACAGCCTACCAGGTTCCTCCGTCCATGGGATTTTCCAGGCACAAGTACTGGAGTGGGGTGCCATTGCCTTCTCCGACCATGCGGCTCAGGGGGCTATATCCAGTGTCTTGTAATAAACTACAGTGGAAAAGATCTGAACAAGGAGATACATATACAAGTGCTTTCTGTGTGCTAAGTCACTTCAGTCGTTTCCATCTCTTGGCCACCCTCTGGACTGTAGCCTGCCAGGCTCCTCTGTCCATGGGATTCTCCAGGCAAGATGAATCAGTTTGTTGTATAGATGAAACCAACATATTGTGAACTAACTATATTTCAATTAAAAAAAATATCAAAAGGGAGGGAAGACCGGGTGATGGGGTTGGGAGGTGCGGAGGAAATCCTGGTGTGGCTGGGCTTCTGAGGAGGGAAAACAGCAAAGCCAGCGGCGCCTGGGCAGTGGCGGTACACTGCTGAGCACTGCAGAGGCCACAGCGGGTCCCCACGCGAACTCCCTCCAAGGTCAGCATCCCTCTCTCCCAACCAGACACAGGGTGGAAGCCCCAAGACGGGAGGACCGCTCTCCCAGAGGGAGGAGACGGGTCCACTGGGGCCCAGGTCTGAAGCAGGGCCTCTGCTGACTGCCTTTCTCTCTGTCTGCAAGAGGCTTCCCGGGAGCTACACGAGGCTGTTGACCCCGGGGGCCCTCAGAGCCCCCATGTGGGGCAGGCCTAGCAAATGTGGACGAAATTAGATGTACTTCAGGTTAGGGCAGGGCCAGGGCTGGGCTGAGTTTGTTTTAGTGAAAAGAATGTAATTCCACTGACTTCTGTTTTCAGTTCTGTTCTAAACTGATGTTCTTTTGAGCCACAAGGAATGACAACTGAAGCTGCTACAGACGATCACATGGGCCCACCATACGCTGTAACATCATTAGCATCATTCTGTTCAACAACGCGGACCCAAAGGGACTTTTAAAAAAACAAGGGTCTGTGTTATAATCTATTGATTTCAAGGTTTCAGAGACAATTAAAAATATTTTAAGTCCTCACAATCCTTTCTAAAGGAGTTAGTTCTAAATCAACTCACAAAGTAGTTCCCGGAAGTCAAGCACAGATCTGGAGCCCCCCATGGACACCCTTGTTGCCTGGTGCTCATGGGCATGATTTAGGGCGCAAGGCTGCCTGCTGGCACCTCCAAGTCACTACCTGGAGGGATCAGTTTTGACTGGCTCACCTATATTTCTTTTCAAGTTTCCTAGAATAGATACATACAGCCTATTACTTTGAGAAAAGCAATTTGTACAGAGTGATATTTTACAGGAAATAAAAATAACAGCTGTTTTAAAAACATCCCAGGTGGTCCAGTGGTTAAGACTTTGCCTTCCAGTGAAAGGGGTGTGGGTTTGATCCCTGGTCGGGGAGTTAAGATCTCATAAGACTCAAAGGCAAAAAATCAAAACATAAACAACAGAAGCAATATTATAACAAATTCAATAAACCATCAAAAATGGTTCACCCCTGCCCCTCTTCCCCTGCAAATCCTATTCTCTTTTGTTGAGGTATAGAGGAACCAAGAGGTCCCACTTCCATGGAGCTGAGAGAAGATTCTCAGCACTTCTCTGGGCGTCAGAGTCCTTGCATGCACAGGGCTGCTCTGGGGGCCCACCTGGCCCCCACAGCAGGGTCCTGAGCTGTCCTGGGAGTGTCTGTTCACATCTCTTTCTCTGCAGAGTGCTTGGGGCCTGGCCCGGCTTGCTGCTCTGACTGCCTGTTCACCCGGGGAGGCACTACCCCCTGTCTGCCATACTGCCTCCCTTCTTCCTGGGCCCCAGAGGACAGCTGAGGCTTCCACTCCACCGCAGCGACCTGCTGTGACTCTGCAGCCCTGCGCTAAGCCATTCTCATCTACAAGGCTCCCCTCCCCGCAAGCTTCCAGGACTAGGCACCACGGCTGGGCTCCGGGTCATGCAGGGTGTGTGCGAGTCTCTGCCGAGAGGTGCCCCATCCTGCCTGCCCGCCCGTGGCCCTGAGACCTGTGGAGGATGGCTGCTTTACAACATAAAGGAGAGGACCTCATTCAGGGCACAGGCAACACGGGTGTTCCCACGCTCTGAGCTCTGTGTAAGGACAAGGGCGGTGGCCTCCAGGATATGCCAAGTCAGGAGCAGACGGGATCATATAGAGGGGACATTCCTGATACGTGCACATACATTTTTGTTGTTGTTCAATTGCTAAGGCATGTCTGATTCTTTGCAACTGCATGGACTGCAGCACGCCAGGCGTCCCTGTCCTTCACATGTATATAAATATACACACATGCATATACACACAAATGTACACACACAAACACACATGCATACACACATACATATACAGTCGACCCTTGGCCAACAGAGGGATTGATCTGAGTATAACTTTTAGTTGGTCAACCAGCCCTACACCAGCGACAGTAGCAGTCCTGTTTGTACTGAAATATAGCCACGTTTAACCCAAGTCATTCAGGGGAACACAGATACATTCATCTTTTCTCACAGGTTTCACTGTAACATGTTTGGAAAACACATACAGGACAAAGGAAAGAATGTGACCACTGCTGACAACTCCCAGATTCACAGTTATAGTTCTCCAGTGTGTCCTTCCTGTCTTCTCCTGCACAGCTGTTTATAAATAGATGCATGGACACCACTGGGCTCAGACGGCGTCTGAGGTTTTGCAATCGTGGTGTCAAGCTTCACGTTACACCAGCAACATCACGTTATACCCAGGTCATTGTGTTTCTCTGGTGTGTTAGTGCTAGTGGGGGATTTTTGCTTACGGCTGTGGGGAAGGTGGTGCTGTCCCAGGGCTGCCCACTCAGTGGCTTCTCAGTGATCCTTCTTCTCACAGAGTGCCCTGGCACATCTTTACATGAGTCTTGGAGTGTGGCATGAATTATTTTCTCAGGGTAAATGGCCGGATGTCAATTTCCCCAGAGTACCACCTCTAATAGGGGAAATATTTCCAAGAAAGGAGATGACATGTGTTTGGCAGAATGCATACTATTCCTTAAAGCACAGATCTCCTCTGAGCATCTCCGAACCTCCACCCCCCATTAAACAAGCACTCATCAAGCAAGTGCTGGGTGCTGGCCCCCCTCTCCTGGATGTCCAAGGCACCCCGCTCCCCAAACCCAACCCCACACTGTCTAAGTGCATCATTACGGAGACTGTAGAAGCTGCCAGCATGGGATTCAAGCTCCTGCTCTCCACTCCCTGCACGAGCCATCCCACCCCAGATCCTCAACCCCAAACAGAGGGATGTTACACAGGCTGATGGTGAGTGTCACTCACAGAAATGCATGCAACACCACAGCCCAGAGCAAATGCTCCACATACGCTCATTCCAGACACACTGCTCTCGACTCCTCCTCCTGGGGCATCATGTGCCTAAAAGATCCCACTCCCCACAGGCTGCAGGACAAAGACTGTCCACAGCACCAATTCAGGAAGAGGGAGCACTTGGCAGGAAGCTCACCCTGGGCTTCTGCTAAGCTCAGAGACTTCTATGGGGCTTTCAACTGTTTCTGGTCTAAGCAGTTGAAAATCCAAGAATTTGAAGTTTGCTTTGTATTTCAAGCAGCTGAAGCCCACAATGAGAAGCAGTGATGGTCCTTGAGAAAAGAGGCTCCTATCATGGCCCGTCCACCCTGGGGGTGGTGAGGCTGTGCTGTGCCCAGTGCAGGGGTTGACCAGATGACCTGTAAGGGGTCTGCTGACTGGGTTCTCTCTCTAGCTCTGCTGGACACAGGCAGCCCTGAGGCATGAATGTGGTGCTGAAACTTGCAAGGTGGCCTGGGACTGGGTTTTTCAGTGTGGATCAGAGCCCCCGGGGGAGCAAACTCCCACGGCCAAGCCCTTCCCTGGGGTGGCAGTGTCTTGTAAGGGAATTCATGGCACTAGGGTTGCAGACATGCAGTGTAAATGCAATTCCTACCTGAGTACAAAGTTTTTCAAAAGTGAGATTAAGGAATTAGGTGTCACAATGGTATTAACAGTATTGTTAAGAAAATAGTCTGGATCTTTTATAGAAATAGACTAAAAGATTTATAGATAAATGATATGATGGCTGGAATTTGGG
This sequence comes from Bubalus bubalis, assembly GCF_019923935.1. Taxonomy (NCBI): domain Eukaryota; kingdom Metazoa; phylum Chordata; class Mammalia; order Artiodactyla; family Bovidae; genus Bubalus; species Bubalus bubalis. Next base: position 5,062,237 of record NC_059164.1, on the reverse strand, counting down.
TCAAAACAATATAATATATAAGGGGGTGTGGTTTGACAGTTGTGGGGTCTGGGTGGGGGACAGGTGGGATTCACCACTATTCTACAGGTTTGTACATGTTCTATTCCTCATATTAAAAGAAGGATAAAGAAAGCCACCAGGAGAAATAAAGCAAATTTGAAGACTTCTCCTGGCTAATATATTTGAAGAACTGAACCCATGTTTTCTCTTATGAATCTTAAAATGTAGTAGAGAAAGCAGTACCCCTTCCCACCCTGAGTGGTTCCTGACGGGGGCTAGACACCCCTCCATGCCCCCACCGAGGCACATTTGGCCGCGTCTGAGATATTTCTGCTTGTCACAAGTGGTGTGTGTGGGGGGGACTACTATCCTCTGTGGGCAGAGGCACGAGTGCTGCTGAACATAATCCAGGGCCCGGGATGGCCCCACATCACTGGGACAATGTGAGGTCAAACCAAACAAGGACTGCAGTGGCCATGAGTCACGGAATCCAGTAACCATTAACCTGCGCTTATGATGAATAAACACACACACAGACACACAGCTGGGAGGGAAGCGCGCTCACCCTCACGGCTGAAGGCCGACTGATAGATGCAGAGCGACGGAGAGGGAGCCACCACACGGGAACCGCCAATGTTTGACAAAACCAGCCAAAGGAGTTTGGAGGAGGATGCGTGTAACATGGCTCCAAGCTCTCTTCCTTTCAACTCCTTTCTAGTTACAAGGGAGACGCCACGTCACGATGGAAAAGCCTAGCCGACAGGACTAACACATACCAACATTAGTGACAAGAGAAACCAGCAACACAGCATCCTGAACTCCCGCCCCGAGAAGGAGGCAGCTGCCTGTGGTCTGCCCACCACGTACAGCCTGAAGGAGCCCCAAAGAAACCTCCTACAAAGCAAAGACAGGGCTCTAGTAACCGCATACGTGACAGAGGACATGGAGTGGCCAGATTGGGCCCCCCTTGGAAGGAGATTAGAGACACTGAGGCCAGCGCAGAGGAGGGGCCTGTATGGGTTCATGAACCAGAAAAAAAGAAGCCATAAAGGACACTGGGAGGATGTGTGGATCCCGGGGGGAAGGCGGGTGGGTGAGATGAATTGGGAGACTGGATTGATGTATATACACTATTGATACTACATATAAAATAGGTAACTAATGAGAATCTGCTGTGTAACACAGGGAACTCTACTCAGCGCTCTGTGGTGACCTGAATGTAAAGCAATCCAAAAAAAGAGTGGGAATATGTATAGTTGGAGAAGGCAATGGCACCCCACTCCAGTACTCTTGCCTGGAAAATCCCATGGACAGAGGAGTGTGGTAGGCTGCAGTCCATGGGGTCGCTAAGAGTTGGACACGACTGAGCAACCTCCCTTTCACTTTTCACTTTCATGCATTGGAGAAGGAAATGGCAACCCACTCCAGTGTTCTTGCCTGGAGAATCCCAGGGACGGGGGAGCCTGGTGGGCTTCGGTCTATGGGGTCGCACAGAGTCGGACACGACTGTAGTGACTTAGCAGCAGCATATGTATAGTTGATTCACTTTGTTGTACAGCAGAGACTAACACAACATTGTAAAGCAACTATATTCCAATAATTTTTTTTTTTTAAGGACAATTAGAGACTCTGACTAAGGTTTGGATCTCTGCACTCGTTAATGTGAACACCCTGATTTGGTAACTGCTGTGTGCTACAGTGTGCCCTGTTACACACACATTTATACACACTGGCATAAATGTACAGGAGCAAGGAAAATGACTTAAATGGGGCAGCATGTGAGCGACTGGGGAATCTAAGCCAAGATCTACAGGAGTGCTCTGTGTCGCTACTGCAGCTGCTCTATAGGTTTGAGGTTATTTCAAAGTTTAAAAAACACATCATGTGACAATAATGACACGCAGGTTCCTCCTCAATCAGAATCTCACGCCTGCCGTCACCGACAGGGGGCAGGGTCACAAAGACAGCGCTCTGCACCAAGAGGCTCCTCCTCCTTCCCCATTAGGTATCTGTTTTCACTGTCAGGAGGGTTAAGACCTCAAATCCGCAGGCACCAGGGAGTTCAGCCCCGGTCGGGGTCAGGAATATGTGCAGAAGGCAAAGACCTCACTTCGGTTCACACAGGTGTGCGGCCACACCTGCCCTCGGAAAGCGCACGTCCACGCCGGCGCACTGCGCGGCGCCCGCGCAGACAGCCCGTCAGACAGAGCCGCGACACGGCATCCCCTCGCCACTGCCTGTCCCTCTGTTCTGTGATGGCAGGGCAGGCCACCCCACAGATCAGCCCCCCAGACCACGGGAGCCGCACTGACTAGGGTGGCTCTGCCCTCAGGCCAATGTGCTATCTTTATCTCAAGCTCCGCAATGTATTTACCAGCATCCAGTTTCAGCGAACGTCTGACATGAGAGGCAGGGCAGGTCTTATGTGGTCTTTAGGGACGAGGGGGCCTCCAGCTGCGCCCCAAGCAGCATCCACCCCCCCACCTCCAATGAGGGCGCGATACCAGATCCTATGCAGACCTTGGCTCGCGCCTACTGGGCCAGCACAGGCGTCCCAGCCGCTGCCCTGCTACTGCTGACGTTGTTGTAGGGGGAGCGCGCAGGGGAGGACACACAGCTGGATGCAAAGAACACAGGACACCTGAAGGCTGACAGAGTTACTGGAAGTTTAGAAAAAAGTGAAATCCAAGGAGCTGAGAGAGACATGAATGGCTAGGTTACAAAGGGACCACAACCTCTAGACCTTCCTTGGGTCCAGACCATGCAGACAGTGAGCCCGACAGTCTAGATCACAGCCACACGGCTGCTGGGCGGGGCTACCTTTTTACTAAGAGTCAAGAATTCGTATCTGTAGATACAATTTTCACTCTCAAAATCCCAACTCCCCTCCAAAACATATCTGCTAGGAATGACCTTATACTAATAACCTTTATACTGCCAATAACGCTCTCTTTTGGGGAAAGTCAACTTATCTACCATTAAGGCGAGATTACAAGAATACCGCTAAAGATCAAGAGTTAGTGACAGTAATTACAGAGAAGTCCCTTAAAAAGCAGAACATGTTCACTGGTATCAGTGGGCATCCCTGTTTGCTGCATTTTCGTAACTAAAATCGGGCCACAGAAGGGAAACCCTTTGCTGAGGGCTGAGGCTGGACCCCTGGGCTGCAGCACCGTCCCTCTGTACGAGCAGCAGGGCTGCTCAGCTCTGCTCACCTTAGACCAGGGATCCGCAGGGGCGAAACGTAAGCCAAACGCCAGTGGGACCAGCTCCTCAATAACCAGGAAAGCACAAGGCTCTGTCCAACATGGACTCAGAAAATGCAACGCCAGAAAAGAGTGAAGAGCCTGAAAGCGGCAGCACGCACCCTACCCTGCCCTACGGCCACGGGGTCTCCAACTCAGGGGCTTCCAGCGTGATGCGTAAGCAAGCGCCCCTGCTGCAAACCTCCCTTTGGGTCTGTCTCTTTGCTCCCAGACGGGCTCAGTAAATACCTTCTAGAGTTTCTTGAAGCTTCGGAAACAGCCAATGGAAATGACGGATTGCTTGGAGTCGGCTTCATCACGGGGGAGTGACTTAGCTGCCACTCAGGGGCCAGTGAAATCAGACACAAGACACCCATACTGGGTTCCTTTGCTCCTTAAGCAGGGGTCAGCCAGGCTCCAGGGCCTTCTCGTTGTACCGTACAGGGTACACAGCCCTCTGATGACAATTATAAAAATGAGCTTCATACACACACAGAGAGTCATAAACACACGTAGCCTTTAATCAGCAATTGCTGTGCTGAGACTCTAAGTTTACCAGTATATCTATCTACCTACCTACCCATCATCTATCTAACTACCCAGCTCTCCACCATTAAGTGACCAAAGACCCATATGCAAGAATGTTCGTTTCAGCTTTGTTTACAATAAGAAAGAACTGCAAACAATGACACTGTTTGTCATAAGAGGGTTAGGTTAAACCAAGTAGATCCCCACTCAATGGAGCCCCAGGAGGTTTTTGGTGGAAATGTGATAACACAGGTAAATTCTGGACAAGATAGACAACATCCATCCACACTGCTCATGCCTGAAGAATGAGGCGAGAGCTGGGAAATGAGCAGAAAGGGAACCTTACTTTTTATTGTAGACTGCCTTGTACTATTTAAGTTTCACTTTTTGATCTTCCTGTGAGCATGTGTTAATTTTATAATTTAAAACAACTCATTTTTTGTTGTAGACTGCCTTGTACTATTTAAGTTTCACTTTTTGATCTTCCTGTGAGCATGTGTTACTTTTATAATTTAAAACAACTCATTTTTTGAGTTGAGCACAGGTGACTTAGTAGTAAGTCAGGCCAGTGTAGTCCCTACTCTTACCTGTGTTCAATGCCCCCACTTGCCAAACTGTGTGGTCTATCTGAACAGACTAGCTTCTCTGGAAGGACGCAGATGAAGGAGAGACTGCTTTGTGAAGACCTTTGGGGGAGGGGAGTCAACCTCTGGTGGACTTCTCTCCCATGGAGGGGATGGCTCTGGGATCAGCTGGAATAAAGACCCAAAGTCCAATCCTGGGTCTCAAGCACAGGGAGCTCCCACCAGGAGTTGAATTTTTATTAACAGTTTATGCCACCTAGAATTTATTTCCATCTATGTACATACAAGGGCTTCCTCAGTGGTTCAGCGGTAAAGAATCCGCCTGCCATGCAGAAGCTGTAGGTTCGATCCCTGGGTCGGGAAGATCCCCTGGAAGAGGGTACAGAAACTCACTCCAGTGTCCTTGCCTGGAGAATCCCAGGGACAGAGAGCCTGGTGGGCACAGTCCATGGGGTCACAAGAGTCAGATGCGACTGAAGCGACTTAGCACACACACATGCACACAAATGGGGTGGCTTGCCCAGCGGTACTATCCTACAGTTCTGGACACTGGACATCAGAGACAAGGTGGTCCCCTCTGAGCATTATGAGTAGGGTTCCCTTCTATGCCTCTCCCCCAGCTCCTGGGGACCTGCGGGCCGTCGCTGGCACATAAACATCACCCTGATCACTGCTTGCATTTTCAGGGCTTTCCCCTCTGTGTGGGTCCAAATGTCCCTTCTTTATAAGGACACCAGTCCTACTGGGTTGGCCCACCTACTCCAGCACGAGCACATCTTAACTTAATGACTAACATCTGTAACTACTCTATTCCCAAACAGAGTCATAGTCAAAGGTCTCAGGGGTTTCAGGACTTCATGTCTGAACTGGGGACTGAGGTGCCATACAGTTCATAATAACAGGCAATAAAGATTAAGACCCTAATTCAGCTCTTCCTCCAAAGAGCTGATAACTGCTGGAGCACAGTGAATAAGTCATGATGCCTTGTTTATGGTATTCTGATGCTTGGAGCGGCTGGCTCCTTCTCTGGATGCCTGCTCTAGAGCACAGATGTCTCTGCTTTTAAACCAGAACCACATGGTTTTCGACAGCAGCTTTATAAGGTCAAAACCACTCTTCTAAAGGGGGAACCTCTCACGCTCAGAGGTGAAATCTGGTTGGCCTCTTCTGGGTTCCCATAAAATTCAACCTTTCAGCAGCCTGGAACCCAGTGACAGCCCCTCGCCACCCAAGACCCCAGGCCCTGAGGCTGTTCTTGCTCCCACTGTGACACCTCGGGGGTCTGCGTGAGTCTTTCCTGGGGAAGGGACCCTGCCTATTCTGGAATCTTTAGGTAGGAGTTTGGATTTCAAGTTTGTGAATCTGATGTGTGCTCCTTGTTGCATATCGGGTTGATTCAGTGACTAAGACAATATAAAACTAAATTAAAACAAGCACCCCACCCATAAAAGTAAGTGGACTGGTATCCAGGATAAAGAGAAAAGAGCAGCACCCAGCTGGGAGTTCTGTAGGCCTCCTTAGGGTCCCTGAGACCTGGCCCGCTGGGCAGCAGGTCCCCACGATGCCACCAGGGCCTCTGCCACAGCAGGAGGGCATCTGTTCTGGTCTCTGTGACAGTCCACCTGCCGTGACAACCTCAGAGTTATACAAGCTGCTTGTCTTTATTAGGGGAATTCCAAATTACTCCAGAGATGGATACAGAGAATAAGACATGAAGGACCTTCAGGGGGTTGGGGTCACAGACCCAGCTGCTCCTAAAAGAACAGGAACAAGCGGCTCCTTGGTCACTCAGGTGAGACAGAACAGTCTCACCTGAGATCCAGAGAGAGCCATGCTCATCAGAGGTCCAAGAACCCCTCAGCAGGGTGAGATGGATTTGGAGACTTCCACTGCTTCTGACCAAAACCACCCTAAAAATAACCAGGAGTCACGGCAGCACAGCACCAGTGAGAACTGACACCAAACAGGCCTTCTTTACGCTCTGCAGGTCTTTCTACCAGAATGGTTTTTCTTATGCATCCCCAACACTGTCTTTGCTTCTTACTCTGGCTGAGGACACCTGAGTTAGTGTATGACTTGGAATTATTAGCACTAGATGCTCCTTTGATTCCTGAAGGGCCCACATCCCTTCCTTCACTAACATAGTTCAGTTTCATCATCTCACATTTCATAGGCTCATGACATTCTTGGTACATAAAACAGTGTGCATGGAATAAAGTGAAGATTTTATTCCCCTGCTTGGTACCCGGTTACTAATGATAAGTATCTGCTGAGCACAGATCACGGGTCCTCCTTAACCTCTGTTCTGGCAGCTCCCCCGAGCCAGGCTGGCTGGAAGGCCAGGCCGGCTCCTGGGCAGCATCCTTCCGGGCACTGGCAGCAGGCTGGAGCCGCCGTGGCTTGCCCTCCTCGCCAGCCGTGCCCTGGGCGCCAGTGTGTGCCCCCAGGGGAGACTTGGGCAGGACTGGAGAGGTGCCACAGCAGGAGGTTGGAGCCCGTACCACACGGCCGCGGGCCAGGGTCACCTCTCTGCTGACCTCTGGCCAGGAACCGTATCTGTGAGGGCCTCGTGGGCACCAATGAACATCCTGTGGCATGCAAACCAGGTCCCCTCAGAACCTGCTGAGATTTCAGACACAAAACCTCTCTTTTATAAAAGAAGGAATATCCTCCCAACAACAGCTTCAGCTTTGCATGGCTGCTTACGGGTTGTTTCCAGACAGAAAAGCCCTGAGCAGGAAGGGTGCTGTCTGCTCTCTGAAGTTCACACCCTGGCCCAATACCCCCCAAAAGAAAAAGAAAAAGCACTGGAGACCACATGGCTGCCAGCTAACCACCCACCTGGAGCAGCAACAAGTCAGGAAAAGGTGCTACTACTGTTTACAGAGCCTGCTTATCAAACCTCCAAATATCTGCACAAAGAACCTACCCAGGCCAAAAGGGGGCATCTAAAGTCAGCCTTCCAGCGGCGCAGATTTGGTGACAAGACCTTCCTCCTGTGGGTTCTGGACATCCTGGTACAGAGTCCCAAGGAGACCAGCCAGTAGCATCCCTCCGGGGCTGGCGCAGCCTTGGAGAAAACGTGGTGTTTTACTTATGGTCCTGCAGTTTCTTTACTTGAGGACCCTTCACAGTTTGAGGTTCCGACGCTAACGCTGCAGGGATTTCTTTCCCTTGGTTGCAGTGTATATGAATTGGCATCGAGGCTGAGCATGGTAGAGACAGGCCCACTCAGCACATCCTGCTACGCCAGCAGGACTGTGGCTACTCCGTTTCCTGTGAGAGGAAGGGAAAGAGGGACCAGCGTGTTCTCGCTGACGCTCTCCCAGGACAGGGCCATGTCTCCCTTTGCCAGCAGCACCAGTTTGAGCGCTCTGATTCGGACGTTGCAGAGAACCAGCTGGGGGCGGCCGCCTCATCCCTCGGGGTCACTGGTTGGGGCAGGAGGGCCGGAGGGTGTGCGCATTCGTCTCCCGACGACTTGCACTGGCTGTGACTGAACGTGATGGACTCCTGTTATGTTTTCTAGGATGTTGCTCCTCTTGGGGGAAAGCACCCTGCATAAATCTGTGCACAGAGAGGCTTATTTGGGTTTGTTCAGCATTTTATCTTGAAAACATTTCAGGCTAACAGAAAATGTGTGAAACCTAGTACAATGACTTTTCCACATGTTCTCCATCTAGGTTTATGTGCTTCCCAGGTGGCTCAATGGTAAAGAATCCGCCTGCCAGTGCAGAAGACGTGGGTTCGATCCCTGGGTCAGGAAGATCCCCTGGAGGAGCAAATGGCAACCCACTCCAGCATTCCTGCCTGGGAAACCCCACGGACAGAGGAACCTGGCGGGCTGCAGCCCATAAGGTCTTAAGAGAGTCGGTTACAACTCAGCAACCAACCAGCAGCAGCAGCAGGCTCCCAAGTAGCCCCGTTGGCTTCATCATCTTCTCACCCTCTGTCCCTGCCTGCCTAGGACAGTGAGCTGTAGACAGCTGGCCCTGCAGCCCGGGACAACTTGATGTACATTTCCTAAAAACAGCAACTCTAACCACAGTTCAAGGACTGGAATCAGGAAATCACATCCATACATTACCATCAGCTGTCTGCATACTTCAGTCATATTTAGCCAGTGTCCAAGTAGCGTCCTTTTTGGAAAAGGCAGCTCCTAAGAACATGTGCGCGGGTGTGTGTTTGGCTGCGCCGGGTCTCGCTGCAGCCTGTGAGGTCTTCGGTCTTGTTGGGGCATGCAGACTCTTTCAGTTGTGGCGTGTGACCTCTCAGCCGCCGCACATGGCCTCCAGTTCCCTGACCAGGGATCGAAACTGGGCCCCCTGCATTGCGAGCACATAGTCTCAGCTGCTGAACCACCGAGGAAGTCCCCAAAAGGCAATCTTTGAATTTAGGATCCCCTCTGGGCCCACTGGCCACCTTCAGCTGCCCGGCAGCTCCTTGGTCTCCATCAGCTAGACATCTCCTCGGATTTGCTTGTCCCCGACCTCTCGTTTCCTGGGGTCTTCTAGGGCCTCAACACCATTGAGGAGCCTGGCATTTACTGGAGGGTCCTGGGTCCTGGTTTGAGTTTCTGGCCCCACAGAAGTGGACTCTGTCTTTCTCGGGACGCCCCCTCTGGCCGTTCCTGGTGACGTCACCTTGGTCTGTAAGGTGGCCCCTGCTGCCCTTTCCACAGCCCTGAGTTGCTCCCTTACCTTTGCCCTTCGAGAAGCTCCTCGGTCCCCATGACAGGACCCCCTGCATCCATCAAGCATCTTCTGTGAGGCCCTGACTGCTGAGTAGAGAATGGAATTTAGGCGCTAACACCCAAGGCCAGGGTTGGACATATTTTTAAAGGAGTGAAGCAGAGCCTCAAGTTATCATAGAGACAAGAAAGCTACAGAAAGGCAAGAAGTCACCATGTGCTGTTGCTCTGCACAAATCCATCCAGTCCCCCGACCTCAGCTCCTGCTGTGTCCTCGTCCTACCTGGCTGTCCCCACAGCTGCCATCCTGTGCATAAAATCCAACATGCAGACTTCTGCAAGGGGAAGGGGACTGGGGACAGGATGGTGTGGGGGTTGGGGTTAGCAGATGCAAACTAGCACTGGGTTGGTCAAAATGGTCATCTGGGGTTTGCTGTGAAAAAATCTGAACGAACGTTCTGGCCAACCCAATGTAGATAACACGGATAAACAACAAGGTCTGCTAACCCCAAGGTCCTACAGTCTAGCACAGGAACTATATTCAACTTCCTGTGATGCACCATCACGGAAAAGAAGATGCAAAAGAATGTACCTGTATAACTGAATCACTATGCTGTTCAGCAGATGATAACACAACATTGGGAATCGGTTATACTTCAGTTAAAAAAAAAAAATCTGCCTTGCTTGTCTTGAGACACTCGGTACAGTTTGCTCCACAGAGATGGAGCCCTGCCAGACCTCCAGGGCCCCCAATCCCACCCCGTGTCCCTCCTGATCGCCTTCCCTCCCTCTTTCTGGAACATTCTCTGCCTCCAACCCAGCTACCGTTTCCTCGTCCTCCAGTCCCAGCTGCTTTGCTGGCTGGTGCCTTTCCTGCAACTGCAAAGTCCCATGTCTACCCGCTGGTGCCTCCGGGCACTTGTCTCTCACAGCAGTTCCTGGGCTCCTGAGGGCAGGGCTGTGGCGGTGCCCAGGTGTGAGGAAGCCTCCCAAATCACCCTGGGGAGTGGGTCCATGAGACGGAAGCAGCAGTGAGGCGGGATTTCCTAGTTGGACCCGTGCCAGATAAGGGCAGGCAGCAGTCAGCTTCCAGGGGTGCCCTCTGGGGACACATTCTCAAGGCCCTATTGGTCACTGTCACCAGGGTGCTCCCTCCTGGTCATCTTCCAAGACTGGAGACCACGTGGGGGAGGTTTGAGGGGGGCTGGGCTGCAGACCTGCAGGAGATGGGCAGCCTGAGCCTGGGCCCGAGTCAGGATGTGACCACTGGACCCTGCTCGCCACGCCTACATCCATGCAGTGGTCCCCCACAGCACCACACGTGGAACGTTCCTTACATCAAATGGACCAGAATCTCCTCCTCCACCTCTGCTCTGTGGGCGCTGCAAGGCCACACACCGCTACATGCCTAGAAAGAGCCTCGGGACAGCCAGAGCCTAGCTAGGGCATCCATGGCATCTGAAGACCAAGAGACGGTGTGTTCAACCACAGGGATGGGGCAGGCAGGACCAGCTGGCTCCTTCTGTGTCCCCACCACAGTCCTGGCCCAACAGTCCCTGCAGCCAGCAGCTGCCCACGTGGGCAGGGAGACCACCGAGGTGGGGGACGCTCGCAGACAGAACACCAGCAACGACCTGGTGTGGAGTCAGGGCTGAGAAATTACGAAGCTCACCCTGCCCTGACCGGAACAGAGGCCCTCCCAAACATGCAGCAACACGCAGCTGAGCCGCAGAACACCATGGACTGGGCTAGAAACCTGGCTTCTGGGGAAGAATCAAAATGTGACAAACGTGACATCACATCACTCAGGGACGCACCACCCACAGGACAGCCAGCCAACTGGAAACCACGCAAATATCCAGCCCCTGCCCAGGGTCTGAGTGCAGCCCCCAAACACACTCCTTAACAACTTTCAGCTATTAAAAGTGCTTTTTGCAGAGATCACGGAAGAGACACACAGAACACTTGTGGGATAGTAAATACGAAGTGAAAGTGGCAGTGTGGTTGCTCAGCACACGTGTTTCACTCTCTGTGACCCCATGGACTGTGGCCTGCCAGGCTCCTCTGTCTGTGGAACTCTCCAGGCAAGAACACTGGAGTGGGTTGCCATTCCATCCTCCAGGGGATCTTCCTGACTCAGGGATCAAACCTGGGTCTCCTGCATTACAGGCAGATTCTTTACCAGCTGAGCCACAAGGAGAGTCTAAACAAATGTAAACGTATATGCCATTAGATCTGCTTTGTCTAGAACCAGATAAAATACAGGGGGCCAAGGGCCGCAGTGGAGATGGCGCTGTCTGCCACTGTCACTGACCATGGTCTGCATGAAGCCAGTGGTCCTAACACCGAGGTCCGGCCACAACGGCACTGCCGCCGTCTGGAGGGCATGACGTCCCCACCACAGGCCAGCTGTCGCCACCTCCCTTCCTGTGGTGCTGTCACAGGACACGGACATCTGGACCTGTGCAGCGTTTCCTGATACAAACGAACCCCGAGAATCCAGGGTTCTAGAAACAGGGCGGTGAGACACTGCCGCTTTGATTCCCAAGCAACTCCGTGTGGGATTACAACGATGAAGCTGTGCTGGGGCAAGGGAAAACAAACCGCGTTCATCATTAGTGTTTGGTTCTAAAATAAAATTTACCAGTGGAGGCTGTCCACTCAGAATCTTTCCCAACGAGGTCATATCTGTCTTCTTTTTTCCTAGAAATGCAGAGACTTGGCTGCACAGCAGTGACAGGAGGGGTGTGGGTGGATGTTTACTGAACTCTGTCTCTGGAGACACTCAAAACGCCTTCCCTTGGTTTCCTCCAGTGGTTCTTGTAATTTTTTAAAAAACATTTTTTTATTACTCAAATTGCTTTTCCTTCATGCTTGTTAAGAGAAGGAAACAAGAGCCCAGGAAAAGGATGAAACAGCTATGGTGGGAAAGAGAAGGGCAGACTCCAGGCAGGCAGCGGGCTGCATAGCAAGGGGTGCCCACCAGGCCAAGGCGTGGGCAGACCGGCCAGGAGAGACGCAGAGACAAGAAAGGCCACAGCCAGCAGGGGGACGTGAGTATAGAAGGCTCTGCTGAGAGTCTTTCATGATCGTGGAAAGGCATGGACCCGGTCCTGCCCCAGCAGCTGGAGGAGACTTTGCCAAAGCATGGAACCCCTTCAAACCAAGACTGAAAACTCTGATAGGTACTTTTCAACCTTGTGACTTCATAAAACACTCTAAACTGCAAAAAAAGACACATTTAAAGACCACAGAATGGAACCAAAGTTCCCTCCGTGAATGTCCACAGGCTTTTACGAAAGCACAGGTGTTCACGTTCCATGCACGTGGCAGCTTCTGCACGGGATGAACTGAGGGTGTTTAATCACACGCATTTATGACACAGCCATTAGGGAAGGTAATCAGGCCAGAAGTTCATTTTGTGATTCTTTACCTTTTTTTCCTAAAGAAATTTCAAGTCACAGCAACAGCAAGAATCAGCAGATTCATTTGCTAAGGGAACTCACTTCTTGATCCAGCAAAACAGGCTGCCTTTTCTGAGCCTGTCTATGTGCAGACCCCGGCAGTTGTTTGCTCTGCTCTCCTGGCCCCTCGTTCTGCAGCAGGACCCGATCACAAACACCCATACTGGGCAAGGCACGCACTTAGATTTTTGGTAAAAGTACAGGCATTTTTCCCATGAAAGACACAGAAAATTTAAGTGTCCACTGTTTCAGTACTTCTGACAGCTACAGATACCGAGATGTTCAATGCTGTCGTAAACGATCTCATGTTGAAAGAATTAATATTTAAAAAGATATTAATAGTCCAGAGAAACACTAGTGGCTGAGATTTCGCAGGGGGTTCCTTCGGCCCTCGCAGGAGGCCCGACAGTCGGGGGTCTCCTCCAAGCCCAGAGGGTGCAGCACCAGGGCCTGCAAGGGGCGGAGAGGACCCCAGGGATGACAGACTCCTTCAAGCCAAGTTCACATCCTGCCACCGTGTCTGGCCATGCTACTGCAGCTGGTGGGCTGCGGTTACCCCCTATGGAAACAGTCTGCCCCTTGCCATGTGGAGTGGTGCTGTAACAATTAAATGTGCAGCAACCGCCATGAAACAGATGCTAAACATCCCAGCCTTCCCGGCGGGACTGCAGGACCTGCATGGGACCACCTGTCAATATCACTTGGTTGACTGGCCGCCTCGCTTATCTGTTTCAGACGGGAGGGAAGGGATTCTCACGCTTTCCAGCGATCCCACCACAGACACACAAGTGACCCTCAGAGGATCTAATTCAGCCTCTGCCACTCCATGGGTCCCCTTCAGGGTCCACACTCATCCTGACTCAGCACACTTGCTGTTGTGCACTTTCAGGAAGGGCTTCTTTGAAACGGCACCCGCCATCCTCACCCCAGGGTGAAAGACAAGGTCTGGGTCTGTCTCTGGGGCTGACGGGAAGAGCTGCACCCACACAGCCCAGAGAGCCAGGGCTGCTGGGACTCCGTGGCTGCCCACTCCCCACAAGGGCAAACAGGCCTGCACATGTGGCTGGCAGACCGTCCTGTGGGCCCCGGACCCCTTCCCCGACTCCTGTCTTCCCCACGTCTGGTCCCGCCACCTGGGGGCCGGTACCATGTTCCAGGTCCTCTGGCCGCAGCAACTTGGGCTAGAAGGGGTCTTCCTTTCAAGTGGCTGCTCGAATGTGTCACTCCTTCCACCCCCTTTGTCTAGTGACCAGAGAGAGGCGTCCAATGCCCCCTGCACCCAGCTCCTTCCGACAGCTGCCTCTTTCCCTCTTGACCTCCTTCTTCCAGTGAATGGGGTGGCATTAGGTGAGTCTCCTGCATCCAGGGCGCTGCATCCATTTTTAAATCACTTCAGAACTCCCACTGGTTGCTGATGCCCGTCTCTTCTGACTCAGCAGGAAGAGAGGGCACGGCGGGTTTCTCCTGCCCTCAGGTAGGTGACAAAGGAGGCTCCCCACTCCCGTCACAGCCTGACACTGAGCTGGTGAGGGTGCTTGAGACTGCGAGGCATCAACACCAATGGTACCAACAAAACACATGTTTCAGGAGATCAAAAGTCAGGACCAAGTGTGGCAAAGAGGCATCCCTTTGAGCCAGTTAGACAACAAGGAAGAACACCAAGTCTCTACAAGTAGGGCTAAGTGTGGTGCATCCTTCCTGGTTGCTGGTCCCAAAGGGGGGTGCTATCTCAGGAACAGAAACAGAGGCACTGATGCCATGTTCTAGTGGGGGAACTAGCTCCGATCCCAAGAAAAACAGCAGGCAAAGCCCCTGGGTGACCTGATTCTGCTTACAGAGTTGGACAGTCCATGGGGTGGAGGCCTGTTTCCTTGCCAGCCACTGGGAGAGCCAGAGAATATTTTCATGGTCTTATTTTAGGATGGGTAATGTTGTAAACAACCTGCATGCCCAATCCACAGACAGCTTGTCTAGACCCTGATGTGAAGCAGAAGGTCAACAGGGAGACAGACGTCCCTGACGGACTGCAGGCATGTGATGAGGGCTGCAGCCAGCGCGGCCGCGGCTGGGGACGCTGACCTCGCCTCTGAGCGTGATGTGGGGTGCAGGGGATGGGGGGCTCATGAGGAGTGAGGTCAGCAGGCAGCAGAGCTCGGGCGAGCCCTGGAGAAACGTCTTCCTCCTGAGTGCAGAGCCCATGTGGCCCGGGGATAAGTTTGCAGAGGAAGAGGACGTGCGGTGCATGATGCCTGAGGACAAGGAGGAGGAGAGTGGTTCCGGTGGAAAAGGCCTTTGCCTTTTCTGAATACGCTTGCTGCAAAGAGGGAACACCAAGGGCCCAGGGACACCTAGCATAGCAGCTAAAATCAGAGGTGCCAGATCCTGGGGTCAAGTCCTGCCCAGCTCCACCACGTACACTGGGGCCCCCCACTCCCCCACCCACCCTGGGCCACCTCAGCTCCACCACCCACAGTGGGCCCCCCAGCTCCCCATCCACACTGCCCCCCGCAGCTCCCCATCCACACTGCCCCCCAGCTCCCCACCCACACTGCCCCCCCAGATCCCCCACCCACACTGCCCCCCCAGCTCCCCATCCACAGTGGACCCCCACAGTTCCCCCACGCACACTGGGCCCCCCAGCTCCCCATCCACACTGGGCCCCCCCACCTCCACCCCTCACAGCTTGGCCTCAGTTTCCCAGATGCAGTACACAGCTGCCATTTGCACCTAATTCTTAGGCTGGTTCTGAGTAAAAGTATTTATTGCACTAAATATATAAACCACTGAGAACAGTACCTGGTACAGAGACCTTTCTCAGTGAACGCTAGGTGTTGCTGTCATCTTTGCTGTTGTCGTTATTCCTGTTGTTATTGTCATTATTATTATGCCAGGCTGTAGAGTATCACGGGGCTTCCCAGGTGGCTCAGTGGTAAAGAAGCCACCTGCCAATGCAGGGGGCACAAGAGATCTAGGTTCGATCCCTGGGTCAGGAAGAACCCCTAGAGGAGGAAGCGGCAACCTGCTCTAGTATTCTTGACTGGCAAATCCCATGGACAGAGGTACCCGGTGGGCTGCAGTCCATGGACTCACAAAGAGGTGGACATGACTGAGCACACACACTGCAGACCCCATGGTAGAGACAGCATCGCTGGTCTCCCTCCCAAGCCTGCCAGCCACCCTGGCCCAGGCCCTGCCAACCGGGAGGAGCTGCCGGCCCATCCCTCTGACAAGGTGATGACTGGTGCTTTGACCTGACTTACTGAAGCTCAGCCTGCGTCCTCTCTTGCGGATGATGTCTATAAAACAGGCACCTCCCAGTCTCACTTTACAGCAGAAACTGCTGGTTTAAAAGGTGGCTGTCACCTTCTGGGCCAAGTTGAAATCCCTCCACCCTGAGCAGATCCTACTCAAAGTCAGGAATGTTACAAACTCTTCAACTACCGTCCAGCTCAGGTTTAACGCCTCATTTATCCAGACGAAGACGACAGTGGTGACTTTTTTTTCAGAGAATGAAATTCATCTTTCCACACCAAATGATTAGTATTATTTATCATTTTTATGGGAGTCTTTGTATAACATATAAACATCTAAAATGTCCTAAATATGGTTTCTAAAACCTCCCAGACCTAAGCAGCATCTTGGCTGACAGATTGAAAAGCCCTGCCAGGCTACAATTGTGGGAGCACCAGGAGAAGAATGAAGAGTGAAGACCCCAGTGTCCCTCCCTCCCTCCCTAGGCCACGGCCCAGCTCGTGCGTCCTCACTCCACCCACGAGTGGCCTGGTGCTCCAACCAAGGCTGGGCTCACCTGCTTCGCGGCAGCCGGGCCAGGAGGTAAGGAGCCGGGTGTGAGCGCAGGGGGGCTCCCGGGGCCGCAGAGCTCGGGGAAGGGGTTGGGGATGGCTGGCAGCGACGAGGTCCTCAAGTGGAGGTCTTCCTCCTGCAGGCGCCTGCGGGGAGAGATGACGCCCATCAGAAGCTGCCACGTAGGGACCCTGCCGCCCACATCGGGGGATCTGCCCAGAAACCTGTGGGAGGGACTCAGAAGGGTGTCTGGATACCTGAATCCACAGCACACCCCACACAGCTTGCCACCATCCGCAGGTGGGAGTCACCGCAAGCGGATGCCAAGATGTGGCATCAGCATGCA
Source organism: Bubalus bubalis (assembly GCF_019923935.1). NCBI lineage: Eukaryota > Metazoa > Chordata > Mammalia > Artiodactyla > Bovidae > Bubalus > Bubalus bubalis. The sequence goes on along the minus strand of NC_059164.1, from coordinate 5,045,576 downwards.
GCGGGGTGTCACACAGCCACCACAGGAAGGGGCTTCTGACACAGGCTCCCTCCAGGCGACCCGTGGGGACACCCTGCTGAGTAAGCCTGGTGCAAAAGACTGACCCCGCAGGCCCGCACTGCAATGAACCACCCGAAATGAGCACACTCAGAAAGGCGGTGGAGGGTGGGGGCTGGGGACAGGGGGGCGGGGAGTCAGGCTCTAATGGGGACAGGGCTTCAGATTTGAAAGATGAAAAAGTTCAGCAGACAGATGGAATAGATGACCACGCTTCCTATAATCATGGGGCCACGTGCCAGGGAGCTTAGGGAGGGTCTTGGAGGGAGATGCTCGGGAATAGCCTGGGGCGGGCATGCTGCACAGTCCTGGGGGTGCCCCACCTGCCACCGAACATGTACTATGTGGTGATTCCGTCTACACTACGTGCATTTTACCTTAATGAATTATTATTTTTTTAAGAAGTCCCGTGTTTCCTTTACGGTAGTTCACAAGCATCACTCAAAGCAAAAAAACTACGTGACATTAGACATAACTGAAAAGAATCCCATTCAAGAGGCCTGTGGCCACGGGATCCATCCCTCTCTGATTAGCAGCATCAGTGGAGCTGAGGCACAGGGGGCGAGGTCAGGGACGGGAGGAGGGGTGGGGCCGTGCCTGTCCACCTGTCCAGGTGAGAATGCACCCCCAGCACCCCCCCAGCTTCACTGTAGTCCCTCCTCCTCCTCCGATCGTCACCCTGCACTGCCTCCAGCTGCTGCTCAGCACCTGCCTCCCTGAGCCCTCTCCAGCAGTGTGACAGTCTCATCACCCCCACCCCCGATTCTCCCCTCCCCAGGCAGAGACAGAGCTGAGCTGCCCCCAGCATTCTGGCCCCCACCCCTCCAAATCCAGGAGCTGGCGGACTTTTCCTCAAGCCCTCATCTGGGTCTGTGTCCACTCACCAAGTGTGGGCCAAGTCACTGCCCCCGGCGCCTCAGTTTCCTTATCTGGGAATGAGAAGCCGCCACACCACCCCCCCGGTGAGGCTGCAGTGGCCGCTCCATTAGCTGCTCATACACAGGAGGGGTTTAGCACACAGGGGAGGTGCTTGTGAGCACAGGAAGTCCTCAGCAGACCCGTTCACAAAACAAGCCTCTGGGCATCCTATACTGGTCATCTGATCTTTAACAAGGCACCTGACGGTTAGAAATGATAGGACTGAAATAAAGAGAAGCATCACTTGAGAAAAGGTTGGCCTGGAGCCAGGGTCCACTCTCCAGCAGCAGGCATGCCTCGCATGAGCCCATCTGTCCCGTGGGACTCAGAACCCGCAGCCCCAGGGTGGAGGGACAAGCACGGCCAGGATCCCAGGCAAGGGTCCTGGGCAGCTAGCTGGCAGGAAAGCAGGCCTTCCTGCACCACGTCTGCCCTCTGCCCGGTCCAGCCTCAGGCACCGTTACCACGGCTGCTGTTCCATCCCACTGGGCCTCCCCGAGGCCACCACATGTGGGCAGCTGACACCCTCCAGACCCAGAGAAGCTCAGAGGAGAAAAGACTGTCTCCCCCAAGACTGAACTCACCAGGAGCTCAGAACACGAGGGTGCTGGTGGAGGGAGCAAAGCGGTCCACCCGCTGGAAGGACGGATGTAACAAAGCGCAGGAAGCCGAGAGGAGAGAAAGCGACCCCAGGCCACCCAGGCTGCTGCGCCCCGCTGCAGACAGCCGTGTATTTACTCTGGTCCCCTTCTCCAGACAGACTTGGCCGCCCTGGGCAAAAGAGTCGTCTGGCTGCAGAAGACTTAGGATGCTGGGCTGGAAAGAAGGCTCACAGAAGTTTCTGGAAGCAGAAGGAAAGCTCCCTCCTCAAAAGGTAAGGAAAGGAGACCCAGAAGGTGCTCCAGCCAACAGATGCCTAAGACCCAGCACCCTGCATGCCTTCCCCTAGAAGCCTAGACAGGCACCAGATGTCACCCCCTTACCTACCCCCACCTGAAAACCCACCAGAGCCGGCAGGGGCCTGGGTGGGGGTCACAGAGAGCTTGTTTGCTGGGTTTCACAGAAGTCTCCGCCCGGGAGGTCTTCCATCACCCCACCTCACAACCGCTGGCTCCGACGTTTCCCCCCTCCCAGGCAGAAACAGAGCTGAAGTGCCCCGACACTCTGCCCCCACCCTTTCCAAACTGGAGCTGACAGATGTCTTCCATGTCCTCCACCATCCCTGGTCAGGACAGCACCACTCCGGCTGGTCGCTGAAATGGCTTCCGAATCCTCCCTCCATGAACCAAGCTGCCACAATGACCTGCCAACTAACCCAAGTCCAGCTTCACTCTCCTTTCTCCACCTCTGCCCTGGGAGTGGTTCCCGCAGGCTCCGGATCTCACCTCACCTGTCAGGATCTCTTTTCTAATCCACCCCTGAGGTCTGACGGACGTTTGAAGCCCCGTGTATTCAATGTGTACAACTAGATGAGTTTAGAGAGAAGAACTCGCCGTGACCCGTCGCCATGGTCTGGCCACCACCTCTGGACGTTCACGCCCACCCTCTTCACTTGATTATTATTATCATGTTGTGTGCACGTGTGCGATGCGAACACGTCACACGGGACCCGAACCCCTCGCCGCTAACTCAGGTGGCTCTGCGCAGCACGTCTGCTGCCTCGTCCACGGGTCAGGCTGCCCCTCTGGACCTCCCACCAGCACCTCCCGTCTCCACCCCAGCCGCTGGCAGCCCTCTCCACTACCTGCGTCCTCACTCCTGGGGCTTTCGGGTTTCTCATGGAAGTGGAATCACAAAGTAACTGTCCTTCTTTGTGGGTCCTATCTACTTGAGCACACTGTCCCTGTTGTCCAGTGATGGAGGAGCAGACACAGAAATCATGGTATACACATGTGATGGAATATTACTCAGTCACAAAAAAGGAGGGGCCGGGCCACTTTAGACACCAGGGATCATCTCTCTTGCTCAGGAAGTCTCTGCCTCCATCCCTCAGTTCCTACTTCCCCTTCAACACCCAGTCCAGAAGTCTGCCTCTGTTAGGGAAATTAGATAAACAATCTTGTTTAGGCTTCAGAGACAAAGCAGAGCAGGCCTCTGACCTTGCGTCTAACCTGCCTGGACACTGCCCCAACTGGGAGTGACTGGGAGTGACTGCCTGCTGTGAGCTAAAGACTTGCAGCACCTTAGATAAGATGGGGGAGGCATCTTGAGATTGTTGAGCCCCTGGGGCGGGGTGGGGTTCCTGGCCAACCAAGCCCCAGACTTAACTGCATTCCAAGTTTTACACAAGAAAACAAACGGCACTGACAAGAAAGCAGAGCTGCAATTTGCTCCCAGATCGATGATAATATCAGTTTGAGTCCATCCTGGGGTTATAAGTGGGAACCCCAAACTGCAATCTCTGAAGTCTCACCCAGGGAGCAGATGTGCTGCCTGGGACCTCTTCCCAGCGGGGACTCCAGATGAGCTGTGACGTGGGATTTCCCAGTGCTGTTTAAGTCTGGATGTTGGTCAAAACCCAATTTGGTGATGTAGTCTCTGCTCTGTCTCTTTTCTTTTAATGTTACTGTATTGAAAGCAAGTTAGATAATTCTTTAATAAATACTGGTATTATTTATGTATATCACAAGTGGCTTATTTTGTTAACAAATCCTTTGAACCTGAGATGAAAGTGAAACCTTTCAGCAAAACAGCCTCCTCCAGGGAGGCCTCCTCCACTCCCCAGAGTACTTTCCGTGAAGGCCGGGCCTCTCCACGTCAGCCCCTGGGAAATGTGGTCAGGCTGCACGTCTCTGTCCCCAGGCCCTGTGCTGGGCAGTGAGGTCTGAGAGCCCTCCAGGGACTACTTGGCTGTTCATTCACTTTGGGCTTCCCTGGTGACTTGGTCGGAAAAGAATCTGCCTGCAATGCAGATCTGCGTTTGAGTCCTGGGTGGGGAAGATCCCTTGGAGAAGGAAATGGCAACCTGCTCCAGTATTCTTACCTGGAAAATCCCATGGACAGAGGAGCCTGACGGGTGATAGTCCATGGGATGGCAAAGAGTTGGGTATGACTGAGCTACTAACACAATAATGTCCTTGAACGGTGTTTCTGCACACCCCACTGACCTGGCACAGAGCCAGCGCACATAAAACTGATCTGAACTGCACTGGGTACCAGGTCCAACCCCCAAGCGGCCCTGCTGGATGGAGGGAAAGAAGGGGTCTGCCAAGCAGAGCCCGGCACCGTGACCCTACCACCCACCCTCTAACCCTCAAGGGGAGGCAGGTGCTGCAGTGACCCCACCACCCACCCTCTGACCCCCGAGCGGAGGCGGGGTGGCGCAGTGACCCCACCACCCACCCTCTGACCCCCGAGCGGAGGCGGGGTGGCGCAGTGACCCCACCACCCACCCTCTGACCCCCGAGCGGAGGCGGGGTGGCACAGTGACCCCACCACCCACCCTCTGACCCCCGAGCGGAGGCGGGGTGGCGCAGTGACCCCACCACCCACCCTCTGGTCCCCGAGGGGAGGTGGGGGCCCACCTGACCGCGAGGATGCTCACGGGCTGGGACCGCTGCACCCTCTGCCTCGGGGCCGCCTGTGGCTGCAGGACCCTGGTTCTGGGGACTGGGCCGCGGCTGTGCTGGCCGTTGTGCAGGAGGGGCGCTGTCTCCGAGGCTGCACACAGGCTCTCCAGGGACGCGTCCATGTCGTTCACCAGTGCCTCCAAGTCCACGTCGTCCTCTGTGCATGGAGAGCAAAAGACAAGCGTCAGCAGCAGTGAGTGGCCACGGCCAGGTGGGCGTCCCAGGGACCGGGCTCCGAAACTCACAACACTTTAAAATACGAGGAGCAGACGGAGGACGCTGCCTGAGACAAGCACAGCTTTCTGTGAAGACCCATGGGTTACATGTATTACCTGTTGATCCGCCAGAAGCAACCCTGTAATGATAGCCCACCTGCACTTCCTGTCTGTACAGAAGACCCTCTCAGGGCATCTGCTCAGCTCACACGTTCCTCGGGGTTGGGGAGCCCACATAGCCTGGACCCTCTGCCCCAACCCCAGCTGGTGGGTCCCAGGGGCACACGGAGCCCTAATAAGGTCAATCAGGGCTGCTCCCTTCCCCAAAATTCCAGACAAGAAGCAGAGAGATGGGAACGGGGAGCGCTCGACCCTGACCGCAGTCTCGCCTTGCGAGGCCAGCAGGGTCGCACCAGAGGAAGCCTGTCCGCATACAAGAAGGCCTGAGGCCGATGAAGAGAGAGGACCACAGAGAATGCCAGAAAGAGATGAGCACGGAGGGACTTCGACAGGTACGCTATGCCTCAGCGAGGCTGACACTGGTCCACCATCATCCTAGATGTTTCTGTGAAGCTGTTTTTAGATGAGAGTGACACGTGACTTTGAGGGCTTTGGGTAAAGCAGACAGCCCCCCATCATGTGCGTGGCGATAAGACTGAGGACCCCCACAGAAATGGACGTGGCCTCCACGGGTGTGCATGCCAACTCCTGAGACACCGTGCTCAGTCGCTCAGTCATGTCCAACTCTGTGACCCCATGGACTGCAGCCCACCGGGCTCCTCTGTCCATGGGGTTTTACAGGCGAGAATATTGGAGTGGGTTGCCATTTCCTCCTCCAGGGGATCTTCCCTACTCAGGGACTGAACCTGCGTCTCTTAAGTCTCCTGCATTGCAGGCGGATTCCTTACCACTAGCACCACCCAGGAAGCCCAACTCCCCACAACAAGCACCCCAAATGCAGCAAAGGCACATCCCATGTGCTCAGCTTCTAGAGACCTGTCACTGTTTAACAATGCGGCCAACACAGCTGGGGCTGCGTCTAGTGCAGTAGGTCACATGTCACCCAATTTACAGTCCATCTCTTCCCAACAACACGACCCTGGGCTTACCCAGGAACAAACGAGAGCTTAGGGCCCAGACAGTCAGGCGGCCTGCCCCGGCCCCGCCCCTGCCCTGCCCACGTGGCGGGGGCGGGGCCAGGTGTCCGTCTCAGGCCTCCATCTCCCATGCCTGTATCTCTGATTGGAGCTCACAGGGGTACCTGGCCTGCAGGTGGGCATGAGGTCAGTGAGTTATTACCGCTCTGCGACAGAGGCTGGAGCAGGGTAAACACTCAGTCAGTGCTATTTATTTGCTCTATGTCACTTATTTGCTCTGTAAGTGACAATAGGGCAGTGACTATTAACCTGGTTTACAGGTGAGGAGATTGGTCCGGGTCGGGGTGGGGGAGAGGGTGGGGCTGGGCAGGCAAGTAACTCGTCCCTGATCACACCAGAAGGGAACCTGAAAACAAGTTTGCAGCTGCCAAGGTGACCTCACCAGGTGTGCACTGATCAATGAATCCACAGATCTTTTCAGAACACTGACCTCCCCTGCCTCTCTGCTCCCTCCCTCATTCAGCCTCGCTGTCTCACTGGGCAGGAGGGCAGGAGACAGAAACAACCAAATGGAACAACAAAAGCCCTTCTAGAAGGCGTGGAAGCTGCAGGGCACAGGGGGCGGGGGCGGGGGTGGTACAGGCTGGAGGAGGCTGGGATGGGGGATGGAGTGCAGCCACAGGGAGATCCAGGCAGAGGTGGGAAGACCACAGAGCAGCCTCCTCCCAAGGTTCCTTCACCCTGCAGGCAGTGGTGACCAGACAAGGAGTCTGGGGAGGGCCTGGACCAGACGAGATGCTACAGGCAGCAGGTAGGGCCCCAAGGAGGACAGACAGACACACAGATGGATGGAAAGATGGGCAGGGGGCTGCTGAAAGAGCTGTGATGAGCATGCAGTCCTGCTGGAGCCAAGGACAGAGGCCCAGGCAGGATGAATGGAGCAGCACTGGGGGAGAAGGAGGGTACTCGGGGGGAGTGCATTGTCAAATATTAAATATTGACAGATATTAAAGAGACAATATGCTGTATCAATAATTAATAATAACCATGAAATCAAAATTAGCAAATCACAAGAGAGAATGTGGGAGTCAGCAGGCAGCAGGGCTTTTGCACAGAACTTGGAGGGCAGGAGGCTGGTGCAGGTGGGGAAGGACCCGTACAAATCAGAAAAACCCCTGCAGGGGGTCCCTGCGTGGAGAGTGGGCTTAGGTCCTCATGCATAAAGTGGGAAGCAGCATTTGGCAACTGGACAACGGCTGCCTAAACAGAGCCAGCTCTATCAGGAGAGCTCTGCCGCAGTTTCCGCAGCCCTTGGCTAGACATCTGATAAGGAAAAGTGTTTGTTGCACCGGAGTTCTCAGATTGAACTTCTGTAAAGTTCTAGAATGCGTCCATAAGGGAGGCCACGCATGTCCTCCACTGAAGTGATCTGTAACTGCGGCTCATCTCAAACTCCATAAAACATTAAGTCCACGTGCCACCCACACCTTATTAACAACTCAGGATTTCCAGCTTAACGGACCATTTCAGAATCAGTAGGATGACATGCCAAGTCCACTGGAATCACAGAATCAGCCTTTGCTGTGGGCAGCGGCCTCTGTCGTGGACGGGAGGCCCTGGCGTGGACGGGCAGCGAGGGAGCACAATGGGGATCTGAGGGCATTTCGTCACCAGCGGGGTAGCCTACTTGGTTAACACAAAGGCCACTGTTTTCCTGGCTTTCATCCTGCTTTAGAAATCAACAGGAATAGGGTTCTCCCTCTCTGACAGGTGTCTGCCAAGAAAATCTCCCCTTAAGTAGAATTTCCTTCAAGTTATCTTCCTTACATGTTTCCGAAGCGACTGAGCGACTGAACAACAATGTATTTCTGAAACCCCTGGCTGTGCCCACCAAGGGCAGTCCTCCGAGGGTCCTGTCCTTTCCTTCCCGCTCCTTCCCCCACCAGCCAGGCCCTTCCTGGGCAGCCCCTCCATGCACTCAGGGGCACAGTGATTCTGACATCAAAGTGCATATAAAGGGAAAATGGTAAACACAAAGGTAAAAGGTGTATGTGCAATGCATGTCCTTCAAGTGCTTTCTCTCTCCTCTGAGGTCGGTTATTGATGAAATTGCTTTCTACTTTAACAGAAAACATTCACCTGTGGATCTATTAGAGCCAGGCCAATCATTTAACAATATACTCAGTGGGTTACAAGTTTCATGAATAGACTCTACACTGGCATATTTCAAACTTGCCTATTTTCTACGGCCCAGATGAAAGGAGAAAGAACACTTGGTACTCATGGTCGGTGGAATATTACACAGCCAGAAAAAGGGACGAAACTGGGTCATCTGTAGCGATGTGGATGAACCCAGAGTCTGTCAAACAGAGTGAAATAAGTCAGAAAGAGAACAACAAGCATTGTTTCTTTAACACTCTTACATGGAATCTGGAAAAAGGGTACTGATGAACCTATCTGCAGGAACAGAGATGCAGATGCAGGGACTGGACTTGTGGGCACAGTGTGGGGAGCAGAGGGCGGGACACATTGGGAGAGCAGCACTGACATACACTCACTAACTGCCATGTGTAAAACACAGTGGGGAGACGCCGCGCCACCATGGAGTGTGGTCTGATGCCCTGTGATAAATTAGAGGGGTGAGATGGAAGCGGGGAGGGAGGTTCAAGGAGGAGCGGAAATCTGTGAGCCTATGGTTGATTCACTTCATTGTACAGCAGAAATGAACACTGCTAAGTCACTTCAGTCATGTCCGATTCTGTGCGACCCCAGAGACAGCAGCCCACGAGGCCTCCCCGTCCCTGGGATTTTCCAGGCAAGAGTACTGGAGTGGGGTGCCATCGCCTTCTCCGGAAATGAACACAACATTGTATAAAGCAACTATAGTAAAAAAAAAAAAAAAAAAAAAAAGTCTAATAAAATATCCTAATCTAGGACAGACTTCAAAATTCCCTCCAGGGTCATTTATGAATAGCATTTTGTCTGGTTAGATAATAAAGTTACTTTGGGTTGTCTGATTTTACTTAAACTTTGTCCAACTCTAATAAAGGCTAACAATTAAACCTTCCAAACAGGAGTTTTAAAGGATTGATTCTAAAGAGGACATGCCTATATGCCATGGTACTTTTAAAATAATAACTACACTGAGATTTTTCTGGATTAACATTCAGTCCTTTCGAACGTTTCATGACCCGGTCCGTTGTGAAGGGACATCGCCCACGTCTCCTACACGCATTGCCGCCTGCACGCATCCCCGGGCGTCAGCACTCAGCCATGTGAGGAAGCCTTCCTACAGGTCAGGCAAGCAGCAGAATCAAACACCAGGGCATCAACAAAGCAGATGCTCTGTAAAGGACTGTTATCACTGCTAACTTGAGGCCCAAATACCATCTGTGAGCCAGGACCTCTGAAAGAAATCCCGTAAGGGGGATGAAAAACAATTTTATGTGTGAAATTTCACTCCATGCAGATTTCTGAGGGTATATTTACTGGACAGATGTAGGTCAAACAATACGGTTTAAATCAAGTTATTAATAGTTATTTTCCTTCCTTAAATAGCCCAGTCCTTAGCTGGGCACTGACTTTTGTTCCAGATGTCTGAGTTGATCATCTAATTATAAATGCACAGATACATCTGGTCTCACTGTCATTAGCAAATGGAGGCACAATGAGGTCTAAATGAGTACAAATTCAGTAAAACAAATTCATGTTCGGACTAATAAATTATTCCGGGTGAATGTCTTCCAAAAACAAGCCAGGAAGAGGCCAGGATGCAGGCAGAGGGGAGAGTGAGTCATGCAAGGACCTGACTGGTATTCCTTAACCTTCTCCTGGCTCCCCTTCACCAGCTTCACTGCCCCCTGCTTGGTTCACAGCACCCTCTGGTGGCTTCTTTAATTAGATAGTTAACATGACACTGGATCCACTTAACAAAACCATTTCGCCACCTTGAAGAAATGCTATTAGCACCTCGAGTACAAGATGCATCCTTCCAGCCCTTCCAGGTCTTCCTCCCTGGTTCCTGGTTCCTGGAATGCAGCTCCTAACATCCCTGTTATTTCCTAAGTGATAAGAGTAAGGGGAGGAGCATCTTTTCTTTATCTGGTCTTCTGTTGCTGTTGCTCCTGAAATAGCTCCCGAGCTACTATTAAAGGTGAAAGCAGTGTTTTTTGTTAACAATAACAAGCCCCTTTCGACTAGACCTGAGTTTATGTGAATGAGCTGACTTCTGGCAAGCCTGCAGCCACCTGATGGAGACTGGCTGTCAGATGAACCAGCTGTGTGATTAGAGAGGTGGGACTTGCAGCGCCACCCATGTCCTCCAGGGAGGGGAGAAGGGATAGCGGATACACAAATGGCCAATGATTTCACCGACCACGCCTGTGTGGTGAGCCTCTGCAGAAACCTTAAAGGACGGGACCCTGAGAAGCTTCCAGGTCAGGGGCAGGTGGGGTGCTGGGAGGGTGGCTGGAGAGCAGGAAGCTCCACCTGCTCCCCAGTTATCTTGCCCTCGCACCTCTTCGCCTGGCATTCCTGAGCTGTACCCGTTATAGCTAGTGAGGACACTGCCTTCCTGGCAGCAGGCTGCTTCAGTAAATTGGGTGGGAGATTCCCTTGGAGTAATTCTGAGAACAAGATATTCAGCAAGAGAAGAAAAGGAGAATTCTCTTGACCACACTGTACCTGAAAATTCCTCAGTGCATGTGCAAAGGCCCAAGTTCTACCCATTTCTACCTGGACAAGAACTAAAGGTCTGGCCTCCAAAAGCACTTTCAACTTAAACCATGTTCCCCAGGAGTTACTTCTGTTGGCCTCTAGGCAATTAAAATCTTGCACAAATATAACTCAACACGCTGCTGAAATACCTTTTTTTCACACCAGTTCATTTTCAATTCTCATGTAATTCCAGTCCCATGTATTTAATTTTTAGTATGTAGAATTGATTGGACCTAAGTAAGCAGAATAAGAAAATCTAGTATTCTACCATTAGGGCTGTCTTGAGCATTCTTTTCTGTTCTGATCATGATATTTAAAGATATTCAGCAAATATAAAAGCAAATCACCTAACCACAACTCCAAACGAAAATACAAGGGAACTCCCAAATCCTATCACTTAAAAACAAAACAATGTTTTATTTCAGTGGGTAGTATGTCCAGGCGGGAAATAAAAACCCATAGAATCAGTCTGTCCCACATACACACGGAAATAAATATAAACACAGCACTGGAGTGATCCACAACTCCTCATGTTCTCTGTGTTAACAAGAGAAACATTTTCACAACATCTGGGACAAAATAGCTTCTTTTTGCTCTCTACCCCCCTGCAGACAACAGTAATTGCCAAATTCAATGTGTATTAATTGAGAAATACAGGTCAACACATTGATTACTTTAACAAACTGTAAGAACTTGCATGGTATTTTTTTCATTAGGATCAGATATATTCTAAAAAGTGCTGCTTGCACTTCCGGGGTAGTTGTGGGGCTCAGAAGTCCCCCTCTTCCAGGACCCACAGGCCATGTGGTTGGAACCATCACCCAGAGCATGGTCAGGGCCAGCCAGTGACATGAAACTGGACAAATACACCCCTCCCCCCACACACACACATCCTGGGACCAATCCAGTTAGACGGAGTGACCATGGTAACACCCCTTCCAATCCGCTCATGCTGGGGAATCTGTGTCTCGCTGAGAGAGTCAGTTCCCAGGCAAGTTGATAGGGAGTCTAGGGGTCCCCAAGGAGAGAGGGGTCTGGAATTCTCAAGGAGGAAGAAAGGACAAACTTTTTTGTCTTTCTCTACATTCCTTAGGATTATATAACAATAATGTATCCTGCCTAAGGACAGTCTTTGGATTCAACCTTTTGTTATCTTAAAATGTTAATTATGGGAGTAGACCTGGTCTTTACAAGGATGTATCTTGCCTGAGGACAGTGTTACCTTAAGATGTAAATTATGGGAGTGGGTCTGATGAGGTCTTTGCAACCTCCAGACATTCTTTGGCTTATATAACTTCATTGTTAACACTAGCAAGCAGGTACTCTTTCTGCCCCCTTCTGATGCCTGTGTCAGAAGCTTTCTCTATCTCCTTTATACTTTAATAAAACTTTATTACACAAAAGCTCTGAGCGATCAAGCCTCATCTCTGGCCCCGGATTGAATTCTTCTCCTCCGGGGGCCAAGAATCCCGGTGTATTTGCGTGATTCAACAACAACCTTTCATCGCTTTGTATTGATAGCTGGGACCCTGATTCTTTTTCCTGGAAAGTCTTTCCTTCTCCTAAGCCAGATGCAGGACTGTGTGCTCAGGAAGGAGGCACCATATTTAGTCGTGTGCCTGGTTCCTTGAGAGCTCTGGCACTTTCTTCTGTTATTAGGAACTGCACCCAGAACCCTCCCTAGAGCACCCCACAGCAAGTGAGAGAGCCAGCATCCACCAGGCAGCGCTGTCAATAACGCAAAGTACGCAGACCAGTGATCCTCTGCTTTCATGCAATCTGTAACCAGCTTTCCTCAAAGCCACGTTTAGGTCTACATATTCCATCTAAGGGCCTCCCTGGTAACTCAGCTCGTAAAGAAAAATCTGCCTGCAATGTAGGAGACTCCAGTTCGATGCCTGGGTCAGGAGGATCCCCTGGAGAAGGGAAAGGCTACCTACTCCAGTGTTCTTGGGCTTCCTTTGTAGCTCATATGGTAAAGAATCTGCCTGCAATGCGGGAGACCTGGGTTTGGATCTCCTGGAGAAGGGAATGACTACTCCTGTACTCTTGCCTAGAGAATCCCGTGGACAGAGGAGCCTGGCAGACTATAGTCCACGGGGTTGCAAAGAGTCAGAGACAACTGAGCAACTTTCACCTTCACATTCCATCTAAGGGGCTTCCCAGGTGGCGATAGTGGTAAAGAACCCGCCTGCCAATTCAGGAGACATAGGAGATGCCGGTTCAATCCCTGGGTCGGGAAAATCTCCTGGAGGAGGGTATGGCAACACACTTCAGTATTCTTGCCTGGAGAATCCCATGGACGGGGAGCCTGGTAGGCTACAGTGCATAGGGTCACAAGAGTCAAACACGACTGAAGCGACTTAGCACACACACACGCATTCTGTCTAAAGAAGCACCACCCCTTAAGATTGTTTAAGTGTCTACAGCGGTGACTGAGATTCAGTACCATCAAGAAGTGATGGGTTTTCCCGATGGCTCAGCAGGTAAAGAATCTGCCTGCAATGCAGGAGATGCAGGCTGGATCCCCGGGTTGGGAAGATCCCCTAGAGGAGGAAATGGCAACCTACTTCAGTATTCTTTCCTGGAGAATCCCACGGACAGAGGAGCCTGGTGGGCTACAGTCCACAAGTTTGCAAAGAGTTGGATATGGCTGAGCACGCACAGTAACAGTAACACAGATAAGAAAGTCTGTGGGCGCTGCTCACGGGTTAGTGACTGTTGGGAGCAGAGGCAGAAGGATGAAGGGAACCAGCCAGTCCTGAGAGCCTTGGGCTCCTCCACCCCAGAGGCCACTGCATTTGCAAGGACCCTGGGCTCTGTCTCTGCCTTGGGCTACACGTTCAGGCTCTCTTCGCTCTGACCCCAGGGGAGCCGTTGTAAAAGACTGCGGCTGCACAAATCCTTCCATCTTCATTTCAGGGCAGTTCAGTCGCTCAGTCGTGTCCGACTCTTTGTGACCTCATGGACTGCAGCATTCCAGGCCTCCCTGTCCATCACCAACTCCTGGAATTTATTCAAACTTGTGTCCATTGAGTCAGTGATGCCATCCAACCATCTCATCCACTGTTACCCTCTTCTCCTGCCTTCAGTCTTTCCCAGCATCAGGGTCTTTTCAAATGAGTCAGTTCTTTGCATGAGGTGGCCAAAGTACTGAAGTTTCAGCTTCAGCAGCAGTCCTTCCAATGAATATTCAGGACTGATTTCCTTTAGGATGGACTGGTTGGATCTCCTTGCAGTCCAAGGGACTCTCAAGAGTCTTCTCCAACACCACAGTTCAAAAGCATCAATTCTTTGGCGCTCAGCTTTCTTTATAGTCCAACTCTTATATCCATACATGACTACTGGAAAAACCATAACTTTGACTAGACGGACCTTTGTTGGCAAAGTAATGTCTTTGCATTTTAATATGCTGTCTGCTGCTGCTGCTGCTTCTAAGTTGCTTCAGTCGTGTCCGACTCTGTGCGACCTCAGAGACAGCAGCCCACGAGGACCCCCGTCCGTGGGATTCTCCAGGCAAGAACACTGGAGTGGGTTGCCATTTCCTTCTCCAATGCATGAAAGTGAAAAGTGAAAGTGAAGTCGCTCAGTCGTGTCCGACTCTTTGCGACCCCATGGACTACGGCCTACCAGGCTCCTCCATCCATGGGATTTTCCAGGCAAGAGTACTGGAATGGGGTGCCATCGCCTTCTCCGAATATGCTGTCTAGTTTGGTCATAACTTTTCTCCCAAGGAGTAAGTGTCTTTTAATTTCATGGCTGCAGTCACCATCTGCAGTGATTTTGGAGCCCAGAAAAATAAAGTCAGCCACTGTTTCCCCATCTATTTGCCATGAAGTGATGGGACCAAATGCCTCCATCCTAGGCTCCCTCAATGCACCAGGGTTAACCATGGATGGAGAAAAATCAGAATTCCAGGGATGAGTGGCTAAAATCATATCCCCCTCAGGGAAGGTGAGGATTCCAGCAATCCCAGAAACCCGAGACCCCAAACTCCTAGGTCACCAGCAGCACGCCAGGTGTGCTGGGTCCTCTCCTCCGCTGGTGCACAGCCTACCCTCAAGGATTACAGCCCCATCTGGGCAGCGGGACTGAGTCAAGTTAAAGTTCTTGCAACACGTGACAGCAGAACCTGGACATGTGTCACGTGGGTTCCTGTTTGCTCCGTGAACCTGTTTCCCAGATGCTGCATCCCCTTTCCAGCACAGCGGGGAGAGCGCCCCGGAGCAGCCTCCTGCAAAGCCTCTTCCTCTCGCCCCGACAGAGGGCAGTGCCATCCTGAGTTAGTGAATTGGCACTGGCCACGTGCCCTCACATCTCAGATCGCTGGCTTGTTTAATCCTCCAAACACTAAGGATAATAACAGCTCTTTAGCAGTGAGGCAAATAATCTGCTGCTCAGGGGACTGAAGGTCCCCTGGCTGCAGGAGACAAAGCCTGCAGCAGAACTCCGATCTCTTCTCTCAAAAACGTCAAACTGCTTATTCTAATTACACAGCAGCCGCTCCATGATGCTCCTGGAAGGCCAGGCCCCGGAAACTCGGCCCGGGAGAACCTCACAAGCAGTGTTCTTAGCCAAGAGCTTGGCACCTGAACACAGCTCCTCTGCCCACCTGGCAAGTCTCAGCAAGCATCACTTTTCCCCAAAATTCAGGACTTTGAGAACTTCCTCTAAAACATGGACTAATGCTCTGACTGTATTTCTTTGGTGTAAATGGGAAAAGTGGAAACCCAATGAGAATAACAGCAAATGAAATTAACCCAGGGACCTGCAAACTCGGATAAACCAGGTCAAGATAGCAGCTACTACAAAACAAATGCAGACACAAAGTAATAGATACATTAATTTTTGATGATGTACAACAGCTTTTTTTGGAAATAGAAAAGGCATAAGAAATAAAACCAAAAGCGGGTTTTATTAGGATGTCCCTTTGCTAGGATGACATTGAGCCTACATGGGATCATTGCCTTTTCACTAGTCTCACAAATCCTTTTTCATACTTGACCAAAGGAGACGGATGGCAGACATGCTGTCTCCCTCCTTCCTGAGGGCACATGAGTAGAGTAAGTCCCATTTTGGTCCCAGAGCCCAAGGGAGATGTTAGCAAAGCTTTAGACAAAAATGGACAGAATCTGGTGACCCACTCCAACAGATATGACCCTGGTCCCCACACCTGGAACTCACTGGATGTGGGCAGAGGGGCAGGTTGGTCCCAGTCAGCCTGTTAGTCTAGGCATTTCTGGGGAGAACTGCCAGCTGTTCCCAGAGCCCCTGGCCTCTCTGTGCCCTGCGAGTCCCTTCCCAACACCTCAGCCCCATGAGAAGCCAGGCCTGGACAGGGAGTGGGGGGCAGAACCCCGGCGTGAGGACACGAGGCTGACTGTAGCTGAAGGAAAGCTGAACACTGCCCCTGCCCCAGGCAGGCCGTCGAGAGGTTGTTCGGACACCTCCTGGATCCATCATCTGGGGCTCAGCACAACACTGACTCACCTGATGCTAGAAACTCCAGCAGCTGGCACTTCCTGACGCAAAATTAAACACATGCAATGGCACCACGCTGGGCAGTGGTTTTAAAGCATCTTGGGTTACTGTTCTCTTTTATAACTCGTTTGCTTCTCCAGATGAAAATTTTCTACATGAACAAGCCTTACTTTAAATCAGAAATGGGCATTTACACTTGGAAATATATCTGACTCTGAGGCTGGGTGGCCAAAGGAACTGGAATTAGAGCTCAATATAGAAAACGGTTTTAGTTTGTCTGCAGCTATCATTGTCTCAGTCTAATCAAAAAGGGAGTCAGGGCAGGGAGCGGGTACTTCCTTGGTGGTCCTGCAGTTAAGACTTTGCCTCTCAATGAAGGGGATGTGGGTTCAATCCCTGGTCAAGAGGCTAAGAGCCCGCATGCCTCATGGCCAAAAAAGTCAGAACATAAAACAGAAGCAATACTGCGACAAATTCAAGAAAGACTGAAAATGGTCCACATCAAAAAAATCTTCAAAAGCAGAGGATGAGAAACATGAATCAAGTATACCTCAGTGCTCATCTTGCAATGAAAAATCTGGGTTTATTAATATTCAATTAAGAAGCTTCAATAATTAGATTGAAGAATTTAGATAGCCGTTTTTAAAAAGTAAAAGCAGGTACACACCTCTCTAAAAATGGAAAGTGAGACTTCACAGATATTCACACATCCGTGCTCAGAGCAACACGACGCGCAAGAGCCGAGGGGTGAGAAAGGCCTGGAGTCCACCGATGAGCGGATACACCAAACGCATGAGGCTGAGCCACGTGACAAGGCCGCACTTAGGATACCCGCGACCACACGGGTGAACCCCGAGGGCACCACGCCGAGCAAGGCAAGCCCGGGAGCGCGAGCGGACAAATATGCGCGCCCGTGAGAGCCGTATGAGGAGACTCATACAGTGCAGTGCATGGAGACAGGAAGTAGGACGGCGGGCTGCAGCGTGAGTGGGGGCGGGGAGCGGTAGCGATTATTCACTGGGGGCAAGTTCCCGTTCTGTAGGTGACCAGAGTGCTGCCTGTGGACAGTGGCGATAGCTGCGCCGGGTGAGTTCACTGACAGCTACTGGGCTGCTTATCGAAAAACAGAGAAGACGGCGATTTTATGTTAGGCATGTTTTAATACAAAGAAATATAATAGTAATATAAATATAATAGTAAAAGCATTTTTTAAATTGGGATGTTTAATATTCTCCAATGGTGCTGGTTTAGTCACTAAGTCGTGTCCAACTCTTGTGACCCCATGGACTGTAGACCGTTGGATCTCTGTCCATGGGATTTTCCAGGCAAGAATACTGGAGTGGGTTGCCGTTTCCTTCTACAGGGATCTTCCAGACCCAGGAATCAAACCTGGGTCTCCTGCATTGCTGGTGGATTCTTTACCAACTGAACTACACTATGGTCACTTAAGGTCCTTTTCTGACTAATCTACTTGGGTGCCTTTAAGAAATCCTTGACCCTAAACCTGACTGCATGGAACCAATGCCACGTACTTGGATGCAAGGCGTTGTGGATTGCACCCTGTCCATTCCAGGGGACACCCTGCTGGCCCAAAGCCTCCAGCCCTGCCCCCGGGGTGGACAGATGCCCCGGCCTCCATTCTGCATACTGGAGGTCCTCACTTCTCCCCAGCAGAAAGCCACTTCCCTACAGCTCCCTGTCTGCACGCGTGTGACTTCCTCCACCAGCAGAAAGACACGGCCATCATGGTGGGGGGGGGTGGCTCTGGAGGCCAGTGAGGTGGCCGAGGGTGACCAGTGGGGCCAGGAGTTCAGTGCGGAGAAGAGTCCAGGATCCATCTCAGGAGAGAGATATTTCATCTAAAAGATAGAGGACCTAAGAGGTAAAATAAGATTTGGGACGTGCCCAGGCTGTGGAGGCTGAGGGCCATGTGAGGGTCCCTGGGGCTGGCTTCTTGGGTGACCAGTCAGGGAGACTAGCTCATGAAGGTACATCCATTTCCAACGTTACATGAAACTTGAATTCCTCTTTCCAATTATCACTAAGCTTCAGTACATACGTGTACATTTCTCCAGTTACGCCATGGACTGCGACAGGTACGTATTCAACTGTATCTGTGCACATCCTCCAATAAGGTGTTGGTGTTATGAGGGGCTCATGCAGAGCCCAGCCATCAACAGAGGCTAAACAGACAGACCTACAGAAACACAGCCAGTCTGCATCCTCCCACATAGGCCTCACCCTTCTCACTGGAGCAGCTGGGAGGGGCCTGGATGCTGACTGCAGTGACTCGAGGGGGAAGGCCAGGCTGCTCTCACCATCAGGTGTGCTGGACCCGGGAGGCTGCGGCACGCGGAGGGCAAGACGTGTCCGTCTCCAGGGCAGACAGAAAGTCAAATACAGACGTCCTGGCAGCCGGACACATGGGCTCTACCACCAGAGCAGACAAGCAAAAAAGTGATGAGTGATTAATCATTCTGGACTCGGACTCCTGTGAGATGCGCTCATTCAGTCTATGTCTTAGAGAAGTGCAGAGTGATTCTATCCAAAATATAAATCAAGAAAACAGGGAAAGCTACGCATTCCACTTAGTGTTCCCATTCACTGACATTCAAGAGCTTGCCTCTGATTTTCCCTGAAAAGAGTATAAGTTTCCTTTCTTTCGTGAACTTTTATCCTGCTGCACTGTTGCCAGGAAGGGCCTGGACATCACACAAGCTTCTTTCAGGTCTTTTAAGACTGTTTGTGCTCCGCGCCAAAAAGTTACACCTGCCAAACAAGGACCAAAGCCTCAGGCTACAAACTGCAGGAAAAAAGTACAGATTCCACTGTGCAATCTCTATTTTTCCTAAGAGGACAACTGGGGAGAAGAGGAACATACAAAATGTTACACAGAAAGGGCAAATGATTCCTTGTATCTTTCTCAAGTCCGCCTTAATGATCTGTCTCTTCTGAGCCTTCTGGTTTTGATCCCCAGTTCTTCTATTACATCATAAACCTGGCAGAAGCCTGGGCGCAAGAAATGATGCAACAACTTGTTATTCTGCAAGATTCCCATTCCCCGTTAATCCTACAAATACTAATCCGAGAACACTGGAATTGTCAGGGAAGATCCAGGTCCCAGTCCAAAAGTCTGCCACTCACTGGCATTGTACTCACAAACCGGGCAAAGTTTTAAGGATAAATTAGACGCCTGGAGACCTGATCCCGCTCAACATCAACCCTCTATGATTCTGAGAACTTATCTCCATAAATGCAAATTTCCTTCTAAGTTGTAACCCATGTTTTTCTTCATTGAACAAATATTCCGTGAGCACCCACTCTGACAACTGTTCCAGAAACTGGAAATACAAACATTAACAAAACAGACAAGAATTCTGCCACCTGAGCATAATGTAGTCCAGGGCAACACACTCTGGAAAAGAATGATGATGCAAAATACAAAGTTGCAAGGGAAGAGATGAAACTTCTTTCACCCCCTCTGGAAAAATAATTCCTGCCCTGAAGAAGCTAAAACAAGCTCTGGGGTAGGGGACGAGGGGATGGACACACCCTGGAGACTGGGCTCCTCATGGAGGGGTGGCCTCAGTCCCAACAGAGCATCTTACAAGAGGGCTTAGGGACACGGGGGCAGCTGACGTGGCAAGGAGGGCAGTCTGCGTCCTCGGATGGAAACAGCCTTCATAGAGTTAATGAACTACTTAAACCAGAGAAGGATCCCAGAGGCCAACTGCTCTCCCAGGATGGCTGTGCTCACTACTTGGCAGAGAGGATTTTACAACAAAATCCCAGTTATGTAAGACAAGACAGTGAAGAGGAGGGCACTGGGCTTCACAAAGAGGCCAATTTCTCGGGGATGGGGAAAGTCCTTTCAGGAGAACGTACTGGGCGATTCCAAGAAAGGGCACATCTCCCAGAACTGCAATGCCCAGAAGAGCAGAGCTGTCCTCCCAGGGGGTGATGGAAACGGGGCTTCAGTAGAAGGATGGGACATTCAGGATGCAGCCGGGGGGTGGCTGCGGAGATCCTACCCGCTGAATTCTGTCTGATGAGCACGCCCCCGAGGAGGCTTGCTTGTGAGAACAGGTTCCTGGGACTTGCCTCGATTCATTCTGAATCCAAATCTCTGGAGTGGGATCAGGGGAACAAACAGTTCCTAAGTGAGGGCTTATGAGTCTCGTGGTAAGAAAAATAACAGCACGTGTATAAGTGGCACCTTCTGAATAATGTCCCAGGAGAAGGAAAACTCATGATGGTCTGTCTTGGAATTTGGGCTCGATGGATATGAATTCTGGAGAAGCAATCCCAGAGAGAGGTTGCATGTACTGGACCCATGAGAGAGGGTTTTGATTTTTACTTTCTGCACACATACCATTGCACTTATTCATGATGAAGACACACAAGAGCCAGTGTGCTCTGACCACCTACAAAGCCCCAGGTTTGACGCCAGGCACAGCTCGTAGCTCAAGCAACTTCCAATCTTTCTAGCAAAGCAGCCAAATAGGCATATTTAAGATTTCAGAAGCAGCAGCTGAGGTGCAGGGTCACTCAGCTCCCAAGAAGGAGTTAGTGTTAGTTGCTCAGTTGTGTCTGACTCTCTTGTGACTCCATGGACTGTAGCCCGGCAGGCTCCTCTGTCTGTTCATAGGTGTAATCAGGCAAGAATACTAGAGTAGGTTGCCTGTCCCTTCTCCAGGGGATCTTCCTGACTCAGGGATTGAACCCAGGTCTCCTGCACTGCAGGCTGATTATTGTCTGAGCCACCAGGGATGGACAAGGAGGTTAAACCCAGCTTCAGGGGTGGACAGGCCACTTCCCTGGTACACTGTAATTTTAACTTTCTTCAGCTGTTTTCCCATTGAACTTTAGTTTTAGCTTTATTTCTGGTTTTATTTCCTAGTGACATCACTCTCTGTCATTACCCTTGAGTTTCTAGAGGCTGGGCCTGCGTGTTTTTTCTCCTTGGGCTCCCTACCTAACCTCACGGCTGGCACACAGGAGGTGGTCAGCAAGTCACAGCTGTGTGTGGAGAGTGCAGTTACCGAGTCTCCATAAATCACGTAGAGAACTTTACAGGTCAGACAGGCAGAGTTCCCAAACTCTCTGGGGTTTGCTGAGTCCCAAGTCCCTTCATTCCTTAGAAAAAGGCCTACCAGACAGGTCACACCCAGGCCACCAGGTGAATAAAAGGCAGAGGCTCCAATTCCATTAGGGATGGAGGGCTGTATGAGGCCTGGGACGTCCTACAGGAAGCACCACCAGTCAGGCCAGGCCTCTGCTGTCCGTGTGAGCCTCCCTGACCACATCAGGCCTGCCTGGCCGTCCACAAAGTCGCAGGAACCATAGAAGGATCCGATTCTGTCTTAGTTCAGGACTTGCAGCCTCTGCCATGTGCCCCTGGTGGGCACCTCCCTCTTGGCGGGCACGTTCTTCCAGGCATAGATGCCCTGCCCTGGGCAGAAGGCTCGCTTCCCATCACTGCCTCTTCACTTCAGCACCATGTAAGCCAAGTATGGGTCCTTCTAGGTACCAGGAGCCTTATGATGTACGATCAATCTCTCCTTAAACCACTGCCTTTAGTCCCAAGCTCTGCCCACAGATCACACTGGAACATGAGCAGCTGGCATCTGGTGGGACGCTGGGTGCTGCCTTGGGCAAGATTCCACTTACAGATGGAAAGTGGAAAAAAAGGAAGGCTTTATAGGTCCTGAACTCACTGTTCTCAACTCCAAGTTCCGACGTGGCAGAGCCTAATTCAGTGTTTTCAGTTCAGTTCAGTCACGTGTCTGACTTCTTGTGAACCTATGGACTGCAGCATGCCAGGCCTCCCTGTCCATCACCAACTCCTGGAGTTTAAGCAAACTCATGTCCAGCGAGTTGGTGATGCCATGCAACCATCTCATCCTCTGTCGTCCCCTTCTCCTCCTGCCTTCAGCCTTTCCCAGCATCATGGTCTTTTCAAATGAGTCAGTTCTTCACATCAGGTGGCCAAAGTATTGAAGTTTCAGCTTCAGCATCAGTCTTTCCAATGAATATTCAGGACTGATTTCCTTTAGGATGGACTGGTTGGATCTACCTGCAGACCAAAGGACTCTCAAGAGTCTTCTCCAACACCACAGTTCAAAAGCATCAATTCTTCGGTGCTCAGCTTTGTTTACAGTCCAACTCTTACATCCATACATGACTACTGGAAAAACCATAACTTTGACTAGACAGACCTTTGTTGACAAAGTAATGTCTCTGCTTTTTAATATGCTGTCTAGGTTGGTCATAGCTTTCCTTCCAAGGAGTAAACATCTTTTAATTTCATGGCTGCAGTCACCATCTGCAGTGATTTTGGAGCCCCAAAAAAATAAATTCAGTGTTTTATTTAATAACTATTCTCTGTCTCTGGGCTTCCCTGATAGTTCAGTTGGTAAAGAATCTGCCTGTGATGCAAGAGACCCCAGTTCAACTCCTGGGTTGGGAAGATCCACTGGAAAAGAGATAGGCTACCCACTCCAGTATTCCTGGGCTTCTCTTGTGGCTCAGCTGGTAAAGAATCCACCTGTAATGCAGGAGACCTGGGTTTGATCCCGGGGTTGGGAAGATCCCCTGGAGAAGAGAAAGGCTACGCATTCCAGTATTCCGGCCTGGAGAATTCCATGGACTGTACTGTCCATGGGGTCATAAAGAGTCGGACACAATTGAGCGACTTTCACTTTCATTTCACTTTCTCCATGTCTACTGTCTGAGCCACCAGGGAAGCTCAAAGCTATGGTTTTTCCAGTTCAGTTCAGTCGCTCAGTTGTGTCTGACTCTTTGCGACCCCATGAATCACAGCACACCAGGCGTCCCTGTCCATCACCAACTCCTGGAGTTCACCCAAACTCATGTCCATCGAGTCAGTGATGCCATCCAGCCATCTCATCCTGTCATCCCCTTCTCCTCCTGCCCCCAATCCCTCCCAGCATCAGGGTCTTTTCCAGTGAGTCAACTCTTTGCATGAGGTGGCCAAAGTACTGGAGTTTCAGCTTCAGCATCAGTCCTTCCAAAGAACACCCAGGGCTGATCTCCTTCAGAATAGACTGGTTGGATCTCCTTGCAGTCCAAGGGATTCTCAGGAGTCTTCTCCAACAACACAGTTCAAAAGCATCAATTCTTCAGCGCTCAGCTTTCTTCACAGTCCAACTCTCACATCCATACATGACCACTGGAAAAACCATAGCCTTGACTAGACGGACCTTTGTTGGCAAAGTAATGTCTCTGCTTTTGAATATGCTGTCAAGTTTGGTTGTAACTTTCCTTCCAAGTAGTAAGCGTCTTTTAATTTCATGGCTGCAATCACCATCTGCAGTGATTTTGGAGCCCCCAAAAATAAAGTCTGCCACTGTTTTCACTGTTTCCCCATCTATTTTCCATGAAGTGATGGGACTGGATGCCATGATCTTCATTTTCTGAATGTTGAGCTTTAAGCCAACTTTTTCACTCTCCACTTTCACTTTCATCAAGAGGCTTTTGAGTTTTTTGAGTTCCTCTTCACTTTCTACCATAAGGGTGGTGTCATCTACATATCTGAAGTTATTGATATTTCTCCCGGCAATCTTGATTCCAGCTTGTGCTTCTTCCAGCCCAGCGTTTCTCATGATGTACTCTGCATATAAGTTAAATAAGCAGGGTGACAATATACAGCCTTGACGTACTCCTTTTCCTATTTGAAACCAGTCTGTTGTTCCATGTCCAGTCCTAACTGTTTGCTTCCTGATCTGCATATAGGTTTCTCAAGAGTCAGGTCAGGTGGTCTGGTATTGCCATCTCTTTCAGCATTTTCCACAGTTTATTGTGATCCACATGGTCAAAGGCTTTGACATAGTCAATAAAGCAGAAATAGATGTTTTTCTGGAACTCTCTTGCTTTTTTGATGATCCAGTAGTCATGTACAGATGTGAGAGCTGGACAATAAAGAAGGCTGAGTGCCAAAGAATTGATGCTTTTGAACTGTGGTGTTGGAGAGGACTCTTGAGAGTCTCTTGGACTGCAAGGAGATCAAACTAGTCAATCCTAAAGAAAATCAACTCTTGAATATTCCTTGGAAGGACTGATCTGAAGCTCCAATAACTCTGGACATCTGATGTGAAGAGCCGACTCATTGGAAAAGACCCTGATTCTAGGAAAGATTTAGGGCATGAGGAGAAGGGGGTGACAGAGGATAAAATGATTGGATGGCATCACTGACTCAATGGACTTGAATTTGAGCAAACTCTGGGAGATAGTGAAGGACAGGGTAGCCTGGTGCGTTGCAGTCCATGGCATTGCAGGGAGTCGGACACAACTGAGCGACTGAAGAACAACAAATTCTCTGTCTGCTGTGACCAACACGCTGCACAGAGGTCAGCAGAGTGATTTTCAGAAAGAGTGTGGGGAGTCACTACAGGAGATGTACTGTGGCATCTCAGGTCACCCCTGTACTATACCCCCGAGCTATGTCACCCATATCACAGGGTTAGACAGCCAAGGCCCAGAGAGGTTAAAACACACACACAACCTCACACAGCTATTGGCCAAGTCTTGATTTTTACTTCAGTTTGGCTAAAGAACTAACAGTCTCTTAGTTTTCCCCAAAGATTAAAAAAAAACCCAAAAGATCCCCGATCTCAAGGAACCTAGAAATAAATAAGAAAGACACATAGGTATTCGGCATGCCATAAAACAAAGTGTGGTAAGTTTGGGAAAGTAAAAGCCATAGGAGAAAACCCAAGAGGAAGTAGCTCATTTAAGAGGCAGGTGTCCTGGAAGGTGGTCACGGCGTCTGAGTCAGGACCGAAGGAAGGAGTCGTGTGTCCGCATGGAGAAGACCCGCCAGTGTTGCCGGTGGGGTGGGCTGAGGGTGCGCAGACTAAGGGAGAGGCCAGAAGGGCGTGTCTGTGCCGCTGGCGCCCAGGGGACATGTGCGCAGGTACAGTGTGAGCAGAAGCCAGAAGGGAGAGTGAGGTCTCGCCAGGCGGGTCCCTGAATATTGCAGCAGCAGCAGCTGGCCATTCATTCTGTAACCACACCAGGATCCAAAAGGGCCAGAGAGAAGCGCTGCAGCCACACAGCACAGCCAGATAGACAATCAGGGAGAAAATGCGCAGAAAACGGCTTCTCACACAAAGGCTCCCGACGCTCCATCAGCGGCACGAGAAGGGAGCGGCTGTGCTCACCTGGAATCAACAGAACTCCCCATGTGGAAGATTCACGCAGGAATGCAGGATCTTCCTGGGACCCACAGGTGCCTTCAGAAACCCTTTAAACTAGTATCTACAAAGTCCAACTCTGGACAAGGCACTTCAGCAGAACCTTTGAAATCATCAGTAGGACATGCTTCCTGCCCTTAAGATATGCATCATCTCAGGAGAAAGGGGAAAACTTTGATACACAAAGTAACACTTAGAAGGTGGCTTTTCTGTACAGGTGTGTGTTATGTTTCCCCTCCATTATCTCAAAACGTAAAGGGGGAGAGACTTCTCATTGGCTCCAGTTTCACTGGCGTGTGACTTCTCTGACATTTCTGGACACATGCTGACCTCGGTTTCCCCCTCGGTGCCTTTGATGACTAGATGACACAATGGGACACGCACAGGACTCCCAAGTTACCATTATCATCATCACTGTTATTAATTTTCACAATAATTATGCAAGATGGGCGTATGCAAACGAATAATCTACACTTCAAGGTGCTTACTAACTCGCCCACTGTCACAGGGCAAGATAAACCAAGAGGCAGAGCAGCCGCCTCACGCCTGGCCATCCCCAGCGTCTGGGGACATCAGAATGGTTCCTGAAGGGGACCATCCAAAACAAGATGATCTTTATGGACCTACATTGCCAGCTCTGGTAAACGACAGTCTTTTTTAATTTTGGTTTTTCTACAGACTACTCTATGAAATACTGGGGTTTCTGAAATGGCCCCACTCTACATCCTTCCTCTACACTGCCCCTAGAAAAAAGCACCCCACCAAATACAACTGTGCACACTAAAACTGCACCCTAATAACAAGACTTCTGGTCTAAAGAAAACCCAGAGAAGTAAGCAAAGCAGAAAAGAGCTGTGACGGGGCAACAGGACCATGGGAAGCCAGAGTCCAGAAGGCGTTCCTTGATTCAGGGAGACGAAGGCTGGATTTTGGAGTCTCCTTCTGAGTCAGGGAACTGATTCTGTTTTTGAGGTTCAGGACTCCAGGGATCGTGGGTGATGTTTTGCTCACATCTCGGGAGGCTTGGCCGTGTGCACACATGGTTCCATCTCCAAAGAGAACGCGGCCACAGTGCGTGTGCGGGTGGATTTCAAACCTCTCCGCTCCTCAGGGCATTTCCGCTCAGTTGTCATCTTCCAAGTGGACCAGGACATGGCTGGACCACTCAGCTTCAGTGCTGAGCAAGTATTCTTGCTCAGACACAACTGTTTAAAATGCACAATTTTCTGAAACCTCACATCTCAAAAATATTGTCAAGAAAAAGCTAAACATAGAATTCCCATAGTATTAAGAAATTCCACTCCTGAGTATGTACCCAGAGGAACTGAGAGCAGAGACTAAGACAGCTATGTGCATACCCATGTTCTTCACAGCATATTCACAGCAGCCAAAAGGCGGAGGCCAACCAGGGGTAGGCTGACAGCTGAAATGGTAAGCACATAGAGTCTGCAGACAACAAAATACGATTCAGCGAGAAGAACGGAATTCTCATACATGCTGCAACCAAGATGAACCCTGAGAACATTACACTAAGTAAGACAAGCCAGACACAAAAGGACAAGTGAGTCCACTCACATGAAGTACCTAGAAAAGGCAAACACAGAGTAACACAGAAGTGACCAGGAGCTGAGCAGATTCTCACTTAACGGTACAGAGTTTCTATTCGGGATGGTACAGAATTTCTCAAATAGACAGTGGTGAAAACTGCACAACACTATGAACGTAATGAATGCCATTAAAACGTATACTTAGAAAGGTCAAGACGGCAAATGTTATGTTGTGGATAGTTTCCCCTAATACAAACACATTTTTAAAATACTGTCCAGACAGTAATCCCAGCTATTGCAAAACCACCCACTGTCCAAGGAAGAGCATCCCTTCTGTAGCCTGCTGCTGGGAAACGTCCGAAGCATGTTTAGCAACCCTCACACAAAAATAAGCTGCTTATGTTAGGAATGAGCTAACAGAAACCAGAGTGTAAATCCTCTTTACCAGAGGGAAGGAACAGGTCAAGGAAAGTCACAGCAAATCTTTTACTCTAACATCAAGTCCCTTGCAAAGGACCAGATCAAACACATCACAGACACCTGAGGCCCAGAGTCAGAGCATCTGGATGCTTGAGGATTAAGGAAGCATCAGAGAACAGCGCTCTGTCTCTGTCAAGTGCTGTCCTATGCCCCGAGGCGTCTTGTTAGCAAGAACTTCCAGAGCGGAGGTACTAAGGGAAGGAGGGAAGGCTAAGGGATGCAAGAGGCGGTTCCCCACAGGGCAGGCTGCAGAACCACCCCATCTGGGAGGGCCCCCACTTCTGTGCTGCACTGTGTGATGGCTGCAAACCCAAGCCCTGCCCCCCTACACACACACACACACATACACACACACACACATGCACACACACACAGCACATGGACACAGACATACAGGGCTGCTGGGGCGCTAGACAGATGCTGAGCAATGTGGCACTTGAGACAGAGAAAAATAAAGAAAGCGTTAGTCACTAAGTCATGTCCTATTCTTTGAGACCCCATGGACTGTATGTAGCCTGCCAGGCTCCTCTGTCCATGGGATTCTCCAGGCAAGAACAATGGAGTGGGTCGCCATTTAATTCTCCAGGGGATCTTCCCAACCCAAGGATTGAACCCGAGTCTCCTACATTGCAGGCAGATTCTTTACCTTCTAAGCCACCAGGGAAGCCCTGCTCTACTCCACATCACAGACCTGGAGAACAGGCTCCGTCCAGCCCTGCCAAGCCGGCCTCCAGGCTTCCATGTAAAACGAGAATCCAGCATCAGATATACAGCATGATGGCCTTTTCTGCAAACTGCTCTTGCTTTTTGCCAGTTTTTCTATTTGACTGTTTCTCTCACACATAGGACTTTTCTTTCTTTCTCTTTTTTACATTAACCATGTGGTCCACTGAAGAAGCAAACGGCAAAGTACCCCAGTATTCCTGCTGTGAGAACTTTGTGAAAAGTATGAAAGGCAAAAAGATAAGACACTGAAAGTTGAGCTCCCCAGGTTGGAAGGTGTCCAATATGCTACTAGGGAAGTGTGGACGGCAATTACTAATAGCTCCAGAAAGAATGAAGTAACTGGGCCAAAGCAGAAACGATGCTCAGTTGTGGATGTGTCTGGTGGTGAAAGTAAAATCCAATGCTGTGAAGAACAGTATTGCATAGGAACCTGGAATGTTAGGTCCATGAATCAAGGTAAATTGGACGTCGTCAAGCAGGAGATGGCAAAGAGTGAACATTGACATGAACTAAAATGGAAGGGAATGGGTGAATTTAATTCAGATGACCATCATATCTACCTCTGTGGGCAAGAATCACTTAGAAGAAATGGAACATCCCTCATAGTCAACAAAAGAGTCCAAATGCAATACTTGGGTGCAATCTCAGGAACAACAGAATGAGCTCAGTTCATTTCCAAAGCAAACCATTCAACATCACAGTAATTCAAGTCTATGCCCCAACCATAATGACAAAGAAGCTGAAGTTGAACGATTCTGTTAAGACCTATAAGACCTTCTAGAGCTAACACCAAAAAAGATGTCCTTTTCATCATAGGACATCTTAGTTCTCAGAAAACTAAGATCATGGCATCCAGTCCCATCACTTCATGGGAAATAAATGGGGAAACAGTGGAAACAGTGTCAGACTTTATTTTTTGGGGCTCCAAAATCACTGCAGATGGTGACTGCAGCCATGAAATTAAAATGTTTACTCCATAGAAGGAAAGTTATGACCAACCTAGATAGCACATCAAAAAGCAGAGACATCATTACTTTGCCAACAAAGGTCCATCTAGTCAAGGCTATAGTTTTTCCAGTAGTCATGTATGGATGTGAGAGTTGGACTATAAAGAAAGCTGAATGCTGAAGAATTGATGCTTTTGAACTGTGGTGTTGGAGAAGACTCTTGAGAGTCCCTTCGACTGCAAGGAGATCTAACTGGTCCATTCTAAAGGAAATCAGTCCTGGATGTTCATTGGAAGGACTGATGTTGAAGCTGAAGATCCAATACTTTGGCCACCTGATGTGAAGAGCTGACTCATTTGAAAAGACCCTGATAATGGGAAAGATTGAGGGCGGGAGGAGAAGCGGATGACAGAGGATGAGATGGTTGGATAGCATCAGCGACTCAATGGACATGAGTTTGGGTGAACGCCAGGAGTTGGTGATGGACAGGGAGGCCTGGTGTGCTGCAGTCCATGGGGTCGCAAAGAGTCAGACACGACTGAGAGGCTGAACTGACTGAACTTCATCACAGGGGACTGGAATGCAAAAGTAGGAAGTCAAGAGATACCTAGAGAACAGGCAACTTTGGCCTTGGAGTACAAAATGAAGCAGAGCAAAGGTTAAAAGAGTTTTGCCAAGAGAACACACTGGTCATAGCAAACACCCTCTTCCAACAACACAAGAGAAGACTCTACACATGAACATCACCGGATGGTCAATCCTGACATCAGATTGATTATATTCTTTGTAGCCGAAGAAGGAGAAGCTCTATACAGTCAGCAAAACCAAGATCAAGAGCTGACTGTGGCTCAGATCATCAGGTCCTCATTGCAAAATTTAGGCTTGAACTGAAGAAAGTAGGGAAAACCACTAGGCCATTCAG
The DNA here is from genome assembly GCF_019923935.1 of Bubalus bubalis. Classification (NCBI taxonomy): domain Eukaryota; kingdom Metazoa; phylum Chordata; class Mammalia; order Artiodactyla; family Bovidae; genus Bubalus; species Bubalus bubalis. The sequence goes on along the minus strand of NC_059164.1, from coordinate 5,015,686 downwards.
GTATGACTTAAATCAAATCCCTTATGATTATACAGTAGAGGTGACAAATAGATTTAAGGGATTAAATCTGGTAACAGAGTACCTGAAGAACTATGGACAGAGGTTTGTAACACTGTATAGAAGACGGTGACCAAAACCATTCCAAAGAAAAAGAAATACAAGAAGGCAAGTGGTTGTCTGAGAAGGTTTTATAAATGGCTGAGAAAAGAAAAGGCAAGGGAGAAATGGAAAAACATAGCTAACTGAATGCAGAGTTCCAAAGAATAGCAAGGAGAGATAAGAAAGCCTTCCTCAGTGAACAATGCAAAGAAATAAGAGGAAAACAATACAGTGGAAAAGACTAGAGATCTCTTCAAGAAAATTGGAGATATCAAGGGAAAATTTCATGCCAGGATGGGCACAGTAAAGGACAGAAATGGTATGGACCTAACAGAAGCAGAAGAGATTAAGAAGAGCTAGAAAGAATATACAGTAGAACTGTACAAAAAAAGTATTAATAACTCAGATAACCAAGATGGTGTAATCACTCACCTAGAGCCAGACATCCTGGAGTGTCAAGTGGCCCTTAAGAAGCATTACTGTGATGAAGCTAGTGGAAGTGATGGAATTCCAGCTGAGTTATTTCAAATCTTAAAAGATGATGTTGTTAAAGTCCTGCACTCAATATGCCAGCAAATTTGGAAAACTCAGCAGTGGCCACAGGACTGAAAAAGGTCAGTTTTCATTCAAATCCCAAAGAAGAGCAATGCCAGAGAATGTTTCAACTAATATACAATTGTACTCGTTTCACATGCAAGCAAGGTTATGCTCAAAATCCTTCAAACTAGTCTTCAATAGTAAGTGAACTGAGAACTTCCAGATGTACAAGCTGGATTTAGAAAAGGTAGAGAAACCAGAGATTAAACTGCCAACAATCATTGGATCATGGAGAATGCAAGAGAGTTCCAGAAAAACATCTACTCCCTCTTCATTGACTGTGGAAAATTCTTAAAGAGATGGGAATTCTTAAAGAGATGGGAATACCAGAGTCCTTTACCTGCCTCCTGAGAAGTCTGTATGCAGGTCAAGAAGCAACACAGAACCAGACATGGAACAACTGACTGGTTCAACATTGGGAAATGAGTATGACAAGTCTATATATTGTCACCCTGCTTATTTAATTTTTACACAGCATACATCACGCACTATGAGGGGCTGGATGAATCACAGGCTAGAATCAAGTTTGCCAGGAGAAATATCAACAACCTCAGATATGAAGATGATATCACTTTAATGGCAGAAAGCAAAGAGGGATTAAAGAGCCTCTTGATGAGGGTAAAAGAGGAAAGTGAAAAACCTGGCTTGAAACTAAACATTAAAAAAACTAAGATTGTGGCCTCTTGGTCCCATCCCTTCCTGGAAAACAGAAGGGGAAAAAGTGGAAGCAGTGACAGATTTTATTTTCTTGGGCTCCAAAATCACTGTGGATGGTAACTGCAGCCATGAAATTAAAAGACGCTTGCTCTTTGATAGAAAGCTATGACAAATCTAGACAGCATATAAGAAAGCAGAGACATTACTTTGCTGACAAAGGTCTGTATACTCAAACCTATGGCTTTTCCAGTAGTCGTGTACATAAGTGAGGGATGGACCATAAAGAAGACTGAGCACCAAAGACTTGATGCTTTCAAATTGTGGTCCTGGAAAAGATTCTTAACAGTCCCCTGGACAGCAAGGAGATCAAATCAGTCAATCCTAAAGGAAATCAACCCTGAATATGCAGTGGAAGGACTGATGCTGAAGTTCTAATACTTTGGCCACCTGATGCAAAGAGTCTACTCATTGGAAAAGACCTTGATTTTGAGAAAGATTGAGAGCAGGAGGAGAAGAGGGCAGCAGAGGATGAGATGGCTGGATGGCATCACCGACTCAATGCACATGAGTTTGAGCAAACCCCGGGAGATAGTGAAGGACAGGGAAGCCTGGCGTGCTGCAGTCCATGAGGTCACAAAGAGCTGAACACAACTTAGCGACTAAGCAACAACAGTCTTATTTAGAAACTTCCTTCTCAGCCTGAAGGTACAAAGATGCTCACTTCCCATTAGTTCTTCCTATTAGAAAAGATGTAAATGTATTGTTTTTAAAGAGTCACTGACCTGAAATTGATGATTGTGGATGATGGATGGCAGGGACCCAGGCGGTCCCCCAACTCCTGTCTTCGCTCAACTCTGGAGGAGTCTCAAGCCCCCTATCCTCAGGATCTGCCACAATTCCTCTGTGGGGTGCTGCTTCTGTAACTGTGTGGGTCTCTTTAGGGGATGTCTATCTGTCCATCCTTGACACAACAACATGCTTTGCTAATGGCAATGCCTCACAAGCAGCCTTGCTACCTGATGGTGAGAATCACCCTTTTCTGTCTCCAAGTGCTTTGCTCATCTTCTAATTCGTCTCTGCTGTTATTGGCTTTCACTCGTCCATATTAGAGGAAAGAGCCATCTGTCAAGTCACACCAAAACGATTCAAAACTTGGTTTCAGCTGCACTAAATTTAAACTTGGGAAGATGTAACACTCTCATGATTTGTCTTATAATTTGTGAATATATGATTAGTCTCCACTTATTCAGGTCTTTTTTATGTCCTTTAACAATGTCAAGTAATCTAGTTGAATTTATTTCTAGATACCTTAAATTTTCACAACTATGTAAAGTGGGATTTCTATTTGCATTGTTGTTGATATAGTCATTCAGTCGTGCCTGACTCTTGTGACCTCATGGACCATAGCCCACCAGGCTCCTCTCTCCATGGGATTTAACCAGGCGAGAATATTGGAGTGGGTTGCCATTCCCTTCTCCAGGGGATCTTCCCCACCCAGGGATCAAATCCAGGTCTCCTATACTGGCAGATTCTTTACCAACTGAGCCACCAGGGAAGCTGTTGCACAAGGTATTATTAAATTTTATCTGTTTGTCTCACTTATCCACCAGTTTGAATGGTTTAAATGGGTGTTCTACATGGATAATAGTGTCATTTGCAGAATGGTGCTGATTTCCTTTCTTCCTCTCGGTGTTTGTGTTTCTCGTTTTGTGTTTGTTTATGATACTGACGAAGACCTCTTGTGACAGCAGTCCTTCCTGTCATTCCTGATTTTCAGGGACATACTCTAATATTTCTCCATCATGGATGCTGGTTCTATACATCTGCAGTTCAGTTCAGTCACTCAGTCGTGTCTGACTCTTTGTGACCCCATGAATCGCAGTACGCCAGGCCTCCCTGTCCATCATCAACTCCCAGAGTTCACTCAAACTCATGTCCATCAAGTCGGTGAGGCCATCCAGCCATCTCATCCTCTGTCGTCCCCTTCTCCTCCTGCCCTCAATCCCTCCCAGCATCAGAGTCTTTTCCAATGAGTCAACTCTTCGCATGAGGTAGCCAAAGTATTGGAGTTTCAGTTTCAGCATCAGCCCTTCCAATGAACATCCAGGACTGATCTCCTTCAGGATGGACTGGTTGGATCTCCTTGCAGTCCAAGGGATTCTCAGGAGTCTTCTCCAACACCACAGTTCAAAAGCATCAATTCTTCGGCGCTCAGCTTTCTTCACAGTCCAACTCTCACATCTGTACATGACCACTGGAAAAACCATAGCCTTGACTAGACAGACCTTTGTTGGCAAAGTAATATCTCTGCTTTTTAATATGCTGTCTAGGTTGGTCATAACTTTCCTTCCAAGGAGTAAGCGTCTTTTAATTTCATGGCTGCAGTCACCATCTGCAGTGATTTTGGAGCCCCCAAAAATAAAGTCTGACACTGTTTCCAGTGTTTCCCCATCTATTTCCCATGAAGTGATGGGACCGGATGCCATGATCTTCGTTTTCTGAATGTTGAGCTTTAAGCCAGCTTTTTTACTCTCCTCTTCTTCAGTGGACTTTAAACAGCTTATGGAGGTTTTTGAATTTCCTGAGTGGTCCACTAGTTAAGACTCTGCTCTTCCAGTGCAGGGGGCCCAGGTTTGATCCCTGGTCAGGAAAATAGATTCTACATGCTACAACTGAAAGATCCCACATGTCTCAACTAAGACCCAGGAAAGCCAAATAAATCAGTCCAGTTCAGTTGCTCAGTCGCGTCCAACTCTTTGTGACCCCATGGACTGCAACACACCAGTCTTCCCTGTCCATCACCAACTCTTGGAGCTTGCTCAAACTCACGTCCATCGAGTCGGTGATGCCATCCAACCATCTCATCCTCTGTCGTCCCCTTCTCCTCCTGCCTTCAATCTTTCCCAGCATCAGGGTCTTTTCCAATGAGTCAGTTCTTTGTATCAGGTGGCCAAAGTACTGGAGTTTCAGCTTCGGCATTAGTCCTTCCAATGACAGTCAGGACTGATTTCCTTTAGGATTGACTGGTTTCCCAGGCCAAATAAATAAATTTTTCCCAGGTCAAATAAATAAATAGATATTTTAAAAAAAAACAGGTCACAGAGGTTTCTTTCAATACAGACAGCCCCTGACTTAATGTACTTCCGCTTAGTGGTTTTCAACTTCACCGTGGTGAGAGTGATGCGCGTTCAGTGGAACCTGCACTGTGAGTTCTGAGCTTTGACCTTTCCCAGGCTAGTGACACGCTGTCTAACCCTCTCTTGTGATGCACAGCAGTGAGCCTCAGCATCCAGGCAGCCCCTACAGTTACAAGGGGAAACCATCGGTACACTTACAACCGCCCAGACTGAGACAACTGTTCTGCCACTCACTTCTAAGCATTCAATAAATTAGGTGAGATAGTTAATACTTCATTATGAAATTGCTTTGTGTTAGACTTTGTCCAACTGTAATGTAACTCTTCTGAAAACCTTTAGGGTGGATGAGGCTAAGCTCTGGTGAGTTAGGTATATTAAAGGCATTTCTGACAATGATGTTGTCAACTTGCAATCAGTTTACAGGGGTATGTAAGTTGAGGAAGATCTGTCCTGCTTTATATATAACAATAGAAAGTGCGTGGTTGTTATTGTCTGTTTCTTGTTATATGAGTGGGTGAACTTTGTAAGATGATCATTTTCTTTTCCTTTAATCTTTTTGAATGTTAAATGTGTTCAGTCTAATGATGGAAAGCATCCTTACATTATTATGATAAACCCAACCTGGTCATAACATTTGTTTCTGTTTTATTTAAGATAAACTGGTAAACTTGATTCATCAATGGTATCCAGACTTTCTAGTTGTTTGTTAATATGCGAAATAGGTCTGTACTTGAATTTCTTGGACTGTCACTTGCAAAATTACAGAACATTATAAAATGGGCAGAAAAGCACGTGCCCTCTCTCTTCAGCCACTGGCATAAATAGAGACAGGATATTTTCTTTGAAGGCTTCGTGACACTCATCTGCAGAACTCCCTGAGCATTTCTGAGGAGGTGGCAGTTCTAAGGGACTCCGTCTGTCAGGGTTCTTTTTTTAATAAAATTTTGTATTTCTCCAGGAATCCACTATGTTTCTTCTTTTTCAACTCTCTTCACTATTTCCTCAGGATTCTCCACCTAAAATGTTTCAGTGCTGTCTACTCACAGAGCTGTATTTTCCATCAGGTCAACAATGTTTAATTCACATGGCACAGAAGAAAAATGCGTGGTTTTCAAAGGTAATCTCTAAGCTATTTCTTCTTTCATATGCAACCAGTTTTGTTGTCTTTTTAAAGACTTTTCTCCAGAGCAGTTTCAGGTTTACAACAAAATTGAAAGGGAGATTCAGGGATTTCCCATTTATCTCTGACCCCCACACATGCATAGCCATCCTTCCATGATCCCCATCTCTCACCAGAATGGTACCTTTTTTACAACACTGATACATCATAATCACGCAAAGTCTAGAGCAGACCTTAGGGTTCACTCTTGGTGAATTTTGGTGCACTCTATGGTTTTGAATAAATGTGCCCATTGTGATGTGCTGTGCTTAGTCACTCAGTCATGTCTGAGTCTTTGCAACTCCATGGACTGCAGCCCACCAGGCTCCTCTGTCCATGGACTTCTCCAGGCAAGAACACTGGAATGGGTTGCCATGCCCTCCTCCAGGGGATCTTCCCAAGCCAGTGATCAAACCCAGGTCTCCCGCATTGCAGGCAGATTCTTTACTGTCTGAGCCACCAGGGAAGCCCAAGAATACTGGGGTGGGTAGCCTATCTCTTCTCCAGGGATCTTCCTGCCCCAGGAATTGAACCAGGGTCTCTTGCACTGCATACAGATTCTTTATCAGCTGAGCTACCAGGGAAGTGATGATGTCCAGCATTATATCACACAGAGTATTTTCACTGCCCTAAAAATCCTCTCTGTTCCGCCTATTCATCTTTCCCCACAGCTGCCTTTGGCTATCACTGATTTTTTTTTTTTTTTTCTTTTAAACCATCTCCATAGTTTTATCTTTTCCAGAGTATCATATAGTTAGATTCGCACTGCATGCAGCCTTTTTCAGACTGGTTCTTTTACTTAGTAATATGCAGTTAAGATTGTCTGTGTCTTTTCATGGCTTCGTAGCTCATTTATCTTCAGCCCTGAATAATAGTGCATTGTCTGGGTGTCCCATGTTTTATTTTTCCATTCACCTACTGAAGGACATCTTGGTTGCTTCCAAGTTCTGGCAATTATGAATAAAGCTGCTATAAATATCTGTGTGCAAATTTTCATGTGGATAAAAATTTTCAACTCCTTTGAGCAAATACCAGGGAACATGACTGGCTGTTTCATATGGTAGGAAGATGGTTCATTTGTAAGAAACTTTCAAACCATCCTCCAGAGTGGCTGCACCATTCTGCATCCCCACCAGCAAAGATAAGAGCTCCTGTTGCTCTATATTCTCTCCAGCATTTGGTGTTGCAATTTTGTTTGTATATCTCTGCAATATATTAATTATCCATTTCCTGCATAATTTCACATTTACTGGCATAAAGTCATTCATGGTTTTCTTATTTTACTTTTTTTATCTCTGACCTGCTGTTCATATGATTCTCCTGTATGTCCTTCTTCCCCCTGAGCATTTGTGATTTTGGTAGATTTTAGGAAAACACTGGCTTTGGTTCTGTTCCTGTCTATTGATATTTTCTTCATCATTTCAGTAATTTCTGATCTTAATTTTTGTAGTGACTTCCTTCTACATTCCTTAGAGTTATTCACCTTTCATTCTTCTAATTTCAATTTTTCTTCCTTTCAAAGATCAGAAATTTAGTTTTAAACACCATTTTGGTAGCACTATATAACTTTTCAATCTATAATAGATGTCCTTTTTATTCAGTTCTAAGCAACTGGTATTTTCAGTGATTTGCTCTTCATCCACATGTGGTAAAGTGATGTGTACACAAATATGCTTACACATTTTGTTTTGAACTTTTTCTCTTGACTTCAGATTTAATCATGCTGGGTCAAAGACCATGGCATGCATGAAATGGACTGCTTAAAATTTAGTTCAACTTCCCATATATGGTCAACTTTTTAGAGTTATACAGATTTTAGAGAAGAATCAGTCTGTCTCTTAGGTGCAGGGTTCTGTGTATTTCTACTAATTTGAACCTGTCAATACTGTTAGAGGTATTCTTGGAATTACACCTCATATTTCATACCTTGTTTGACATCCTTTTTAGTTCATATCTTGTTTTTATTCCTTTTTTGCTCGATGTTGCTTGTTTTTTTAATAAAATATAGATTCCCTTATATTTTTTTCCTGCTAGGACATAAACTAGATTATAGACATATTCTTGTGTGTGTGTGTGAAGTCGCTCAGTCGTGTCTGACTCTTTGTGACCCCATGGACTGTAGCCCGCCAGGCTCCTCTGCCCATGGGATTCTCCAGGCAAGAGTACTGGAGTGGGTTGCCATTTCCTTCTCCAGGGGATCTTCCCAACCCAGGGATCGAACCCGGGTCTCCTGCATTGCAGGCAGATGCTTTATCCTCTGAGCCACCAGGGAAGCCTACACATATTCTTAATTATAATCAATACTTTAGTTGCATCTAATATTGAGAAACCTAGACAACATATTAAAAAGCAGAGACATCACTTTGTCAACCAAGGTCCGTACAGTTAAAGCTATGGTTTTTCCAGTAGTCATGTATGGATGTTCGAGTTGGACCATAAAGAAGGCTGAGCACTGAAGAACTGATGCTTTCAAATTGTGGTGCTAGAGAAGACTCATGAGAGTCCCTTGGACAGCAAGGAGGTCAAGCCAGTTAATCCTAAAGGAAATCAATCCTGAACATTCACTGGAGGGACTGATGCTGAAGCTGAAGCTCCAATACTTTGGCCACCTGATGTGAAGAGCCGACTCATTGGAAAAGACTCTGATGCTGGGAGGGACTGGGAGCAGGAGAAGGGGACAACAGAGGATGAGATGGTTGGATGGCATCATGAATTCAATGGACATGAATTTGAGGAGATAGTGAAGGACAGAGGAGCCTGGTCTGCTGCATTCCATGGAGTCACAAAGACTTAGAGACTGAACAACAACAACAATATTTTGAAACAGATAACTATCTCTTTTTTCTCATGTAGTCTCAATTACTCTACAATCTTCTTATCCTAACTAAAGTCTTATTATAATTTGACCACACATTTAAACACACAATCCCACTGGCTAAATACCCAAAGTCTTAGTTTTACCTTATTTGAACAATCCACATGGAATCCAACTCAAGACACAGAACCCGTCTCAGTTTGTTATTGTTCTCATGTTTCGGGCCTTCCTCACCACTCATATTTCTTCTCCTGGAAGTACAACTTTTATTCACTCTTCTAGTGAGGATTACCAGTAGCAAAGAAATGGCAACCCACTCCAGTATCCTTGCCTGGAGAATCCCATAGACAGAGGAGCCTGGCAGGCTACAGTCCATGGGGTCGCAAGAGTCGGACACGACTTAGTGCGCTGTCTCTCTCACCAGTAGCAAACTGCCTCAATCTTCATCTGAAAGCTTTGTTTTGCTTTCACAAGATGGTGGTATAAAATTTTAGATGAACATATCTTTTTCCCTCAACAGCTTGACAAACTCCAGTATCGTTCTCTGGCTCCTATAGGGCCCACATCACCCATCCGTCCATTGGCCATTCCTGGGCTGGGAAATCTGTCGTTTCCCTTCAGAGTTTCTTTTTGTCTTCCATTTTCTGGAATAATGCAAAACGCTCTTGGATGTGGATGAATCTCCATTTTTCCTCTTAGTCTTCTGAGTGCAGCTGGGATTCTGTCTTCTCAGTTCTGACCCGTTCTCCACCAGCATCTCTTCAAATCCCACCCCCACTCCTTCCACTCTCCTGTCCCCATGGGTGTCGGTGACTGTGTCCAGTGCTGGAGGGAGGTGACTCAAGCTCACCCATTCTTTTAGACCAAATCCAGCATTTTGGAAATGGCAATGGCTATTCATCTCATTTCCCAAACTTCTCAGGGTCCCCATCTTCTTGTTTCATTTCTTCCCATCATATTTCATAGTTTCTTGTCCTCCTTGGTGGATGTTATTCTTGCATTCATCTCCAGGGCATTACAGACACACTCATCTGTGTGTGTAAAGTGACAATCTCACCATCCCAGGAGCTGCAGCGCCTACTAGTAGACAGCTGCCTGTGCTGGGGATGCTGGCTTGCAGGGGCATCTATGCTGCACTGGGCTTGTGTTCCCTGCCCATCCTCCCATGTGCTTAGGGCTTGGAGTGCTCAGGGGTGCTCCACAGAGGAGTCTGGGGTGCTGTGGGTCTCTGCCTAGGACCATTTTCCAGGGTCTTTCAGGAGCAGGTTGGGGGGTACCCTGCCCTAGCTCCCAGCGAGCTGTATGCGTTTGGTCCCTACTGTTCCCTGGGGCCTGAACTGCCCACCATCAGTGGTGCCTTTGGAGCCTGCAGCCCACTGGGCATGGCGTCAGCATCGCTCACTGCTCTGCAGACAGCTCCATCTTGTGTGAGCCAGGCGGAGTCCCCTTGGCTTTCCTGTTTTGTGGGCTGTGTCTGCAGACTGACTGAAGATGGGAGGGGAAGGTGGTCCATGTCACGATGGGCCTGACCTCTCTGGGAAGCTGAGTTCACCATGGAGTCTGCTCACTTCCCCATGCCTGGCTGCAGTTCCCAAGTCAGGGCAGACCCCAGCTCACTCACTCCCTGTTAGTAGAGAAATGGAATCTTCCCTAAGTTTCAAAGCCAACATGATCAAATTGGTACTCCTACCCTTGCATCACCTAGTGCAAAGGTCTTCTCAAAGGGGACCCTACAATTATGCTTGACACAGGAATCTGACTGCTTTTACAAATCTTCTAATACTTGAGAACACATCCTTTTGACTTCATGGTCACCTCCCTGACTTTACTATTGCTAAATTTCATTCTCTTTCTCCTTAGGTAATTAAGAAAACCTAAGTATTCTATCCTCTACCAGCTCTAAACCCTACAATTTCTGTTACTTAAACTCTCCAACAGGGACTTCCCTAGTGGTCCAGTGGTTAAGGATCTCCCTGGCAATGCAGGGGACACACTGCATCCAGGTTCAATTCCTGGTCCTGGAAGATACCACCTGCCGTGGCACAACTGAGCTTGTGCACCTCAGCTCCTGGATCCCACAGTCCAGAGCCCATGGGCCACAACTACAGACGCCTGCACACCTACAGCCCGTGAGCTGCAACAAGAGCAGCCACCCCAACAAGAAGCCCCCACACCGCGACTAGAGAGGAGTCCCTGCTCACCAAAACCAGAGAAAGTGCGTGTGCAGCAATGCAGATCCAGTGCAGCCAAAAGCAAAGCGCTCTAATCATCTAAAGCCCCCCTGTGTGCTTTTCCTGTCCCATCTCATGATCAGAACAATTCTCTTCCTAAACCCTGGACTACATCAAAGCTTGGGCTTATGAGACCTAATTTACTAAGTCCTTGTATCTCTTTAAGACATTCCCTCCTCCCGCATGGTGAGTCCATCAGAAATTCACCAGAAGGAATAGAAGGCATCTCTACCTGGCTAGGTAAACAGCCGCCAAGTGCATACAAGCAAGATTATCAGAGTGGCCAAAAAATTCATTCAGGGGGAAAAAAAAAAAATTCATTCCATCTTAACTAAAGGACACATTTTTCATTTTCACTGAGAACCACGAATTCAATAACAGAATTAATTTTTTGGCCATCACAATAGTTTCAATGCCGATAAAAATGCCCAAAACTAAGAAGATCTCCCCATGGAGGAGCCCTGAATATGCCTTTAAGGTTATGCTTAAGTTGAATCCTGGGAAAACTCACATGAAACAGATTTTGAAGTTTCAATCACTGGAGTCGGCTCACTGAAAGAAAACTCTATGAAGATATAACCAAGTACTTCTCTTTTACAGAATGTGTTTTCCTTAAAGGGGTAAAGTTGAGCTGAGGCCAGCATCTTCTTACGTCAGTGCCAGGAATGGATTCCTAAGACTGCGATGCTGAGCACCGCTGCACAATATAACGGGATTCATAGCCTGAGTCAGGGGTGCTCAGCTCCATCCTTACCTTGGTGGCTCGCCAGCCGGTCGGGCGGAGCTGGGAAGCCAGGTCCTGCCAGCTCCCCAGGACGCTGAGGAGGTGTCTGCTCCACCTTATCCTGCAGAGATGGGTATGGAAAGGCTCTGGTCAGAAGCAGCACTCCACACCTGCCACACCCGCCACCCTCACTTCACACTTGTCACACTCACCACCCCCAGCACTGCTTTTCTTCCCCCAGTTCTTCCTTCCTTCCAATTTTTACTTTTTTTCACTTTAAATGACAGTTGTTTAAAACACACTGTAAAAGGAAAATTAACCACAAGAATGGACAGCCTGCTTGGCAAGGGAGTTGGAAGAAAAGTTACTCTTGTTTTCTGGCTTAAATTGCTTTCCCTGAATAGCAATTCAAAAAGAATTATTGTCAACGGCAGGATTTAAGCCATGAGCACAGAGAATTAGCATTCCGTGGAGCACAGGATTTTCTGTAACAATTACTGGTGATCACGCCCTGGGCGGTCTGTCACCTGGGATGCAAACACCCAGCGACCGTTTTATAATCAGACCCTCCACAAAGCATCAGCAGCTCAGAGGCATTAAAACAATTTTTTTTCTAATATTATAGATTTATTCAGACTAAAACTTTTTCTTACACCAGCTTTAATAAGTTATATTTTTATAGGAGTTTGCCTATTTTCATCTAAAATTTCAAATTTATTGTCAAAACATCCTCTGATTTTATGATCTGAAGAGACATCACTATTATTTTGCTGTTATTAGTTGTTGGTGGGATTTTTCTTGATTCATTTCATTGATTAGTGAGATAAACATTTAATTGATATTTTCAGAGGATAACTTTATAGCATTTTTGATCCTCTCTACTGTCTGGTTTGTATTCAGTATTTTTCTTTTTTTTTTTTTTTTAAATTTTTATCAGAGTCTAGGTTGATTTACTGTGCTATGATGCAGTTATACAGATCTTCATTCTTTTTCAGATTCTTTTCCCTTATAGGTTATTACAGAATACTGAGCAGAGTTCCTTGAGCCACACAGTAGGTGCTGGTTAGTTGTTTATTTTATACATAATGGTGTAAATATTCAGTGGCACTTTTCAGATTTCAGGTAAGGATAAAAATTTTCAGTAAAAGTTAAAACAGTAACTTAAAACCAAGCCCACAACTCCAGAAAAACCTCTTCGTGGGATTATAATCAATCCAATGAAAGACACAATAAGATATGGAAAATGGGCCTGTAAACTCTTTACACGCCGAGAGGAAAATATTAGCAGTGATTAACCTGGGGTGAAGAGATAGCAAATTTCTCTGGCAGATTAAAGAAACTTTGGGAATTATTATAATGCACGTTTTATCTCTGTAATTAGGTTTTAGAACTGTGTCAGAAAGTATGATTGTCATGGAAAAATCTATTAATAAAAACTAACATGAACACAAGCAGGCACCACCAGCAGCCTCCCCTTCCTGGTGCTGCAAAGCTCTGCAGGTGCAAGCTGCCCCCAATCCACGAGCGCCAGCATCCTGCAGCGCTCCTCTGCCAGCTGGCCACAGAAGGCACAGCCACCCAGCACCACCCCACGACTAGAGGCAGCCCTGAGACTGGAGCCCAGGCAGCCGGACTTCAGAGCACACATGCCTTCCCTCCCATGCTGCCCAAGAAACTCCAAAAAAGCACATCATTCTGACAGATGTTCAGGGCCCGAATGTCCCCTACTCAGTGGCTTCTGCACCACAGCCTCTGTCTGCCTGAGTGGGAGGGGACGGTGGTGACTGCACCCTCTGTCCACAGGGTGGGTCTGGTCCACACTCTGCTGGCGGCCACCGTGGGGAGCGCTGCTCAGAGAGTCCAGGAGGGAAGGAGAGGTTTGCTCCCCGGGAAGGCACAGTGGCCTTCACACCTCCCTCCAGAAAACCTGGGAAGAGCAGACAAAGACCTCTGAAGAAGGGAGACTTTCACTTGCTTCCCTCTCTCTGTTCTCTCCCTTCGAAAGGAATGGCTAGCTCTCTTTTGATTTTTAAAATCACAGATGTAATGCTTGCCTGTTAGGAAAATCCAGATGCTAAGGGACTTCCCAGGTAGTGCCAGCGTAAAGAATTCACCTGCCAGTGCAGGAGATGCAAGAGAAACAGGTTCAATCCCTGAGTTGGGAAGCTCCCCTTGAGGAGGAAATGGCAACCCACTCCAGTATTCTTGCCTGGAGAATCCCATAGACAGAGGAGCCTGGTGGGCAACAGTCCATGGGGTCGCATTCAGACACGACTGAGTGACTGAGTACACACAGATGCTAAAGAAAAGGATAAAGGTAAAAATTAAAATGAACCTCTTTCTTTCACCCATGGATGTTATCCAATCAGTTTTTGATCTGTTCTTTCAGAGGAAAACAAAAATGCACACACAGAGTATGCACAGATGCAATGTCTGAATTATTTAGGGACAGCATCTATGTTATATTTGAATCACATGGGGGTTACAAATGATCCTGATGAAGAACGGAATCACCATCATGATACCCACTGCTGTATTTTAATGCATCTTTTCAAAAATTTCCATGGCAACAAACATTCCCCAACAGCCCTTTCAAAATTCTAGCATACCACATTAAGTAGCCGTGTAACATGATTTCTTTCATTAATACCCTACTGGCGAATGTACAATTTGTTAAGAAACTTAAGTTTTTGATTAGGAAAGAAGGGAGAAATTGGTATCGAGGACATGGTGTCTGGGAGCCAAAGGGATGCTGGTAAGACCCTCCCTGAGGTGCTGAGGATAGAGCTAGACTGTCAAGCCTAGAGAACCGAGTGGTCCCTGCCCGCCCCCCAGATTCAGCAGTCTCCCCATCTAAGGTCACCCACCCACTTCTACAACTCCACAGTCCAATGTTCTCTGTTCAATCAGCCTTTACTGCGGGGAGTGAGCTCCGCCCATGGCAAAAGTCATGAGGAAGGAGGCTTGGCATACGCAAAGGCGGGATCAAGCCTCAGGAGTCTCCCTGGAAATTCTCGAGCATCTACCCCCAAAACCAGAGTCTGCCTACTTTCTGCTTTGTGCTTTCACCTACACCTCAGACTTTATGAGGGGCTGTCCCCCACTACCTCTCTCTGAAAAAAGAGTTAGCTTACAGCTCCAGTTAATAATTCCTGGGTGTGACAGTGTTTCAACCTACAAACTCCTTTGGAAATCCTTTAGCCTGCCTGAATAGGTTTTTCCGGCCACATGTGATTGCTCAGAGCCTTCCAACTGTGAGAGGCATGAGATGTTCTAAACTGTCTAAATACAGATTCCTTTGAGCAGTTAAAAGATTGATTAGAAATTGTATTGGTGAAGGGTTTTTCACTTGTTGGGCCAATGTTTGCTGCTAAGTCTCCATATCCCTTTCCTGCTGTGTCCCTGGCAGTGTATTGATTAATATAATTGGTGTAAATAGTAGCTTTAATGTTTGTAACCTGGGACCCTTAATTCTTTTTCTTGTTATAGCCCACCACACCTTTGCTCTGTAGGATGCAACTTTATCTAATGCTTTTGGAGGGTGGCGCTTGACTTATCACCTTTAGAGAAAAATAAGTTTTCTGAAGAAAGGGTCTTAAAATGTTACCAGGCCTCCGGGCCAGAAGATGATGCAAATCACCTAAGCTTTTGCATATGATAAGTTTTCAGGAAGAAAGCCTGGCTTGCTGCATGACTCTACCCCTTCCCCCATTATCCTCTATGCATAACTTAAGGTATAAAAACTACTTTGGAAAATAAAGTGTGGGCCTTGTTCACTGAAACTTGGTCTCCCCATGTCGCTCTCTCTCTCAAATTCTGGCTGAGTCTCCATCTGGAGCGCGGAACCCGCCATGCTTGCTAATTATGCCTGGGCTTCTCAGATCCGACCGGGGAGGCCTCAGTGTCTCCTCTCCTTCGGGAGGACGGAAGGATGCCTGCGGCCTACGTAAGTGGTGCAAACTTCTTGTCTTGAAGTTTTATTGGTCTTCCACGTAAACCAAGCTACTCAGCCTCTTTTCTCCACTGAATTTTCCTACTGAGCTATCCTCATTCTATTACTCTTTATATCCTTAATTAACGTTTAATTAAGCAGTTGTTTCCTGATCCTCGCCTATGCCGTCTCTCCTTCGAATACCCTGGATCAGCCGGGGCTGGACCCCGGCACTTTACCATCTGAGAGAAATATTTTTCCTTTTTCCCCAACTACCCATATAAGTATTTGAAAATACAAAGTAGAAATAAAAATTCGCCTAAATTCTACGGACAT